>NC_085047.1:51211083-51811083 GCF_963662255.1 Cinclus cinclus
ACCCCTGGAGGTATTTAAAATATGTGTAGATGCAGATGTGGAACTGAGGGACATGGTTAAATGGTGGACTTGACAGTGTTAGGTTAATGGCTGGACTTATCTTTGAGGTCTTATACAACCTAAATGATTCAATGATTCTATGATTTTACTCAAAGGCATTCTGTGTGGAAACAAATTACTCAAATGAACTCAGATGAAGTGGAAGTGAAGGTAGAAGCATAACACCAGAATTATAAAGTCAACAAGGAAATAAGCATATACATCAAAAAACTGTTTCTCTGATGCATATATAATCTTTCATGGTTATAAATGATCAGGGCATGGAACTCATCAAACAACTGGATTAAACGACTTAATAACATCCCAGAAAGCTTATTGTCACATAAAAGCTTTTTTTTTTGGACATAGATTATGAAATGGTTGACTTGAACAACTTCAAAATAATTTTAATTTGCAACAGCACAGTAATTTTGCAATGCCAGCCAATCCTGTAATATCATACGCTATTTCAAAGAGAAAGAAAGAAGACCATTTTGCATCCAGGCCTTTTTCTTCCCTCTTCCCCATCAACCTGTATTAGTTATTAGCTTCTTTATGCTCCCATTTAAAATATGCCCATATCTCCCACTGATATTTCTGAGTACCTGTCAAACTGTCATCATTCATTCTCAGGAAATCACACCCTCCAAAAAGCAAATAAAAAAGGTAATTAGTGTATCTGTTCAGAATGCAAATAACTCTTCTAGACATTTAATAAAAAAGCCAGAGAATTTATTCAACATAGATATGGTATCAAAAATATCACTGCTATCAAATAAACCCTGGCATTTGGACAGGACTACTTTACATGTGCTGTTAATAAAAAAGGCTTTGTATTCTGTAAGCTTATGTTCTATGGTGAGCAACTGGCAGCACCATTCTGAAACAGAACACTCCCTTGCAGAGGAAAAAGGATAAATCTGTAGGACTTCCTACTGGTTCACTGATACTGAAGGAAAGCACTCCAAACTGAAAAAGGTCCTGCAAAGTATAAAGATTGAAAATCATGCTGGTTCTTCATTCTAGCAATTTAATAACTTGATAGGCTTTAATTAGAGTGACATATAGGCAGTTTTAAAGGAGGAAAACAGCAATCCACATACAAAACTCAATCATCTGCATAGCAGGTTTATTAAAGCCTTTCAGAAAGATGTTGACAGAAGGAAAGAAAATCCTGGTTCCCACTTCAAAATAAAATTCTACAGCCCAAAAAGGGAAGTAATATTGTGACACTCAGCAATGTTAACTTGAAGTTAACTTGAAAGCCTTAATTTGAAGTTACCTAGACCCTGCAATGAGATCTTCAGTCTGGATGGCACTTGCAAGTTCCCTAGAGCATGTTAGTCAGCTGAGAATAATGGCAATACTGAAGTTATTCCACAGAAAATACTGTTGAGACTGCTGTGTCAGAAATTCAATTTCTCTCAGAGACTTGGCACCCATCTTTGGTGCAGAGTTGAAAATGCTGCTGGATTTCAATGCTTAAGATGGATCTTCAAAGGCTGACAACAGGGCTCATAATTTTCCTTTAAAATATAGCCACTGCAGAAGTGTTTATTAGAGACCATATTTAATATACAGCCTGAGTGCTATTGGAGAAGTCACTTGTGGCATGGAAGACAGACCTTGGTTGGATGGGATTCTGCCTCATACCTGTTGCATCACAACAAGTTGGCCTCCTCACCAGGTTAGAAAGTAGGGGGAAGGTGAAATTCTCAATTTCTTCCATTAAACCTGAGATACCATGCTGTAAACTATTCATGACGGGGTCAAAGACAGAAGATTAAACAGCTCCCCAGTCTACAGTCAAGCAAATCTTCTTGCCTGTTCACAAGAAGAGTGGCCAGTAGGTCAAGGGAGGTGATTCTGCCCCTCTTCTCCACTCTCATGGGACCCCACTGGGAGTGCTGCATCTAGCTCTGGAGACCCCAGCACAAAAAAAAACATGGTTCTGTTGGAATGGACTCAAAGGAAGGCCAGAAAAACGATCAGAGGGCAGAAGCAATGCTCCTAGGATGACAGGCTGAGAGCTGGAGAACAGAAGGCTCTGGGGAGACCTCACTGCAGCCTTTCAGTACTTACAGAGAAGCTTCAAGCATCTGTAAGAATTCAGAGGACACAGACATGTCTTTTGAGAACTTAATATTCTGAGCTGTATTCTAAAAAGGTAAAACTATAAATATTGTCTAGAGATATAAAAGCATATTTAATAATTGTGCACAGCTGTTAAAGAACGCTTAAGGAAAATTTGAGAATTATTTTCCCTAGTTTGGTATTTTAGTTGGCAAAATTACCCTCACTCGCAGTTTTTAAAATGTTTTTTAAAATACTTTAGTATAAATATTTATTTTACTTAATTTTGCACCAAGATCAGTGCTGCTTCCAAAAACTGTATCAATTTTGCCAGTGTACTATTGATAGAAATTTGGGAAATAATGTGACATTTCTTATGGCTGGCGTTTTTGAAAGCTTTGATCAAGTACAAAACTGCCTGGAAACTATTTTAAAGTGAAAGCTTTTGAACAGCATTTTAAAAAAAGGTTTACAATAAGTGGAGCAGGGCAATAATAAAGTATATTAAAAAATGAAAACCATTTCAACAATGTTCCAAGTGAGATTAGAAGAAAACGAGCTACAAGACTAACAGTAAAGGAACATGTATTTCAGTAAGTGTAATTTATCATACTTATCTAAAAGAATTTATTATATTAACAGACCAGTGAGAGTTTACCTCTAGCAGCTGCTAATATGATTTCCAAATGTCAAGCAATTACAGCCTGGAGGGTTATAACCAAATTTTCATTGAGCAGGATTTAGTTCCAACATGTGAGGAGCAGCCACTTGCGATGAGTGCTAGGATGTGCCTCTATGGTATTTTTTACTGTATTAAACCATTGTAATTGCTTTTTGCCATCAGATTGGATAATACCATTCATCCCTGTGGCTCAGCTGGCCATGCTTATTTGTCTTGCACCAGAACTAGCACTCATCTTGACAAATGGGAATCAAAAGCAGCAGAACATTAATTTTATCCCCAAACAATTTCTGCTGTTTAATTTGCTGCTTTCATCATTACAGCTCCATTTCCTCTGTCTCACATGTTGCTCTAATGCAAGCACTTTGTTTCATACTCTGTAATCTTGGGTTTTTTGCTGTCATTCACTCTTCGTTACCTTTGCTTCTCCTATGATTTCCCCTATGGGATAAAATGACTGTGTTTACTATTCCATGGTCTTGAAGAGTGAAATATCTGATCTTCTAAATTTGGCCCCAGTACAACTAGTGGAAGTCTGAAACATGAAAATTTTTCTATTATTTAATGGATGGCAAAAAGCCTCTGTGTTGACAAGAGCCTCTTTGTTGCTGACCATGCCATACCACATATGCAGGTATGCTCAGATACCACCATTTTCATTAGGGTAAAAAAAATTCTGCAGTAGTTTGCAGCTGATCCACAAATTCCACAGAAGGATGACAGCAATAATATGGGCATCAATAGAAGTGGTAATTTAGAGCTTGCAACTACTGAGCATTTTTTCCACACTCTTTTTCCATTCAAAAATTCAATTGCCATGACTTTTCAACAGAGAATGCAAATTATCAAATTAAAAAGCAAATTGTTAAAAGTTTTAATTTTGATAGCTTTGACAGAAAAAAATTCTTTTTGTGTTGAGGCATATAAGAAAATTTTACAAACTGGCAAAGCATTTCACAGAACACAAAGACTATTTCTATCAATATTTGTACTTGAAACCATGAATAAAGGGCACCAAGGTATCATAAGATCATAAGTTTAGATACCTTCTTCAGCTTCAAGGATTTTATTATCCCTGTGATTTTGGAGGTCACTGTAATTACTTTAAAAAATACTTCTGAACAGGTAAAATTATTATTTTTTTAATATTATTTTGGAGATGTTGATATTTAAAACTCCAGATTACTTTGCTGTAATATACCCATGGTAATTTTCTTAAATTTTCAGGGATTCTGTACTGCGCTCATGGCTGTCCACGTTCTAACCAAAGCAAGCTGTGAGAACAGCTTCTCTTTTGTCACTCTTTTGCCCTTTGTGGCCAGCTGGATACGCCTGAGAGACAGAACACAGATGTTTCACTGCAGAAACAGATGCCCCTCAGCCCTTCAAGGTGACCAGGGTGGCCAGACAGGTCTGGTTCCACCTGGTGTAAAGTGGTGATATATCCCCATTCTCTTTCACTCACACAAACTCTCAATAGCACTTCCCACTTTTGTTCTTTTAGATATGCTTTAATAGTTGCCATTATTTTAAAATCTAATTGAAATCTAACCTGACAGTCGGGGATTGTGTTCTTGCAAACCAGGTACAGGCAGCCTCAAGAATTTAGCCAAGGAAGCAGCTTGTGGAATATGTATGCACTTTTGGTTGGCATGGTGTCCTAAATGTTCAGTTCATCCTGCCCAATTCCCAACACTCACCCTTAAGGATCACTTCCTTACAGGATACAGTTCTCAGCAAATCCCATCCTGATAAAATCAAAAAATGTCCTCCTCATTATGCTTTCACCTTTAGCAAGTCCCAGAAGCACTTAGTCATTCTGAACTCTAGACTCTGCAGCAGGACTAACATCAACATTCTCAGAACTGTGCAAATAACAATTAATGCTCAGTCCTGTATTAAGATAACCAGCCATGCTTCTGTATAAACAAAGACATGAATAAAAACTGGAGATAATGTAGTTGTCACAACATATGCGTGGGGGTCAGGTGGAAATGTGATGGGGTGGAGGTGGGAGGAAGAAAGACAAAAAAGAACAGCAATGACTGCCAAATGGAGATGAACAAAAATGAGAGGTCAGAGTAGCCCCTGCTTTTTACAATCCTGGAACAATACAGTGAGTCACACATTGCTATCATTTTTACCCTGTCGAGTAGGAAGAAGTGCTATATCTATTTTAAAGATATTATTAAGTGGGAAAAGTACAAGAGGTCACACAGCAACAAAGAGAGGCATGAAAGCTGGGGCCTGCTATCCTGCTCTGGGAAATGAGTGACTGCTGAAGCAAACAGCAGTTAGCAGTAATCCATGGCAGAACATGAAAACCAAGCCCTGTGAGCTCTGGCTACAGCTGTGGTGTTATTTTAGCTTGGCCCAGAGCAGTACTTAGTACTGAATTAATTTCAGACCACCATTAGCAGCAATTTGTTTGTTTTCACTGCTGAGTGTCCACAGAAATGTTTCATGATGGCTAGGCTCTAAGTGGATATCAGGTATGGTCCCTCACAGTCATCATTGTAATTTAGTCTGAAAAAAAAATGCACTTTTGCCAGTAAACTGATGTATTAGCCATCAGTTAAAATCTTGGTCAACATTTTAGGCTTCTTGAGGGAAACCAGCACAGGTTTGTTTAGTGGTCATTTTTCAGTAAAAGGTAAAGCAGGGATAAGAGAGGAATATATGGCTTTTTTTTTTTCTTCTTTATTTTGTATTTATTTTTTACACCAACTGTGGTGGTGGGTGGCATTTGATTCAACACACCCTGGAGACACTGGATCTAGAAGTCTTCTCTACAACATACACATCATGCACCCTAACCACCCCCTCTTCCCCTCCCCAAGGAAACACATGCACACATACATAGACACACACACTTTTAGATAATATGTATGTGTGTGTCCCCCTCTGAATCACCCACCCTACCAATCCTTTCCCTGCAAAAATTGCTGAGGTTGTGAGAGAGCATAAATTTGTGTGCCCACATACTGAAGGGGCTGCTGGCTTAATCTGAGATCTTCAGCAAGTCAGCGGAGCAGTGACTAAACTAAGAAATGAATGTTCTTCAGCTAGTCATGAGCATCTCCACTGCTACAGTGACCCTTGGATTACTACTATCCAGAGCAAACCCTTAAGCAGTTTGGTCTCTAACTTCTGCAGCTATATCACTCCTAATACGCAAGTCCAACTGCAAGTCAGAGATGTTAAAGTTTCCACAGCTATAACCATATTTTATAATTTATAATTTACTGTCTTACAGACATCACACAATGTCTGTACAGAAGCATTGACCTTGACTCTTCTGTGTCATATAAATGTTTAAAATCATTGGTAAAAGTCACAATGAGGTACTTAGTCACCTGCATGCATTCTTGTCTGACAACAGGAGAGAGCAGAAATTTGTTAGGGACTAGCTCAAATTTCCCCCCACTTGCCCTCCATACTCTCCCTGCCCCCCCCTCACCCCCCCCATTCCTGCATAGCTTAAAGCAGATTCAAACTCATGTCTATATATGTAGTACTGGCTAAAGCTATTTTAAAGAAGAAGGAAAAAAAAAAAACACTTTCACTCCTTGAAATGGAGTAAAATAACTGCACTCCTCCAGAGGGGTTATAAAATTGGCATGTATTACTCCTCAGCTGTCATGGACAGCCAAAACAAATATATTCACAAAACTATCTCCATAACTTGTGCTCCTATATGAAGAACTTGTTTTATGCTTCTCTGCAATGCAGACAAACAATTAACTTCTGTTCCCTTTTTTTATTTTTTTGGTAGCTAAGCACCATGACCTTCCCAGAAATATTCAAGGATCCCTTAGTGGAAAATTCCACAATCTCTTCACAGTATTACTGTGATCCATAGCTCAGTATGATTTCTAAATGGAATAAACTGAACTTAGAATAATAGAATTATAAAATGTGTTGTTAGGGAAGTTTCAGACCATTGAAATAAAAAGAAATTTTTCATAGCATTGCTTAGCATTAATGGCATATTTGTTGAACAATTTTTACACCACTCACAACAATATCATGGACTACAACGAAAATGCTGATGGAAAGAATGGAGATTTTTCTATCACCTTGCATGCCTTTATCTTTTTGTCCTTAATCACTGTGAGACAAACATAATTTTTCTCTGTTTTCTGTTGTATAATTCAAGTTAATGGCCACTGCTTAAAATTTGTTTTTACAGTTAGATTTAAGGCACTATTAATCTTTTGAAAAGCACCGATTTTACAAAAAAACATCATTCCTTCAGCTGATCTTAAATCAAGGTAGGTCTGATTTATATGAACTACAGGTCAGGCCCAAAAAGAATAAACTTTTTAAGTGCAAATTATTGTGTCAACACAGAAAATTGAAAAACCTCACAGTAAAGGGTGTACCTACTGATCCACATCTATCTTCTGTCCACTTTTACTCATTCAGTCACGGCAACTAAAAATAATGCCAACTTGGGACGCAACAGCTGAAATCAGAAAGCAGTTATTGCTATTCAGTTTCAAAAAGTTACGTCCTAACTGGTATATTCTAATGTTCCAAGAAAAGACAAAATAGAATGGAAATATTTGCAAAGGGCTTCTAAGGAGGCAAAACCTACTAATTAATGCAAGAAAGGAATTTCAGCTTCCTATGCTCTCTGGCTGGGCTTCTGGACTATTGTCAGAATGCATATCTGCAACAACCTTAGTGATACCAGCTGCTGGAAAACTGGATGCTGAAATGTCTCTCTACCATTACAGCTTGAATTCTGTTTCAGCATGGAAATGTACATTTGACTGGTAATTGTTTTATTAATTACTGAGGGAAATGAAGGTGGCTTTCCCAGAGTCTCATGGCTGTAAAAGGAACCAATTCCCCATTCCTTGGGACCTCCAGGCTGTCTGTAAAAAGAACAATAGCTCTTGGACTCAGTTTGCTCTGTTATGGGAAAGATTTCCTACACAAATACTTCCTCCAGAAGCTGAAGCAATCATTTTGCACTTCATGGGGTAATGACATGAGAATAAAGGCGAGATGCCACATTACAGTCATTCTGCTGTCTGTGCTACAATTCAGTGACATGTATCTGAGAACTTGTCCCTACTGCACTAGGAGTAAGACAGGACCTTTACAGAACTATAAGTAGCTCTTTAGCCAGAGAAGCATGCAAATTCATGCATGTAAATTAATGCAAATGAGTTTTCAAGATTTGCTGACCTCTTGACAGCTGATGGAAAAAACTTTGAGGGCTTTCTCCTAGGATTAGGAGAGTCCTCAGAACTGGAGCCTAGGTCTCGATCTAATCTAGGACCTACAACACTCACAAGAGCTTGAAGGAGACCATCAAATACATAGAACCTTACTATGAGTCGCTAGAGTTAATTATAGAATATATGGAATTTTGATCTGCTTATTATGTGACTTCAAATATTTCATCCCTTGCAGCAATAGCTGGGGCGACATGGCCACCTGCACCTTCACGTTCAGAGCCCTCCAGTATCTTAGGCTGTCTTTAAAACCCATTTATCACTAGAAACACCTACTAATATTTTACAGCTGATGAAAAGGAAAAAATCAATTAAAACATTAATGTTTACACCAAGCCAAATAGGACAAGTATCAAAACAGACTCAGTGATGCACTTTATGATGGAATATTTTAGCTCACCAAGTATAACAGCTGTGCAGACTGTCAAGCCTCCTTATCATCCATATGATTAAAGAATGAGAATATGTAACTCTAGGCAGATGGTTTAAGAAAGGAGAAGAAGCTTTACATATTAATTGACTGTGAGATTAAGGAACTGTCATTATTTCACTGTCTTTTTTATATTTCAGAATCTTAGTACCCCTTTAGTCTGAATTCACAGCTATGCAAGCCCAAACAGGCAGCAAATGCTGGGTGTATGGAGCACCATGATGCACTGCCTGGAAGTCCTCCAGTCCTCATGCTAAACATTCTTAAGGCTCTTTATAGATAACAGCTAATTTCTTGCTGTGTTTTTTCTACAATATATTGCAATATTCACCTTCATTCTATGTCAAATCTAATATAATTCATATCTAATCTTGGGCAAGCCTAAGCTCTCTCTTGACTAAAATGCATTCTAGCATGAACCTTTTTATATTAGTAAATAAGCAGACAATGACATTTCTATTTTTATTTTGTAGAGTTCTTAAGGAAAGAAAGAAACACTCAAATTACCTTCTGCACAAGGGCTTTTCCACATTTGGTACCACAATGTACCCACCTCTCTTATCTCCAGAAGTTTTAAAGTTTTTGATCCTGTGTTGTAAATTTTCTGTGCACTACCTGTCAGCTTTTTGATAGTCACAGTGCTTTGGACCACATATTGAGAGCTTTATCCATATAAGATTACAGCACAAATTCAAGACAGCAACATAGAGAATGCAGCAATTTACCATTTATGTAGTGTTATGTTATTATATTGCTTACATTACAAAGCACCCGACACTCAGGATTCAACCAGAAATAAGGCCACTTTTTTAATGGGAACACACAATATATGAAAAACTACGTCAAACCCCATGCATATGTATAGGATGAAAGGATCATCCTTGGATTGAAGACCTCATAGCCTAGCTTAGGCTTTCATTCTATATGCTGTACCAAATGTGACATTTTGCAAATGGAACACTCATTGCTCAGTTGTGTGCTTATTCTCCAAAGTGCAATCCAATCTTGGATCTTGAGAGGATGGAGAATAAAATGTCTAGTCAGCCATTTGAGCTCCAGAGAGGACAAGGAATTCAAGTAGCTCAGCATTTCACAACAGCCAGCTGTTGATTTCTATGCCAAGATTGGGGCTGTACTTAAGCCTCCCAAGAACTGTGGTTTTCACCACTATAGGATCTCAAGTCCCTGAATGTCTCTCAATTCCCTGAACCTCCAGGTGGGAGCGGGGGGAGTGAAGTCTCTCCCACTATAAGAGAAAAGGAGGTTCAGGACTACTTGATGAAGCTGAACAGCTAGAAGTTCATGGGACCTGATGACATGTGTTCCAGGATACTGAAGAAGCTGGCTGATGTTGTTGCAAAGCCATTCTCCATCAAATTTGAAAAGGCATGCCAGTCAGGCAAACTCCATGGGCACTGGAAAAAGAGAATCATCAGTATTATTTTTAAAAATATAAGAAAGGAAGACATGTGGAACTAGAGAGGCTCATCTCTGAACTTGGGAAGGACATGGAGAACATCTCCATGAAACCAATGTTAAGGCACATGCAAGACAAGGAGGTGATCCAAGATGGCCAGCATGGCTTCAGAAGGGCAAATCCTGCCTGATCAATCTGTTGGCTTTCTATGATGGAGTGACTGCAACTGTTAAAAAAGGGCAGACTGACAGATGTCATCTGCCTAGACTCCTGTACAGCCTTTGATATTGTCCCATATGATACCATCATCTCTGGAGAGATGTAGATTTGAAGGGTGGACTACTTGGTCCATAAGGAATTGGCTGGATGGACACAGCACAGAGAATGGCTCTGTGTCCAGGTGGAGGCCACAGACAAGTGGTGTCCCTCAGGGCCCTGTCTTGGGACCTGTGCTCTTCAATATCTTCATCACTGGCATTGACAGTGGGATCGAGTGCACCCTCAGAGAGTTTTCAGATGACACAAAGCTGAGCGGTGCAGTTGACACAACAGAGGAGTGGGATGCCATCCAGGGGGACATGGACGAACCTGAGAAGTGGGCCCACAAAAACCTCATGAGGTCTAACAAGTCCAAGTGCAAGGAGCTGCACCTGCATCAGGCCAATCCCAGACATGAGCACAGACTGGGAAGGGAGCCCAGTCCCTTCCTCATTGAGAGCAGCCCTGTGGAGAAGGACTCGGGGGTTTGTTTGGATGAAAAGCAGGACATGAGCCAGCAGTGTGTGCTCACACCAGAAGGCAAACCTCATCCTGGGCTTCCTCCAAAGCAATGTGACAGCAGGGTGGGGAGGTGATTCTGCCCCTCTCCTCTGCCCTCGTGAGACCCCACTTGGAGTGCTGTGTCTTGCTCTGGGGTCCGCAGCACAGGAAAGACACAGATGGACCTGTCAGAGCATGTCCATAGGAGGGCCATGAAGATAATCTGAGGGGTGGTGCACCTCTCCTATAAAGACAGGTTGAGAGGGGTTGTTCAGCCTGGAAGAGAGAAGGCTCCAGGAAGACCTCATGGTGGCCTTGCAGAACTCAAAGTGGCCTATAAAAAAGAAAGAGAGAACCACTCTTCGTACTGATGGGAGCAAGCAGTGGGTTTAAACTAAGAGAGGAACTATTTAGATTAGGTGTTAGGAGGAAATTCTTGACTCAGAGGGTAATGAGGGACTGGAACAGGTTGACCAGAGAAGTTGTGGATGCCTCATTCCTTGAAGAGCTCAAGGCCAAGTTGGATGGGGCTCTGAGCAACCTGATCTAGTGGGTGGCATCTCTGCCCATGGCAGAGGGATTGGAACTACATGACCTTTAAGGTCCCTTCCAATATAAATCATTCTATGATCAGGATGCTCAGGTGCCAGCTAGAGATGTTTACAATTTCTGAACTGATGCCAGTGGGTAATGGATACAAAAATAGACATGGCCATCTTTCTACCACTAGTTCTGCCCCAGCAATGTAATTAAAAACTGAAACATGCCATTTTGCATACACAAGAAAATATGTATTTACAGGTGAATTCAATGCTGCTCTGATTTTTCAATATACTCAGCAGCTACTCTAGATTATGAAGCTCAAGATTACAAAAAAAATTTAAGAAAAAAAATTAAGGAATTCCTGGCAAGTTTTACATTCCCCTTTAAAAAAAAAAATACATACGCCCTCCCTTCCTCCCTTCCCTCCAGCAAATACCTCTCATGTTTAAGATTAGATTATTTTTCTCCCGATTCCTCTTTAGCTGCCAGAGAGTGACTCATTGTCAGATTGATCTAATTACAATTACAGACCTTGTTCTTCTGCTGCTACAAGGGAAAACTAGGAAACATAGAGGAAAAGGTCAATACGGAAAGACTCTACAAGCCAGGATATGTGAAACAGTGCCACTAGTGATTTCTGTTGATTTTTCTACAGAATTTTTTTTTTAAATAATGCAACAGAAATCAGTTACACTTCTCAGACACCTATCTGAAAGGTTTGTTTTGTTTCTGTGCAACACAGATTTTAGTTCTTTGGCATAAGAGTTAAACAAGAGTATAATAGTTTAATAATATAGTTTAATAACAGCATCATATAGTAACTGTTAGTAGAATAATAAATATGAGCTATTTATGTAATATGCATTTGATATTTGGTAGCAGGTATAATTGCTAGCAGGGGTAATTTAACACCAACTGTTCTCCTAGGACATAAGCAAATTAGGATTTTTAAAAGATATTTGAAATGTTTAGCTTTTTTTTAAATATTATTATTCTGAAGATACTATAATGCAAGTTCTATGCTAACTTATGGAACAAGGCATATTGAGCATATCACATAGTGTCTAAGCAGTGCAGATAGTTTATTACTAATTTACATACTTTGAAGGCAAAAGTATACCGAGAAAGAGTAAAATTCTTTTCCTGAGAAGACCGATTTGTTGCTTGCCTTCGAGATTTTCTAGGAGCCAAAGAGAAAGGTCTAGTCTACGGATCTTGCTTTGTCAGAAAGTTTATTTAATATTAGCAACCAAGAGCATAAAATCTGTACATTACTGTAATAACTTTTTTGTGTTTTCATATACTTCTAATTTTCCCAGAGAATGTAATTAGAGAGTAGGTATTTAAATGCACTATCCTTGTCACTGCCTTTATCTAACAGCTGACATTATGCAGCTAAATATGTCACCCTTGAGAGTCTTCTTAATTTGTTTTGAGGTTCTTACATAGTTGTAAAAAAAGCACGGCTATCTTAACAGTTTTGCAGGGAAAACAATTACTGGATTGGTATTTCAGAATAAATTAGGTTTGCTGGAGAAATTCAAAATACTAAACAAACACAATACTTACTCAGTAATACTTTGGAAGAGATTATTAATTGTATTTTGCAGAGCAGGTTGTTAAAGCTATTTACTGCCTTAATTTTATTAATGATGCTTCATTTTGGCTAAAAAACCAAAACCATAAACCTCATAATTGCAAATATTAAGATTTTGCCTTTTTTGTTTTGGAGAAGAGATATGAAGCATAGCAAGTAATATTTTTTTATAGTGGCTAATTAAACAAAGATAAAGGAGGCTAGGAACATTAAGTGCAGTCCACCTGAAAATCTTTACTGCAAAGGGACATCTCCTTGTAACCCAAACTCTTTTGTTCTCAGGAAGATGCCTGTTACAGAACATGACTGTCCACAGCAGTGGCTAAAGAAGTTGCATAGAAGAGACTCATTTCAAGAACAGAATAGAATAACTGAAAATGAGGACTCAAGAGAAAATCAGAATTTCCCTTGCAACATTTTTGTCATAAATAATGAAGAAACAAATTAATGGAATGTATGAAAATACCCCAAACCTATATTGAAAATATGTGATTCATTTGTACATTTAACTGAAAATAAGTGCTTTTATATTCCAAGTCATCAAGATGTTGTGGTACTTGTAACAAAACATTGAGCAAATCTAACAGTACATAGCACATGTGGGATTGACTTCATCTAGTAACAGGTGTCTAATAAAAACATTTACAGCTGAGCCACTTATTCTGTATGGTGTATTGGCCATTTCACAGAATAATCTCCTGAATAAAGCACTCTCTAAATGTGCCTGGTTTTTCCTTTAAAGAGGATGACCACCTCTCCTTACATGTAAAAAGTTAAAAAAATCACATGCATTTTGTGGAAACAGCATTTTCCACAGAACTGCAGTTCTGTGCAGCATTTGTCTTGCTGCACTGAATAGTCCCAGGAAGGTTTGCAGTGGTACTTCCTGACCTCTCTGAGTCAGTACTAAGGTTTAGAGAAGGTACCTAATAAACGTGGAAAATTTGAACCAGACAAAAAAATGTAGCAGCCATCACAAGAGGTGTGAAAGTACTGTGAAAGTAGATGCTAATAGTCAAAGTAGCTTATGCCAAGTTGCTTTCTTCAGTGTAAATACATTTCAGTGAAAAACTTAAAGTTGGTATCAAAGCTGCCTCCAAGGAGACAGTAGACATTTGTGTAAGTTTTTCAAAACACTTAAATTTCCAACAATCTGAAACTTAGGATTGGATTCATGTAGCAGAGCTAGTCTTTACAAACATATTTATTGAATGCTCAGCAAGTGAATTACAGAAGAACTGACAGAAAATATGTTGATAAATAAGAGGTGATGCCTTGCAATGCAAAGTAATGTGATAGAGGCTGGTAAATGGTCTTGACATGCTGACACAAATTCTCTGCTCTTGTGGCATTCCTCCTGCAGGTCCTGGTCCATGCTACTCAGATACTATCCTCAAGGCCCTGCCTTCCTTATATGTATCCCTACTTCCCCTCTTCATCTCCCCAGGATTTGCTATTGGAACAGCTCTTGCAGGCACCTCCATCACCTCTTCCACTGGAAAGACAAGAGGTTTCCTAAGATCTACCATTAAAACCACCGTAGCCGTAACAGGTTACAGAATCTGAAATGAGCAGCTTAAAATGAGACCTGGGGGTGTAGTAACTGGCCAGGTGGTGAAGTGTAGGACAATATGGAAACATTTGCAGCTGGGACAGCTACAGCAAGAAGAGAGTCTGTTTATTTCCTAACTAAATGGAGCAGTCTGTCACCATCACATCTCAGTGACACTCCACTCTCTGGCTTGCTCAAACCAAAAATGCTCATGAGATGTTAGGATACACACAGAGAAGAAAGGAGAATGACATTGATAACAAGGCAATGTCTTTCGATAGATTAGTGTGCAGTGTCACGAAGGACATCACAGAAGAAACGTTGATCATCTCTTAAAAGAATCACAGACTTTCAGAGGATTGACAAAGGAACCACTCAGAGTTCTTAAAAACTACGGAGAGAGCTTCAAAAGAAAGGAGTGGTTGCTCATAGGAGAAAATTATAGCATGGAAGATGTTCAGAAGTGCATACTATAAAAGGTATATCAAGACCTCTATCTTAATTTGTATCCCCAGAACACTAACATCTTAAGCAATGAATTTTAAAAATGGGAAGAGGACACAGATTTTTCATGAAACAGGAAATTATACTGTGACATACATTTCTACAGGAGGTTTTGAGTGGTAGTGTTTAGCAAACAGACAAAAGAACTCAGATTTTTGGATGTCAGAAATACCATATTCATTATTTTTCAAGCCACTGTATTTTTGAAATGAAATTGCTTGAATAAACCCTTTTCTACACAGGAGCCAAGTTTTCTGGGTGGAGGTTAAGTCCCATATTCTTAGCAGAATATTCCATGTAAGTCTACTCACCAGGCTATAGTGATGGCCTTTGAAATTTGTGTTTCTGGCCACCCTGAAAAAAGACACTGTGGATCTCATCCAAATAACAAGCCTCCCAAACTGCCTAGCAAACATTCAAAGAAGAGTTAAACAGAACACTACAAGGTGCTTAAAAAGTTAACATTAATTACAATTATGTTTTAAAATAATCAGTAACAGCTGCAAGTGAAGTACCTAATTTTCTTCAGCTTAATTTTTCATGTTCTTAGTAGAAAACTCCATATATTATGGTCTGTGCAGCACAATCCACTCATCAAACTAATTACAGTATAAATTTCTACTCATTCTGTTTAACTAAGCATTGGTTGGAAAGTTCTTGGGAAACCCTTACCAACATAGTGAAAACCTTCCTTTATATAACTTATTTGAAAGAATATAAGAAAGGGAAGAAATCCATTGAAATTTAGCTCTTAGAAAGCTGATGAATAAGCTAATCTGTTACTAAGTGACTCAACATTCAACTGTTTAAAAATGGCATATGAACAAAACCCCATGAGAATGCCATTGTTCTGAGCTATTTTCTTTTCTTAATTAGTCCTAATGCTATTTTGTAAAACTATTATTCTCTTTTTAGGTATCTTCGATCTGAACATATAAATATGCAAAATATAAAACAATCAAATTACAATAACAAACAATTTCCAAAGTTGAAACTTGCACCTTAAATTGGAACTGCAGTACTGAGAAAATTACTGAATTTAGGCTTCTTTTAGGATATAAATTGAATATGTTAATTTTATTCATCAGAAACAACGGCACAGTGCACATACATACAAAATCCAGTAGAAATAAGGAAAGGTCACCAGGCTAATCATTTTGGCTTATTTCCCTTTTCTGTACTCCCATCTGTCTATTTTCTCTGCTCTTCATATTTAAAAGGAACAACCTGAACAAAGTTAGGCCAAAATTGACCTACTTTGGTTTTTTTTAGTTTTAATTAATTTCTTTTTTCTTTACAGCATCTCTGTAATTCCTATACCTTTTCCTTCACACATGGTTTCTCTTTAAAGCCATCTAAATAATGTCATGGTTTTTTGCCACTGATGAGAAAAACTGTAACAGTACAGTACTGGATCATCATCACCAGGGATGGATCTTTGCATTTAAATGGTGTTGTATGCAGGACAGGTATCTCTACATTGAGAAACAGCTCACCTTAAGCCTATGTGAAATTAGAATTAGCAAGTCTGCAGATCAAACTAATAGAAACAGAAGAGCATGTTTCAATAACATGGTTTCTTGGAAGTGTATTCTTTCCATGTAATTTTGTGCAAATAGATTAATTTAACTTCATATTAAAATGCAGCACTTTGCTTTGAATGCTCTCTTCCCGAGCCAGCACAGTCCATGTTACTTATTAATCAAAGATTGTGGAAAAGGAATTTTATCAGTAGGTAAGTACAGTCATTTTAGAGGAAAGAAAACAACCTAAAGTACAGAAATCAAATCAAGTGCTACAAAAAGTACTCTGTTCTGGTATCAGCGATGCCAGCTTTTGAAAAAGAACATGAAAAATTTCTTCGAGATGGAAATGGAGCCAAAACTCACTGGGGAAACAGACAAACCTGGCAACTGCTTATAACACAGCTCAAGACCTAATAACAGGCCAATCTGCCAGTCAGTTCCTGCAATGGCAGGAATCTTCAGATCAGTTCAAGAGTGACTGGGATGCACAGACCACAAGAGCTGCCAGCTCATGAGGGCTCAGCATGCTGGGATGAGCAATGAGGAAGGCAAGCTAGAGACTGAAATTGGAAGAGATCCTAAATTACAGCTTTCTTCCTCAAACCTACTTCTCCAAACTTTGTTTTTTATTTTGCTATGAGAAAAGTATAAACAAAAAAATCTAACAGAGCTTTAATGAGGATTGAATACAGGACAAAGAAGAGATTATGGAAGCAGACCTAACTGGAAAGGGAAAATATAAAACTATATATATATATATATATATATATATATATATATATATATATATATATAGCAAAGACTCTTTAAAAGAACTGCTTTTAGGTTTATTGGTCCCACTCAGAAGTCAAATCCCAGCCCTGACTGAACTGTCTTTCCAGCCACTTTTTGTGCTTGGCAGGTAAGATGAATAAGGAAAGAGTCTGAGTGCAGTTGCCAACCTGAATTTTATGGGACCATGCCAGACTATCCTAATCACATTCATACCATTTTGCTTTGGTTTTCTCAGGTCTCTGAGAAGAAGCAGATTTGCAATGCAAGGTGGCTCAATGAAAATAAAAGGAATAGAGAGCCTGCAAACAGACTCTGGCACTGAAGCAGAAGAGTTGGTATTACCTGTTATTTCACATGGATCCAAAACAAAATCAAGTGTGAGACAGTTTAGTTCAACTCAGAGCTCACATGAGATAATCTGATGGCGGCAAACCAAGAAGCTGGGGCTGGACTCAACTTTCAGCCACATGCAGGAGTGTCCTTTCTACCACTGTTTGGTAAAGCAGAGTGCAGGAGGTACTTTGAAGTGCATTTTACTGCACAGCTACCTTCACATATCCACCAAGCAGACAACAATGTGCTCTCCTGAAGGCTGTTGTGGTGGGTTCTGAAACCCTCCAGAGAAGAACTGCATGAGGGCTCTGGATGAGAAGGAAAGACTTAACAGAACCTCCATCCCTCTTCCCTGCTGGTGGCTGGAACAAACTTCTGCACCATGAATTTCTGAAATTACAGGAGTTCTATCCCATTTGGGGAGTACTATACAGGTGAGCAGAAGAGAACAGCCTGGTTTCTCCAGAAGAAGGGGAGAGGGAAGAAAGATTGCAAAGAAAGGAATTCTTCATCCTTCCAGCACATCTGCAAAGAGGCTAAGCTGGGAACCGTAAATATGGTAAATAGATGTGGGCAGAGCTTCTGGCAGTGGCAGCTCTACTAGCTACTCAGACAATCTTGTCCAGAAGAAAAGAATGGACATTCTATAAAACAGAAAATTCATAGGATAAACTAAATCCCATAGAGCAGTTCCATCACTGCAGTCTTTCTTTCTAAAATTGGAAACCATTAGACTACCGTGTGTTATGCATCCATGACAGCTGGCAAGGAAAATGTGATAAAAAAGCTGTTTATTCTTGGAGAGCTAGTATCTTCCATCCTCTTCAGAGCCATATAGTTTCATAGGGTTAGGATCCTGTCCCAGACAGCATGATTTGGAAATTTGCTATTCTCAACTGGAGAAATGCTAATGAGCACAGCCTTTTACCCGAAATATCTTGATGACTGAGGCTCTTGCCAATTTGTTTGTTTGTTTTTCTAATTAAGAAATAAGTTTGCTCCTCATGCTGAGAAGCAACTGGAGAGCCTGCTATACCAGGGAACGAAGAGAAAATGTGAGTCAAGTTTGGCAGCATCTGCCATTACACGCAGCAGAAGCTGCACTTAAGCCAGTGCTTACTAAAGCAAGTGAACTAACAGAAATAGAGTCTTATCCATCAGCATCACTGCATAGGTCAGAGGAGGCAAATGCAGCATATCAATTTGATCTGGGATGCTGTATCAAAAGACCTCAGGAGGGCTTTCACGTAATGATTTGTAACTCTAGAAAGCCCCCAGGCTGTTTGAACTGAATAGCAGATGTAGGGATAAATGATACTCCTCTCAGGTACAGAATGGATTTGCTTTGTTGGAAATGCCACTAGATATTCAAAGGAAGGAAAAGTACAGTTATGCTGTCCTTTTTTCTGAGACTATAGGATGGAAACTGGGATGCAGGCCTGCAATCAGAAGCATTTTTGCCTTTGACCACAAAGGAAACAGTCACAATCTGGATCACAATTCAGACTGTGTCTAGAGTCATAGCCTAGAATCTGGAATAGGAAAAAAACAAATACTCAGAAGAAAATGGTAGTGTTCCCTTTGGTGCTCCTTTTCTTTCCCAGGTACAAACCCTGAACATTAGGAGGTGTATTTGTGCACCTTACTCAATAAAAAGGTGCTTTCACATTAAAAAGCATCAAACACTTAAAAAACCTCTTAAATGTATAAAATTCGGATTAAAAAAACCAGATGCAAGTTTTTCTCATAATGAAAATAAGACAAAATAAATCTAAAATCAGCTAATCATCATTAACAGAAACAAGATAACACATATCAAAGAATCACTAAGATTGAAAAATATCTTTCAGATCATCAAGTCCAATGTCAACCCTGTACCACCACCATGTTCACCATCAAACCATGTCCTCAAGTGCCATATCCACATGTTTTTGGGAATACTTCCAGGAACAGTAACTCCATCACTTCCCTCGGCAGTCTGTTACAATGCTTTATAACCCCTTCTGAGTAAATATTTTTCCTAATACCTAATCTAAGCCTCCCCTTTCTTCTCATCCTGTCACTTGTTACCTGGGAGAAGAGGTAATGAAGAAGACCAGACCTGAAGACCGGTGAGATACAAAACACAGAGATGAAAACTCTTTGATTTTCGTAGTGCTGTATAAAAGCAAGAGTGAACTCTTATGCTGGTGATGAAAGTAGGTTTCCTAAACTGAAAAGATGGGATCTGCATCAAACAGGTGGAGAGGACTTCTCTGTGGAAGAATACATAGCTAATAAGAAGCGAGGCAGGGAATACAGAGATGGGTATTAATTTGAAGGAATTCACTAGTACGTACATAAAACTATCTTGTTTCTGTTTGGGAGTCCCTGGATAGAAGGATGCACAGAGGTGTTGTGTACCATATTACAATAAAACATGTAGTGTCAATCCTTCTGTATGCACATAGCAAAGTTGACAGTCTACTTACAACAAGTCTATATTAAATTTAGCTACATAAATCAAATTTAGTTTTCTGGATGTCTGATTATCTTACCTATTTATCCACACACATATTTATGCCACCAGTGCATATTTAGCAACAATTGTTTCTTTATGTCTATGTGCATATTTACATATGCATGGATAAATGAGAAACATTTATATCTTCTGGCCTTCTTCCAGTTAAGCAAAGTCCTCAGCTGTTACCTCTCTAAAACTGTTCTTCTAATCCTACCCCACTTACAGTTTGCTGCATCTTGCTTTCATTATGCTGTAAAACTGAAGCAGTGGAGGAGGAGGACTGTAAGAAAACCGTTTGTTCAATGAAGAGCCCATCAAAATAGCAAATATGTTTTATTGAGCTCTTTTGGTAGAAGCCATGCTCTTCTGAAAAGTTAACAGAGGAAGTTTTGTCTCTCGCCCAATGGAATGAAATTTCATTTTTACATACACAGATAGGTATCAGAAATAGATGCTTGATTTCTTATAAATATAAATATATCCAAAACAAATTAACTGTTGGACTGTGTCATAAATATAGTTCTGTTTTTTATGAGTGTCATATCTTTCGCTGATTGAGTGCCAAAATCTCTTTTCAGCCATTTCACTTCCAAGACAAATTGTCAGTATCCCCAGTGGCATGTATTAATTTATAGATGAGCAGGATCTCCATGGGATTACCAGCTGTTCTTCACATTTACATCCTTTGCCAAGAAAATATTTCATAATGTTTTCTTGAACCACTTGATTACATGGAAAAGCCTCTGTAATGACCAGTCTTTGGCTCACCTTGCTCTCCTGTGGAAATACCAGTAAAGCATAATTCTATAGGTTGGAAAAACATATGTGAAGATATGAGTTGTCATGGAAATACTTGGCTCCTTGTGCAAGGAACAGTAGGATCTGCATAGGGCCATATCTCTCTAGAATATTTACCAGCATTGTTGTCAGGATTATCATGCTAACTCTAAACCTATCTATTGTGTGAAGTGCTTCTCATTTAACACATAAATCATGGTCTATATTCCAAAAAGCTTTCCTTGTAAGTGTAAAGGAGAGCTGAGGCAACATGCATGCAGACCAGAGAGAAAAAAGAAGCACCACAGGTGTGCTGGGTTGGTGCACTGTCTTGTGTGGTGCACAAGTGGCCCAGTTCCCAACTAGGTTTGCAGAGTTTTAAGAAGGCTTTAAAAGAAAGGTTGATGCTATGCCCTGGCTGTTTACAAAGAATTTTCCTAAAGCATGAGGCCCCAACTAAGAGAGATCACAAAGGAACTATTAAATCTAGGAATCTGGGATTGGGGAATGGAGAGATGGAAGGTGAGCGAGTATGCCAAGAAGTATTCATGATAAGAAAGGAACAG
The DNA here is from genome assembly GCF_963662255.1 of Cinclus cinclus. Classification (NCBI taxonomy): domain Eukaryota; kingdom Metazoa; phylum Chordata; class Aves; order Passeriformes; family Cinclidae; genus Cinclus; species Cinclus cinclus. Next base: position 51,232,408 of record NC_085047.1, read on the forward strand.
GCTATTACAGAAGTTGCAAATGAAAATAAAGACCTTACATTTAATACAGCAAAAGACAGAGGCATGGCTTGGGAAATGAAAAAAGAATATGACTGAAGCGATGGATGAGGAAAATTATCCCTGCAGTAAAGTTTGGTAGATCTGAGTGACAGGACTGCACTCCTTTCTCACAAAGAAGCACTTAGTTCAGTGCCTCTGCTGAATCCAGGGGGATTACTTTTGTGAATTAAGAGTCTCCTGTGTCAGATAGACCTCCATGAACTTTAGTGTGCTTCCTGTTGAACTGCGTTTATCTGAAGAATTCAGTTTCAGGCAATGCATGTCAAAAAGAGCATAGACCAGAGATCAGAAACAAAAAAATTATCATGGACATAGAAAATGTTAATTGCAAAGGAAAACTGGATGAAGTAAGACTGTTAATGTAGCAAAGAGTGGGCTGAAACCTGAGAGTAGTTTCCAAATGTATGTTATAATGAGAAAGGAAAAATCTCTTTTTCTACAGCTGAGGAGAACAAGAGGAAATTAATTTAATGTGCAAGAAACTTCAGGCTACTCTTTAAATAATGAAATTTCTAATGTTAAAACATAGCAAAACAATGGTTGCACGGTGAGATTGGGGGGGTGGTCTCTGTCATCAGAGGTCTTCAAGAAGAGAGCATACAGACATCTCTCTGAAGTGACATAGTTCTACTTGATCCTACACTGTGGCCATGGAAATGAAATATAGTGGACAGGAGTTCTTAAAGCCTTTTTTTCCTATCTCTTGCTCTATTAACCTTCAAATAACCAGTTTATAACTCCAAATAAAAGGTATTCTTCATGACTTGATCAGTACAATGGTATTTATTTTCATCAAATTTTACTTCTGTAACCTCACTTAAAATACTGTTTCATGAGTCCCAATACTGTGCTGTGCTTTTTCAAGTGTCTTCTACTGATGAAAATAAGAGTCAGTTAGAAAGCTGAGTCCTGAAGTAGATCATTATTCTTCAGGTCTTGTTTTATAACTACTTCTCACTCTGACAATGGCAGATGCGGTACAGAAGTTTTTCTTTCAAAAAGGTAAACAGTAAATATATAGTCCTTGGAGCTGTGACAAGGTAGGATAAGTAAGGAAAAGACAGTTGCCTGGGTTTAGTTTTGTCCCAAAGGGTAAAATGAAAAAGCTCTCTAGCAAAATGAACCACTATCATAGTAACTGTTGCTGATTCAGAACTATCATCTTTCCTATAAATTAAGCTAAAAACATAAACAATCATATTTTAATTTTAAAATAAATTTTAAAAAGCCCAAAGACTACCTGATTCCCCATATGTCATGTTCTTAAATAACTATGGCTACACTTAAAACAGAAATTTGATATTTCTTATTTCTTCAAATGCGCTTTACATTCAAGTTCTGTGGGCACTGTAATATTTTCAAGAAATGAAGTTTCCTGGACAGTTGGAAGTGATTAACCTTTAAAATACTTTGAGATTGTAGTGGGGTTGAGGAGCTACAAAAAGAAATACCAAAGGACTCAAATTTGGAAAACACTATTCCCATTCATGTCACCAAACTCACTACTTGAAAAGCAGCGATTAAAAATAGCTAGACTAGATGCATGTGTGTCAAGCTGCAAGTGTTCCCAGAGGGTAATCACACAGATGTCCAAGCTCACACAACGGAAATTACAAGGCAGGGTGCCTGCCACTAAAGAGACATTTTTTCTTCACACAGAAAATGGCACAGTCTTCAGAGAAATGCTGAGGCCTTGTTCACACAGATTAAATGTTCCAGTCCCTGAGGGTCCTTATTCTAGCAAGAACTGTGAGATAAATAAAGACAGAGAATCTGCAAAGAAACAATTCTTCCAAATAAGCCAAAACAGCATTATTGGAAATCTAAATACAAACAAATCGCAGCTGAGGTCAGGATGCTGCTTTTAGTTCCCATGCCAAATCTTCCAAAATCAACATTGTGGTTTGGCTGTATGTTATCAATAACTGCTCGCCATGCATTCATCTGCCATGACTCACTGACACTCAGCTTCCTTCCTGCACTTCCTTTGGCTCTCAAACATAGCTCTGTATTCAAACTTAATTAGTACTGATGTCACACACTGGCCTCTTGCAGCAGCACCAAGTTCAGCCCGGCAGTCACACAGGCAGAAGCTGACAAGCAGGTATGGCCATACACACTGGTAATGTGACTGGCTTTAAGAACCTGCCAGGGATACAGAAAGTGCATGAAATTATTGAAATCTGAATTTTGAAATCAATATTAATGCTGAGTACACGTAAGTGTCTGAATGAATCTCTCTGCCTTGTGTGCAAACACACGAATGCAGCTGAGGAGCCAGATGGCTCAGGCAGCTCAACATTTAAACTGCTAATATGCACAGTAATAGTCTTTAGCTCTTAAAATTTCTCACTTTAATCATGAGCACATGACACACTTTTTGTGGTTTTAAGAACTTCAGATCATGCCCCAAATAGAAGTATCATATAATTTACTTGAGAAACCAGTAGATATCAGGAAATTTTGTTGGGACACCAGACAATACAGGATACACTGTCTCTGCCAGTCTATGAGTTTTATTATTTTGGCAGACAGGCAATACTAGGCTGCAGCTGGAAAAAAAAAAAAAAAGAGCACAGATACTGAGTTACTGATGAATATGTCAATGCAAAGATGCAAAGCAGTTGCTTACAGGGAAGAGGAAGGCTACACTTTCTGAATACTGACTTCCAAGCTACTTTGTTGAATGTATGTTGTTGTTTGGAACAACTCTTTATTACAGACATGTTTGCCAGAGAAGTATGGCAACATTAAGTATAACATAAAAACAAACAAAAAGGTGCTCTGCAATTTCTGTTTCTGGAGACAGCTTTGAACTGGCTTTGCTACTGCTAAATGCTTTAAACCTCTAAAATGCTTTAAATGCTAAACAAAAGCTTTTTAGGTTCATAATTCTTCACAAACACTAAGTAAAAATAGATGTCTGCCCTTGAGTCTTAAGCCAACATAAAATATTTACAAGGATGGCATGACAACCAGCGTGCTTCAGTTTCTGTAAGAAGTTGGAATTCCCCTGATAAGTGGAGGTTCTGTGAAGTGTTATCACACTATTTATATCAAGTGTTATAAATGAAATTCTTATGCTGAGGTACATGCATCCAAAGAAAATACAGCCTACCTAAACAATATTTTTACTCTTGATTTTCATACAAATTAGCTTTTTCATCTGCCAGCAAGTTCTTTCTGATTATTCCGCAATTATTTCTAATTTCTCTGAAGCAGCACATTAAGTAAATAGAAATAAATTATTTTCCACTGTGAATAAACTGACTTCATATCTATGAAATCATTTGTACTGGAGTAAAAATATGAAGGACCTCTATTCTAAGTTTTCTGAGGGATGAGATGGACCTGAGTGACTCATGACCATGTCACAGGTGAAGTACAGAGATCAGATCAATGCAGATCCTTACAATGCGACGTTGGATGTCTGTGTTATATATTCCTATATCATAATCACATGACAGCATGGTGCAGGGACACCCCAGTGGCTCTGGGTGATGTTAGCAAAATAAAGTCAGGTTTTCAACCTCACTCGCAGTCCAGGAACTGTCAGCAAAGCTGGCAATGGAGAAGCAAGGATACAGAATGTGTGAGGACAATCATGGACCAGGAAAAATTAAAAAGAAGACATACAGTAGACCAGAGAGAGGTTTTAGTGAAGAGATGAAACAAAACACAATGTATTACCAATATTCTCTAGTAAGAAATCAATTATCTATAAGTTGGGAACCTATGGTCTAGGTGCTTGCAATGCTGCTGAACTTTCCCCTGGGCATGGTGCTCTGAGGCCTTGAAGAAATTCCTGTAGAAGGGTTCCTGCTAAGCTCCATGGGAACAAATGTATCCCCAGACCTGCAGGACTAGAACTAAAGCCTTCATTTGCAGTGTCTTCTTACACAACATTGACAACACTGTTCTCAAATACTCAAGTAGCCACAATTTTGCCTGCTTTTGCATTATGTGCAAAGCAATTTTAAGTTACAAGTACACATCTTAAATTATTGGTCCCAACAGTGAGCCTGTAATGTAGCAATGATTTGTGAAACGCTTGCAGAGAACCTTCAGAGGAGCAGTTAATGATAGGATGTCATGTAACATGAATATACTCACTCAAAAGCCATGAATCAAACAGAAAAAAATAAGCCACCAACTCTAACCAATGTCTTCTGGGGGGGGATGGGTAAAAAAAATAACAACAACAACAAAAAAATCTTCAACAATAAAGGCCATTATGTCTGAAAATACCCAATCTATCTTTTTGTCTTTCACTATGCAAAGTTCATCAAGAGTTCCATGGATAACGTAGGGCTAAAGAGAGAAAATAGATGCCTTCACCACAGCCATCTGTACAGCTGCTGCATTCTTCAAAGCTCTTGCAGTTTTGTGCCAAAGTCCACTGGAGCTCAACGTGCTGAAGGACGTTCAGGGACTGAACTACCTCCAGTAAGCCACTGTGCCCCATGCTTTACCTATGCATCCCCCAAAAGCCCAGTGCCCACTGCCTGGCTATATCCATCCCTGAAACTGAGATTTTGATCTACTGTATGCTTTGCTGAGGAGTCACTTTTGATCTTCACAGTGTGAGATTCAGGGCATTAGTTTTCAATATAAAAAGCAGCATAACAGCACATTGGCAAAATGTCAGGTAAATACATAGGCTCATTCCCACACTGAGCAGCATTATCATCAAGAGACGTCTGGAGGGAAGAAATGTTGAGAAAGGAAACAGAACTAGAAGTCATTACGGTCATAACTCATACAGAAGACAAAACATAGCGTTTATTTTAAAAATTATTTAAAGTGAGATATGCCTGAACATATAATTTCCCCAGGGATATCTGGATCTCTGGCAAGCACTTAAAATCATGCTCCTGGGATAATGTTTTTTGAAGACATAATGCTACCATATTGATTACCATGGGAAGGAGAATAATTGATTTTCAAAAGTACATGATTTCTGGAAGTTCAACCTAGTCAAGAAAAGTGGTACCATATGCCAAATGTGATGGGCACTGCTGAGGATCTGGCCTTGTCTCTTAGGATCCAGGTAGAATTTAACAGGGGCAGAGTTAGTGAGAACAAGTAACAATTTTGTAATTTTGAGTAATTTGCTGAAGGAAAAACAAAACAAGACCAGCAGGTAGCAAGCAAACAAAGCCCTAAATCCCAAGCCATCATTGGTTGCTTTTCCTCTCCTGCATGAATGGTGCATGAACTGCACAAGTTTAAATAATTCAGGAGTCAGAACCGGTCTTTTCCACCCTTAACTGCAACCCAGTCCTCTTCTAGATCCTCTCAGAAGGAAGGCCCATATGAGGTCTTCTCCTCACATGGCTCCCCTCATAGCTCGCTGGGAGCTTCAATAAAGGCAAGTCTGCCAGGTATGGGGCACACATCATCTGACAGGGCCACTTCACCATTCCTAGAAATCCAATGACCTTATTTTATACCCAGATGTGTCTATGGCTCATCCCCAGTTATTTTTACCATATTGTTACCTTTGAGGCTTCAAAAATTCCTACAGAGGTTCCATTGCTACTGGCTGTCACTCTAAAACTCAACCTTTTTCATACCTGAGGAGTCGTGCTAATTGTTTTTGCCAGTCCATCTTCCACATGTGCATCCTGCAGTGGATGCGGGAGCTGAGCATGCTGCTGACGATATGGCAAATCTAATTGTATAATTATAGTCATCTTAAAGGGAAAGCCAAACTTTCATATGCCTAAGGGGAGTGGTTTAGCAAATTTATATGCAGATGGAAGCATATCAAGAGGAAATAGCTAGTCATTCACAGAATAAATATTCCCATAATAAGTGCATAACAAGGAGCCATGGTAGAGCATGCAAAGCAGATAGCTGATCTGTGCATCTAAATGTGTGGCTCCCAGCAGCCTCATTCATGCTTGCATTTTCCCCTTTTTAGACCCTAAAGAATGAAAATAACAAGCAAGCAACAAAAATGAAACACTGCCCCCTCTCCCTACCTCTTTTCCCCAAAAACAAAACCAAAAAAAATGCCAGCCAAAACCAAAGAGAAAGAATGGGCCATTCCAGGACATGACCTGTTGATCCAATGAATGAGAACTGCCAGATGATACACACTGGAAATCAGGATGACCCAGGATCTGCTGTGCTGAAATGCCTACCACAACTGTGTACCTGTCAGTCAGACTGGGGGAACTGTTATCCTCAAGACCCTCAGCTGTGCGCTACAGCAGAGTGAGGGATCTTCTTAGCTGCCAGAAGACTTTGCTTTGCAAATACAACCTTTGCAGACAGAGCAAGGTATAAACTGGGAGGCTACTGGCTGTCAACCATGTTATTGGGATGCTGAGTCACTAAAAAGTGCAACTACACTGATTTTAATGGGACTAAATCTATCCCAGTACCCTGAATGCCTCAGACAGCGATGTTCAAGATGTACCTCATTGTATTGTAAGTTTGAAGGAGCAAATAACATTCCAAATAATTTTTTTTTTATTGCATATTCTAGGTTAGGTAGGAAGAAGCAAAGCAAGTGTTGATGGGAGTACACAACAGAGTCTCGCACATCAGGACAGAAAATCTTGTGACTGATGGTGCAGGACTAAAGAACAAAAGACCTGGCTGATCCTTTCAGTACTGTGAGACCTCATGCAGGATGCTGGGCAATCAATTCCTCTCTGACCTTCTGCCTTCCAGCTGCAAAATGAAGACAGTGAAGACCACAAAATGTCCTTCTTAGGTCTCAAAATTTAAATATTGCAATTCACCTCTTTGCATGTGGCTGTCCTTCTCCTGACAAAGCAAGCAGGGAATGTGAACATTCCAGAATCAGATGAAATGTATTATTACAGAAATGCCTGTCAGGAAATGCTAGGTATGAACTCAATCATGCCTACAGAATGCTTGTTTCCCTACACTAAAATGCTAATCATCACTCGTTTATAGCTGAGAAGGTCTCATGTCTCTTTATGTACAATGAAAAGAATACAATCAATCAAACCTACATTCAAGTGGGACACATTTTAGTGTTTTGTCTTCTTATTTCTTTCATGGTGATTTTTCAAAGCTATAGAAAATTTACAGACTGGTTTGCTGTTTACCCCATAATGAACTTGATGTCTTTAGAACTGGAGAATGTCTGATACCAGTAATTTGTTTAAGAGCTTGAGGGGAACTTTTGTAACATAATTTTCAATATCCTAGAGTATTACATGTTTTAAAGGGAAAAAACCTTCCACAGGCTTGTTTGATATAAGAATGTCTACCATGTACATGCACTTCCTATCAATGTAGTTTGATATCAAGATTGGCCCAGATGACTTGTCAGGGGAATCTGGGCCTACTATAGTCCTCACTGCAGGTTTTTAGTTTAGTCTGAGACCATGCATTACATCTTGGAATTTATGTCTATTGTTGAACGTCATGAGCCTTCGATATGGTGAAAAAAATTGATCTTGAACTTCAACCACTATGTGCTGTATCTCAAATGATCTGGGCATTATGGATATCTAACGGATATTACAGGTGTTTCTCAGAAAAGACCATGTTTGTACCTGCTGTGAATAAAGCAGAAGTACTTCCTCTGACAGCATTCCCCAAGAAGCCCACCCAAACCAGGGATGTACCCTCCTGGGACACCACCACCTCAACCACTGTGAGAAAGGTTGAGTTACTTCTTTTGCAACCACCTTTCTGAGACTTCCCACTAACAATCAGTCTTGTCCTATAGGCAGTGACTGGGTGGGCAGCTTGGCCACAAGCTTGCAACTGAGCTACAACAGAAAAAAAATCACTGTGCCAATGTACTTTGCATCAGACAGTCAACAAAACCCACCATATTCTCATTTGCCACATCTTAAGAGAATGGCATTGCAGGAGGACAGTAAGGGTGTGAGGCACATGCCAGTGAAGAGCAATGGAGCCACAAGCCTAGCCAGGGCTCTGGGGAGCAGAAAAATGCTTTTGTTTCCCCAAAAACCACAAGCTATTCTTGCTTATGGAATTTCAATCAGTTCACAGCAGCTGGAACTCCATATCACAGAGGCATACACAGCTGGACAGTTAGGCATCAAAATCGGTCTCTCTCAGTGTAAGAGAACAGGCCACCTAGTAGAACATTAAATATACTGAAGTAAGATGTCTAAAGGAGCCCTCTCAAAGAGGTGCATACAAAAAAAACCAGTGTTAGCAGAAAATGTCATTCTTCTGATATGCCTTAATAAAAATATACCCTGGGGAGAGAAATGCCAATAAATTGACTCAGAGCTACCTACTACTCCAAACTCCTGAAGAGACTGTAACAAAGGGAGGCTCCTCAATTAAAGCAAAGTCAACAACTGTGCAAGCCTCTGTCAGCAAAGAATCAGACAATCCTGACCCTGCGTTGAATTCCTGCTGTGATACAAGGACTCAAATGCAAGTCCTTGGTGAAACTTCAGATATACCTTTAGAAAATAACACTTAAAGCAGGCAAGAAATCCTTGAGGCTTTGGCACAGGTACATCTTGGAGATTAAAACTCATTTTAACCATTTATTGCCAAAATTTCTTTTTCTTTTCTTTATATTGCCACAAGGGGTAGGGCTAGGGTGAACAAGAACCCAGAGCAGGTTCCCTGTTTAAAGATTTCATTAAAAAGTAAGGGTACAATCATACGGTGTTACAGTTTGAATTTATGTTGTTTAAACTCTCGCTAAATTCGTTCTGCAAACAGACTGACTGACTGGCTGAAAAGCCATTGCAACAGAGAACACAGTCTGTAAGAATACAAGGATTTGCATCTCAAAATGCTCCAACTGTACAGTCCAGGATCACCACTGTCTAGAAAGACACCACTGTCTGACATCAAAAGCACAGTTGCTTTAGGATTGTACTGCCTGAGCAAGGAGCAAGGAATAATTTACACAGCCACGGCTATAGATAGACATCTCATTAGGCAGATTATCTGAGTTGAAATTTCAAGAACCTTTAGTAAACTATTTTTATACATGAATCAAGGACGACTCCATAAAAAAAACCCCAGTGATCAAAAGAGGTCAAGGCTTTGGATTTCTCATTGCATCCTGAGCTGGTATGTCAGTCAGCAGAGCGATGCCTGCACTGCTGGGAGCAGCTCCCTCCCCACGCTGATCCAGAGGGAAGAGTGCCACCTGCTGAGGTCCTGCCAGCCTTCCTGCATCATCTCGGTCAATCTGTCCACATTCACCCTCCTACGCCCGTGTGATATTCCAGATTGCTCCGGGGTACCATGTGCCTTCCATCACCAGAGCTTCCTGCTGCACTGAAGTTAGTGAAAGGAGTGAAAAGACATTCATCCTAGGAACTTAAAAGATAATAGGATACCCTTTTCACCTGAATCAGGCTGCAAATCTCCTGGGAACCAACCTAGCAGGAACTATGTTTTGATGAATTTTCTGTTTATCTGTACAGGGATCCTTTGTAGTGTAGGCAAAAGCATGGATTAGTTTCAGTCAATTTGCACAAACAAAACACGTTTGTCATGATACTGTAAGAGTAAGGACAAACAGGCTACAGGAATTAATATCATTAATGGAACTGTGACAACGTTTGCAGAGAAGATGAAAGTGAACATGAAGGATAACATCCACTTCAGTGTCTGTGCAACTCACCAGTCCCATGGGCATTACAGAGAGCCCAGATTCTGCTACAGCCTCAACTGCTAAAAGTCTTTTTGGCATTTTTTCCAGATGAACTTGTGAGACATGTAACTAGCTCTGAACATGCTCAAATTAATATATAGTGTGCAGTTGAGACACTAGATAAACAAGGAGTCTGTAAACCAGAACTTAAAAGAAAAAGCTAGATGAACCAGATTGACCTGCAGAGAGAAAGCAGAAGGCAAAGAACAAGAACATAATTTGTTTTGCACACTGATGATGAACACAAGGAGATTATTTTACACTACAAAAGCAGAGTAAGACTTTCTAATGATCAGTGGGGTACTAAAATTTATAATTTGAACAGGCTCTATAGTCTGTCAGTAGGGGTCTTTAAAAAGATGTCAGAAAAACTTGTATCAGAGTGACACAGGTATATGTAAAGGGGAATAGCCTAAAAGTCCTCTTGAAGTCTCTCAGGCTGTAGGTTGCTGCAGTTTCTCTCTGAGGCTGTACTAACTCTGTTTCAGTGCAAACTCATAGTCCGAGATGCAAACTCCAATTTGTTAGCTCAAGTTTTAAGACATGCAAATCCTTCTGAAAATTTTCAGCTCAATCTGCAGCCTTTGGGCTAACCCAAAATGTTCTCAAGCTTTAATTGAGAGCTTCATATGAAAATTTCTATTAGGACATTTTGTAATAAAGAAGCTTCAGCCACTTTTATTTCTGAGCACTTTGGTTTTGTATCAAACAATTGTATCAAATGATCAAAAGAATAGTAAATTTTAATGCAATACATGAAATATTGATTTAAAGAAGGTCATCATTATGACACTTGGCTGCTTCAGATAACACATGACCTTTCTCCTACAGTGGATTATCAGCAAGTCCCATCTAACAATTAATCTCAAAATCACTACTTTATTACTGTGCATTGAGTTCTGGGAATTTACAAAAAAAAAAAGGCCCTATGAGTGGTAGCAAGACAGAAAACTACCAAACAATTTTTCTGAAGTTATACTTCCCTTGTGTAAGTGCACATCCTTTTCACAAAGGGCTACAAATATCCCAGGACAAGGGGATGGCAAAGCTGTGTTCTCCCAGTAGAAGCACAAGAAAAAGTTGTACCTTGAGAGGGATTATCTCCAATAGAGAGGCGGGATGCACAATTTGCTCCATTCATTTGCATAAAAAAATGCTCTCCCTGTGCATTGTGCCAGCCTCTGTCTCTGGTGTGTTATAGATGGAAGTTCCTTCTTCCTAAGCGTGGGAAACAGGCAAGAGCAGCCTACAGGCTCTCCAGAGTACAAAGAGCCAGAGGCTGGTATTATGAGAGACCTTTGCACCACTGCTCAAGTGGGACCCGGGGTCTGACTCTGCCCAAGCTCTGAAATGCTACAGAAGCACTTTGTCAGCACAGGCAGAACACATTTTAATTATACATCTCTGGTAATATTTGAATCCCTTTGCTTTGCTTTTGCTGTGAACAACAATTGTAAAAGTCAAAGGCTCTGTCTCAGTCACGTGTCATCTGATCAACATGTGAAATAGCCAGGAAAACCCTGCCTGAATAAAAATTACAGAAGTACTAAAACAGAGGCCAAGATGAAGAAAATGAGTAATAGCTACTCTAAAAGAGGCATTATGATAAAATCATAACATAGAACGTGCTCACTCTTTTTTTTTTTAATTTCACGCTGTTGTAACAAATGTATCACAGGGCCAGAAAAAAAGAAAATGCAAACTCCTGACCAGATGGGCAGACAGATAAGGTATGATTGTACATACTTCCCTGAAGAAAACTGTGCTCAACCAATCCCACAAGCAAAAATATAGGAGACAGCCTCACAGGGCTGATCCCAGCACATTCCTGCCGTTCTCATCCATGGGAGCTGGCATACTCTATCATCTGTTCTTTCCTCGGGGTGCTATAAACCACAGTGGAAAATTGTACTGTCACCCAGTTGTATAAACTGTGTGTTGCATCTATAAAGCATGAGCCCAGTGGATGGTATAAAACATGCAAAGAGAAGAAAAGAGAGGGAAATTGCCTCCCTTTTGCACTTAACTGAGTAGAGAGTTTGCTGCAAGGAAGTGAAGTTCTGTCTCTTTATATTTACACGGGGTGGTAAAATTTAGTGGTAGGTTCCAAATCACCTCTTGTTACGCATGTATAGAGATTCTTATTTTCACAACTTGAAACTCGTATCTACAAAGAGTCAGGACATTCCAGTTTGTCTTGAAAAATAATGCATTTCTGTGGCTCTGCGCTAACACTGAAATGTAAGTCAGCAAATTTAATGTATATTATTAGCAAGACTGCACTACTATGAAATGAAATTGTGTTTCTGCAAACAATCAGAGTTATCAGGAATACAACATTAAAGTGCTTCTGCAAAATAATTCAGTCAGAAGATCTGTAAATAAACATAACAAACTTCATTCTAGAATATTTCAATTTACATATGATAAATATGTCTATAAAAGTCAAGTAGCACACGTAGGATTAATTTGGTATGTAGATACTAATTAATCAATACCAGCCAGAAACTCATTTTGTCACTACAGCTGGACCTAGATGACAAATCTCACTGTGTAAGCTTGGGACAGTTATAATGAGAAAGGGATTGGGCTGGCTCAGGAAAGTGCTCACTCAATAAATTTTGCTGGCAGTCTCTGCTCATGGGGTTTTGGCAAAATCACCACCAAGCCCAGCTGTTCTGCTGCTACTGCCATCCGTGGTGGACATGCTGGCTGCCCTTGCAGATGTGGGTGACCTCTATTTCCCAACTTCTCCTGTGGCTCCTCCCTTGTTCAAAGCTTTTCTTGCAATATAAACAGACATTATCAGTTTGAACTACATAAATAGCCATGTCATACTGAGCAATAAAAATAAGCAGTTCTAGACTCCTCCCAATACAGATTTGGACTTCATATACCTTTTGAACTACATTAAATTAACTTTACTCCAAAATCAGTTGGAAGCTTCAATTTTACTTTATACTGTATATAAAAAAAGCATATAAATTATCTTGTCTACATCCATCCGAGAATAATTAAATGTTTTAAAATTATTTTTCAATAGCATTTTATGAATAAGACAGCTCTTTCCTTTCCTACACAGATAACCCAATGAGTTTTAAAAATAAAATACACAAAGCATGTCCCTAGCCTCTAGGTAATCTTTATGAAAATTAAATTAAAATAATGAATTTGATGCAAAATACTGTGTTAAAAGGATACCATTAATGTAATTTTAAATTAAATAAATATTTTCATAAATCAAGTGATTTAACCATAGTAGTCTGAAGTAATTTTAAATGCTGCATAGCTACATTAGGATTATCATCTTCAGCTGACGAAAGCATTTTTGTCAGATAAAGATAATTGAATTGAGCAATTAATTTTAAAAAAGAAATTTAAATTGTATTGGGTCTGGCTGAGATGGAGTTAATTTCCCCCAAAGTAGCCCTCAATCGGGCTGTGCTTTGTAGCAAGAAAGGTGTTGATAACATGCCAGTATTTTGGCTACTGCTGAGCAGCCCTTGAACAGCACCAAGGGTCTCTCTTTAACCTCACCCCCTGACTCTCAAAGGCCAGTGGGCTGGGGGTAGACAAGATCTTCGGAGGGGACAGCTGGGACAGCTGATCCAAGCTTGTCAAAGGGACAGTCCACACCACATGATGCCTACTCAGCACTATAAGCTAAGGGAAAAAAGGAGGAAGCAGGGAAGGGCCTTTGTTATTTATGACATCTGTCTTCCAAAGCAACCATTACATGTGCTGAACCCCTGCTTCCCCAGGCTGAACATTGCCTGCTAATGGGAAATAGAGAATAAATATTTTGTTTTCTTTGGCTTCTAGATGCACAACCCTTTCTTTTGCTTTATTAAACTGCCTTTATCTTGACCCACAAATTGTTTTCTTCATCTAATTTCCCCACTGAAGGAGCTACTGTTGGGAGGAGGGAATAAAGACAAAAAAGAAGATTAGGGGTTGTGCTGGGTTCTTATGTTTGCAACCAGTCCTGCTTAGAAGCACACTGTGGCCAGAGTGCTGTCAAGTGCACTGGAAACAAAGCAGATGAGAAAGCCTGAAGTATTACAGATGTATGGCTCTCAGGAAGGAAGGTAGGCATCTGCCCTTCACTCTCTATTATTGATTTTCATCAGAGTTAGTACAAGCTCTGCCTGGGCAATGAATTCTTTTGCTGTGAAGAAACTACTTAGTCTTAAAGCAGGGAAGATTTTGTCTTGTAGGAGCACGTGATCATCTCAGAAATGACTGCAAGTCCAGAGTGCTCCCGGGAAAGAAGGGTGTCTCAATATCCTCATTGTGCAGGCAGCGTAGGGGAAGAACAGGAAGGCAGCCATCCTGTTCAGAGGCACAAAAATCCACCATATTGGGGTACACTTGGAAGTGGAGTGCATCACCTACCTAACTACTTCAGCATGACTCTGTCCATTGAGACACTGGTGAGATTAAGTACTGAACACAAGAAGAAATATTATGCAAAGACAAGGTTTCAAGCTATCTGCTTCTGAACTGGAGAGCTATTTTGCTGACATAATTAATAGCAACATTAAGGATAAGGAGGGAAGCAATTCACATGACTAAAGGACACAGTTTGAAATTTGTTTTTCCAAGAATGGGAACAATTGGAGTTAGCAATCTTTATGAGGAAGGATGGTCCGGTAAGTAAAACCAGTGACTGCATAGAGATTCTGCTCTTGACCATGTTGCAACCAATCATCTGGTTTTGAGGCTTTGAGAATGAAAACCTGATTTCTGCAAAAATTTCTATACCTCTTCTGCATGAGTGATGCTACTTTTACAAGTGCATTTATTTGAAGTATAGTCAGAAATCTTCAGTTCCAACATAGCCAAATAACCGTGTCTTCAAACACACTATCTCTTTGAGGAAATGGAGCATTAAATGTCATGTCTTCATTCATTCTTCATCATAGGCTTCTTACTTCATTTTCTTGCACTTTGTCATACACAGTAGCCCAAATCCAGGATGGGCATAAGAAATCTTTGCCCAGAGACTGCAGAAGTCTTCTCAGGGCTTTACTATCAACTTTGTCAATGGGGAACAAGGTCAGAGTAAAACATGATCTGCCTTACCTTCACCTTGGGAAACACACCCTACTAGATAATGGATGTAACTGTTGCCATAAATTCTACCATGAATGGAAATATTTATGACTGTATCCAGCAGTGACAGTGCATGAAACTTATTTCGGAGTTAGGTTTAGGCACTTCTAATCTCAGATGTAAAATTATGACAGCTTACATATTTTGTGGAGAAATGAGGGATCAGCTCAAGGCTTGTAAATAGCTTAAGATCCTCAAAATTCCAAAGAGTGCTAGCGAAAGTAAAAACTGTTATGAGTTGTCACATGATAACTTTTTCTGCTTGTCAGACATGCTCACTAATGGAACAATCTCTGATCCCTGGTGTCCAGGATCAGCAATATTGAACAAGTAGTGCACGAGAAACAGTGATTCTGACTTTGCTTCAGTTGTTTATATTTTTCAATTTCTCTGCCTCAAACATAGTCAGAGGGTCAGACAAGCATTACACTTACTACAGAGAGATAATAGCCATAGATTACTGCCTTATTAGTTTTGTATTTCTAAGCAATATCAGAAGACATCAGACATCGCTGGAACCTCTGGCCTAAACTCTGCAACACTATTTATAGCATCAACTCACAGTTCTCAGAAAAAAGAAAAAATCTTGAAGGAATCATAAACACTTCAGTCATGTAGGTAGGTTACAAGGCAATTTTGCTCCTCATTTTCTGAATCAAGTGGCTTAGCACACATAAATTATAGTTCACAAACAGTTTGAACTACCAGAAGCTGACACTGATGTGAAAGAAGCAGTTTACCCTGCTTCATCTCCAGCCACTCTGACCCTCTCTTGCACCAGCCTACATAATCAATTCTGAGCAGTGACTCAGACTGAGAATCCAGGCTAATACAAGCCCCAAAACTGTAAAATAATTAATTTTAGCCCTATTTTTTTAATATGTTCAAGCCATTTGTCAAACTAAAGCATAAGAAATCAGAACTGTGCTCCTCAACTGTACTTTAAAAGAAAACAAAAATGCAGACTTACAACAGATAAAGGAAATGCCCTTTTTACCAGGACATGGAGTTCTGTTTTCTTGCTTGTTCACAGACTGCATAGTGCAGAGCACACTGTGTTACCTGCAAGAGCTAGAGGGAGTTTACTGATGGGTATTTCATACCACACCACCATTAGACTCTTAAGTTAGACTATCAAAGATTTCTCTGCTCAGAGCATAGGGAGGCCCGCACTACCCATCAAATGCCAGACTGTAATTTTATATGCCCTGGGAGGGATTTAGTTTATCCAGCTCTAAGCGCTCATGCCATGGGCAGTCACTTCTTCAAATACTTGACCAAGCAACTTCAGCACTTTGAGGGCACAAAGCATGTCAAAAAGAAACCTCCATTCAGGCAACTACTTCAAGGCAATGTGTATCTTGCTGAAGATGGGCTTTTTCCTCTCATTTAATGGAAGCTCTATAATGTAGACATGGATTTACAAATGCTAGCAATTGTCAGGTGAAACTTTGCTGTTTGTCTCTCAAGTACCTGGCTTCCCTGCCACCTTAGGTATATATTTGCTGTAGTACCTCAAAAAGAAGGTTTCACTGAGGCAGCCTGGGGTGGAGGGGGGGTGGAGGGGGGGTGAAAGGGGAGGGAAGGACAGGCAACATCAGCCCTAAACCCATGATTTGCTTTTTTATTCCACCAAAATATCGTAAGAAGTGCAAGTCACAAAAAGACATGTACAAACAGCATACCCACTGTGACAAGTTTGCCAAAGAACCCATCATTGTACCTTTTAGGCCTTTGGCCTAGTTGGTATCCATGAAAAGTGTGCAGCTAACATCATTGACTTGTATTGAGAATCAAACAATTGTGTCCTGCCTAATCTCTGCATATCACTCCTGAATTGAAGTATCCCTGCTATTTCTAGAACTGGTCAGTGTTATACTTGCTAATCAAAACAACTTATGAAGTATTTGTTTCTTTCAACCGCTTGGGTATATGAGTGCCTGGAAAGTGGAGACAGACAAGTTCTTTTGGACCTTCTGACTCACAGGAAATTGGAAGAGAAGAAAAACTGGATCATCAGAATACAAGATATCTGATTTATGTCTGTGTTACTCCCAGTTTGTTTATTATAAGATCTGGACCATGGGAGTTAAACAGATGGAGCCTGGGTGTGACATGGAAGGAATTAGACCTTTTGTCATTTGGTCCCATCCATTTTACTATAACAAAAACAACTTCAGTATACCCTTCCCAAAAAATATAGAAAAATCTGCATCTTAAGGAATAAGCAGTGAAAAATCTGTGTATTGGAGAGGTATGACAGACTCGTGCAGACTGCATGCCTCGAGCTAGACATAGCGTTATTTGAATTTGCATGAAAAAGAGCACCAAAAACAGTACTTTGAAAGAAGTAAAATTATCAGCTCTCCTGAATGATATTTGCAAACATCCAGTTTCAACATTAATTCCTAATTTAAAGCACTGTCCAATTAAAAAACAGCTCACTAATTTCTCAAGAAATTCTTGCCTTCAGTAGGCTTCTAGACTCGCTGGTGCCCTAAGAAACATTTGTACTTTCTGCATTACCCTGCTCTTACTCCAGTATACAAAAATGATTGATACAAATGCACGGACTGTACTGATGAGGATTCGTAGAACTGCTTTTTATTGTATTAGTATTTCCTGATTTTCAACAAAAAAGAAAAAAAAGCAGACTTCAGAAAAGAAAAATAAAACCCCGACAACTTACTTTCTCTGCCTTTCCACCCACACACCACTAGCCAAACAACAGTATTACTGCTACACCACTTTGAAAATACATAGTACTAGTGGGAAGGCAGCTAAGCTATGATACTTGTACATGCCTGAATATTTGGCTAAGGTAAAAAACAAATAAAGTTGGCAAGTTTCTTTTTAATTAATTCTTTTATCTATTCCAACTAGAACAGGCAACAAATCAGAACAAATGTTTGTGCTTTTGCAATAATGGAAAATAGCAAACTTATTTTCCAAGGAAAGGAAATAGCTAGTGGGAAGACAATAATGTTTTCAATTAGGAAGCAAGTGGAGCCAACCTTCAAATTTCCTTTTCAGTGCACAGAGTAGGTTCATTTAACGAAATAGAGAATTTTTATGGTGGCATGCATATCATTCTTTGGTAGATGAATACAACAGTGTTCAAGATCTCTTTAATATAATAGATTTTGCATTTATCAAAATTGCATAGATAACTTAAAATAAGCACCTTGTGTGGGGAAAGAGAACTGCTGAGATATTTGCTTAATGTGTAATTGCTGCTAACACTTATTGGCTTAGGGATAGGAGGAAAAGAGCATGGTGAATGTGATGCCAAGGTCTGCAAATGCCTCTGAGGTAATTTGAGGAAGAGATGCTAATAGAACTGATATGCTTGACAGAAAACTGCCAGAAAGCATGCTTAAGAGCACATGGAGAGTAACACAGAATAATGGGTTAGAGTAACTGGGATTTTGGAGGCCAACTTCTTTGAATGATGGTGCAGATATGGCAATTTGGCTGCTACACTTCCATTTCAAAAAGCTTCTGATGAAGCTGACTATCAAACTCAAACTAAACTATGAAGGAGGAACTATAAAAAAAGATGTCAAGAAATAAAAATGGATTTTGTTGCTAACTAAAAGTGAAAAAGGAAGGTTAAGAATAATTATTTTCTTTTACAGTGGATGGATTTTACTTGACAGTCTCATGGATATGTTTTCAGTACACTTACAAGTGAACTGGAAAATGAAGGAATAAAAAGAGACAGAGTTTTCCGGTGATATTCAACTACAGAGGTTAATAAAAACAAAAACTGACTGCATATTGCTGAAAGAGGACCTCATGGTGTTGAATGATTGTAAAATAAGCAGAAAAATGAAAATCAATAATAAATAAAGTCACTTGCTGGAGAAAAAAAGAAAACAAACAAAACCAACCTCAGATATTCACTACTTCCTACAAGATGCCTGAGATTCAGTTTTTGCCAGTACAAGAACTGTAGCTAAAATAATAATTCACTAACAAATTAACAATAAGAAAAAGGTATCACCTACTCCACAACTGAACTTTGGAAATAATTGCTACAAGACATTGAATATCAAAAGAACAAACGAATACAAAGGACTACAAAAGGCACAGTTAGAGTAAAAAAACTCTAGGGGCTATTTATTACAAAAATGCAATACAGTGTCTGTCTTCAATGTGTCTGCATTATAAATACCTCAAAGGAAGCTGATGTGGCTTACTATCTGCTTACTATGTCCTTACACTTCTTTCCTGAACATCCAACACTGGCCACTGCCAAAGAAAGGATACAGGGCAATAAATACTTTTGATTCAATCCAGTGTAGCCACTTTTTATGTTGTATGATGATCACAAGTACTGCTGGCACACAAGTAATTTAAAACAGGTAGACAGAAACCATCTACATTTCCAAATGAAGACACTGATCCTAAAGCAGCTTACATTTAGCTATTGGGAAAGTAAATCAAAGCCTTTTAAGAAAACATGCTGATGGATTTTGATGGACTTTGATTGCAGCCATCACCTTATTAAAAACCGCCAAGTATATATTGCTATTTTTGGTTAGAAATAGGATTTAACTAAAATGCCAGAGCTGAGCACCCAGGCTTGCAGAGAATGCAGTGCGGAATTCACCATGAACTGGGCAGAGCCAACTGCCAAGCTAACAAATCCTCAGAGAGTACTTCTAAAATAAGCCATGAAGAAAAAGCTGTGGTAGTGGTTCTGATGCCTGGAATTCAACACGTTACCTCCAGATGAATTACTCTTTAGAAGTGCCTGTTCCTTTCCATTGACTATGAAGGTGATCCGAGTGACTAGTTCAGATACAGTAGTTTTTATTAGTGGTCTAAAATCAGATTAGATGAACCCCACAGCCCTGGAGCCTCACTAACTGAAATCCAACTTAACTTTTATCTGTACCTGCTTTGCAAACCAAACTCCTCCATATAGAGCAATATTTGCAAGAATCAAACATTTGATATGTGTGGAATAAATTATTTAGGAGAAATGCACAGACAATTTCAATTATACATAGTAAATGTTGAGGTTACAGAACCTGTGAGTCAGATAATGTTGCAGCTACTTACATCAGTTTTAGGTCGTGCTCCAGTTGACACTTGGTAAGGTAAACAATTTAGATCCTGGTAGTCTCCTCTTCTATTTTTCTGAGATCCTTTTTCTTGATGATCTCCATAAAGGCCTGTCTCTACCTGAACAGGGGACTGTAAGAGAATTTTTAAAACCCTATAAATAAAGACAAGTCAGAAATATTTTTAATGTGAACTCTAAGATAGAAACTTTGGAAATTCGTATTTTCAAAGCCTCTTTTTTCCTCTGATGTAAGTCAAACATTTGATTTCAATATTTTTT
The DNA here is from genome assembly GCF_963662255.1 of Cinclus cinclus. Classification (NCBI taxonomy): domain Eukaryota; kingdom Metazoa; phylum Chordata; class Aves; order Passeriformes; family Cinclidae; genus Cinclus; species Cinclus cinclus. The sequence goes on from NC_085047.1 coordinate 51,252,582, forward strand.
TTTTTGTTTTAAAGCACCTGCTGCATCATTTTTACACTTTGCTAAGCTAGACATCCAGACATTAAGGGAAGTCACGTCCTTAACATGGAGTACACACAAATGGAGAACCAACCAATAATAGCACACCTTCCCTAAACTTAAAGGAACTAAATCACTTTGTAGAAAGAGAAATGGTTTTATTAAAATTATTTTAAAACTATCTTTTAACTTTATTTCATGTTTTGTATATTATACAGAGACTGAGCAAATTCCCATTTTCAAATTACAGATTCTGAACTTTTCAAATAAATTTTTCCTTATTTCCCAAAACCTGGGGAGTTCTCACTCAACTGTTCCACTCCCACACCATATTTTAAAAGGTGGATGTCCTAACTCTGGGGCCACACTGAATGCAGTGTCAGGAAGAGACCAACTGCAGAACATTCCCCCATGTTTCACATATCCTGGTTTGCCCAAGGAATAACTGGGTGAGTAAGCAAGAAGCAACACATGGTGCAATCCAGCAGAATTCATACTACAATCAGGGAAACAGGATCATGGGTGCACTGCAGAGCAGTCCCAAGGTGCTGGGAACAATCATTCTAATCAGCCCATTTTGAGGCTCTTCGCCTTCACAAAGTGACAAATGTGCTGCTGACCTTTAACAGCAACTGCCCAGTTCCCAATTAGTATATTTTATAGGGACTTAAAATGGGGAGGCTTTGAAAAGGTGACAAAATAATTAGTCTGCAGTCCCCGAAACGTTTGAAGAAAATATACTAATGCAAAAGATTTAAATGAATGTGTTAGATAAAGTTTTGTTCAATGGAAGTCATATCACTAATATAAGATGGAGTAACTATAACCAAACAGGATTTCCCTGTCATTCATAAGCAATAAAGGACTAAACAAAAAAAAATATGATTCTCGTTCTGGAGATTTCTTGCTTTTTCTGTACTAAAACTGAATACAAGATACTAAGTGGCAATGAAATTGATACATTAAACAACAGGGGAAACACACTGCAGTATGAGTGATTTATTTCTGATATTTCATTTACAAAGTGCCTCTTTCTATACTGCTAAGAAAGATTTTGTTTTTTTCATAGGAAAGGTACATTCAGACAGTACAGCTTTTTGCACTTAAATCATATGTTTATAGCACTGGTGAGACAATGTTTCAGAAAATAATTTGATTATAGCCAATTACTTTTAAATCTTCTCTGGATCAGCTACTGAGGAATCCAGTCAGTGCTACTTCCTTCTAATATTTGCCAACAAAAAACTGACCTGTAGTAATTTATGGTTTACACAGACATCGAAACAAGTAATCTCTTAGCATTCATACAAAAGTTACTGTGTTTTAGAAAGCACCTTGAATTTGCTCACCAAAATACTTTAAGACTCCCTACTCTTACCCAATAAGTGCCACAATATTTATTCACCCTGTCGATTTTCATTAGCGCATATTTTGGTTTCTTCAGTAAAAAAAAAAAGTTTAAACAAATATTATTAATAACAAATACCTTCACAATATGAAAATGCAGAGTAAAAAAAAACCAACAAAAATCAAATAATTACTTCCATGAAGCGGTGAAAAATCCTTTGGTAGAAAACTGACTGGCTCAACCAAGTGATTAAATGACAAAATATATTTCTGAGATAGAGCCTTTGCCATAAGAAATAATTCTGTTATCTGTTAAAAATTGTCCACACCCTTAAGGGAACAACTTTCAGAGCAGCAGCTCCAACATACCATGCTCACACTTGTCCAGTAGTCACCTGCTTTGGAGATCTTCAGTCTCCAAAGTCAGCCTTACATCTTTGAACAGTTCACCCAAAATCACTGTCAATCATAATTTCTTGTGTCAGCACTCAGTTGAGGATAAAACCATATGAAGAACACAAAAGTGGTTCATTTTATAGAATTCAAATTTACACAGTTACTAGTAAACATATGTTTGAGAGAGGCCTTCCTTCTATTCAAGTTTCATGGCAAGTGACAAGAAGAAAACATTTGATATGTGTGGAACAAATTACAAGTTATAGTTAGAAATGCAGTACAAATAGCATGAACTGATAAAATGTAAACTACTCATACAACTTGTGTGAAAACCAGACTCTTATTTTTTCCACAGCAATTGTCATTTTGAGATCTGTGGTATCTGTTTCTTCACAGTACATTTATGGAGAGATTTATGAGGATCTATCTCTTCTTTGACTATAAAGTAAAATTAAGGCCACCCATTCTCAGGCAAATTATTCATTAATATTTAAATCAGAGCACATAATTGCCTTGCTGTACAAATTCTTTTGCAGGAGACAGCAAATGGTATCCCATCATCAGTTCCACAACAGATTTTCCAGGACTTTTTTCTTGCTCTGATCTTGCTTGTCTCATCAGAAAGACTTAGTATTAAGTCACCTGTGCAGCTTCTGTATTGAAATAGGCTCTTGGAAGTTTAAAGGTCATTTCTAGTTTGTCAAATACGGCTACAATAAAATGTGGCTGACTCACATATTTTCCTGTCCAAAGAAAACCAAAATGAAGAGATGTCTTCCATTCTTTAGAGTAGGAAGAAGATGTGGCTTAATAAAGAGGACTGCAACTGCTCATATATCATATTAAACAAAACACCTTTGGTGCTGGTGTTGGGAACATCCTAACAACCCTAGAAGAGGCTTTTGGTGGGAGCATATATCCCAGGAAAAAGGCTGTGGTGAAAGTCCTGGCCTCTCTGTACTCAGAAGATGTCTCAGGACTAGGCTGCAGGAGAAGTGCGAACATCTGGGATGCTGGTGATGGCATTCTCTGTGCAACCATTTCTAATGATGCTGTTCTTATGTATCAAAGTTCACTTGAAAATGTCAGCTATTTAGATTTTTCTGTTGTGTACATGCAATATGCCCTTCAGTGAATGCTTCAGCAATGCATTTGAAGTCATATCCTATGATCTTCAAATCATCATGGAAGAAGAATGATGCCTAACCAAACCACAGATTTTACTTTAGTAGAATAGGCACATCCATAAAATAATGGGTGTTTGGATCACTGGTTACCAGACTGTCTCACAATGGGCAGTGTTTAAACTCTGATAGCTGAGATTTCACTTTCAGGCAGAAAAGCAGACTACACTGCCACTGTATTTTGACAGAAGACATTGAGCATTCTCCTGCAGGACAGAACATTGTCCCTTAATACACAAATTAATTTTGAAATTAATTCAACTGGACAGAGCTGGCTCTGATTGGCTGACAGGTACAGCAAGAAAGAAATGAAAGACAGTGCAAGATTCTGAACTTGCCACCTAGAGAGACATGAACATTTACATTGTGACGATCCACAAAGATACTTAATTTAAGAATTCACTTTCACAAAATGAAGCAGCAGTGACAGCAAAAACATTCACAAAAGATCACCTTCCACGAATTTCAAGCCAACATTCAGAGCTAAAAATCCACACAATTCTATCTTAAGAACTGAGTTAATCATACCTGAAGCAGAGAACAAACACTTCTATTTCTCATGCTGGTCATTCTCCACTAATTGCTTATATAAAAACACCTTGCTTATTCAAAAATTAATAAAATAATATCATTAATAAATAATATCATGCTCCTTTAACTCTCTTTGCCCTAAAAATAAAAGGTTGAGAAACTGTTTGTCATCAGCTGATGACACCTGTCATCACAAAATATTCTTAACTAGAGGACTGCAGCTCTAGATGGAAAGGGAAGGGAAGGGAAGGGAAGGGAAGGGAAGGGAAGGGAAGGGAAGGGAAGGGAAGGGAAGGGAAGGGAAGGGAAGGGAAGGGAAGGGAAGGGAAGGGAAGGGAAGGGAAGGGAAGGGAAGGGAAGGGAAGGGAAGGGAAGGGAAGGGAAGGGAAGGGAAGGGAAGGGAAGGGAAGGGAAGGGAAGGGTTGATCTAGTTGTCCTGAGGTGACTGGGACAATAGTTCAACTCTTAATGAAGATAGTGTCTTGCTTGCTGTTATATCTTTAAATAAATATAACAAGTATTAATAGGCTAGCGCTTACATTAACAATCTGAAAAGCATGCATGCAAATATTCCTAGAATAAAAAAGGTGTTTAATGATTTTAAGTCATACTGACAGAAAATTTACAAGCATGCCCTGTCACAGTTCTGGTTATTTGACCATTAGTTACCTAATGAAATTAGAGATTTCATTTTATTGAGTGAAAACTTTTAACTTCATCCTAACACCTGGGCTCCTCAGCCTATTCAGAAATACAGCTGGATCTGAAAACTATGGCTTGAGGAGTGTTGTAGCTAAAAGTTAGAGAATGTATCATATGACACACACACATTCTTACCAGTTGCTTGTGCCTTCTAGAAGAAGGAGTACTGGAGGGAGAAGATCCAGCACTCAGAGCTTCTTCAATATCTAAATTCAACTGTTCCAGTTTCTTCATAAGCCATGACATAGAGTCTGGCCATTCAGATTCTTTTTCTGGTTGGGTCTAAAAAAAATCAAACATACATGAAATCTTAAAATATTCAAGCTGTTTGTCACTTGAAGATACTTATTTTCTCTTCCAGTACCCAAGGAAAAAGATGACCAGTTCATTCCCTGGCCTTGAGCAACATTTTTCCATTTAGAAAGCTTCAATTATTACTCCTGATGACACATATTCATAGCTGTTCTACATACTCAAATGATTTGTATATCTGAATGGCTTTCTAACACTTCATCTTGGGTGACCCACTGCTATTTCAAGCTAAGTAGAAGCCTGACTAAAACTAAAGTCACTTTCATGCCACTTCTTAAGCCGCTTCTATTTCAGCATCTCTCCACTGATTACTTGTTGCCAACGGGAACCAGAATATTGAAGGTCATCATGTGCATTGCATTATATTCCTTACTATAATTCTAGACTTGTAAAATCCTCTGCCCATAGGGTGGGAATATTTAATTCTTCACTTTGTCACTGTGATGCATCTTTCCTTTTTATCTGAAGAGCTTTACTGTATAACAAAAATTTTAATCCATTGTAATGTAATTGACAAATATGCTTTGCTTATTCCTTAGTTTCTTCAAAATCCTTTCCAGTACTCTCCTTAAGCACCTCTCCATGGCAGTCTCTATTAATTCTGCTGCATTATGCCTTGTTTTCCTTATTCACATCACTTCTAATGATCCACTATAAAAACCAGTCACACTGACCTCCCTGTCAACACAGGCAGCTACTGCTCCCCAGATGTCTCTGTTCTGAAGCTACTTCAGTTCTTTCATCTTCCTTCGTTTCACAAACAATACATATCTTTTCACAGAAGATAATTCCATAGTGAGCATGAGCAGACAAACAGTAATAATGCATTTTCATCCTGCCATAATCCTAAGACCATCATAACCAACACTCCTCAAAACCTAGGGGAGATAGATGAGTACTGTTATTACTCCTACCTGATAAATCTTTACTGTGTTTTGTTTCCTTAGGAGGGTTTCACAAGTAGGACAGAAAGATAACTATAATTGGCTCTCTATTGTAGGGAAAAAATATTCACAAATAGAATCCAGAAGATTCACTCCACTATTACACTGACATATATTATTGCTAATGGAATTACTCATCTTCTTCACAGCAACTAAGGTCCCAAATCATCAGACATTGAGTCTCATATTAGCAACAAACACATGCTCCCTTCAGAAGGACTAGTATGATCTTCATAGGGATTTTTCAAAGCACAGAAATATAAATATCCCAGTTTTTACTTTCCCAAATCTTTATTTGGAATTTCACAATTTTTTACAACCTCTGAGTACTTTGCCTGAAATGCTGTTATAAATGCTAAGATATACTTCAACTCTACAGCTATTAAAATTATTTAAGGAATACTTTGATTGCTTCCCATTGTCTTCCCAACTATTTCCAAGTAAACTACATGACGTTCCACAGAAAATGAGTATCAAAAGTCACTTCTCATACTGAATCCATTCTGAGTGAAATGACTTCACACAGGAAATGTGCATACTGATGTATGTCCACAACACTCATTTGTAAACAAAGCAAATATTTTCCTGTGGTTTTGCTTCCTCATATACTGGTCTTTCCAATACTAAAGAATTCTCAAAAAAAAAAGACTCAACAAGGACAAAACATGGAAACCCAGGTAAATTTCATAAACAATAATGTATAAATTCAGCAAAAATCTAATATGAATGTTCTATTTCTCAACACAGTTAAAATGAAATTTATGAAAAAGGGGCTACAAGAATACATTCTCTTACTTAAAAATAGTAAACAATTCTGAAGCAACAATCATATAGGGAAATAAGTGTGCTTGATTTCTGTGAGCTATGCAAAAATTGTTCTTGCCAGGTGACAAGCACTGAAGGTTACTTTAGAAGTTTAGATTCTTGAGTTTAATAAGACACAGGAACAACTTCCACATGTTGAAAAAGACCACTTCCTGTTCCACAACAAAAAAAAGAGTATTTTGAGGGGTGTTTGAGAAGTTTCTCCAATTTAGCATTTTCCATAAAAAATGATTCACGAAGACTTCAAAAAATTTCTAAGACTCCAAATGTATGCAACAGCACACACGATACTGCATTACAATAAAAAGTACAGCTCCATGCACAGGGAAGCACATTTCACCTTTATCTTGACAAATATTTACCTACTGGAACACTACCTCCAATATTCACCAATGTTCTTTCAAACAACAGCATGAGCCAAACTCCATTATTTTTATAGATTTCTTGTTTTAATGCTACAGAATTCAAATCACAGTAATTTCTAAAAAATACAAGTCTAAAGGAATTTCACCACACTATAAATCTCCTAGCATTCTCCATTCAGTTCTTTTTAGTTCAGTAAGACTCTATATTGTGTCCATTAAGGGGATGAGGAAAAAGATGGGGTTTCATTGTCCTTGAAGATAAAGCCAAATGGGCCTAGTTAACAAATGCCATTCAGTAATTGGAAATTTGGCACAAAAGCACCATTTGGAACAAATGCTGATTGGCTACGTATTTCAAAGGTTGCCTGAAATTCCTGCTAAACAGAAAAAAAAAAAAACATTATGCTACTTACATTCAAAAATATACAGCCTGCACAGTAGGACTTCTAGCCAGTGAATAAATTTTGCCTAATCCATTCATGAGGAACACAGCTCCACAGTGTTCAGCCCCAGCAACTAGGTTGGACACTATCAAAGTGCTCTGAAGATCTGAGTACCAGTGTTTCCTGCCCATAGCAACTGCAAAGGCAGTAGGGTCAGGGCGCCTTTGGAAGCTTTTGTGTCTTGCCCTTCAGAAGGAAAAAAATCTCACTTTAAATTATCTAGAGAATCCCAGCATGCTTTATTCATTGTTTTTTCCTCTAAAAGGTTACAGGGAGAACACTCCTTTCCATATATTCTCAAGGTCTCTCTTTGTTGGAGCCATAGCCATTCAGCAATGGATAGGAACGTTGTTACCTTTTGAAGAACCTTGAAAGCACAGAGACAGAAGTGCTGTACAGAAACACTTTTTACATGCTCCCTTAGAACACAGAATAATTTTGTTTGGAAAAGACCTTTAGCATCATCAAATCCAACTGCTAACCCAGCACTGCCAAGTCTACCACTAAACCTTGTCCCTCAGTGCTGCAGCTACTCATCTTTTAAACACCTCCAGGGAAGGTGACTCCACCACTTTCCTGGGTAGCCTGTTCCAGTGCTTGACAAACCTTATAGTGAAAAAAAAAAAAAAAAAAAGAAAAAAAAATTCCCAATATTCAGTCTAAACCTTCCATGCTGCAATTTGAGACCATTTCCTCATATCCTATCCTACACAGATGAGCAGCTGTAGAAAGTGAGGCCAGAGAATCCTTTGTCAAATAAGTGTTTCAAGGTAGAGCAACGCTGTCTATGAAGATCATGGCATATCCTAGGCCAAGAACAAATTATTGGCCTTGAAAGTGAATTCCTTTGCCATATAGATTTCTCAAGTCCCACATACTCATGCTAGATTAAAAAACCTATAATCATAGAACAAGCATTATCTTCCATGGAAAACAGAAAATCAAGTGGTATGAACTTCCTAAAATCAGTTACAGATACAGCTATTGTGCTTAAGATAGCTATTGTATAGAGGAATTATCCCAACAAATAGGATTTACTAAGATATATTTAGCAATCACTCAGTTCTATGTTGCTACTTCCTACAGCAACCACAGTCCATTTTAGAACAGCTTAATGACTTTGTTACATGTACACATTCATATGTATCCTGACTCCGTATTCATTCACATAGCTGAAATTTCATTACTACCAATGAAATTTCAAAAAATTAGAGGTAAAACAAGGTGCCCAATCATCCAAACACTTACTTGTTCTTTTCTAACACAGAGAAGAAAATACTTTCCAGACATTCAGAGGTTAGTGCCTTTTGTACCAAAGGCTTCTGCACATTGTTTTTCAGCTTTCAAGTGTTCTTCACTAATCTTATTCGGCAAAAACATCTGTGATGAAAGGCATATTTGTTTCAATGTTTGGTCATGAGGCTTATTACAAGAGGCATAATAGCTCCCAGCAAATCTAAATTTAAACTGAAAGAATGTGGCAGAAATGAACAAGTCCATATAGAACACTCAGGGGTCAGGGTTAACCCTGCTGCCAGACCTCATCCTACACTGGAAGCAGAAAGGCTTTCCAAGTGAAGGGTTATGAGAAAATTACACAACTCTAAATTTATCTGATAATTTGTGGCTTTCACTTCAGAGCTTCAATAGGTCCAATTGTTCTGGTAATTAACGTATTGTACAACTTCGGGTAGTAAATCAGTAACCTCCAAATAAAATATATCAATGCTATTTAACCCTCCTCCCTATTAAATCTGCTCAGATAAAAATTCTCACTGATATACAGCCTAGATCTGTAAATAATGATTTTGTGGAACAATTTCAGGGACCAAATATCTTATTCTGCTCTTGCTGCATGGATGGAGCTCCTCTGTTCTTAAAAGAATCTCTGTGTAAAAGGTCTCTCAGCTCCTGATGGCTTTGCCTACAGGGACTGGGGGAGAAAGCCAGATTGATTCCCAATGCAAAATCCTTAAAAATAAAAATTAGAATACAAAGGACTCTTTCATCCCAAAAATAGATGAATATGTGCCTTCTATATTGAAGATAAAATATTTCAAAGACAATATTCCTTAATATCTCATTACAGTGTTGCTTAAGTATAGATAAATAGATGGATTGGATAGAGAACAAAATTGTGGCACCTTCATCCTGGAAAGCAGGTGAGTATACTCATCAGTTAGCAACCCTTTTTACTTCTAAGAACTGTATGGCTATAGAGCTGACATTATCAAGGAAGTCTCTTCCACCTCTCAAGTCAGTAGGCAAGGCCTTGCAACATAGGTTTCTGGGAAAATGAAAGCTCTTCAGGGACATCACATAAAATTCAGAGGAATCCGGATCCTTCTGATCCCCAAAACATTCACTTAAGATGGGCTGTAAAGACCTTAGCAGTTTTGCAGAAGAAAAGCTACAGAAATATTAACATGAAGATACCCGTTAATCTGTTTTAAAGGAAACACCATTTCCAAGATGAATAATTTTCCCCTAAACTTATTACACTTGTTAAATACATCTGTGTATGGAATTTTGATTTTCATTCCTGTCCAGTCACTTTATTTTTGCTGCTTTCCTGCATGAAGGCTTCTGTCTCAAGCTACTGATTTCTTCAAACAAGTTTTCAGAAATGACACAAACCGTACCTGTATGAATGATGAAACCTTCTGTGTTTTCTGATGCTTTAGAGCAAACTAAATTGAATTTTAAACACACTTAAGGTGGTTTCTGGCTTTTCTGCATTTTCCCTTACAGTGTCCCCACACACCTGCCTTAATTTTCTTTCACTAAGATCAAGCGTGCATTTCTATGGTTTTATGTGTCAGTATTTAAACACACCACTATGTCTTTGAACAGTGAATATAGTAAAATATAAAAAATACCGTGGATCTACTAATTTCAAAATATAGTACAATAAGGATATATACTTGGATTTTTTAAATGAATAATAGGTGCACAACATGGGAGAAAAAGGAACCCAAAGAAGCCATGAGAAAATAATGCAACATAACCCTTACTTCACCACATGTATTTGACTACTTGACTCTTCAAAGTAGCTCAGAAATTGACTAAATTCTTTTTTATAACTGCTTCTAATCTTTCAGACACTAAATTGGCAAATTTGACCTTTAATTTGTATTCAACACACTTGCACAGTGATAATGTCCATTTTATTGAGAGAAAATAAAATTCTGAAGTCCTATCTCTCCTTTAAGGGTTCTTGCATCAGTTTTTAAGAAGTATTGCTCTAAGCTAGGAAGAACAGGACAGAACCCCTTGTATGAATGCAATCTTCCAAATACTAAGTTTATGGAAAATATCCCAGATGAAGAAACCCAATCTAATTCCTAGGACTGAAGGCCACAAACTGCATCAGCATGGTATTTCACCCAAGCTGAGAGAAACTGTAAGGAGAGAAGAAAGAAATTTAGTTGAAGACAAGGTTTGGGGCAAAATGTTTTAGAGAACAGTTCCACACCACAGCAGAAATTTTAAAGTGCAGTAACCTGGACAGTCTAATATGAAAATTCTGTTCATTTTGTTTCTAGCAAAAGCAACTAGTTTTGTATTGAACTTCTCATTAAAAAAACAAACAAACCAAAAACAATGACAACTTAAAATGGCACTTAGTCGGTTTTAATTTGAAGTTGGACTTCGGGTTTGCTCCAATGATTAAATTTTCTAGATTCTCAAAGCCTACAGCATCTCTACCTTCTAACAGATTATGATGTCAAGCAACACCAAATTTCACAAACAGGCTGTTTGTCAAGCCTGTACTGATGACACATGCTACAGAACTGGCACCCGAATGACCAGACAGGCTGTCTTAATTGACATCTGCTCCTATTTCAGCACTTGAATTATCCTCTTGGGTTATCCCATCTTCAGCTGCTTCACAACAGATGCCAGCTCATCACTTATCTATTCTACCATTTCCTCCACATTGTGAGGTGGAAGAAGTGAACTGCACTTCTAGTATCCCAAAAACCTGCTCCAAGCAGTAGTAAAATTCCTGACACTGACCATTCATTCGGTGTGGCATCATCTGCAACAGCAGTTGTATCTGCACATCACAACTAGTGACAATGAATGTCAATACACACATTGGTACTGAGACACAGATTCTTCAAGAAAAATTACTGATTGCGAAATCCTCTCTTACCATGACTCCCTTGGAGAATGTAACTAACTTGTGTCTGTTCACAGTGAGCATCTCCCAGCAGTGCTTCTTGACTAATAAATTCTAGGTTTCAGAATGGATTCCATGAGACTGAGAGATCCCACGCCACTAAATCCACAAAAAGTTACAGACCAGGATAAGTAACTTACAGATCCTTCTCCCCAATGTGGTTAGTTGCACCTTTTGAGATTGGGTAGGACTTCACCAGTTTTCCTAAAACAGAATTCTCTCTCTAAAAAAAAAAAAAAACCACTGTAGTTAGAGCTGTCCAGAATGTGTAAAAGCTAGGCTCAGCTTCATCTTTGGCCTGATACATTCTATATGCTTTAGGGGGAAGGGGATGTACTTCTGAGTGACAGAGAAGAACCAGAAGATACTGACACTCTAGAAAGCAAGAGGGAAATACCTGTAAATCATCCCAGAGGAATTAGGGAGGGCTCCTCCCAAAAGGTGAGGCAGCCCACAGCCCAGCTGAAATGCCTCTATGTTATGCACATAGCATGGGAAACAAGCAGTTGGAGTTGGAAACCATGGTGCAGTTAGAAAACTGCAACATAACAGGGAAAGATGCTGGGACAGAACTGTAGTCAAAGGTTATGATTTTTTTAAAAGAGACATGTAGGGGAGGAGGTGTGGGAGTTTTGTGCTGTATGTTAGGGAAGGGATAGTTTGTGAGAGCTGCCTCTGAAAAACAGCCATGAAAAGGTTGAGAGCCTGTGAGTAAAAAAATCAAAGACAGGACCAACAAAGGGCACCTGCTGGTTGAGGTCTGATCAGGGGGAGGCCAAGGTCAAGGCCTCTTGCTTCAGATACAGAAAGCATCACACCCCAAGACCTCATCCTAGCACAAGACTCCCACCACCCAGACATTTGCTGGGAAAGCAACACAACTAGCTGTAAGATATCCAGGAGAATCCTGGGGTGCATCAAGGACAACTTCCTGGTCCAGGTATTGAACAAACCAACCAGATGAACAGCACTACTGGACCTGGTGCTCACTGCAGTGGATGAGCTCATTAAAGGGGTTAAGACTGGAGGCAGTCCAGGCTGTTGTGACCATGCCCTGGCTGTGAGTTGACAAAATTAATTAGGTTGGAAAAGACCCTGAGTGCATAGAGTCCAACCTATGAACATCACCATGTCAACATCACAGCAAGGCACTGAGCGCCACATCCAGTCTTTTGTTAAACCTTTCCTGTTCATGATCTTGAGGAACATGGGCTTGATTAACTTGGGAAAAAAAAGGACACCAGTAGTTAAAAGTAACATGAACTAGAACCAGATAAAAGGGATAACAAGAGGGTGTTTTAAATGAAAATTATTTTGTGATCCACATTTTGTGATGCAGGAGATCCCATCCCTAAACCTTATGAAAGGTAAAGCAATTTTGAGAAGGTTTTTCACTTTAGGAAAAACCCTTAAAAAATGCAGGAAAGCCACTAATGGGCCTATCTACAGCACAAAGCACTGAAGCCTACGGAGAGGAAGCACTTGCCTTACTTTTGCTGCTGGCCCCAGAATGAAGAGAGCTGTGTGGTGTGTCCCAATGGGGAGCTGGGGGCAGCACTACTCCCCCTGGAGCAACAGGAACCAATGTGGGTGCCCTCCTCCCCTGCCCTGCCAGCTCCAGCTGTGAAACAGCACACACGGGTGACTTATTTCACTGTTAACTGGGGTTTTTGTTTGGTATTTATTGGTAAAGCAATGATCTTGTTTAATACAGCAGCTGAATTAAGCAGGGCTTTGTCTGCTGCCTTTGAACACTGGCAGCCACGGTGATCAGTCACAACTGTCAGAACTCACTTGGACACAAGCTGGTGCTCGGTGTGTGGGCACTCCAAGGCACGGAGAGCTGGGAATCAATCCCTGTGCTGGCACCAGGGCTGCCCTGGCAATCTAACACACAAGCTGAGTCATTTCTTCTAAAAATACCAGTGTCAGTGTTTCCTTGAGGAACTCCAGAGCAGATTCCAAAGATTAAGATGGTAAAAGATAAGACAGAGATCTCATAATAGCTGGCAAAATTCTAATTGTAAAGAAAGATACACCAGGCACCAGCATACTTTTCTTAGAAAAGAAAAAACAGACGTAGGTAACTATAACCTTAACATTTTTGTATCTTAAAATACCAGCATTATTGTTTTCAGTTATTGGAATTTTAAAAATTCCTATCTACAGTGAAAGAATTTCCAAGAAAATTGGTATTAGAGATAGTCTCCAACTACTTTGGAACTTCAACTGTTTTCAAAGTAAGCTGCTTCTTTGGCACCTACATTGCACACAGAAACATAACTCATACAAGCACTATTGATAATACAAAACTAGTAAAATCACAGCAATACTATAATCATATTTATGACAAGCTACCACACAAAACCCTCAAACCTAATATGGAGGATTAAAAAGATGCCCTTCCTAAAATTCCCAAGCATTAATGGAGTTCTGTCAAACCTGACATTGTTCCCTGCCCATGTTCTTGGGCAGTGCACTAATAAGAAGATATATTAGTGTTAGCAAGCCATTTGTATACAGAAATCTGAAATTAATGGAAAGAATAAAGAGCAAAAGGCACCTCCTGGAATTCAAGGGTATTTAAGGACAAAGATGAGAAAGCTTGGTAGAAGGGATGCTATTTTTAGTGGCTAAGGATAGGTGGTGATGGGACAATGGATGGAACATAAATTTGAGAACAAGAGAAGAGATGATAATTGAAATAATGTAAACCTTCTAAATTATATCCTGAACCAATTTTCATCAAGCTAACAATGAAGAGAGGGCATTAATCCCAGGCCCAGAAAAGTAATTAGGCATGATTCCCAGATCTCTGCTGGAAGTTTGATACCCAAGTATCCTGGTTTAACCACTGGGCTTCAGTATTATTCAAAAACAATTCAGAAACCATCTATACACATTTTGTAAGTATTCAATGATGTTTGAATGAATTTTAAAAATACATGATCATTCCTGAAACTGTTTAAATTTCCAGAGTGACAAGAGTAACAAAATTCACATAGCTCATATTGCTAACATTATTTTGAAAACTTGCACAATGTAAAAACCACATTACTCTTCAAGAAATGTAACTACAGTTGTAAAACATCACAATATTATCTCACATTAAACTCATGATAACTTACCCCTATTTGTTAAATAACAAGAAAACGAACAAAGGAAAAAAAAAGAGAAGTTATAGCTTATATGTAAGCTGTACTAGAGATTCATCCACGTTTCCTGGTATTACTGTGAGGGCAGTGAGACACTAGAACAAGCTGCCTGGAGATGCTGTGGATACTCTATCCCTGGAAGTGTTCAAGGCCAGATCAGATGTAGCTTTGAGCAAGCTGGTCTAGTGTAAGGTGTCCCTACCCACGGGAGCAGTGTTGGAACTAAATGATCTGTAAGGTCCCCTCCAATCCAAACCATCGTGATTTTATTATACCGATGTAGCTCCATGAAAATTCTTGTGGTTGTCCCAAAATAACATGCACCTGCAAGTCTTATAAACACCTTGGTACCGTCACACAAAATGAGATCTGACACATGCTTTAATTGGTTTATGACATGCACACTCAAAATGTCACGCAGGATTTGCAAAGAAACCAAATTCTGCAGGAGCAGTTCTTGCAGCACAGGGAACCTCCCTGGGATTTGGACATGAGACAGCAGCACCATCCCATGAAAGGCTGCACAAAGGCTTCTTCTTACAAGCCATACACAGGAGAAAGAACAAAGAAAACGTTTCTCCAATCAAAAATTAATTTGTGAGCATTATGACCTGTAGGACACCACATTTTCTCAGATCCCTCCAAAAATAATTTGAGCAGCATACTTTGCAAAAAAAAAAAAAAAAAAACCTAACAAAACCAAAACCAACTAACCAGACAAACAGAAACAAAACCAAAAAAATCCCCCCAGACAAAAGTGTTGTTTTTTCCCAATCCTGCTCCTCGGGAAAGCATTTTACAAAAAAAAAAAAACAAAAAAAAACAAAAGAACCACAAAACCGAAGACCAACAAGAAAGCCCCCGCGAAACAAATCGTTTCCACACGCTCGTGCTCAAGGTCACAGCACAACGGGGCCGAGGGGGGTGCGGCAGGAGGGCTCGGGGCGCGTTAAGGCCTGTCCCACCACGGCCGCGGCCCCGGTGGCGGGTGGCGCGGGCGGCTCCGGGGCAGAGCGGGGGAGCGGGGCCCGGGCGGGCCGAGGGAAGGGAGGGGGAGGCGCGGCGGGGCTGCTCAAGGGAGGCCGCGGCTTCCCGCCCTCCCCGCCAACAATGGCGCCGCCCGCACGCGCCCAACGGTCCGCGGCCCGGCCCCGCCCTCTCCAGGGGCTCTCGGGCCGCTGGGGGGGGATGGGAGGGGCGGGGCTCGCGCGCGGGCCAGCGCCCCGAGGTGCGCGCGCAGCGCCTCCCCCCCTTTCCCTTTCCGCTCGAGCCGCTGTGACGTCACCGGGAGGGGCGGGGCCGGGGCGGGAGGGCGGGGGCGGCGGCGGCCGGCGGCTCGCGGGGCGGCAGCGCCACCTGGCGGGCGACACCGCGCCGGCCGGGAGCGCGCCCTAGCGGGCGTGGAGGGGAGCGCGCCCCCGCCGGGCAGGGCGGCGGGAGCCGCCGGGACAACGCTTCGGGGCTCGGCCGTGCCTCGCCCGCCGGCACCGTGCCGGGAGGCGTCGCCCGCACGGGCTCTGTGAGGAGAAAAGCCGCCGCCAGCCGGCAGCGGCTCCTGCAGGGGGCGAAGCTGAGCCCCGGAGCCGCCGCCCTCTTGCCCGTGGGAGCGCTGGGCCCGTCCCTGTTGTCTGAATGAGGGGCGCAGCGGCCTGCGGGGTACCCGGGGCCTGAGGGGCCGCCGAGCTGGCCCTGCCTCAGGCTTTGCCCCGAGAGCCTCCCCCGTGGTGTGGAAACTCTTCCAACTGGGTCTGGCTTTGCCCCTCCAGAAAGTGACTTCTGCATAGCGCCGTGCCTCCGCTTCTGCGTATGTTGGAGCACATCAGCTGTAAAGACCTGCCTCATGCCTTGGCTGGGCGTGCGGAGGCTGCTGCTGATGCCTTGGCTGCACAGCTAAGCTGAGGTACACAAGGCTAAAAAGTTAATCTAAAGCCAAGCAGATCTTTCATTTCTCGGCTCCTCAGTGCAAGACAGACACGGAGTCCTGGAGTGGATCCAGTGGAGGGTTGCAAGGGACTGGAGCATCTCTCTTCAGTGGAGGGATGTAAAGTGTATCAAGGGACTGGAGCACCTCTTACAAGGAAAGGCTGAAGGAACTGGCTCTGTTCAGCCTTGAGAAGAGACAACTGAGAGGGACCTCATCAATGTCTAGGAGTATCTGAAGGGAGGGATCAGAGGGTGGACCAGGCTGTGCTGCATGCTGCCAAGCAATAGGACAAGAGGCAAGGGGCAGAAACTGATGTGCGGGAAGTTCCACCTGAATATGAGAGAAGACTTCTGTGCAGGTCACCAAGCATTGGAACAGACTGCCCAGAGGGATTGTGGAGTGTACCTCAGCAGAGATATTTTCAAGGCTACAGTTGCTAGCACAAGAGCATTGCCCTTAATTTATATTTTTTTTCCCCCCTTGGTGTTTTAAAAGAACAAAGTCATGCTGTTGCTCAGCTGCTGTGATGTTTCTCCCAAAACTTTTGAAAAGTTCAGATACCTTCAAGCCAGTTTGAAAGATGGGAAGAAATATCAGAGACAACCAAGTTTAATCAAAATTTAGACTGTACAAGAGACAAAGTGATGGCCCACTATAAAACTAAGGATGAGATAATAGTATAATTTTTGTGTAGCTGCTGATGAACACATATTGATTGTCCCTTGCTGGAGTCATGGAGGGGGCTTGGGGACGTTCTGAGGGAAAGGAAGTAGAGAAGAGATTGGCAGTGTAGGGAAAATAGTGGGAAGTAGAAACTGGAGCTAATACAAGAGCAGGAGAGGACTGGAGTGTGATGGAAAGCAGTGAGAGGTGTGGAATAGTTTGGGCAGCGGGAGGTCCTGAAAGGGTTGAGGCAGGAGGCATTAATTCTGCAGAATGTCAGGGTGGTAATCTTAAATCTGAAAAGCATTTTGGAACAATTAATTACTTTCCTGAGATAGTCATCATGGGATCATTAGGTGAATTCTGTAGAAACAGTAGGACAATAAATTTTCACTTCCTATCCTGAGATGCTTGATTTTATAAATGACTTTTTTCCCCCTCATGAAGGGCATTAGTCTCTGATCAAGAAACTGAAGAAAAATACATTGCAAGGATTGTTCAAAGCTTATTTGCTGATTTTATAGGACTTGTATCATTCATCCCACATGCTCTTATTTTTTCATAAGGAGCAAAGGGGTTTCACAACAGCTTCTGTTTAGGTGTCAGCCTTGCCAGGTTGCTCCTTGCAGAGCACTCAGGGAGTGCAGTGAACTTCATTAGATGCCTGTCTCTCCTGACCAAGGATCAAGACAGGGATTTAGTTAGTCCCTCTCTGGATGTTAGGCAGGGGAATTAAAAGAGGGGATTAAAACCAGTCACATAAAAGAAAATTTTTTTGTGTGTGTCAAAATTGCAGAAGATGAGTGCATTTTCCAAAATATTTTCTGGAGAAAAACCTGTCTTTGGGAATGAGAAAGGAAGCAAAATACCTCTGTAACTAAAACTACAGTGTAGCACAAACAATAAATTATATTTTTTTTTGGTTTTTTTTGAGTTGTCCAAAGTTAAAGGGAAGTGGGAGTAAGTTTGAGTATGCAGTTGAAATCAGAAATCATTGTGCTTGGTGACTAGATAAAACTAGCTCCAGGTATAATTTATAGCACATGTACATTGCTCAATTTTAATGTTTTGTCTCCCCTTGTTTTGAATGGGCTGTGGGTTGTAGTATTTAAATTGTAAGAAGCTTGACAAGGAGACATAAGGACACTGATCAGAGCAACAAATAAATCTCCTTGTATAAATTTTTGGAAGTGAGAATGATGAGTAAAGAGGCACATTCTTCTTTTCATTGTCTTAAGTTTCTTAAATGCCTGCACTTAATCAGATGGGATCTCCCTCTGGAGCTCTTCAAAGACATCAGTGTCTTTTCCTCAACTATGTAAGAAATTTATGTACTTCATTTGACAGCCTGCTTTCTCTGTTGCATGGAAACTGGATATGTACCCTAACACCAGACCAAGATAATTTTCTGCTGGTGTCTTAACTCTGTGTTAAAGCAGGATGTACCGAGCTCCACCCCCACTTCCACTCCTTCTGGTCTTCCTCCTACATTCCCAATTTCTCTGGAAGAAGGTTTTAAGAGCTGCAGGCCTACTCTAGCAGCCCCCATGGATGATCAGGAGCCATAGATATTTAAATTTCTGAGTGTCAGGGAATTAATAGCCTAAACTTTAGAGATCAGATTGCACTCCTCCCTGCCTAGTAAAACTGGCAAAAGCTTTTAACCCGGAGAAGCCAAGAGTCTTGCACATAACATTCTGGAAAAGCCATTGGCTGTACCAGGGACGTCTTGCAAGTCACCTCTGTGTGGCTCTCTTTGGGGTTCTTTTTGCCATCTTTTGTTTGGTAAACAGGAGTATCTATTTCTGCTACCTGCCTATGCTAAAAGCTACAGCATCAGGTGTGCTGCTATAATAATCTGCTGTGCTTTATGCTTTTTCTTTTTTCTCTAAATGACATGAATAGCCATGACAAATATAGAAACTAAGAAGCTGAAGGAATTGGGCAGAATTTAAATGCTAAATTATGATAATCATAAAATGCACAAGAACAGTCATCTGTCTGTACATTTATCCTTTATTAATTTATATAGTGTATAGTTTTATTTTTAATTATTAATGCTAGTTATGCACCTAAAGTGTTCAGATTTTGAACTACATTTCTTCTTTTGGAGATTAGAAATGGACATAAATACCACGTGAGTGATCAAAAGAACTTTCAGAACTTTAACAATTCATGGTATTTGTAATTGCTAATGGTGTCTGTAAACAGCCGAAGCCTTGTCTTGCTAGAATTAAAAAATAAAAAAAAACCTGTGAAGTAAATGTTGTATTATTACCACATAATACTGCCTACATATAGTGACTGCATGTATGCATAATACTGACTGCATAATATTTTGCTGCCCCTGAACATCTTACTTTAGGAAGACTCTTTTGTGAATTTTTAAATCACAAATAGAAACAAAATAGCAATTATATATTTTAGCATGTCCTTTTCAGCTAGGGAAGAAAACAGTTCAGTTAAAAAACCTTAATCACTTTCTGTTAAACAAATCAGTTTGATCTCAATTTCTGAAGAAAAGTTGCTTTCATAAAGCAGCCTTAGGCATCATTCTTGAAGGAAAAAAAATAGTTTCTGTGCCCCCACAGCTTGTAAACATATTCCTTATACCATGTAAATGTTTTTGTATAGCACATAGATTGGAAAATGAAACCTGGAGCTCAAAAAAATTCTCTCTTTCTGTAGGATTATGATGGTCACTAAACAGCAAGAACTGCTGTTACCAGAACTTCTAAGGTTCAGGCATGTTCCCTGTCCCTTGCTTCAGACATTGTCTCCTGTAATGAGAAGGATTGAGGGACAACAATGATCTGTAGCAACTACTTTTAAAATATACAAGAGTTTTGCAAAATCTTCAAAATACAAATGCAATGAAAAAGTTCTAAGGCAGGTGAAGGTGAAAGCATAAGCCTATCCCAGGGTTTCAGTTTCCAAGATTTAGCCTGACTGCTATTGATTCCCAGTTCTAACATACCTTGTATTTTGGAGTACTTTAGTTTTATTTGTATTTGCCTGTCTCTTTGTGAAATACCTTAACCAAAAGCATTCAAAAATTCTGTTTATCCTTATTAAGGTATTTGGTAAGGTTTATTTATAAAAGTAATGGATATAAAAAAGAACAGGAAAACATTAAGGTTTAGAATTGCTAGGAGAATTATAAGAAAGAGTCAAAAAACCCCTGCTGTGGGACGATTACCAGCAGTGATTTCTATTCTCAAATATTTCAATTCCCTGTGATATGGCATATTTTAGAAAGGCCCCATCAACCACAAAATCCACATAAAGAGATCTATTGGTATTACTCTGCAAATAACTGAAACCAAACAATTCCTAGGCTAATTAAAGGATTTCAGCTAGTTTCTCCAGTTATGTACTTCAACCAAGTGTATTTTGCAGGGTACTTAACAGTAGTAATAATAAGCAAAATCTTGCTAGCAAAATGCAGTATAATTTAGAATTGCAAGATTTGCAGGTTTAGGAAGATCTCTAGATATCCTTGAGAAGAAAGCTTTATGTGCACCTGGGGTGTATCCAAACATGCCAGGATAAAAGCTGGAAGAATCATAGTTTGTATTTTAGCCTTTCATCTTAATTCAATGCTTGAGGAACTTAAAAAAGTGATAAGTTCTCTCAATTGCTCTCCAGTCCTGCTCAGCTCTGTATAGTCCCAATGTTATATTGCCACCTGTAAAAAAACCCAAAAACTCAAGCAACAAACCAAAACCCAAACCCCCAAAAAGGTTCCAAAGGGAATTGGGCTAGACAGCTCTGAGAGGGAAAATGTACATAAACTGTTCAAGGTACAGTTTAGCCTGATGGAAAAAAAACCTGCTTAGACAGTGTTTAGACAGCCTGGTTGCAAACGCCACAACATATATTTGAATTTAAAATTTAAAATGCCAAACTGATAGCAATTTCATATCTTACATGATAAGTGATTTTCTTTTCATCTAATTGATATTTGTCAATGCATCATACTTGAACTACTTTTAAAAGACAGCTTAATTTTGACAATTTTCCTCTGGGGAAAATACCTTTACCTGCTATTTAGGCTATCCCAGATCCTTAGTAGCCCACCTAGCACGCTGCTGGAGGCTCTTGACACATCACACCCAGGGTAAAGAATTATTCACTGTCATGGAGAATTTTGAATCTTTGAGGGGTTTTTTTCTGAACTAAAGTAACCCCAAATTTAAAAATAATTGCTTCATTTGCAAAATGGAATGCTTTTATTTGTCATGCTATACCTAAGAGGTTGGGGGGTTTTTTATATATACTGCCAATTTTAAACTGGATGCATAACCAAAATTTCCTTCTCAAATTTGTGCAGTTTTCAACCTCATACTTCTTGCTCTTATAGATTCATTGTAATCTGCATTAGAATTAAATGCTGTGTGTCCCAAGGTGCTTGTGTGAGCACTCCTTAGCATTTGCAAACATTTGAACACAATTTCCAAATAACAAAAAAGCACCCATCAGGAGATCTAGACTTTTTGTTTAATTTTAGCTTAGATATCTTCATTCTGTTTAATGCAACTTAAACTGATCTTCTTAAGAACGTCTTTAAAAACTGGAAACATTGCACACAAGAGAAGATGATCGGAGATAAAACCTTTCAATGTATACCTTCCAGTTTCTGGCAATTCTTACTATGTTAGAATTTGCTGTTATTTTTTGTTTGTATTCATGGAAAGTTCTTTTACTTGAAGAAGTGGCAATTTTAGAGTTTGCTGTTTGACATTCATATGTAAATGCAGGCTTTGTCATGTCTGAAAAGTTTGGTTTCAAAAGTACTTTCTGAACTTCTATAATTTCTTATTCCCTTTATTTCAGAAAGAGCTGAGTTCATATTTGCTTGTTTGGAATACTGGAGGTTTGCCACTAAGGCTTTTTAATCCTATTAATCCCATTTCTCTCTTTCATTTTTTTTTTTTAAACTCAGTGGCATTATGTGTTCCCCAAGACAAGGTTTGGACAATTCAAGATAGCATGTCATCTGTACTACACAAAACACAAAACAGAGGAGTATCTTGATACCTCTTCCATTAGACATGCATCACAGTATTGAAACTTTTATTTAAAAAAAAAACAACAGGGCCTTTGGAATGTTTCTGTCTCCCAGGGGTAATATTTTTTTTTGTTTAATCATCTTTTATCTCACAAACATGATAATTTTCCAGATATCACCAGTTATTTGTAATATCTTGGGAAAATACCTTGGGAACACAGCAGATAAAAGTAGAGCTTGAGGTGAACTCTCGGAGTCTAGATTCTCAGTTGCACAAATACTCAGTATTCCACTTCCTCTCGGTTTAGGTGCCTATCTTGGCATGTTAATAAAAGGCAGTCTGTATTCTTTCTTCTGGTTACTGGCTTTGTGTACTTTTCTCTTGATCTTGATATGTGATGTACATTGTAAAGAATAAAATACATACAAGTTGCAGTGTTCTGTTCTTTCTTGGCAGGTTTAGCAGCTTTTCTTATATTTTAAATTAAGTAAATCAGACCCTAGGCTAACTCCCAAGGCTTTTGCCACAGTGAGAAGTCTTCATTATGTAAATACTGAAATGTCTCCATTAGACTGCATGAATAGAAACGATAAATAGTAACTGCAAACCTTACAGTAGTTTATCTACCATATCACTAATTGCTTCATCACAAAGCTTAAAGCCAAACAAAATTTCTCTGCATATACATTAGAAACCAGCTGTTAAATCTGTGATGCTAAAACATTACCTATTCTAGACCTGATCTTTGAAACATTGAATTGATCGTCTAAATACCAAAGAATTTCAGAATCCATAGAAAGCACACATAAAGAGACCCCAGCAATACAACACAAAAAACTGGTGAGATTTTACTGAAGTTAATTTCTGGAATAAAAAAAATATTTCAAAGGCAGACAGAAGACATAGACTTCAGTCTTCTGTCTGATTTATTTCAGAAGAACTCCAAGCTAATTCAGAGGAGATTTCCCTTCCCTGCAGTGCAGAGGCCTTAGCTCTGAGATAATTCAAAACTGGGCAAGAGTTTTACAAGAGCATCAGTTTGAACAAAAGCTTAGATAGAAAGAGCAATCTCTTTCCATTTTTATTACAATTTAAAGTACTCCATACTTGGAGAGATTGTTAAGAAAAGGCTTGAGACTTATGACAATTTCCTATAGAAAGTAACCACCCAAGAATGTTGTAAAACGAAATCTCAGATCCACCAACTCTCTATGAAGTTCATGACATTTAATTTTTTTTTTTAAGTTTCTTTGCATTAGGTTCAGTCATGGATCTGTGTTCGCAAAGATTTCTGGTTGTATGGTAGCTTGTGAAGTGGCAGTACCAAAACGGTCATATGTCTCTTAGCATGTCATATCAGCTGGGGTCCCATGGCACTACCAAAGAAATATGTCTGTTACAATATCAAGCTAAGATTACTATATTAAAATGCCACGTAAAGGACAGAAGGATCCTAGGTGTATCACTGGATTCTGATTTTCATTAATTGGGCATGTGTTACCTAGGAAGACGTTTCAAAAGCACCTAAATGCCTTATATGAAGTGCCACAATCTTCCAGTGGGACTTTTGTGTATGAAGAAATTTGTAACTCATTTTTCTTAATCGCTCTAAAGAACCTTTACATATTAAAAATATATTTTGCGAGGTTGTTGATTCAATAAAGTTCTGTTTCTTTGTTTTCTGTTTTTGTTTTTGCTCTGCTATACTTCAGTTCTATTGGCTGACTTAAAAAGTATACCAAATCCTTGCCTGTCAGCCAAACAAGCTTTAAAATGCAACCCTTCTCCGATCTCCTCATATTTTGTTTCTGATCTCACAAGTTCTGCTTACTGCCCATCCCACAGTTTATCCAGTGTCTCCATCTGTTCCTTGAAGAAATATCTTAATTTCAATGATAAGCAGATTAACAGATTTCTACATGTTTCTTCTGGTTCCCTGCACCTATGACTCAGTCTAATTCTCACAGGTGCCTCTTCCCTTGCTCTGACTGAGGAATGTTTTTCATCACAGCCTTGACTTAGACAGGGAATATTTTCTGTTGACTTTTTCTCTCCTTCTGTAGAGATACATGAAACACTTGAATGGGCTCACATTGCACAGGTTTTTTGAGATATTTTTAAGGAAGAATTTGGATATACCTCTTCTATTTTATGGTCTCAGTGCAACCATAAACTCATGATATTTTTTATCTTTTCTGGCAAGACCAGTAGTAATATTGCTCTTTCCTGAAGTGGCCCTATGATTCTAAAATATTCAAATACACAACAAATAAAGTAGTCAATATTTGAAAAAAAAATATAACTCAAGTTAAAAGTAGTGAATATTCTCCCCCTTTAGTATAATACATCTGTTGTGTTAGCTATTTAGTCTTTTAAAGCTTTACAGATAAATAAAAGCAATAACAATAAATATAAACAATAAAGTGCGCTAATACTCTTGAACACACTAAAGCAGTAGTTCCCAAAATGCTGTTTGTGGGTCTTTTATTGTGCATGCATGGGCTTTGATGAGACTGTGCCACAAAATTCATTGGTAGTTCGGTATCTTCTTGGAAGGACAGCTGTAAATTTCTACACATTAACCTGAACAGCCCAAGGGTTTCACTCTGTGCAAGGTAACTTAGTAATCTCACCTTCTATAATATATATATCTATGAAATATATATATATATATATATATATATATATATATATATAACCTAATTCAACACCAAGTTGAAATGTACTTTGTAAAATTTCTAAAGGAGTTTGAAAGTCAAGATGAGTTGTTCTTTTGACTAATTATCCAATTTTATTCATAAGTTTATCCTAATTTTAATTTTCTCAGAATTTTACTATGTCAGTAATTTATACTATATACTACACATTTTTAGAGTGTTGGCATTCCTCAGAAGAATCAACTGCAATGCAGCCCACTGAATTATTTGAGTGTTAATTACCCCATCACATGGAGATTTGTTTATCAGCTTTGCTTTTGATAGAGAACAGCTTGTGTCCCCTTGTATTAGAACTTTTCCCCAGGAGGATTTTGGCAGAGTCCAAGCTGAAATTTAGCTGCTCTAAATATGTATGAGAATTATTCTACAAAAGCCAGAGTGCATTCTTTCTCTAACCTCAAACCCATAGCCACTGATGTCTGCCAAAGATGATCTTGTGAGTTAAAATAGGTGTATCTCCTAATGGCAAGTAGTGTATCTTTTCTAGGGCCATACACATTTTTATTTTTTAATTCTATATTAATCAACAATGAGTGATGCATGTATATTAAAACATGCAAGCAGCATGCAAGTATGCTGAAGAGATAAAGGGCAGTAATTTTGATACTATTTACATGTTTTCCTAATGATTTCCTACATGATTTCCAAATTTCCTGCATGATTTCAATATAGCAATTCTTTTCGGTATGATCTTTAAGCATATCCTTAAATCACTATTCTTCTTATAATTTTACTGTTATTTTCCAAAGTTCCTGTAATTTCTCTGTAGAAACAGTCATGTAGCTAATGTCCACAACAAGCAGGACACAACAAATGCCACATTGTAATGGGAAATTACGATTCCTACACTATTAGGAATACTGAGGTGACAGAAAAAAGTACTCAATGCAAAATGCTATATTTGCCATTAGTCCTTCCAATTTCTGAAGCTAATAAGAAATCCTTTAATTAACTTAATAATTAAAGTCCCTGAGCTAGCATTTATCTGACTCTTAATAATAAACAGCTTATTGTGATCATTAATTGACTGATAATAATGCATCATTTCTAAAGTAATCACCAGATCTCCAACACCTTTTCCAAGCAGGCAGAAAACAAGCATAAACACTGAAAACCTTGCAAAGTTCGAGTCATCATATCCTTATCTATCAGCTGTTGAGATGTGTCACTGAAATACAGAAAGTGCAGATCTTACAGACACACAAAGGAAATTAGAATGTATAAAGCTCAGTGCATCACTCCTTTCTTAGGCAAGTAATTTCCCATTTTCCTCCCCTTGACTTCGTAGCCTGTTCTCCCTGGCTTTGTTATTAGAGTGCTCAGCTCTCCTACCTGGTAGACTTCCCATATCTGCAGAAGGTGAGTAAAAGGAGATAATAATAACTGTATTATTCCTCATGAAGAAGCCATCACAGGTTTGCAACCATTCTCCTCCTCTAGCTTTGGAGTCTCAGTTTCATAGGGTAAAATGAAGTACAAACTTCAAAAGTATGGGAGGAATGAGAGTAGGAATTTGTACTTTAATATGTTCCTCTCCAGTTTTTGCTTGTGTACAGCTGAATTAGAGAAGAAGGAACTATTGCGGGACAGTTTTCAGATAGCTTGAATTCCACCTAAGTTCCATGCCTCATTAATGAAAACAGAAAAGTACCTCTCAGAAAAGTGCTTCAGAGTGGCTAAGCAAGGCACTGAACAGAGTGTAAGCCACCTAAGTACAAGGGTAAGAAATTTACTTTGGCAGGTCTCCTACCTGATCACAGATCTAGGCTTGACTGATGCTTTGGTTTGATCATTTAAATTGAATGAACTCAATATAATTTAAATAAGGGAAATTCACAGGATCACAGAGTCATCAAGGTTGGAAGATACCTTCAAGATCACCTAGTCCAACCAGAAACCCATCACCACAATAATCACCCCTAAACCATATCTCCAAGAGCCACATCCAGATGTTCTTTGAACACTCCCAGGGATGGTGGCTCCACTGCATCCCTGGGCATGTTATTTCAATGATTAACCACTCTTTAGGTGAATTTTTAAATAATATCTAATCTGATCCTCTCATTGCACAGTTTAGGGTCATTTCCTCTTGTCCTTTCACTTGAAACATGTCAGAAGAGACTGACTCCCACCTCACTACACCTACCTTTCGGGAGGGTTGTAGATAATGATGAAGTGTCCCCTGAGCCTCCTTTCCCAGGCTAAACATCTCCCTCAGTTGCTCCTCATCAGACTTGTGCTCCAGACCCCTCCCAAGCTCCATTGCCCTTCTGTGGACATGCTCCAGTCCCTCAATGTTCTTCTTGTTGTGAGGGGCCCGGAACTCAGCACTGGATTAGAGGTGCAACCTCACTAGTGCAGAGTACAGGGGGACTGTCACTGCCCTGGTCCTGCTGGCCACACTATTGCTAATATAGGCCAGGATGCCATTGGTCTTCTTGGCCACCTGAACACACTGCCAGGTCAAATTCATTGTCAAAGACTTAAAACTTTCTGATTCCTTTCTAATAGGGTATGATTACTTGATTAAAGTATTTACAAGTCACACAGAAGGATACATATATTTTAAGGAAGGATAATTGACTTTAAGAACTATGGCTTTTGAATAAATTTTATGGGATTATCTCGTCTACTTGTGATTTCAGCAACAGGAGAAGGAGACAGGAGAAGACTGACCAATGTCATCTACCTAGACTTCTTTATGGCCTTTGACACAGTCCCCTATGACATCTTTATCTCCAAACTGGAGTCAGAGGGATTTGAAGGGTGGACTACTTGGTCCATAAGGAATTGGCTGGATGGACACAGCACAGAGAATGGCTCTGTGTCCAGGTGGAGGCCACAGACAAGTGGTGTCCCTCAGGGCCCTGTCTTGGGACCTGTGCTCTTCAATATCTTCATCACTGGCATTGACAGTGGGATCGAGTGCACCCTCAGAGAGTTTTCAGATGACACAAAGCTGAGTGGTGCAGTTGACACAACAGAGGGATGGGATGCCATCCAGGGGGACATGGACGAACCTGAGAAGTGGGCCCACAAAAACCTCATGAGGTCTAACAAGTCCAAGTGCAAGGAGCTGCACCTGCATCAGGCCAATCCCAGACATGAGCACAGACTGGGAAGGGAGCCCAGTCCCTTCCTCACTGAGAGCAGCCCTGTGGAGAAGGACTCGGGGGTTTGTTTGGATGAAAAGCAGGACATGAGCCAGCAGTGTGTGGTCACAGCCCAGAAAGCCAACTGCATCCTGGGCTGAATCAAGCAAACAAAATGAGAGACAGATGCTATGGGAACTTCCATATTGCATTTCAGCAAATTATTCCGGTGTAAATCTTGTGATTTAAGTTGATACAATGATTATCAAATTTTTCATTTGGCAATGCATGTGTTAACGAGGATACAATTTACCTAACTGTACTACAAGGATGGGAACAAGGAAATTAATGACAGTAAGTGAATAATCAGGGAAAGAGAAACTGATCATTCAGTTTTTTCCTAGCAAATGACTGACTTTTCTGAAATGTTTTCCAGAGTTCAGTTGCCTTTAGCTTTAAATGTCAAAAACAATGGAGCTTTCACAAACCTCCTTTAGAACACTAGAGTTTTCCTTGAAGATTTACTGATGGTGAAAGGTGATGGCACAGCTCCCTGCTAACACAATACAGAGCTGCACACAGAGGCTGTCTCTGACATTGCACTGGCCACTCCCATGCCTCTGCAGCCTCCTCCAAGAGTCTTTGAACTTACAGTCTGAAAGCCAAATCCTGACAAAGATATTCATTGTGAGTAGTACCTTAATTATCTAAATTATCTGTTTTGGTCATCTTGTCTCTCCTGAGGAGTGGCATCTCACTCTTTGTTTGACCCAGCTGAACACCGTAACATTCAATGCAAATATTTGGTCCATCCTTATGGTGCTTTAAACAAACAGGCAGGTTTGGTTTAGATCTTCCTAAATTCATTGAAAGAGGCACGATGTAAATATGAGTGCAGACAGGGAGGCTGCAGAGGGGCTGCTGGAGCACCTAGCACATCCTAATGATTACTCTGAGCAGCTCCTTTCCAGCATGTGGCCTTCCTGACTTAGCCCCTTCTCTCTCAAGGGAGAGAGAAACAATAGAGGAAGTTGTGACAACTCTCTTAGGCACTCAACAGCAACAGAAACCTTTTTGGCTGTTCCTCTTGCTAATATGGGCTGCCCAAAGAAACTATTTGAAATTGCCCCAGAAAGGATTTTCAGTTTGCAGCCATAGCCAACAGTATTAGAAGGATTTCTATACAATCCCCGGGGTGAGGGAAGATCCATGACAATTCACACTGTCAAGGGTATGATTTCATAATACTTTCTCATTGCCTAATATCTATCAAATAGCTTCATTTATTTACTTGCTTGAAATGTTACTCCTGAAAGTACCACCTACTGTTTTCAGGCTATGTAAGGATAGGGTAAACTTACTGATGGAAAGTCGAATAGTAGTTCCTGCTTAAATATGGTCTTCAGCTGTGCCCTGCTCAGTATAGTTTGAAGAAATAGCAATCTAGAAAAATGTTATGTTTCAGAAGCTATTCTGAATAATTTATTGCCCTTGCACACAGGGCTGGTTGCATGCACAAACACCGTATCAAGTTCGATATGAAGACTTGAAGTTAAACAAACAGGGAAAAATGGCTGAAGGTCTACTTCAGAGCTGCAAAAGAATCTCTGGACAGAACTAACCAAATAGTTATAGAATTATTTAGGTTGGAAAGAACCTCTAAAAACATTTAGTCCAACCATTAGCCTAAGTATTTGGACCGAACTGTGTTGGACATTAAATGTACTGCTGATTACAGACTCCTGACATGAAAAACAGATTGCCAAATTTAGATTTTATGAGAAAGCACAGGAAATATATGTGGAACTGCTCTAAGGGTGGAAACTCAAGGAATATGCTGAATTCATAAGTTCAACAGAAGTATCATTTATCTTGTGCCACTCAGAAGAGGCGGAAGCTGTATGCCTTTGGAAAAAGAAGAAAGAGCTTTTTTTTAAAGGTCATCATTATATTAATTGTTTTCAGCAGTTTCTTCCACTTGATATAGAGTTGGCACCATATACAAGTTGAATTTTTTTCCATCTTCCCTCTACTTGTTTACTGCCCAGTGCACTTGAAGATTTATCTCTGCTTATTAATTAGAATGAAACAAGAAGTTCAAGAGTTGTCTCCTATTAAGAGGAGATTGGGACACTGGCTCTGCTTGTGGTGGCTGCCTGCAAGGGCCAGCGCTTCCATCTTGGAGAAGGTGACAGCTTTTCCTGCTTTCTAGAGCTCAAACAGGAGGTTTGCAGTCAGTAACAGGTACATCTGCCTAGGAATGCCCCTGCAGGGTAGATCTTAAACACAATTTCACTGTGAACTCCAGTAGCAAGGATTCAGCCAGGATCTTGTGCAGGGTGCTGTTTGTATCACTACGACCGATGTATTCTGTTTATTATATGATTTTTAAGTGTAAGTTTAGCAGTAACTGTTGCCCTTGTCAGCACTTTTACCCCATGCTGTCTTTATTTATTTAATTTTTTTCCACTAGAAAGACATTTCTCCCTAATACCATTTCTAAACAATAAAAATAAGTTACTTGACAGTTACATACATTTGCTTCAGCCAGACTCATGGCGGGAGGTTTCAGTCTCCATAGAAATGCATGACTGCTGCTAGAATTTGAGAGACAAGATAATCTTATTTTTTTTTCTTTTTTTTTTTTTTTAATTCTTGGAGGCTTTCCTAGAATGATGCATACTTATTTACATAGAAAAAAATCAGAACCAGGACTGCAACATTGCATCCAGTTTTTTAAATGTTTTGACACATTTACTGAGATTTAGTAAGTAATTTCACATGCTTGTCTGGTGATTTATAATCCATTATTTTGCACTACAAGCTGCATCCTTGAGTTTATTTTATGGCGTAGACATAAAGTAAACTAAATGACATCTCCTGGAATCTTCCTTTTATCTATGGGAATGACCTTCAGTAAAGAAAATGACATCCAAAGGATGTTGTGCATCCTTTTTGAGATAGATTATTTTCATTCATGTGAATGTTTCTGAGTAAATGAGAAAGTAAGACTTGGCTTATGTTAGAAGAACAGTGCAATTATTTAATAAACCATGTGTCATGAGCATCAGGGCATGTATTGCATTAAAAGTTACACTGTTTGGGAGCCATCTTTGGGCCTTGGTCTTCTAATATTATCTGCTGAGAAAAATTTCTAAAAATCTGGCTTAATTTCTTCGTGTGTTGATGGGTTTCTGCGGTGAAATTGGGATATTTATGAAATGCAGCACAAAACATCTGCTCAGTTAAGGGCATAATTAGTCGCCCCAAACTGGAGATAGATTAGAACTAAAGGAGAGAAGCAATTATGTATTTTACACCATAGTTTTGACATAAATAATGGCATTATAGTCCAAATTCTACTTTGCTTAATTTAATCAGAAATCAATGAAGCAACTCTGTGTTATAAGCACTAGAAGTAAAAGGAGAACTGCAGCCAGAGTAAAATCAAACACTGGGTAACAGACAACAGGATTACAGCCTGGTTTTCAAGGTACAGAGCAAATTTACATGGAAAATAACTTTTAAAAGCTGGAGGAAGAAGAGAGAGGAAGGAAATGTGCCTGGCCTTCAGGTTAAGATTAATTTGTGGGGCAAGGTCAGGAACATTGGAGTTCTAAGGGTTTGTTTTTGCCCACTATTTGGAGTCATTTCATATTTTTGTACTAGAACTGAACTCTAGTGTTGAATGTGTTTAGCTCCACTCATTTGGTTTGTCACCAGCTGTGAGCAGGGGGAAACTGTGCTTACTATCTAAACTAGTGACAATTCAACTGGGAGGCTTCTGTTCCTCCAGTTCCAATAAACAAAGTCAATTTACTCAACATTTCTTTTCTAGAAAGGTTATATATATTTGGATGATTTTTATTGCATAATATTTTTAATTTTGTCCTGAAACTTCTGTTTTCATTTTGGCCACTGGTCTATAGAACAGCATGATATATAACAGCACAGATACAAACAAAACCAGAAAAACCCAACTAAACAACCAACCAACAAACCAAAAAATTATTATATACCACTTTTTAATTTGTCCTCTACATTTTTTTAATTAAATAATAGTACAGAAAACAATTATTAAGTGGAAAAAGTCCTGTGGATTAGGTGGCTCAGTGCTACCAGTGCCACCACACAAAAGCCTGTTTTTCAGCATGAAGAAATATATTCTGCTCTTAGACTAAACATTAGCTTTATCCCTTTGGAACAGTCTTTAGACTGTGTGCTGTACATGGCATGATATATGATTTTGTAAGAATGTAGGAAATGGAGCCAGTGTTCCCATTTAAATAAAAAAGAAACCAGAAAACCAAAGTTTGAAGTTCAGTTAGTAGTGAAAAAAAAACTAGTATACTTTTACTGTAGGTTTAGGTTCTTAATTTTGTAATTCACAATAATTATCACCCTATAACAATTTACACAACTCCTTTTCCTCCTGTGACCAACACTAAATGACACCACTGATTTAAAATACATTCAAAACTAAAGAGTAGCTTGTATTACCTCCAGCTCCTTGTGTTTTTCTTCCTTGTCGTGGTCCTCCAATGCCTTTTTGGAATGATTATTGCAGTCTTCTAAATGACAGATGTGCTGATATTTAGTAAGTTCATGTTTAGCTTGCTTTCTTTGAGAAACACTTTTTCTTTGATGACCTTTGAAAAATGCCTCATACAGTGGCAGTTCTGTAAATGTACCATCATCACCTCTGTTGTCTGCTTCTTCCTCTTCAGAAGAAAAATAATCTCCTTCTCCTGCCTCACAAATATGGAGCTTAGTGTCAGCTTCATGTGATAGAAATTCAAAATCAGAAAATGTGATAGCACATGGTTTGTGTGTTATGACTCTGATCCCACAGTTTTCCTCTGGCTTCTTGTCTGAATTTTTTCCTGTGAGGACTGGCCATTCTGTGTGCATGGGAAGGTTTAAAGGATCTTTCTTTGGTGTGTGCCCTGTAGAACAGGATAATTCTTCATCTTCACAAAGATGCTTTGTCTGAGGCTGGTTGGTGGCACTGGCACACTGTGCAGCCATGCCAATTTGTAAAGATGTCTCATTGTGGTCCAATAAGGATGACACAGACAGCAAGCTCAGCTCAGGTTCCAGTAACGCATTCTGAAATTCATATGGACTTGTCTGATTTTCTATCTTTCTTTGGTATTCTTCATACTTGGCTTCCTTTGGAGTTCCCAGGCACTCGGCAGATGTAAGATGAGGTGACCCCTGTTCTTCTTCATAGATGTTAGCTTCCATTCCAATGAGTTTCATCCATCAGAGATCAAAATTACTTCATGCTCGCTTTTCTTAAGAAACATAAATCTGCAAGTGTAGCAAGGAAATGTATTCTTAGTTTTCCAAAACCATGATCACACAATCATTATTAATGCTTGGATTCTCATACAAAACATCTGAATCCTTTCAGCTCCTGAAAAAAAAAAAAAAAAAGACAATGTGCTTGCAATGGAACGCATCAACAAAAGTAACCCTGAAACATGAAATGTCCATATCAAATTTACTTCACTTTACTATTTTGCTTGTGCCTCCTCAAAAATATTTCATGTTTTCAGATTAAATAAACTTAAAACATGAGAATTTTGACTTGTTTTGCTTAGATACTGGGAAAGAAATGGCAAATGCAGAACTGTTTTTTAATTAATGACTCTACTTGATTATTGACACAATGGTTCTGAATCATTTAAAGTGATGTTAGACATATGCTTGTTATCTAAGCATGCCTCTGTTCACTGTATTTTCATTGTCTGTTAAATCACTAACAACTTTCACACTGCTTTGATAAAGCTACTAAAATGCCATAGGGGAGACTAAGAAACGAAACATAGGGAAATGTCATAGGGAAAACAGACAGGAAAGAAGATGTCAGTACAGGTATGATTTTCTCTGTCTCAAATTCAGTGAATTTCCAGTACAGTGCAGCACCTGCCCATTTCCAATAGATTTGAAACGGAAAAGGAGGAGGCTGAAAATAATAGGGAATTCAGTACTACATTGGAGTTGGCCTTGTCTGCTTTAAAAGTCTTAATGTCCATGCTCACATCTGGACAATGGACCTCCAATGCACTGGGAGAAGGGAGCAGTTGAAGAACTAATCTTGCATCACTGAATAGCTTCCATCCACTCATACATGTCATTTACTTCTTGTGACAAATTGAGTATTGACAGTATTTATTTTAATGGCTGTTTCAGTACTCCATCTCTGAGAGAGAAAAGCAGAACAGAAGCTTTTCAAAATAAGAGAAGCTTAAGCCTTTGCTGTATGTGGCAAACCTGCCAGTGATGAGGAAGGCGTGTCAGAAGGCGGCACTGTGACTGTCAAAGTGGGAAGCAAGCAAAGTAAGATGCTGGCATGTGATGTGCCTACATGTCACTGCATGTGCCATAAACTGAGCAATGCACACCAGCGAGGCATATTTTAGTGGTGGTTAGTGTATATTTTACTATTACAGGCATACCTTTGGTAATAGAAAGAATACTGTTACATATCCAGGAAATTTGGATTTATTGTATTACCTTTGTCATTTGAACTGCAGCTGTAATAGATGTGAGCAAGCAGGTACACGCTGTTTATGTAGACCTCCTCTCAGCTATTGATAGCTATTTAAATGTCAGACATTATTGTAAACTGTCTAACCTCCCGCTGGAGTCAGTGGAGAGAGAAAAATGCTTCCAGAAGGTAAATGCACTTATCTTGTTTACCTATTTTGACATGGGAGAAGTCTCCCTCCTGGCTTGACTGCCTAATACAAAACTATAGAGGATGTCTAGACAAAAGCTTACACCAGTCATCCAGCCTTTGGAGGGACGAATAATGCCAAGAAGAATTTCAGCCCATATCTGTGGTACACAATAATAATAGATTACAATAGCTATGCATGAATGAGAAACCTGCTTCTGAAGGCCTCATTTTCTCAGGTTCTTCAGGTTAGTCATCTACATAAAACTTCAATTCCAGAAGTGAGAGATCTGATTGAGCACAGTATCTTCAAAAAAGAAAACACATTCCCACATTTAGATGGAATGATTGGAATAACTAAAGTTTCACACAATATCTTATATCTTGTGGGCACAGTGAAAAAGCCTCTTCCCATTTCAGGTGATTACTCTCTGTGCTTCACCATGAGCCATCACCTTTGCTTCTGAGTCCCTGACACCCAGCACTCTGGAAGGACCCATGCTTCCACCACACAAAGCCAGCTATAAACCAGAAAGTTCTGCCTACTCTAGCAGACTGCCCAGGACAGCAAAAGAGCTTTGGCCTGACTGCCCACATCAGATGGGAGGGTGGGTTGTGTTCACCAGCCATTCCTGCTGGTGGCTGTCCTGTTCTTCCTCTGATGGTAGTTCCAGAAGAAGTAGCAGTGCTCAGGTCTCCAGGTCTCCTCCAGAGATTCTCTTTTCCAGTCTTCACCCCTTCCTATTGTCACTCTTTCTTCCCACCCTTGGCCCATTTTCTGGACCCTCTTTAGTTTTGGTAATGCTGCCAAGCAGGATCTGCTGTGATGACATCTGTGGAAATACACCTGTGTTCATACTAACATCTTTATTGTAGTAGGCCAAACATTTAGCAAGAGATGCTCCAGCAACAGTTACAGGAATTCAAGGGATCACAGGATGGCTTGGGTTGGAAGGGACCACAGTGGGGCACCTGGTCCAACCTCCCTGCCCAAGCAAGGCCATCCTGAAGCACATGGCACAGGATTGTGTCCAGACACTTGTTGAATATCTCCAGTGAGGAAGAGATTTCACAACCTCCCTGGTCAATCTGTTCTAGTCACAGAGACTAGAAGAATAGAAATTAATAAAGAAGTTATTACACAATAAAGACATTCTCCCTCATGTTTAGGTGGAACTTCCTGTGTGTCAGTTTCTGCCTTGTACACATTGAATTCTGCAGTAGGCATGCACAGGATAAGTGAATTATGTGGGTTTTTTTAAAATTTCTAATACTTTAGGATCATGCTTTAGTTTTGCAAACATGAATTATCATCCAAAATATTGTATTTTTCATTATCTCTCTATATAACTCTGTATTACTAGCATTTAAAACCAACACCCAACTTCTTTTAAAACTTTGCTAAGGTATTTCTCTCAAATGAGTTTTGGTTTTTACAGAATATCATGTAAAGCTGTATTTTTTACAGTTTAATTGCTAAATCATGAAAGAGTTTTTCTGTTTATTGGATTTGCTTATTCTATTGTAGTCTTTACTTTTCCTGGGGTGGGACTGGAACAAATCAAGTACGCAAAAGCAGTCTGTTTTTGTGCAAGTATGGCAAAAAATCTCTGAGGAGAATGTGGTAAGAAGAGAGAATGTCAGTTTGTCCCTGTTCATCCAGTGCAACATATCTTTTTACTCTATCTAGCAGTACTATAAAAAACCCCACACTTTTATGTATAATATTAAATTCCATGTTTATAAAGAGTTACACATAGACATTTCTAGCTCATAAAAATGGAGCATTCTTGGCAAAGGAGAGAATTTAGAAATCCTGCCCATAGCAAAATTTGTAACTCAGAGTGCTCTGAAAATTCAGAGCTAAATCTGTACATGTCGCAAAAGGCCTCTAAGACAGTCCTGCAAAAGAATGTAATTCTCACCACAATGATGAATGTATGCACATACAAGTTCTGAAAACCAGTAATTTTACTGGAAAAGTTCTTCAAGGCTTTTTAAACAGGGAGACTACTTTTGTATGCAAACGTAATTCTAAGTATATACTGTAGCATTAGCTCTACTGGTAGAAGCTAGTGTAGGTAAGGATGTGGTAAAATGAAAGTATATGTAGGTTTTTCAACTAAAAAGGGAATGCAGGGATACCAGATGTAACTGTCCAACCTGAATGGACACCAAGAAGCATTAGCAAGTGCAAAAACATTAAAAAGCAACACAGGAATTTTTTTTGCTCAATGTGAAATGCATATCTGTGTCTAGCAAGTTCAGCTGTTCACACATGTGAGTTTAAAACTTACATATAGAAGGTTATTTATTAATGAAAACTCCTTACAAATCAGCAGTAAATTAATACAGATTTGTGATACAGTTAGTGACATGCCATGGAAAGGAAGTTCTTAAATGGTCTGGCACACACAAGTGTGTATGTGAAGCCTCACAGATCAAATTCTGTGTATCATGCTCTACTGGCTGAATTTCCCTTTGCCTGAAATAAAATTATTATTATTTATTTCATTGCAATACTCTAATAGCAAGTCACCTAAAACAGCTTTTCAAACATGGCTTAAATTAGTGCATTTCAATACCCATTATGCATTTTGGCATTACAGAGCATGTGAATATAACCTTTTCAGTTTAAATTCAATTTAAATCTGAACTGACATAGTAAACAAAGTTCTGATCTTGGCTGGAAAAGTACACCACTCATGTAAAATAAACAGTTTCTACCTCACAGGCCCTAGTGCATTTTTCCCATTTCTCAATGACTTTGCTTAGTATTTTCTATTGACTTATATATTATTCCCCTGAAAAATTAAGCAAAAAAGGCAAGAGAATGCGAGACACATAGATTAAGAGAAAATGATGAGATTAGGATTTTTTCCTGATGATAATTTTACCTGTTTTGCAATGTAACCCCATATTTTTCAATTCAGTTAATTTCCATAACTGTAACAACAGGAACTGCATGAGTGGACAAAAGATCCTCCAAGCATTGGGGCAGAACAGAAAAAGCAGTGAGCAGATCCTTAACAAAAGCCATTTCAGCTTCCTTGCTGCACAAGAACTCTGTCAACAGAAGTATGTGTAAGAATCCCTGGGGCAAAAACAGCCTTCTGCAAGCATTGGCCAAATTATTCACAGAAAAAGACAGGAAAAAAAAAGAGGGGGAGGGGAGAGAAAAAATAAAAAGAGAGAGTAAGAGCATGCTTCATAGGAACACCAGGCATTTCTAAAAATACAGTATGACCTCATTCTTCACGTTGTGCCAGATCTTAACGCCATGCTTTGCTTTATCACCTGGAGCACCTGGAGTGAGGTTCCCACTGCTTGAGTGTGGATGCTGTCAGATTTTGTAAAGGTAGGCAGTGAAATACCTTTTGATGTAATATAAAGCCAGTGTAAAGGAGTACCAAAATTAGCTTCCATGTCACTTGCAAATTCTAATTATTTTTTGCCTGTTTCGTCAAGACCTACATTTGCTGCCAAAGCTTTACAATCCTTTCCTTTTTTATATATTAATAGAATCATAGCTTGCAGACAGACTTCTGCATACACTGCAAAATGTAGCTGTAGTGGAAGTTACTGGACACATGAGCCTCTGAGTTTGATGATAAATCAGTTATTTGCAAATTTATCCTTGAAAGAAGGATGCACTGTCACTGGAAAAATGGGGTGAGAAGTCTTTGAGTTTTTAGTTATATTTTTGAAGTGTTTTTCTGTATTGCTTTTGAACAGAGCAAACAAAAATGGAAATGCTGCAGTACCCTTCTGCTCATGTAATGGATGTATTCATGTACTCAGGCTTGTAGCTGCAGATTACGTTTTTCACCTTGAGATATCTTTGAGGCACAGATACTTGGCATAGAGGCTGCCACATCTACGTCCATCCTGACTCATTTCAGCGAGTGAAGGAGGTGGCTCTGAGATGCTGGTTTCTCTTACACCTCATGCTCCTGATTGCCTTCACTGAAGTTAAGCAGTATTTTATTCAGTGAAAAATTTGGCGCAGTTATGAATGAGTCAGTCAGCAAATGAAGCCACACCTTGAGGCAACCATTTTTCAGGAATTATTTTATATGACAGTTTATTGAGGGTTGTCTCAATTCAGAGGTGTTGATTATCCCAGGCCAGCTGTACTGCCAGGTCTGCCTACTACCAGCTTTGCCATCAGTGCCTCCATCTCCACTGTGTCAGAAGCTCATTCTCATTGCCAAGGAAAGTAAAATATCTTCTCAAAGGCAATAAACTAAAATGATAAAGAGACACTTTGTTAATTTAATAGTGCTTATATTTATGTTTGTCTTAGGTGCAACTGTTGGTGGCAGATGTGCTGTTTTCCAAGCACCCTCTTAACAAACACAGCAATGTCAGCAATTTATTTCCAGCTGAACCTACTTGCAGTATATTGGAGTATATAGGAGGAAAGACTGCTGCTAGAGGGATTGTTGACACATTTTGTGCTATTAGTTTAGTTTGAGGCTGACTTTAATCCAGCAGAGGCACTAACATCCTGCCAGTATGCTGACTCAATTGTATTTCCACCTAAACCAGCATTTCCAAAGGCATTGTCATTGTCACCTTACACCACATGGTAATGGAAAATAAGGTGAGAAAATACGCTCTGCAATACGACTGTTGCCCTTTCTAAGATCTTTGATCCGTGGACAATGTTTAGTTCTAGTTAGTTTACATAAAGTGGGCCTTGATTTTGCAAATCTTTCTGCTCTGTGCAGCCCGTGAATAGCATGGTTACAATCCTGAGCAAAACCAAGTAGCAGGAATGTGTGAGCAGTGGTACAGTATCTTCAAAGAATAAGATTTTTCCTTCTGCCAATAGGCACCTTTTACCACTGCATTCAATATGTTACTTTTGTTTCCCCTGTTCTGCCTCATGTACTTTGTCTTACACATATGAAATGTACCACCAATGTCCTGGTGAGATATTGGCCAGAGGTTGTTTGACTACGTGCTTTTAGAAGGCATTTTTGAGTGAGTTTAGATTACACTCTGAATTGCTTGAAAAATTAAACCTGATGTAAAGGTATTGCCCTAGAATACTTTGGCTTAGTTTTTATATGGGTGGTGCAGTCAATGTGGAGCAGGAAGAACAGCCAGCCATAAATGGGCATTGTTCATAAATAC
The DNA here is from genome assembly GCF_963662255.1 of Cinclus cinclus. Classification (NCBI taxonomy): domain Eukaryota; kingdom Metazoa; phylum Chordata; class Aves; order Passeriformes; family Cinclidae; genus Cinclus; species Cinclus cinclus. The sequence goes on from NC_085047.1 coordinate 51,292,225, forward strand.
AAGGTCCACAATGAACCAACACCTGATAAATATTTTTTAAATAACACTGGTTAAACCACATTGGAAAAAAAAAATGTCTGTGTCCCTTTGGCTGATGAGCTTCACATTGGTAAGATCCCGGGTTTTTGTCTAAGCTGCCAGTCCACACCAAAGCCAGGAAACATCCTTGCTGCAAGCAAAGGCACGTAGCTATGAGCTGCTTCTCCTACCTTTTTCTTCAGCTTGTAGAGTGAATTCCATTATGTATGTTCATGGGATACTCAGTGGACCATTTGGAAACTGATCTTCATTTTGCACAAGTGGAAAGAAGCAGGAAAGACAATTTTTTTTTTCATAATGGAGGATGTCTATGATAACATATAGTTACATAACATGGTTCTATTAATATATTTTTATTTTTAAGCTCCTGAAAGAGAAATGACATAAGACAACCACTTCTCACTGTACAAGTTAGGTAAATAACTAACAGCTTGGTTTTAGGTTTTTCTTTCTGTTTATCTTTTCTCCATTAAAGATTGTTTATCAACAAAAAAATCTCTTTCACAGCATGCAAGTGTCTTCCAAAATTGTACATATCCCTCTGAAAAAAATCTCTGCTGAACCTGTGACACCGACTAGCAGCCAAAAGCAGTTATTATGGCATTTCACAGGGTCAGAAACTGGTATGGTCTGGTTTTGTATGGTTCATAACTCCTTAAAATAAATTTTAAAAATCTTTAAATTTATTTCCCTCTCTGAAACAGAAAAACATATCACTGACTGCCTTGGGTGTCTTCATGAGAAAATATCAGTTCGCATTAATTTCATTTTAAACCATTATTATCCACAATCTGCACATAAGGAATTGGACATTTGCATCTGCTATGACCACACAGCCAGTAGAAGAGTCAAATCAAATCAAAATCAAAATTTCTCTATCACTAAAGCATTGCCTTAATCACATTGCAACTTCCATTGGTAAAAAATAATTTATTTACTAATCATCATGATTGACTTTACACAAAGAACATGAGAGACTGAAGCTTCATCAGGCATCGATTCTTGTTTTAACAGGATGAACTCTTCTTGCAAAAAAGAGTTCTTGCAAACCCACTTACAAAACCTGATTGCTTCTGATACTTAAGCTGAATACCTGAAAGAAAAATAGGTAAATTCAACTGCCTAAACATAGGCTTCTAATGTCCTTTGAGACATCCTAAACTAACCCACTTGGCCTTCAGCTGGCAGCTCAGAGATGCAAATCTCCTTCAGCTCCTCTGACATAGCCACTGTGCAGATGTTGTAGTTCAGCAGGGCATCTCAGGGGCACTGCTTGGCTCCTGCAGGTAGGCACTTGTTTAGGCAGATGAATTGTGCTTTCAGATTCTTTAGTAGACTGTTCAAAGAATTTAACTTCAGGTGCCTAATTTTGATGACTAACTTAGGTTTCTTAGCTAAGAGCGTAATCTCTCCTTTCCATATACAAAAAACCTGCATTCTTAGTGTGTGCATCTCAATTCAGCTGGCATAAGTACTGTATTGCTTCCAAAAAAAAAGTGTGTTAGTCTCCTGGTTAAGCAAAGAAGCTGCTGGAGCAAGCGAGATTGATAAAAATTGCCAGCAGCTCCCTGCTGCTTAAGGACCTATTTCTGTGCTCCAGTGCATTATTAGGGAAACTCACAAGGCTAGATCAGAACATACTCAGAAAACAAACAAGAACAAGCATTTTAGTGCCAGGTTTGCAGCACTTCAGCTCCCCAGGTTTGCACTCCTATCAGTCTTAAAAAGTTTCTGCGGTGTTTTGGCAACATGCTACATTTCTCAATTGAAATATGCTGCTTAATGCAAGACTGGTAAACAGCTTGAATAGGCAGGGCTTTGATTTATGAACTGCAGCAATATGGTAATGAGCACATTGGCTGGGCAATTAGTTGTAAATTGTATAAGCTCACACCAGCTCTTGTTATTATGAGTACAAAGGTTTGTCAAAGTACCTCTGAGTTCAGTATTTTAGAATCCTCTGGTGTCTTTATGCCTATTAGACCAGAACTGAAGCAAATTAAAGTCTCTGCTACACCTTCTGAATCTAATACGACTAAACCATGTGTTTGAAAATATCAGCAGTGAATAGATTAAATAAATGCATCCATTTAAAATGCTACTTTGCATGCATTTTTTTTTTCCCCAGTCCAAGATGGGCTTTGATCTCCACCAATGTCTTTATCACCCTCTCTAATCAGTGTCTGTAATGAATGCTAAATAAACGGTGACCCTGCAATAAATGTCAATTACTGCAAAGGTGGTGCTGCAGGGCAGCCCCTCCTCTCAAGACCTGCTGGGTTCATGAGATGTAAGGGGGCAGCAAGGGAGGACTCTGTCAGCTGCAATGAAGATCAGTCATTTCAGAGAGAGCAAAAGTTATTTCAGAGGAACCTCCTGTGATCCCTATGTGTATGTGCAGAAAGGCCAAAATGGATCTTGCTCCAACAGTTTTGGTCAAGCAACGCTTTTTGGTAGAAGAACTCTTCCCTCAAAACTGACATATTTTTGATTAATAACCTATGCATTTTTGTTTAATCAAAACAAAACAAAACAAAATAAAATAAACAAAAATAACATTTATGTTGGGAGATATTTACTCTTTTTGATTAATTTTCAAAGCTTTCAGAAGAAAGAAGTCTTCAAGCATGAAGTACTCAGATGAGTACTTCAATATTTTCAGCCTTTCTATCTCCTGCACCCCCATGGGATTTTAAAAATTATATTGTTAAGTATTCAGTTAATTTGGCAGAATCTCATAGTTCTTTCAATTTTTTTCTATTTGGGGGGTAAGCTTTGTTTAGTTTTTATTTTTTTTCCCCCAGGTAAACCAGGCAAAGTCAAAAAATCCAGCAACGCTTAATGACAGCTGCTTTAGAGATGCTCAGAGTTTAGGTACAAAAGGAAATGTTTCTTAAGCCAAGGTGTGTATTTGATGCCTGAATATCTATTTTGAAATATTTCCTTTTTGCTTTTCTTCTCTTAGGTTATTTCTTCTCCTGTTATTTGAGATCTTCTCCTATTGATTTGAGATCAATAATTAGTTGTAATCATCTGTTTTCCAGTCTCAGGTCTTTAATTCCAAATTTCTACTTAGTCTGATTTCTTGTTTTGCTTGCTAAATTAAAGAGATTTATGGTATCAGATGTTCCTTCCCCATTGAAGGGGTCACTTTTAATCAAATAACAGCTCTTCTTTTTTAATAAATTCAAACATTTCAAGTGGTTTGACAACTGTAGTCTAAAAGTATCTAAATTAGCTCTCAGCCTACTAGCCTAGGTCTCACAAATAATGAAGCAGCAGAGCTGAGGCACACTGCTGTGATACACCTTTTTCGGGGTATTCAAGGAGTAACTCAGGTCTTTACATGGTACCTGCAATACCAGAATGCCAAGTTCAGGGGTAACTTTTGAAGCTATTCCCTGGAGCCTTCATAAGTTTGGTTTCTTATGCTATTTTGTGAGACTTCCTCAGATTTTCTCCACCTGTGACATCTTTCCTCTATGCAGACTGAAACTGCCTGGGGTGTTTCCACATGACTTTGTGGAGCAAAGTGGCAAAAAAGCATCAAGAAAAATTATGCAATCCACTAGCAAATGCTCCTGGAAATTTTAAAGGGTCTGTTACACCTGAAGTCCACAAAGAACGAGGGGCTGGATTTTTTTTAAAGTGATTTGGAGTAGTTATCACTGAAACACTTTATATGCAGTCTAACAGCTATATAAAGCAAAAATGCAGGATAATTATTTCTTAACTTTTTCTAGTTTTCCTTTCCTATCTAAGCCATTTCTTTCAAACCTTTAAAAATAAAAGCAAATGATAAGTATAAATCTTAATCAAAGGGGTATCATTTGCCTGGCAGGATGAGACTCACACAAACATGAAATTAATTTCATCTGATTTCCACGGAAACATGTCATTGCTGAAAATTCTGTTACTGAGTCCCTTAAACAAGCAGAATGGTTATGTCCAGGTTCCACACAGCATACAATATTAAATCAAATTATCAACACCTTCCCCTGGACAGGCAAGGGCCTCTGCAACTTTATTCAAATAAATGAATCTCTGACAGAGATGGTGTGTTTCACCTTAATTTTTACAAGTACAAAGTTTTGTGTTAACATAAGAGAGATTTTCTTTCCTTCGGAATGCTGAAAATCATTAATTCAGATATCAGAGAGTAGAAAAATTAGTAATTTTTCCCCTTTGTGACAAGAAAAAAAAGACTAGATGCTTTAACTGAGTTTTAGAAGTGCCACAAATTCAATTCCAATCTTCTTTCATTAAAAATGTGAGTGTGCTCATCTGTGCATATTGCATGTACTTTTACAGAGATCCTCTTATGACTGAGGATGCCTGTGCCATCTTAGTGGGAGTTAAAGATCAGTTTTTCATGAAGCTCAGACACTGTAAATCATGCCAGTCTAAAGTGTTAGTGTATGTTTGTAATGATAGATATAAAGTCTTATTTTAACACTGAAGAATAACCACCGCATTGATATATTGTTAAATATTACCACATTGGTAATATTTAGTTTAAAAGTCTAAAAAGAAGTAAATATTTGATGGTTTTATTACCTCTCTGCTCAAATAAATGGTAGAACAAATGCTCTAAGTTTAAGCACTCAGTGTCTACCTACTCTAATGCTCCAAACAGCCTAAGGCTAAAGTTTTTGATGTTTTTATAACTAAATATATAAGGAGGCTTGATCTTCAAAAAGCTACAGCCCTTTCCATTTGTAAAATGTGAGCCACTTCTAGTGTTTCTCTACACTGAAAATGTGTCTGGCAGCAAACACTCTGATTTCAAAACTTCAAGCTCTCTCTGGCTGTTTTTTAATACAGGTCTTGTCCCCACTCTTGTTAAAAGAAGCTTAAAAATGGTAAAAGACTACAACTAATGCAGCTTTGGCTCCCCAAGCCAAAGTGATGACAGGGCAAAGCAGCTGTGTGAAATGCAGACTTCCCTGCACACCTCATCCAGGCATAAATTGTAAACCACCCACAGCAGGCAAAGTGGCCGTGACAAGGAACCAGCAATGTCACCGCCCCTGGCCACCCACACCACGGCACTTACTGCTGACAGGTTTTTCTCTACCACCTCTCTCCCTCCTTAAACTGCAGCAAATGAACAGTTTTTATGCTTTTTGCTGGTGGGGGAACATGGAATCAATCTTGTTCATCTTTCATCGCCAGAAGTTATGTGAGCACGTGGCAGTGCCTGCAGCCACAAAGGCACCATGTATTATTAACCACAGAACTGCATTGCTTTAGTCAAGCCACACTTTGCAAGATGATGCCCAAAAGCAGTGGAAAGCAGAGCTGCTTTTAGTCTTTCCTGGGGCAAAACAGACCCATGTACAGAAACAACGCAAGGACGCACAGTAAGGGGAGAATTAACTGTGCCACTTCCCAAAAAATATGTCCTAAGGCTTCAGCAAGCACTGGAAGAAGCATGCTCTGAGTTCAACAAATAGGCTGCATGATAACAAATAAATGGGAAAATGAAAATTTTTAATAATTTAAAATTTAAGTTGCTCCAGCGGACAAAATTTAACTACCTTGATCAGAGTCAGATTGTGTATAAATATAGATATGCTTATAAATGGCTCTAAAATTGCTTATATTCACAGTTTAACATACTTAATAACCTTATACCATTGCATTTTAGGATATTTATATTCTTAAAGCATAACATCTCATATGCTAATGGAATATTTGCACATATGCAAATACTCAGACAAGCACTCTGCTTATTAAGACAACCTGGGATGTACTCTCCATGTGTTTGCTCTAAAGCACTCCTGTTATGCCTTTAAATCACTGGGAAGACTGTCATGATTTTATATTCCATTGTGGAAACGGAAATTCCAGTGAGAGATTGACAAGTATCAGACTGAGAACTGCTTGACAGACCTCCACTTTGCTCCTGCTGAAAATGTGTATTACCATATAGATTTTAATGACTTGTCCCTTTCATTCTGTAGCCTGGGATTTCCTGCTGCACCCTGCACAGGAGACAGGCAACCAAGGACATGGCCATACAGGAAAGGCAATGGTGAAACAAGTTATGTTAATCTTTGACTGTGTGCTTTGATAAGTAATTAACATCACTTCTGTGTGAGTTATTTACATCTAATTGTGTAATTTTGCAAAAGGTTCAGTTTCCCTTTAATTTGGAAGCAGTACCTACCTGGCAACATCAAATTTTTAGTAAATTCTTGTCATAGATGACCTTCAGCTAAGTAAAGAAATGTTAACTTGCATAAACAATTCCAAAGATATTTGAAAGTACACTAAATAAACACCATACCTGTGAGGGTACAGGCAAGTAGAAGGTTTTTATGAGCTTCTGCCTGAAATACTGTTGAGTTTACTCATAGAGCAAGATGCAGAGTGCCATAGGGTTTACCTGCTATGTGTTTACTGCTACAAAGCCCCCTTATCACACTGCATTTCCCTGTACAATGTAGATATATGGAAAAACAGCAGTTTCCACCATTCATTTGCTTTTTTCAGGCCAAAGGCATTGTCAGTATTGTGTGTGTCCAAAATAACTCTTTCAGTTATGAACCTCAACCTATGCAAGCAAGTTAAAATACTGGGACTACTAACTTCCAGGATTTGTTTTGGGAGAGTTTTTATGCAATGGTGTCAGTCAGTATATATGAAAGCAGCTCTTTAGAGACAGTTTAAATGCTACTGCAGAAATGCCTACCAGACTGTGAAAGTTCTATTTTAAGGGGTATTAAAAAGCTGACAAGGAAGGTTCCCTCAAGCATATGTACTCTGTTCATGCATGGCCATAACAATTGGTATAAATGCTCTTTATCAAACACCATTTTATCTCAAATTAACATTTGTGTGGTGACATTTCTGTTTACTCTGATAGGTACTGGTAATTAAAGAAATAAAATTATACTAATTTCAAGATTTTTGAATTTTCCATTTTCACTTGTTTCAAGAAAACTTGATAGCTTTATTTTGTGCAACATTTTCCATATGGGGGTGTGCCACTCTACTGCATATTTGAGGAACTTACGACAAACAGGAGTACACAAGTGAAGATAAGTAGTCACATGTTTTTGTGCCAGTTATGAATTCAGCAATGCTGAGTGCCTCTCACTCTGTAACAGCTGGTATGAGACTTAGGAATTTCAAAACATGAAGTGCTTCTACATTTTACCAGAAACAGTGGCTAAATTAAATGCCTTCAAATTTTTTCCCTCTCCCAAAAGATATGTGACAAATCTACTGCCATAAAAGTGCAGAGGAGCCTAGAAGTGTCCCTGGCCTGCAGAACTGGCTGGGACAGCAGAGGAAAACTGACCACTAGTGATGCAGAGAAACCCCTTCAGGTTTCATTTGTCCCACTAATGTAAAATGCTCTGCAGTGAATGATACTTTGCAAGAAAGGACAGAACTCTGTGTAGCACTGGTTGGGCAGGCAGGAAGGAGCTGCCCATGATCCATGACCCTCCCCACTGGCTCCAGGAACAGCTCTCAGGACAGCCCAGAGCCAGGCAGGAGGCAGTTCAGACACAGCTGCCTTCAGCAGGACAAGCTGCTTGACCCTGGAGGATTCTGGATCATGGATTTGTAAACTTGCTGAACAAGAACGGCATCTGTTTTTAGGCATCCCTGCCTTGACTTGCAAAGCAAGCAAAAAGTTTAAAGGAAAGGACCCAAGGATGGAATTGTCTAGTACAGAGAAAGAGGGGTTTGGGGATGGCTCACATGGATTGAGGCAAAGGCTTGCTTTCACAGAAAGTTAAAAACGCTTTAGATTTAAGGTAAAGCTTGATAATTTTGAGCTATATGTTACTTTTAGTTATCTGGCACTGGTCAGAGAATGGGTGAGCTCATGCTCTACAGTTACATGTGGAGTCACAGCTCAGCCCATCTTAGAAAGACTGTGACCCTCAGTGTCACCAATAAGCTGCAAAAAATAGATGTGGGAGCAAGGAGCAGGGCCTGGGACTCTCTCTTTCCAAGGATATCCTTCTCACAACAGGCCAAACACCCTGCTATCTTCTTGCTCATGAGGTTTAGTCCTGTAAATCTCATCTCTCTTTCAGAGTAGTGTGCCTTGCTGGCAGGAGGATAGTGCCATGCCAGAGGATGTTGAAGCCTGATGGACTTTCCTGAAAAGTATGAGCAGTGTTTTAGACTGTGGGTCTAGAAAGAAAATGCTCCAGCTCCTGGGCAATGAGAAGCCTCCTCTGCTGCTGCCATTAGTGCATTATTTCTTCTGGGTTGATGAATGTCATTAAACAGAAGATCTGCTCCCAGGAAAGATGGTCCTGCTTTACTCACAGCCTGGGTGGGTCTTGCCATGGGATAGGGGCAGATGGGCCAAAGCAGTGGGAGCCACTGACCAGGCCTGAGTGTCCATGGCAGGCAAGGGAGCAGGTCTGCTTTCACACGTAAACCTGAATGGAAGCCAAAGAACAGGCAGCATTGATGAACCCGGGGAACAAAACCAAGGGCATGTGGAAGATGAGTTAATTGGTGCTTAATGCACTTAAAGCAGAAATTCAGAAATTAAGATCTGATGCAAAGATGACTCAGAAGCAACACGCTGGCATGCACAGGGAGCTTCTCTGTTAAAGGGAGCTAAACATTTGTCCGTGCCAGAGGGCTTTTATAACAGGAGAGTTGCTTTAGCCCCAAAATGGTGTTTTTTAACAATGCCCTGTCTCCCAATAAGGGAACACCAAAGCTGACTCAGAGAACTCTGAGCGGAGATTCTCACCAGAGGAATAATATGAATCATCTAAACCACTCTTATTAGCCCCTCCTGTTAATTTACTAAAATAATCGTATCTGTAGTTGGATCTGTGGCTTAAAAAATGTGGCCTAAGGCAGGTTTTTTTTTTTGCTGTTATATCAATACATTAAAAGATCCAGAATGTGTTTAAGAGTAGGCTGATATGGATTTAAAAAAAAGATCAGTAGAAAAAGTATTGTTCTTGCCTTCTCTAGATAACATCTTACAGAAAGACATGCTTCACACCACATGATTTTAAAGTGATGAAATCTTTGCTTCTTCACTGCCCCTTTTTGTAACTCTTCCTTTGGCTCAAAGGAGCTGTGCCAATATAAAAAAACCATGTTATTTATACTGTGGTAGAGCCAGGATGCCACATAAAGAACCCGTTCTTTATTGTGCGAAGCACAGTAAATTCACAGGAATGAGTCCCTGCCCAAAGAACCCACAGCTTATAACTCTGAACATGGCACGGCACAAAGAGCTATGGAAAGCACAAACAACCATACAGAAGGCAGATTGTGATGGGCATAAATAAACACCAATGTTGGCCTGGGAGCCCCTAGAGGCTCATGAGGCTGGTTGAAGGCTTTAGAAATACTGATATATTACAAAATGCTAATTTTATGATCCCATCTGGGATAATTTTTAAAAAGCTTTAAAAAGCATTAAAAAAACATTTTAAAAAACCCATTAAAACATTCCTGAGTTGTGCCTCATTACTAAAGACATGAGGATGTTCCATGGGGTTTGGAAATTCTAAACTCAGGTGAAATCAGAAAGCAAAGTATAATTTCAAAATATAGATGAAAATATTTTCAGTGACCTTGTGGGAATACCATTCAGTTAGTTACTGCCTTATGTTTCTTTATGCATTTTGACTTAGGTGAAATTTGGATTGTTTAACTCATTCAAATTCCTTCACTTCACCTAAAGTAACTATTTGTTAAGTTTCGACTAGTCAATGCAATCCCACAGTTTGCTGTTATGTATTTATATCATTCTTCTAGCTGGATTTTTAATCTATTTTGAAGAGTAAAAAATAGTTTATTCTCAACCAGAAATTCATTAAACCCCATTCAAATGAAAATAATTCCATCTACTTGGGGATATTTTCTATGTTAGTACTTCTTTTCCAAGAGTCCATAAATTACTCAGCAAAATAAATATTAGAATTATGGAGGAAAGACCATGGAGGAAACAAAAGAAGGAAAGGCTATGTACATAATTTCTAGAACATTTTGCGCCTTAAAACTTCTGGAATTAAATATTATATAAAATATAAAGACGAAAACCTGTACATTTTACACTTCATCTTACTTAATGTGTTGATAGAAACAGGATTGAATTTTACCCTCAGAGCATCCTGTGAAGTAATTCTCAGTCTGTCACCATGTTTACCCTTAAAAAAGTATAATTCTGGAAAACTGTTCTCCAGAGAGATGCAGTTTTTTGGCAAAATATGTCCTTACCAAGCTTCTTTTACTGCCTTAACATAAAGCAATTTCCTTAGAGAAATAAACTGTATGGTCAAAGAGACCTGTTTGCTATAATAACTGAATCTAAAACTTCTTCCATTAGGAATCTCTTGGTCAGAGATATTACTTTTCTCCATTAGTTACTCAGCCTTTATTTACTGTAGTTATAAAAGACAGTTCTTCAGATGATACCACACCAAAGAGCAATAACTACAACAACAACAACAAAGGATTAAGCACTGTGGTTTTCTCCAATGACTGGATGAATCAGAGCAAAACAGATTGCTGAGGTGTGTCTTCTGCTGAGGCTCACAGAGTCTTGGTTTGGCATGTTTATGGCTCTGCTGTCTAGTTGCATTTTGTTAAAGTTGATTAATTTCACTAGATTTTATAAATATCTCATCTAATAAAACAACCCATAGCAATACTCTGAACTTTTTGTAAAAAGTGTCATTGCTTAATTATTCATTTAATTGACTGGCGCACATAGGGAATTAATCAATTTGAGCTGCAAAATAAAATTAGATGTAATAGGGGTTTTAGCATAGCTAAAAGATTTGGCTGAGGAAAGATGTGAGGGGGTGGGATGGAATAAAAATTAAAGCTATTCAAGTGCTATTTATTAAACAATTCTTTTTATGGAACTGTGAGAAAGATGACTGCAAACCAAACTAAACCATTACAATAGGCCAAATACTCTAGTTCCTCTTTTTTTAAAAAAATAATCTAGGGAGGCATTTTGCCAGCATTAATAATATGCCTCTTCTGAAATAACAGAAACTAATTTTAGAAGAAAGTATTTTTTAATATTAATCCTTTCAGGAATTCCTGTTTTGAAGACATTAACAAAGTTGTTCCCATCCTGATCTGCAGCAAAACGTACTCTGAAATGTTAAATTGTCTTGCAAAGTCTAATCTATGATTTCTACTTTTCACCAGTTCAAACCCTAGAGAAAATAGTCCTAGAAAATTAACAAAATTGATAAAGAAGCATTAATAACAACATTTTAAATATTATTATTATTTCTGTCACAGATACTGGATGAAAAAACCTGAGGCTGGTAGCTGACAATTCCAGTTTTCCTATATTGGAACAGAAGTGTCAAGGAAAGCCTCAGAGAAGAGAAAACTATTACTCCATAATCCAAGCTTGGAAACAAGGCCTGTTAGGCACAGTTCGTGTGACTAGTTTTCAATGTTTTTCTGAAAATAAGCTGCATATTAGAAGAGTCTGTCTCTCTCCAGGGATAGCAGAAGGAGCTTAGGATGACAACTATTGATGGGTTATCTTTGCTGCCCAATTGAATCCCAGCAGGACAGTCCAGCCCAGTTCCACCATGAGACACAAAAACTGATCATCTCCTGGGAGCATTTGGTTTAGCTTGTCACATCTCCATTTCTAGAGGGGACCAATGCAGTCCTCTGAGAAGCTGTGGCAAGCAAAGTCTCAGTACTTCAGCAGGGACCTTTGAAGGATGCAGAGGTCCTAGGCATGCCCCATCCCCAATTAATCTACAGATGCTGTAGTACTGGGATTAGTCTATCTGACTTGTTAATGGGACATTTGCCATTAAAAAAAAAATAAATGAGCAGAGCATACACAACGATATTGGCAGAAAGAAATGCTGCCTTACTCATTATTTTTCTCCACGCTTCTGGTGGAGTGAATAAATCAACTCTGAACATTGTTTAGGAAAGTTGTAACACTGGTGTAGACTGCCTAAAATAACTTGCTTATTGATGACCTATAAATCCAACTTAAATCTCACATTAACCTTTTCTCTGAGTAGCTTTCTCATTAGTAGATGCTTAAGTGATTGGAAATGGCTGAAAATGAAGCCACTCAGCTTGCAAAAGGGCAGACCAATGTCCCTGTTGCCTCCACAAGTTCTGGTATTTTTCAGAGCTGGAGACAGCAGGTGAAACTGGGCTGTTTCCTGCACAAACTGATTCAGAAACTTAAACACAAACCATTGCAAGTTACTGGAGAGACACCTTCTTTGTTTCTTTTTAAAGGCAGATTAAGTTCATACTTCCCATGCTGTGCTCAGCTCCCAGATTGGATCTATGCTTTTTCCTCTACTGCATAAATATTAATAGGGTGGAATTCCTATTTATGTCAGTACCACATTACCATTTGTAAGAAACCTTACATTTCACTTGCCAGAAGCTCATCAGAGTTGCACAGTATTAATTGTGTTTTTGTGTAGCGCCAGACCATAGAGGGAGTGATACCATTTTGCCAGACCTACCATACTATGTACATAAATATCAAAGCATTTAATGAAAAAAAATAACTATGTATTTCATAGTGTTAGCCTTTAAAGATTGCCTGTATTTTTAATCTCCAGAAGCTCAGTTTTGAAGAAGCCTCCTAAAATTGCACAGTAGATTGAAACACGAGAAAATACAGAAAAAGAGCCAGTTTTAACTGACAAGAACCATCAGCAGGGCCACCTGGTCACACTGCAGTGGTAATAAATTGGTTCCTGCATCTAGTACCAGTTTCCACTACCTTGTCTGCCAGATCATTACATATGCAGAGCAGCCCTCTGCTGGGAGACATACACTTCAGTTTCAGCCCATGACCTCGTATTTTACCTTATTGCTAGAGATTCAGACCTAGTTCTGTGTTCTACCCTTAGGTACTTGTACACTGTAATTAAATCCTATCTCACCTGCTCCCTTTTCACGGCCCAACATGTTAAGGTCTTGGAGCCATTTCTTCAAAAGATATATTCTCCTGTCTCCTAAGTAAGCCTTGTTCCCTGGATCCCTTCCAAGTTTTCCTTAGGGAATGCACCAAATTACAAACCTCTTGAAAGATTTAGAGGTCCAGCGGGGCTTCACGTGGTGCAGTAATTGGAGGAGATTGGCTTTAAAGGATATGGCTGGGCAGGTTAAAGTCAATGGAAGTTCAATGTGTGGAGAGATTAGAGGATCAAGGCTTGGTAGGCTGAATGCAGTATGTGACCTAAAGATATTAGTAGGGATTCAGACAACAGTTTCTGTTCAAATGCTTAATCCAGGGCTGACTTTCATTCTTTGGTGTGTATTTAAATACCTGTGTAAGTAGCTGTGGTTGTGGGGAAGCCCAGGGAAGAACTGCAGTTTGCTCCAAGTGGTGTGCAGCTGGAGAGAGACACCTGAGTGTGTATAATGCTGCAGGGACAGAAGACAGTAGGAGTCCCAGCCCCACAGTCTGGGGTGAGGCAGCAAGGTTGGACCAGCTATGGAAACTCCTGCATTCTCATCCTGTCTGGAATCAGGGTCAGGATGCTGCCTAAAGTCACCTGGCCCTGTCATCCAAAACTGCTGGCAAGTGAGAGAGAAGGATTGGACCTGAAGGGCCAGCACCCCCACCTCTTTACCCAAAACCTCCTTCACCCCACCCTCTACACTGTGGTAGTGCAGGGAATCTGCTCCCCAGACAGGTCAGCTTCCATCCATCCATCCATCCACTATCCATCTTTCCATCCACCATCCATCCATCTATCCATCCATCCATCATCCATCCATCCATCCACCATCCATCCATCTATCCATCCATCCATCCATCCATCCATCCATCCATCCATCCATCCACTATCCATCCTCCATCCATCCATCCATCCTTCCATCCACCATCCATCCACTATCCATCCTTCCATCCACCATCCATCCATCTATCCATCCATCCATCCATCCATCCATCTACCATCCATCCATCCATCCATCCATCCATCCATCCATCCATCCATCCACTATCCATCCTCCATCCATCCATCATCCATCCACCATCCATCCATCCATCCATCTATCCATCTATCCATCTATCCATCATCCATCCATCCACCATCCATCCATCCATCCATCATCCATCCACCATCCATCCATCCATCCATCCATCCATCATCCATCCATCCATCCATCCATCCATCCATCCATCCATCCACTATCTATCCTTCCATCCACCATCCATCCATCTATCCATCCATCCATCATCCATCCATCCATCCATCCATCCATCCACTATCTATCCTTCCATCCACCATCCATCCATCTATCCATCCATCCATCATCCATCCATCCATCCATCCATCCACTATCTATCCTCCATCCATCCATCCTTCCATCATCCATCCATCCACTATCCATCCTTCCATCCACCATCCATCCATCTATCCATCCATCCATCCATCCATCCATCCATCCATCCATCCATCCACTATCCATCCTTCCATCCACCATCCATCCACCATCCATCCATCCATCCATCATCCATCCACCATCCATCCATCATCCATCCATCATCCATCCACCATCCATCCATCCATCCATCCATCCATCCATCCATCCATCCATCCATCCATCATCCATCCACCATCCATCCATCATCCATCCACCATCCATCCATCCATCCATTCCACTTGACTGGCCTCGAGTCGCAGGTCTGTGCTACCCCAGCTACCATAAAACACTTACAGAGGATGCCTGGATGCAACGAATCCATCCTAAATAAACCATAAGTGTAATTTTCCCTGAAAGTGAAATAAATGCTCTGTTTGATGATGCTCAGTTGTTCAATGATTGCAGCAAGCACAGTGACAATCACAATGATGAACTGTGCTCCTCTGAATAGTCTCTCAATAACAGCTGTGTGACAACTCATAAATGACATTTCTCATATACAACACCTGATAATGTCAGCTTCACTACACTAATACACTCATTGCTCTAATACCTCAGTCTTTCAGCTGGAGAATGCTGCCTGCCTACAAAGCAAAGCAATTTTTGTGCTATTTATCAGAAGACTTTGTGCTTTGTTCTCCATGGAAAATGGGATTGTTCTTTCTGTGTTGTAAGATAGTCCTTATCCCAACAGATAATACAAATGATTAAATAAGGTGAAATAAAGGAAGGAAAATAGATCACAATATTTGCCCATTTATCCCATGTAAATGATTTTAATTTTTAAAAAAAGCTATTTTTAAAAAGCAATACCAAAAATCCTCTAAGGGAAAGGTCAGGAATTTCTGAAACATTATTCAAAGGCCCTACCTATAAGAAGTGGACTCCTAGGGCTGGACAGCACATTTCCAAAAACTGGGGAGCTCCATGAATGTTATATATCAAAAGCAGGACTGCTCCTTAACATCATCCTGTGCATGTTCCACTAAGAATCCTTACAAGATACTTCTACTAAGGATCCCTATAAAATATGCATCAAATCTTGTATTTTGTGTCTCAGCCCTGCCCCCTATACCCTGTCCACAGAGCAGCTAGTCTTGTTTAGTCTTCATCTTTCAAATATGTACCTGAACTCCTAGAATCTCTCCTTCCTTTTACCTTTTATTCTACTTTCTGTAGTTTTTATTACATCTCCTTCCTTTATATTATGGGCGGGATGAAGAAATACAGTCTAATTCAATAACAGGAGAGTACTTCTTTCTAGAACCTCTGCTGAAATGCTGTTCATTTACCTGGGGTCTCTCATACTTGGCAACCAGCCGACAACACTTTTTGATTTTTAAAATGTGAAGGGAAAAAGTTCAGATAATGAAACAAAGTCCAATTAGAGGGACTAATGTCAAAGGGTTGACGTCTTTGCAAAGGATTAAAATGTGCACAACACCAGAAGTGGCCTTATTTCAATGTTTTAGACCAAGTGGAATAGAGCTGCTGAAATCTCCCACACGAGTGGCAGCCTTTGCCTTTGCAGCCTTTGTGGTTGTTTTTCTTGCAGCACAACCACAGATGACAGACTATAAATCTGTGGTGAGAAATGGACCTTGTCTGAAGGAGCTTGCAATTTAAACATGCAAAATAAGAAGCTGGAAGAAAAACAGAGTCAGAAAAGTCAGGTGGCAGGTGTGTGATAAAGGCAGCAGCTGCACAGGTCCAGGTCCTGTTCCTGTTTGGTTTCAATCCAAACCTTAAGTTTTTCTCACAACAGTACAGAGAAGTGGCCAATTAAGGCAACCAAAGTCATCACCACTATATCTAAAAGTTGCTAATATCCAACTGAAGATTTTTTTCATTATTTACATGAGTTTTAAACAGATTAGGAGCAGGAACTGCAAGGCTCCTACCTTTGGCAAACTCAGTAGTACAGTTTAGGAAGACCAGACTTGGTTACAGCCCAAGCTGCTGCTGAATCCACCCCACTACCACCTCCTTAGTCCTTTGCTGCTCTCTCCAGCTTAAATGAAGGATTAAAAAGGAGGTTACAAGTGCATGCTGCATTCAAGTAAATTTTTCTCCTCTGCTTTTCTAAAACTACATTTTCATTTTTCTTTGTCAACAGATTTAATGCTTAATTAATCTGTTTGAACAGGCAAGAAAATGTGTTCTAGCAAAAAGTTCCTCCTGCGTATGTATGTTCTGTTCAAATAACCTTTTTCCCAACTTCTCTGCAATCAGAAGATTTGAATTCTAATGCAAAATGTTCATGCTAGAACCTGATCATATCCCAGAGCTACAATTCTGAGTGGCATCAGTCCATGGTATCTGTCAGTATTTGCCAAAAACATGTCAGGACTCCCCTATAGTTCAAATCACCCCATAAATTCTACACTTACACAACATCAGTGACCTCATACCCAAGGCATGCCTTAATGATCAAGCAAGTGGAAACGTTCAGCAAATACATTGAATGTTTGACATTGTTATCAGTGGGTGTTCCCTGGGTCTCTTGTGAAACAATCCCAAGATTAATGCAAGGCCAAGAAGTGTCAGCCAAGTGAAAACCTTAAATGTTAGTTAAGAAATTTAAATAGACAACAGCAGTTTTCTGCGTTAAAAGTCAGCAAAATAGATCTTAGAGAAGTAGTGGGGGAAAAAAACCCCTGAGTTTTCTTAACAGCGAGTTATTTGCATTGCTTTGGCTGATTTTCTTTTAAGCTGTTGCTCCTGACATTGTGAAGCTGAAGGAAATATGTCAGTCTCATGAGAAATTCTGAGAAATGAAGCATTAAAAAGCCTCTATAAAAGTTTTGGTTAAGTCCATGATAAAAATTAGGCTTAATACAGACAACTATTTCAACCTTTCAGCCTCTCTAAATCAGGTCTTAGAAATACTCCCAGTGAAATGAAGGTTGATTCCCTAAACCAGAGCACAGTGCCCCCTCTAGAGTGCACAAAAAACTTGGCTACTTCTACTGATTCCCATGTCAGCAGAAGGCATTGACATGCTGTAGTAAAATAATAGAGAGGGAAAGGAATAACGTCAACATTAAAAACAGAGTTTTCTTTTTATTTTCCTTTCTTACACTTCACTTTGCAGGTTAATTTGAATTTGAACACATGTGGTTGCTTTTGCACACTGGACATCCAGTGCCATCTAGCTTCAGAGCTGTGGGCAGCCTCTGAGGGGATGTGTGGGGTGCTGGCAGAGGGTCCGTCCACACAGCTTTGGTGCCCCGAGCAGCACGTAATAGAAACATTTAGCAGCTTTGTGTTGCAACCTCCATGCTCAGCATTGCCTTTCTTTGGCAGTCTTGTAAGGAATGAAAGCCTTGCCCTGTAAATATTATACACTCCTGATTATGAACCTGAATACGCTGCTGAAGAGAATGGGACAAATCAGAAGCTTTAAATACATGTAGGAAGGATATGCAGTGCAGGAGTTGAGTTTGGAAGCTTTGTGTTAATGTATCTTATATCAAAAGAGAGACATAAAAGAGCAATTTTAAAAAGAGTGACATAGCTAAATTTATCAACAGCAAAAAATGCAAAAATTGATTTCCCAACCTCCTGGCTGACACTCAGTCACAAGCATCACCTGGTTGCCTTTTCACTGAAATAATTTCCATCAAATAATTTACATTCATAAACTAAAGGACATAAATGGAACACTGCAAATGATGGATTTGCAATGGCCTGAGCTGAAAAGAACTTACTGCCTAGGTCATAGGGGTACTTGGATGACCCTACAACTTGGCTATAATCGTGTTCAAGGTGGTGGTAAAAATGATGGATTACAATTGCATTTGTGTGCTACATTACTAAGTAATGAACTGCACTGTACTACATGTTTTGCCTCCAGGAACATCTACTTATGTCGTTCTTTTTTGTCATCTTTTTGCAGGAGAACATCACAGTTTGAAAACCAACATCTTTAGTTTCAGGAGTTCAGAATTGTGCCAAATCTTTAGTGTCAATTACTGTGTGTAAAATGAAATATTTACAGATTCCATGGACAAAAGTTTTAAAATCCAGCATGAACAACCATTAGCAGAAGTTTTTCACTTTTGCTCCCAGCCTCAAACCCTTAACATGTCAATGAGCACATTCACAAGTAAGTAGGTGTGACAGGAAAAGCAGGGCAGTGTCCTCCTAACAGCATCCCTGCTCTCAGCTCTATCATGCCTTTAGCATCGTCTTGAAGGCCTGAATTCCAACAGCGTCCAAATGCTTAAAGAAGTAGAAAATTATTTTAAGGGATGCACTAAGCACCTAAATTAATTGTGTCCCATATGGTTGTCTGTTTCAGGAATGAGCTTGCAAACTTTGGTTTCAGGAAAAGCTTTTCCTTAGGAAAAAAGCTGAGCTTGCATGAAGAAATGGGTAGGCTGACATTTGCTCCTGCCCTGGATCCCAGAGCACTAAAAAGGCCTTTCAGTGCTTTGAATTGATGCAGCCTGATGCAGTTCTCTGGCCTAAGGTAATGCCTTTATTCCTCATCAAATATGAAGCTTATTTTCATTTTTATCATTGTTTTTTCCAACTTAGGGACTTCATGTGGATAACCTTACTGGAGGAAGTGACACCAGCTGTTGTGTGATAGAGAATGTCCCAGTAATGATTTTTAATGTGGGTAAAAGACTGTATTACAATAAACAGAAAATATGTTTATCCTATTACGGCTAATGCCAAGGATAAAATCCTTTGTGATTCCTCTGTGTGCACACAAACCAGATGCTGACAGGCCCAGCTGCAGACCCCATTTTACCAGTTTATCCAAGTCATCCTCAGTGAATAATTGCATCGTCTTCTTTCTAATCTAATTCCATCTATTATCCAAAATGGATAATTTCCAGGGATACATTATAGTGGCAGAAATGTCTGCAAAGAATAAAAATTGTGCAAATCTGCTTTTTGATATATGTAGTGCACAAGTGTTCTGCCAGTCCTTCTTCCATTTCAGCAGGTCTGACCATGCAGGAAGAGGAAAATGGGAGGCATGAGTCAGTCTGAGTATCCAGTGTTTATGCATCCCACATAGCAAAAATGAGTGTGTGGCAGAAATCACTGATGCTGACAATGGCATGCTAAGACCACTGCCTATAGCATGAACTTAAATATTTACCCACACTCTCTGCCTGTCCATACCTCTGTTTCTTGCCTTGTGTTAGATGGGAAGCTTATTCACTTGGCTGTCACTTTTCTGTTGTGTACCTGTATGGCAGCCAGAACAGGGGATGGCCTGTGCCAAAAGGTATCCCAAATTAAAATGCCTACATGTAAAAAAGACATGCATTAGGTCATCTTTTATATGAGGTAAAGCAGCCTAGCAGGGGAAAACTGTCCATCTTTGGTGGGGCAGAGGTCACATCTCTCCAGCACTCTTTTCTTCATTTTTGCCCATACGAAGCCATCTGGGCACTTAAGAATGTCCTAGCACCTTCTCAATAAATGCCCTCTATCACAGTGCCTCAAAATTCAGCATAGTGTTTGAACTGGGAAGTGTCTTCAACTGGAAGAAAACCTGAAGGAGCAAAAGGTAAGATAACTCCTTGTCTCCAGAAAAGAAGAGAAAAGCAATGAAAGTGAGGAGTCCTCTTTTCCAAAGGTGCACATCAGACTTATAAAGTCACGCCCCAAGGGAACTGCATGTCCTGTTCATAAAACCAGATTGGTTATGAAATTGGATGTTTGTTTAATTCAATTGCATTCTTGTGCCTGGCTCATCATAAATCTTAATATGTAAATCATCCAACTACATGGATTTCATCATGAGCCGATTTCACACTGATTTCCATGCAGAAGACATTAGAGAATTTCTGATTTAATCATTAGGACTGTTTTAAGGGGCATTTACAGGGGCAAAAATGTGTCTCCTGTTCTCAGTAGCCTCAAATCCTATAAGCTGAGGGTGGGGTTAGGCACCACTTCAGGTGCAAGCCTGGGTGCCAGCACAGACCCTGCTGCCCAATCCCCAGCTGGGGCAGACATATTTCTAAACCATGCCCATGCAGTGCTGGGGCTGTAAGCCCACACTGTGGTTTGGGTGCCTTGGCATTAGGAACCTCTGGACCAATTTCTGAAGCAGAGAAGGGCTCTAGCAGCCAGTGGAATATAGGGAATAAAGCAGATGCACGTGTCCATGCTGCAAGGACGATCACATCACATGGACAGAGGGAAATAGAAACATCACCAACTCTGCTAATGGGTGGTCTGAGCTGCATTTTTAACACAGAGTTTATCATGACAGTTGATGTATTTTAATGTTGGATGCTGCTGAGCTCATTCATCTCACAGAAGGCGGCAGCATGATGGAGCATAAAAACACACCACTGACACAAAAGGAGACTGAAATTAATTTAAAAACAAAGCTTAAACATCTGCTCCAAGAACCAGCTCTCTAGTGGATAGATGGGAGCACTAAAGTTTGAAACATTACAGGGTGTTTAACCAGTACCACACCAGCTGCTAGACGTTTTTGGCAATGGTGTAGATATTATCTGGCCAGTTCTTGTGAGCAGCTGACAAGAATGAAGAGTGACATATAAGAAACAGAAAATGCCAGCCATATGGCATGAATATTACGCTAATGTTTCAGGGGTCAAGCAGTAGTTGCTTGTGTTTAATTTGAATGAGCAAAATTTATATGGATTTTAATGATTACAATATGTTATACACAATTTCATTTACATCCCCATATTGTTACAACTGTAATTTTGCCACTTAACAGTAATATATACTGAGCTAAATTTCTCCACTTAGGAGCAATGTTGTTATCTTTATGGCTTTAATAACACATCTCCACCTCACAGGTATAATGTTTATTCCTTCAGTGCCACTGCAGTCGGTGAACAGGCTGTGATCCAGCCTGCAAGGCACCACTGAATGACACTGTAGCCAGAGGTTGTTTGGTAAAAAGCAACAGCCTAAGAGAAGTGCAGCAACCAGGCTTTTTATAGGTGTGTCTCCACAAAAATAAATTTCCATGATTTGACCCCCAAACCTCAGCATGCTGGTGATGTATTTACTGTGCATTTTCAGGAGGGGGGTTCTCACGGCAGACTGGGTGTCTGAGCTTCATATACTGAAGGAGAGCCCCACTGGCAGCTCAGCTCTGACACCTTTCCTGAAGGACCATGGTGACAATCTGCTTTACAGAGCATATGCCACATCAGAAACAGATTTTTTCACTGAGAAGTGGAAGTAGCAAAGCCTGATGCTGTAAAATTTGTGTCCTAATTGCTCTGCATCTCACCCTTAAAGACGCTTAGATTAGCCTCGTATCTTTGACAACAAAGGGAAAGGAAAACCAGCCTGAGATGTTGGATTGTCAATAGCTGTCTCACACAGACAAGGCATAAAAATGGCTGTCTGGTGAAAGTGAATTTGTTTGATGATTCATTTTGGGCTGAGGCTGCTTCTTGATCAATGCATAGAGCAGCACGTGATGTGTGACATCTGTGCTGAGGGATAAGGGCAATGGTTGGACTGAATGTGAGGAAGGCCAGTACCACTTCTGTGTTTATTTTATAGAAAGAATAAAAACTTAAAAAAAAATTAAAAAGGAAAAGGAAAATAAAAAAGGGAGGGAAAAAGGATGGAGATTAGCAGAAAAGCAGCTGCAAAGGTCCTACTAGGGATGAGATCACAGATTGCTTACTGTGATGTTATTTGCATCCATGCAAAGGGTTTAAGTGGTAAAAAATCTTCTTATAAACAAATTTATGGGGGAAGTTTCCACTTCTTGTGGCATCATATGGTGACTGTATCATGAAGCTATGATCAACACAGGCTGAAGTGTGTTATGAAGAAAGGAATTAGACAGACACACAGAGCAAATTGTGGAGCACACCTGGGGAAGATGCAGGTGGGCTAGGAAGGCTGAGCCCTCCCTGGTTCTGAGAGGAAAAGAGGAATTCCTACATCTTGCAAACATTCCTTGATGTATTTGTGATGCAGGTCTTTGCTGTGCTCTCGAGCTGTGCTGAAGATTGAGTAAGTAGAAAATGTCTGTCTGGTGCCACCTGCCACATTTACAGGGTTATTATTAAGTGGATGGAGGATATATATTGGCTGGAGTGAGCACTTTCTGTCATGAAAGCTCCAAAAGTTTGCTCAGATGTTGCAAGACAGACTATCTGCCTGGAGCTACAAATTGAGCCGTTCTCTGACAAGCTCCTCATTACAAAAGCTCGATGAAGGACAGGTTGCCCTCCACATAACCTTGGCAGTGGCGTTGCCAGTGTGATAATGTTCCCATTGCCCTTAGATGCAATGAACAGTTTCCAGGTTCTTTGGGAGCAGCATCTTCTGCTGTTTCTAGCAGGCTTTTGAGCGCAGCATCAGTGTCTCCTGTATGCCCTCACTATAAGCCCACTAGAGCCCCTCAAGTTATTACCTACTTGTCACACTAATTCCATCTCAGCATGTCTGCCTACTCTTGACTGCTGCATTGGTGCTCCTACGAGAGCAGCTCTCAGTGGTTTTATTTCCTTGTTTTCCTAAAGGGCACGCATAACCAAGATTTTTTGTAAGCACAGTCTGGCTTCTGCCTCTTTGAAAATCTTCAGACCAAGACTGCATCCCGTTTTTCTTCTCTATATAGTTTTGCACTTACAGGAGTGTTAGGTCTACAACATTTTCAAAGAATTGTTCAATGTATTATTCATACAAACCCAGGGCTGGTGCTAGTCTACACACCCATCTGTGAGGTAAAACTCTGTGAACTGCATTTTTGTATGTAAAGAACAGCTCTGGTCATAATGCCAAGTGCAATAACAATTACAAAAGGAGGAAAAATGTTACCCTCCAATCATCCCCTAAGTACTGCAGAGGCAAAGCAAGGGCAATGTTTGGGTAGAGCCAAAAGTGAGATCTAAGCCTCATAAGTGGGGATAGAATGCAGCTGTCCCACAGCACAGCTCTGAGCTTTCAGTTTAGTACATTGTCAGTCTTGCACCAAAGATATCTTAGATCTATACATATAAGATTACAATAATTTTAAGTTACCTGTTTTATTTTGCTCTGAAGAGAGATTAAGCCATTTGGTCTCACTTTGGAGGTGACAACCAACAACTGCTGGTAGCGACAGCTGTCAGCTCAGTGGTGGAAAAACACTCTCTTCTCCCAGGGTAACAAGAGGCAGGATGTGAGGAAATGGCCTCAAGTTGCACCAGGGGAGATTTAGAATGGATATGAGGAAAAAAAAATCTTCACTGAAAGGGTGGTCAAGCAGTGGAACAGGTTGCCCAGGGAAGTGGTGGACTCACCATCCCTGTAAGGCTTCAAAAAAAATGGAGATGTGGCACTTGGGGATGTGATTTAGTGGCGAACACAGTGGTGATGGATTAACAGTCAGACTTGATGATCTTAGAGGTCTTTTCCACCCTTAATTCTATAATTCTGTGGAAATAATGGAAGTTTAATAATTTTGGGGTGCCACAGAAGCAGCAGTGATGGAGCACTGCAGCTGCAGCACACAGTGGGGGAGGCAGAGAGGTTTCTCCTGGGCAGAGTTGTGCGATGTGGCGAGGCAGAGATGTGGTGAGGCAGGAAGGTGCCAGCCCCTGGGGAGGAGGACATGGGGAAGAGTAGCAGAGGGCAGAGTGGATGTGGGCAGGAAGGTGCCAGGGGACAGGAACACTGCTGCTCCTTGCCCTGGTGCTTGTCCTCAGGTTACAGTGGGTATTGCATTTCACATCTCCATGTTTTCATTAATCCTCTCACCTTTGCTTGTGATCTTTTCAGAGCAGGACCATCTCCTAATACATGTTTTTACAGTGACTTGCACTGTGAAGCCCTGATCTTGCTTGAGGCCTCTAGTCATGACTGTAATACAAATGATAAATCATCATCATAAAACAGGACTGCACAAATCCATAACTCCTGTCATAACTCAGGGATGAAGTGTCAGCAGCACACAGACATGAGGCAAGGTCAGGGAGACCACAAAGGGCCAGAAGAAGTGAATGCTCACAGAAAGGAGGAGGTGCTGAATGGCTTTGAAATATTTCTAATACGTAACAGTGTTATATCCATGTCAGTTCATAGCTGATTTCCTTTATTGGTGTCACCTCCTGACAGTGATGTGGCCGGGAAAAGGATTGAGCCACACTTCACAGGCAGTCACCAAGTGCAGCTGCATGTAAACATGCAGACACATTTGGTGGGTGCTTCCCATCCTCAGGCTGCTCTGAGGACACCAAGCTGGCAACCAGGCTTCAGCAAAACAATTTCTTTGTCCTTTTACTGATGCCTAGAGACACTTACTCGTGCCTCCTCTCTTTTTTTCCTCTGTCCCATAGAGGAAAGCTGTGTGGGTATCTCATGCAGGGGATTTTGATAGTTTTGGAGGCTCTCACCTGTGAGTCAGCTCAGACATACACAAGGATCATTGGCCAGGGAACTGCTCTCCCAGGCAGCCTCTGGGCCCATGGCTAAATTCCCTGACAGATCCCATCCATTGCTTGAAACTGTGCAAGTCAACAACATGCTTTGCAAAAGCTGTCATCCCTCTCTAGGGTTACACATTTTTTCAGTGTCCCCTAACCTGTAGAGGCAAGGAGTTTGGGAGACCCAGAGCATAACAGGAAAGTTTTGCTGCAGGAATGTGAGGAGATGAAAAAGCCCAGCAGTTCTGTCCATTCAAAGCAAATCAAATAAGCATAGAAGTATCTTTAAGCCATTTTATCTGGCAAGAAGCCATGCTGTCTTTTCAGCTGAAGTGTGATGCTTGAAGAAAGTGTAGCTTCAGTGAGCTGAATAGCAGGTGAAAAAGAAGCATGAGGAGAGAGTCAAGCTGTATTTATGAAAAATAAATATTTTGTCCTTGATGACGGATTTATGCTATTCTTTCCTGTAGCTTCACAACTTCCAGGCAATAATTCCCAGTTTTCCTCCTTATTCCTGAGATTAGAATTTTCAAAATATTTTTAAGTGTTTCAAAATAAATGTAGTCTTTAAAGCCTTCCCTGCTGTAGGCTGCTGAAGGCTATGCTGTCTGTCACATTGGTTTAATGGCTTACACAACCAGGAAAAATCCATCTTGTTCCCAGTTATGAGTGCATTGTAAGGAGCTCCTCTAGTGACTCCTGTTTGCCAGATGACTTTGTCTGTAGACAGAAAATTACAATACAATGTTTTACTTTTTTTTTTAAATTGATTGTTGTTAAATTTTACATTTGGAGTAGAATACTCTAAATGAAAGCAGGTTCATTATTCAGTGACATTGCCAAAATCATGCATGTTATTGCAAGAAAGAAATCAATCCCAGATTCAGGTCCTGGTGTATTAGCAACACCAGAATAACTGCGCTTACTCCATCTTTGTGGAGTAGATTTCCATAATTAGGATGAGAATTGGGCCAAGTAGCTTTGGCACAGATGACACAGTAAATCAGATGAATGCAGAGAATTAAAACAATGAAGCAGGAAGGAGAAAAGCAGGAAAGTCTGAGAACTGACATCAAATAAAGAGATGTGAAACAGATGTGCTTGAACCTGAGCAAGGATATGCTTTGGGATAAATTAAACAACCAACAGCACATGAGGCAATTTCCCCTGGAGAGCTACACAGAAGTAAAGTGCTTTTAAGAAGAACTTGAATTCAGAGAATATGCCATAGTCAGTATTATAAAACATGCATTAGGTACTCAGAGACACCAGCACAGAAAGTGATCCAGAACAAGAAAAGGAGAAAAATGTTCAAAAATTGGAAGTCCAGACAGAAAGCACAAGCTTTGAGAATGTACAGGAACCAGATTTGGGAAAGTTGGACACTACCTGAAGGCAAAAAGCACATTAGTCTTCATAAAAAAACTAATTACAGTAATTTGGACTGCACTTCAGTATGGTTTAAATGGGCTACTGACTTGCTTAGTATTTGATGCAGTGCCACTAAAACATTGCTTGAATATTCTTGTACTCCATTTTACTGCTGTGACAATGCAACAGCCCATAGAGCACCACCACAATGATGCTCTCTCTAGGCTGCCAATGCTTTTAATTTGCTCTGTGAATGTCAGATCATGGCAATATTAGGTCAGCACTCCATCCTCATTGTAATATTCAGGCACCCTCTGAACCACCTCATTTAAATCCATACAAAACACAGCTCTTCACATCCTGGTTTCAGGAGATCAAATTGCTGTTCTCTCTTATCCTCCTCATGGACACAAACTTATGATCCTCCCTGCTCTGAGCTCATCTTTTCTATCAAAACCTACAACTATGAGACTGACTATTCCTTACTTTTCCCAGTTAACAGCAGCGGATTCAACTTCCACACTAACACTTGCCTCTGGTTTCCTTTTCCTCATATTTAAAGTTAGCATAATGAACATCAAGCAAATATTTTATATAATTATAATATTTATATAGTTTAAATCTTCAAATCAGTTAAATTTTAACTTTTAGAATAGCTAAGATAGTAACAATCTTCAAATTAACATCTTCAAAACTTACTTCTGTAGTACCCTGCACCTCATGCTCATCTGACCGTGGTTAAGCGAATATGCACTTTCATTCTTCTTTCTATGTTTTATTTCTACTTTTACCTGTTGTTGTTTTTTGTTGTCATCTCCTCAACCCTCAAGTTTGGAGCAGAGTGGGGCTGTGAAGCCATCTGTCTGTCTGTTCAGTCACTGTGCTGCAAAGTCCTCCTACCATAGAAAGCCTACACTGTGGGCTGGGCTAGGAACTATTTGCTCTCATTACCATCGTCTTCGGGAAGGCTACGAGACATCTGTTGAATCTGTGTAATAAGCCTGACTTCCATTTACCCTTTGTCTTTCCAGCTGTAGAAACCCACCCTGATGTCTCTTTAACAAAGTAAAAACAATGACACTGTTTTGTTTTCCCACCTCCAGGCAGCTGCAGAGCCTTCCCTGACCAACTGTAAGCCAAGTCTCTTGTCCCTGGAGTCCTAATGCTTGACAAACCCACTAAGAAGTCTTACTTTGCAGTTTGTTTCCGTTGTGCTCCGTGCCTTTCAGCTGGCTTCATCTGGGATCACCAATGGAGGGAGATACTATGGTGTGGGGAGATGATGCTGAGTGAACACATGGCAAAGGAATGCAAAGGAGAGAACGTCAGTAGCAGAGGAACAAACTAGGTACTAGGTAATTTCATTCCTTGGCTGTATAAATCAATATTTTAAGTGATGACTACCATGAGTAGCCCTCCCTTTTGTGGCTCCCAGTGTTTTTCTTTACTGCAATGGCCTACAAGGCTTGGGCTCCTCAGAAGGCTATTCCTGGCTATCTAGGCTTTACAGGTGGCTGACAGTGACAGCCCTGTAGCTGTTGGATGAATAAGGCAGCTGGCAAAGTCTGGCCTCCTTAATTAACTCAGCCACAGACACCTCACATGCAGAAAAGATGTGGGGTTTAATAATGGGTGCATCTCTACCAGGAGAACCAGGTCTATGGTCACTAACATTTTTTGCATGTTTTCTAAGCCCTGACAAATTTCCGGAGACTGTCACATAGTTGTTCTGCCCCATAGCATCTCTTGGAGAAAAGACATGGAGCTGGCCAGAGCACAGAGAGCATCACCCACGTCACAGGAAGATTTCTTGAGGCTGCCTCCAGCAGACCATATAACCTCACAGAAAATGGAGGAGAGGGACTGGGAGTTAATCACTCCCACTTACAGCACGGCTGCATCCTCACTGGCAGGTGTGGCCTTATTTCCATCATTTTCTTGGCAGTTTGGAAGTTTATCGTCAGATAAAATTGCTGGCCAGATGATGGGTGGGTGCTGCAACTCTGGAAGCACAGCACGAGGAGTTCCTTGTCCCTGCTCCTGCTGAGGTTGGGGCAGAGTCCACCTAAGTTGTCACACACACAAGGACATGACCTTAAAATAACAATTTTTCAAACATTTTTGAGGAACACAGATTGCTGACAGAGAATTTGAGGCAGTCTAAATCTTATGTGAGGACAAAAATTCTGTGAAGCTAGCTTCAAAAAGGATTTAGCTTGACCATATCTTTAACCTGGGGGTCGATTAAATGAAGATAAGTTTAAGTGACTAATTTATACATGGTCTGAAATATAACAGGTTATTAAACACACAACCTAACAGCTGCAGAATCTGACACTGTTCTCCCTAAGCATTTGGTAATAGAGTATTTCAGATGATTAAATAGCTAATAAAGTCAGAGTCTTTTCTAAGTAGATGGATACCAGCAATATTGCAAAGGTAATTATAGATTTCTATCAAAACATTCTTGACTCAAAATATTTATTCTCAGACTGAATACGCAGGTCTCAGTTAAAGAAAAAATATTTTAGCCACTATTTAAAAGGTTTCTAATTTGCTCTACCATAGTGGTTTCCAATTACAACCAATTTCAAGGTGTAAGTTTTCAGATTGAGTATTCCTTTTTTCAAGGTAAATCCTCACCAGATGTCACATAAAGCTGGTTTTCCCATTACTCATGTTCTTATGCTTTTTGGCAGCACAGGGATGCTTATTTCCTTTGCTTCTTCTCAGGCATTAAGCAGTTGTGATATCTGTGCCTCTATAATATTACAAGTGGTAAGAAAGGGTCATAGGAGCAGAAAACAGTGTTAGGAATGCTTGCAAAAAACCACAGGAGGATCCTTCATGCACAAAGTTATTAATTTACTTCTTTGTTGCTATTTTAGCCTATCTTTTTTTTTTCCATTGATCTTTCAGATCCTTTACTCATTCTCTGTGAGTGCCACTAGATCTGCGAGTGCCACTACATCTGCAAGTACCACTAGAAAACCAGTGTATGTTTTAAAATCTTGCATACTCAGCTCTATCAGCTAATTCACAGGCTGCAGAAAAAAAAAAAAATTCTTGACATCTGTAACTTATCCCATTATCATGGAGGAGCATACAGCAGAGCTTGTACTCACACTCAAGCTAGTTTATCTCTGTCTCTGATTATTTTTGCCTGGTTTATAAAAATGTAATGGATACTCATTTCCATTTAGTTGAGCCAACCCACATCATACAGCACTGCCAATGTCTGCTTTGTTTTGGATTACTTAGTGTCACCTTCTTTGCAGGCTTTATTAACCCCATGCCCTGCCTCAACACACTCCATTTTCCTCTTTGAAACCCTGTCTTGAGGACTCATTGCTGTTGTAAAAACTGTGAGAAATTAGATGGCAGTGGCTCAAGTGTAGAACAATTGAAAATATTTTAAATATATACAAAGAAAATGTGTTGTTGCATTCTTCTCCTACCATTTGGGTAGTGCTGCATTTCTCAAAGGAAGCATTTCTGAGAAGCAGAGAATTTCTGGGCACATGTGTGTGGCACCTGGGCTGGAGGAAGAGCACTGGAGACCAGTAGGCTCCCACAGCAAATGTGGCTGCCTCTCCCACCTGCAGCTCCAGCATCACCATCCTGGGGAAAAGGACAGCCCCTGCTCACCTATAAAGGACATGACAGTGACTACAGCAGCGTGGGCAGCTTAACCTGCTCGGATGTTGCTGTGAAATGCCCACACAGATTTCATGGCCACATATAGTAAAACACACATAGAGATGCCAGATCTGAGTTCTAACCCTCTAGGAAGAGCTGTTAGGATCAAAGAGGACTGCTGGTGGGCTCTATCATGCTGATGAGCTGCAAAAATATCAAAACCACAAGCAGGACTTGTCTTTATCTATCCCTTATGTACAGGAAGATCAGTTTCATAAGCTAACTGTAAATAAAGGGTGCCAGCAGCATGCATGGTCAGAGGGGGTTGTTGCACCAAGGATGCAGGCACAGGATGAGCTACAAATCACTGAAAGATGGAGAGTTTGCTGCAGATCAATGCAAGCACTTGTGTGTGCATGTTCCAACAGGTTTTGGGGGCTACTACATATTAAACATACATGAAGCATATTAAACAACATATTCTTCTATTCTTCTGCATCTAAATATGGTTGACAGGTAAATTGAGAATTAGGTCCAAGCAAAATCCCAATTTATATGACAGAGTTCAAGGAGACATGATTTTGTTTAGTGTTTTTTTTGTTTGTTTGTTTGTTTTTTTATTATTATTACTAGCTATGGAAAGAGATGCTAGCTGCTAAATGTTTGCTTAATTTTTCAAGGCACTTTCACTTTGTGCTGTGCTTGTAACTAGGGTTTTGTTCCCATTTCCAGCAAAATTTGAGCCTAATAAAGAGTATTCTAACCTCCATTTATTGCAGAGGCCATGAGCTAGCCAGATCTTTTATTTCTATTGTCAGTGGCAATAAGAAATTGGTTACAAAAATGACTATTTTGGCTGTAACTGCAGTGTTATTTATAAACAGCTAGATGCAGAAGAAATGCAATTTAAATTTCATTGTGAGCAATATTCAGTTCTAGAGCTCTCTAATGCACAATTCATAGCTGCTTAAATTGTAGTCATTACTCTCATACTACAATACTCTTTGTCATGACAAAGGGATATTACTTTTTTGTCAATTACTTCTGCAAGATCAGTTAATTTACACTTGCAAAAGGTATGGAGCAACACCTCAGTTCCATGGAGATGTTTCTCAGAAGCAATTGGCAATTAAAATCTGTGGGGAAAGGTAAATGGACGTCACTTTCAAAATGTAAAAATAAAAAAGGGACAGTGCATGCATCCCAAGGAGTCATACGGCAGTGAAGAGCAGAAATGAAGAGCAGATCTATCACTGACAAACTGCCAACCTCAGAGCTGCAGAAACCTGTCCCGAGGACCTGCAAGAAGAATAGTTCTCTCTCAGTACTGAGCAGCCACTGAAATCACTGGCAGCTTTTGAAATCACTGCCCCTGACTACACGTGAGCCGTGCATGCAATTATCTGTATAAAACATCCTTCTCTTTGGCATCTCCTGCTGCTGCTATCTGTGTGTTTGCTTAATCCATGTTGGAATGGAGATAGCAAGAGCCAAAAACATGAGGAGGAATGTTATTTTTACTTACTTGCTTGGAAATTCTGTGGGAGCTTTAGCATGGCTGGCTTGGATACCTGCCTGAGGCATCACAGCTCCTGACCCTACCAGCATAATTTAAGGTGTTGATGTTTTAATGCCTGAATTCCTTGGAGGGGTGATGGAGTAACTGGCAACTGGAGTAATGTGCAACATTGCCCGAGAGACAACACAGTGCTCTTCCACCATGCTTGAGAAACTTCTTCAGGAAGGTTCCCTCTTCTTTTTCCTTAGTGTGTCTCCATAAGTAGGTGTGGCACTTAGGGACATGGTTTAGTCGTGGGTTTGAGGTTGCTGCGTTGATGGCTGGACTCAATGACCTTAGAGGCCTTTTCCAAACTTTTCCACTAATTCTGTGATCCTATGAATCATGCTGGAATATGCTGGAGCATCACCTGGGATCCCTCTTGCTAAGATCAGGGGTATTGTGGGCAGGAGGTGCAGCTGTGCCTTCTGCAGCCTGTGAGATGTTCTCAGGGGCGAGGATGCTGGCTGTGGGCCTGGCAAGACATGGTACTGTCGCTCCCCAGCCTGCAGGGATTCACACCCACAAAGAGAGAACAAACAGGACCCAACAGAGACAGCAAATCTTCTCTTCCCTCCATGAAAATAGTGGAAAGGCCTCTGGAAAATGGGGCTTTCAAGAGAGGCCTCAGATTTTGCATAGAGTGATTGGGGTTTTATACCCTACCTCTGCCCTGCAGCAGGCAGGGTTGCTTAATTCACCTCGAAGTTGAGGTCACAGATATTTTTTTGTAAGTGGAGCTGAACAAGTGGAGTGCAGACACACCATGTAGCTGTATTGTCATGCTCTGCGTGCAGCTGGCACAGCACAGCTTCACCTCTAGGTATTATTGCAATTAAAATGATGAAATAGCAGCAGCACAGGCATCCTCAACAATGATGTTTGTGTTTAGGCATGTCAGACTATGCTGATACTGATATCCTGATCCTATATTGGCATCACAGCTCTCACGGAGTTTTGCAATGTTTTAAATCCTAACCCCTACCAAATTCCAACAAATACAGACACAGTCCTCCTTCCTGATACTGCTCTCTTGATACAACAAGGGGCAGAACATCCTTATCTTTCCTTCCCAGCCTGAGCTGCCTGCAGGTGCTGTTGCTATGCTTTGGTGCAGAGCATTTCAAAGGCAGAAATTACACAGGAGGGAGTTCTCAGCAGAGTTTACAGAATGTTTCAGGGCACTTTAATCATATGTTATTTCTGTTCCCATTAGGTTAATTGATTTGCAGCGCTGCTCAGCCCAAAACTAGACTCTGCTCCAGCCGCCCATAAAAACTTTAGAAAGTGTTTAAAGATCATGAATGTTTGTGTTGCCTTTAATTATTTGCCTTTTCAGTTGCCTGAAATTTTTCTTTTGAGACACATGTTCTTAGTTTACATCAAGGTTAGGATCCTACCTTGCACAAAAGATAAATCCACATTTGTTTCCAATAATTAGAATTAGGTGGGACTAAATTCTGCAGGTTAATAAAGATAGGTATAAAGACATGAGCACAAGTGTAAGGATGTAAGAGTGTAAAGATATATATCAGGGTATAAAGATACAGATTGGAATCTTCAAAGTTTCAGCTTAAGACAATGACAGGCTATATCCAAATTAGTTTCTTTTTTTTTTTCTTTGGCTTAACTCCAAAATATTAGAGTCAGTCACAATTGTTTTTTTACAGCCAGTCTTTAAATGCCCCGTTTAAAATATACTTAGTTCATCTATTTGTGTCATTGCAATAACATGCCAGGGAAGGAGCTCTTAGCTCTTTATTCACAGAGGGACAAAGAGAAAGCACATCAATTTCTGCTTCTCTGTGATATGAAAACTGTTGAAAAAAGTGGGGTTTTTTTATGTCTAGATATGCTACTCAGGTTGCTGTAATTTCAGGACATAATGCAGTGGTACTAAAGCATCTGGGGTTCGAATGTTGAAAAAGCCAGTTGTGGCTGTAAAGGTTTTGGGATCAACAGAGATTGGGATCCCTCTAATTTTTCTGGATAGGGCCAGAGAGCCTGTGGTCTGGGTTGCTCGGTGGTGCACCCCCCTACAGCCCTGCACATTCCTCTTACATATGTGATCCCAAATGATGTGCCTGCCTTTGACATATGAATACAATAGGGCTTTTTTTTCTGAGAACCCACAACCAGCAATTTAATTAAGGTAATTTAATTTGTCTTCAAAACAATGCTCTATGCATTAATTAAAGTAACTTAATTTGTCTTCAAAACAGAGTATTATTCATTTACCCTAAGGCATGAGACACATAGCACAAAGGGCAAAAAACATCAGAGGTACATGACTCTTACTCATACCCTCATCTTTTGCCTTGACAGCTTTTGTGCTTTCTCATTTTCAGCTTCAAGGAGCATTTGTGTTGTATTAGCACCAGTCTGTTTTTACAGCACTTTCCTTTGCCCTTAACTCCCTTCCTTTCACACATTGCTTCTGGACAGCTTCTCTCAGGTGACTCAAAGGCCCCAGTTTTGCAAAGCTTTTGTGAGTGTAGAGTGTGACACTTCTCAGTCCTGAAAAAACAGAGATATTAGCAGTGTTGTGACCAAGGTGTTATCTTTTAGGTCCACAGACCTCCTTGACTTTGTGGACTCTTTTGTATGTGCTCAGCTTCTCTTCACCTGCTTGATCATTTTCATAACCCTTCTTGACTGACTGCACAACAAACATCCTCATCTCACAAATGCACATGTGGAAGCAGAATGTTCATTTAAAAAAAAAAAATCAGGCACATTTTTCCAGTTTCCTAGTGGAACTACTGTTCCAAAATAACAGCATTTTATCAGCCACAAAATGCTACAGAGTACAAAATAGTTATAAAAGGCAAGGTTTTATAAAACTTTAGGTTTTGATAATTTAAAAAAACAATTATTAAAAAAGTTAATTAAGCTGCTGTAAGTATTTTGTAAGGTAAACCTTGTACACATACAGACAGAATTTAGTAAGTTATTTTTGATTAATGGAGTGCTGTTGTTGAGTACATGCCCACATAGCACAAAAATATCTGATATGTAATTATAAAAATTACTTCAAAAGGAACTATTTTAGCTACAGTTCAGCAGAGTCTTAGCTTCATCTAATCCCCACTTCAGTGGTAGATATGAACGCACTTCATTCTAGGAACTTGGGAAACACCAAGGAAGAACAGGCCTGTTCTTTGCTAGGGTGTTTATTTCTTGGTGATACTGAATGTTTAGAGTTGTGTGTGTTGCTGGAAGTCCTCACAGCAAGGAGCATTTGTAATGAACTCCTTAAAATCTGAACATACCATGTTCTGTTTGTCCTTTGAAGTAACTAGAAAACCAGCCTCATCCCAGAGCCTATGTGGAGTCATCCCCTTCAGACCCTTTTGTAGCTTTGGCATTTCCAACTAGCTCAGATGAATAGCTATTGGTTAAAAAAAAAACAAAAAAAAACCCAGAATTCAGTTCTTTAACTGCATCAAAAGAGGTATAAACTGAATATTTCTGACCCGCGATATCAGTCAGATCTGGGTCTCCCATTTGAAACAAGGCCAGCTGATGCCTTTGGGATGAATCTCAGGAGGTAGGACAGGGCCTGCAGAGAGCCACACAAAACCTCTCCTCTCTGCAGTCCAGGAGCTCTGGACTGTCCTAGCGTGCAGAACAGGGAAATCACAACGGTCACAAGGAAGCCCCACCTATAATACAAAATAATCTCATTAGTCTCTCCAGGAAAAAGACCTGGGAGTTATTTTGCTGGGTAGGTGACCATGGGAACAGTGTGGTTATCATCACACAACAGAGACGGAAACCAGAACTTTCTCCAGGAATGGGGAAGCAGAACTTTCTCCAGGAATGGGGAAGCAACTTCCAGGAGTATCACAGGGAGCAGCACTTTCACAGCAAGAAACCAAGCTTCCTAAAATAACATCACCACTGCAGAACACCGCAAACATGTTAATTATCAAGGAAAACCTAAAATCTTTCTGAGCAGGAGGTAAGAAAATAAAGAGTAACACATATGTCTGCTTTCTTGAGATAGATGTCAAAAGGTTAGACAAGGTATGAAGGCACGTGGCTGGATTTAGCTTCAACCTTGCATAGACTGGAAACACAAAGCTGAAGTTCATGGAATAGAAGTGAGATTGCTCAGTTTAATCTTTGTTTTTAGAAGAAGCTGGAGGTGAAAGCACAACTGAGAGCTGGCAGGACCATCCTTCTGCTAGCAACATGCACAACTGCAGTAACTCTTCTTTTATCTCCTCAGCCAGCCTGGCAGGGATGGCAGCTGCCTGTATTGAACCACATTCCAACCCTGGTCACACTGGAATGAATCCAGGGTCATGTCATTGACTTCAATGAAGTTATTCTCTATTCATGCTTGCTAGCTGAGAATCTGGGCCCATTCTATCTGGGCAGCAATATCTAATAGAGCAAATACTGCCAAATTAAGAGAACAAGAAGAACCAAACTGTGTGACGTGAAGAAGAAACATTTTACATTATAAGGATTAAAAAGCCATTTAGTTTAAGGACTTTATCAGCATTTAAAGGACAGTTGGCTGAAATGCATTTCTATATACTCCTAGATTTTCTCTTAAGCCTCATTTGCTATTTTAGAAAGTGTACAAATCAATACAAAATGTATTGATTTTAATATTATTGAAATAAAAATGCTGCAAGTTGTTCAACACAGAACACTAATTCATTATACATTTATGAGCAGGACTCTTCTGTTAAGGATTTCCTCCACAACAACTAAGAAGGCCTCTCTGGCCAAAGTATGTTGAGTTTCATTATTTTCTCTGTGGGAGCACTATTCTCTTAGTGCCAAATTCAGTTTTGGGAAAAATGCTGTGTTTTTCTCTGCTGGGTAAACCCAGGTTGTCCCTGCTGTACTGATCAACAAAAGATAGAGAAAAAGAATCAAGGTAAGAGACATTTATTATCACTGTATTATTTCCAATAAGTTCAGATTAATTCTCAGCAGGGCTTCATGATACAGGACATCTGACTTTAGAGAAGCCAGTGATAACAAAAACTCTGCAACCAATGATAAAAGAGCAGCAAAAAGTTATAGGTTTGCTTCAGCAGCTCATTTGTTAAAGAAATACTGACATTTACTTTTTAGCAGGCGATGGTCTCAGTTGCCTCACCGCCCGCCCATTGTACGAAGTTGGTATCATCCCATGTTATGTGCTCTGACTAATGCAGCAGAAATGCACTTGTATGCCCACACCTCATCTGGATGTTGTTTGTGTTGCTGCATGATCTGGAGGCACCCAGATGGGGAATGAGTGGTGACAGATCCACCAGGGATGGGGTTTCTGCTGTACCTACTTAGCAGAAACATGCCACTTACCCACAATTTTCACTTAACCTTTGGATTTCACCTGGACTCACCAGAACATAAATTTATATTCTGATGCAACACCCTTGCCAAGAAAGAAAAACATGAAGAAGATAAGAAAAACATGCATGCTTACTAAAGAAAATGTGTATTAAATCAAGAAAGGTGATAGGTTGTTTTGGGTAGCTAGAAAGAGCTGAGGGAACAATCCAGACAGAATTTAAGACAACTATTTTTTTTCTTTTTTTTTTTAGAACATCTATCTCAGCTTGCACTAACATCAAAGTGAATCAAGAAAAGTTGTAGCATATAGCTCTTTTCACACAAGATTGTATATAAAATAACACCCTAGGATGACAGGGGTCATTTTAGACTGCCCTGGACAGTTCCCATAAGGAAGTGAAAATATCACAAACCTGGAGCGGCAAACTGCCTGCTCAGGTCTGGAGTCCTGGTCTGGGTATCAATTCCTAGAGCTCTCCCACAGAAATTAATTTCATTTTTCCTATGCAAGAAAGAGCAAGTTATTAATGTTTCAGCTACAGAAATGATCCTCCTGTGCTAGTGCGATGTATCCATTTGAATTAATTCTGTAAATCTGCATCACAATGGACAATATTGTCTTAAACTAATTTCCTGCCATCATCATTAATTGCCCATCTTTCTAACACCTGGTACCAATGGATTTTTCATCCAGCAAGTGCAGTGCCACACAATGGTGACAGCAGGGTTTTACCTAATCCCTCTCCATACACCAGCAAACATCAAATGTGCCTGTAACAAAGACCAGCCGGACATTTGCTGATAACTCCCAGGAGAGTCTCCCTCAGTACAACTGGTCCTGCTCAAACAGATTTTCCACTGGGAAATATGATTTGAAATAATTTCCAACTAGACTAATTGCACTCACTTGAAAAGAACATCCTTCTCTTCCTCAGTGTACACATATATTAGTCCGGCCGTAAATACAGCTAGCACTTTGTGAAGTTTTCCAAAGCAATAATTATTTCATTTTAGGAGAATTCACAACGGCTTGCTCGATAATGAAGTTTATGCAGATATATATATTTCATTGCACACACACACACATACGTGCACACACAAAATAAAAATAATTTTAAAATGGAGGAATTTTAAACTGCTTTTAAATTCCACTCACAGTTTTGAAGTTCAAGCATAAAACTTCTTGCCTTGCATCTGTAGCTCCAAGCTGTCTGTAAAGATAACACAGTCCATCAGATATCCTGGTTTTGTTTTCTTGCATAAAAATATCATCTGTCACAGGCACAGGAGCTGACTTCAAGGACCAGCCCCTTCAGCGGAGCACACCAATCGGGAGACCTCGGGAGCACATGTGGAATGCTGCTGCGCTCCGGTCACGGCCACGGGAGCATCTGCTCTGCGGGACACAGCACCTCAGTGCCACTGCTCCTGGGGACACCAGAGCCCGAGCCCTGTCGTGCCTTGCCCCTGCTGGCGTTATCCTTTAATGTTTTAATAAAAATAGTCTCATTTACCATTGTCTTTAATGCTTCTTGACTTTTTCTCCTAGTTGCTATTCTAGCCCCATTTAGAGCTATATATTTCAAACTTTATCCCTGGAAAACCGTGCCTGAGGAAAAGTCCTGGGCATTGAAAGCCCCTCGTATCAGGGGGGCTGGCAGTACTCCTGACCCTTTGGGTGAGCCTCACCTGGGTTTTTGTCCCTTTGCTGATGGCGCAGGGCCGTGTGCCCAGAGGCTCCCTGCTCCTCCTGCCTCTGCCACAGCTGCCCGGTTGCTCTGGGGAAGCTCCCCGCACGCAGCTTTGCTCTTTGCCCGTCAGCCAGAGGGATCATTTTCTTCCCGCATCTGTTTAACTTGGTGACACTTAAAGGCGAACCGCTTAGAAGTCGTATTTAGGGACACAGAGCCACAGCTTCCCCGCTCGCAGCGCGGCCGGCCCTGGCGCAGAGCCGGGCCGGGAGCAGTGCGTGTGTGCGGGCTGGGAGCGCGCAGCGCTCGGAGCCAAAGCTCGCAGCACCGTGCGGAGGTGAGCGTGGCGAGCTCACATCTGTGCATCTGCCGGCGCTCCTGCGAGGACAAGTCACGACATGCTGGGAAGGGAAACCAGGAAACACACGGTGCAAAAGCCGTGCCTTTTCCAGCTGAAGGGAGAGACCTAAAGACCTTCCCACCTCGCGCCTCTCCTAGTGCCAGCGCTGGCTTTATGAACTCAGAGGAGCAAATTTATTTGGATCTATAGATAGCCTGACTTTGCGTTCAGGGTGCGGGTTAAAGTGGACTGGCTGTGATAAATACTGCTCTCTCTAGTCTGCGAATAACTTGCCAGTTTAATTAAATTAATTTTGCTTCTAATTTCTAGTTTAGTAATTCACTAAAAGGGTTATTTTGCAATGTTTTCCGATGCTGGATTAACCAGGCTGGCTAAAAACCTAGACAAAGCTCCGTTTTTCATCCTGAGAAGCCGCTGGTTCCTCAGAGGAAAAATTCCCACAGAATGTCACTGACACAGGACGGACTTCGGTCAGTGAAATCCCGCCGGATTCAGGGTGGGATTTCCCATTTCCAGAGGCTAAGGCCAGCACGCCCCAAGCAGGAAATAACTCTGTTAGCAAGAGCCAAGAACCTTGGTGGAAGTGCTTGCTTTCATCGGCCGCCGGTGGGGCGGAGAGGAGCCAGCAGGGACAGTCTCTGGCGTCTGGAAGGTCTTGTGCAAAGCTGCAACAAGGAGCAAATTCCAGTTCCCAATTCCCAGCCGGGAACATTTTGTTCAGAGGTTTCCGAGCTGGGAGCAGATGGGATAAGGCTGGCCGGAGGTTTTCCTGCCTGATCCTGGTTCCACACCCAGGGCTGGGCAGAGGGGTGGAGCTGGGTCAGCCTGCCTGGCCCTACCTGGAGCTGGGGCAAACCTTCACCCTCTTCTGCTGATGAAGAAGATGCATTGTCTGGCAGCACTTCGGAAGGAGAGGCGGAGGAAAAATGTTGAGCCTTGTAAAACGGAAAATTTCCACTGTGTCTGGGACCCTGCCGGGGTGATGCAGGGGAACCCGAGCAGACCTTGTACAGCCAGGGCAGAGACCTGTTCACAGGCTCACCGGCTTCCCACAGGCTTTCAAAGGGTCTTGCTTCAGTTTTCATAGTTTGGTCCTACACGAGATCAAACCTCCCAAAGAGACAGTTTTGGCCCATCCAGACCCGTGCCCACGGGGCAGTGACAAGTGGGACAGTGAATCTGCACTGGCACTGGTGGGAGAGCTGCCTGAGCCCTCTGCCTGTGGCTACCTGCTGTGGCTGCAGAGGGGGTGACACAGGTGGCCCAAATCTGCATTGGGCCTGGAAAACTCAGCCTGATAGATGGTGTTCAATGTGCAGCCTAGTCAGGCTCTGAAACCTAAGCATGTACATACATAAATGGTTGAGATTTGACAAGTCACCTTACCACAGTAGTGAGAGATGGACAGTCCTGACATTTCTCTCAGCCTATTTACTTTTCAGCACTTTCTTCAGCTGTATTGCATCTCACCGAACTGTCCTTTTTCTTTACTCACAGCATGTATTTTTTTTTTGCTCTCCTTTTAGTTCTGATTATCTCTGACTCTGTCCTACCAAATCCTCATATTTACAGGTATTTACAGCCTGCAAATATTTGTCGGTTTATCACATTGCCTCTGAGACACCATTTCACCAAGGTCTATGTATATTTTTCCTCACGAATCAGTTCCTCCAGACCCCCTATTTTTTGCTGCTCTTTCCTGTAGACTTTGCAGGCTTTGTTTGGTTTTAAAAGACAGTGGAGGGAGGTTTAATTCTCTTTTCATTAAAGAAGGGCAATAGCTGGATGAAATTAAACACATATTAAGGAGAGTTTTAGGCAAACTTGTATGTGAGATGCCCAGTTCTAAACTTCATACTTGTTCCCTCTTATTTGTTACATTTGTTTGGATCACTAGTTTTTATGCTGCAAACCTTGGCATCCCCTTTTGTCAAAGACACTAATACATAATTCACTGTCCTAGGTAAATTCATTGACTCACATGAAGCCCCCTGGACAGGCAGGTAAGTGTGTGGGCAAACAGTTGTGCCATTGCAGTCTCAGGATGAGACCTTCAATGGTACATAGGAATCCAGTTCGCACTATTGCCAGAAAGGTGGAGTCTTCTGCAGCTGAAATGCAGAGCCCAGGAGGAGCTTCAGCCCTGCCTGAAAGACCAGCCACAGGCAGCTACTGGGTCAGTAGTCACTGAGAATATCACACTGGTACCTGTCTCTGTCTCTATATCTCCCCTGCGTCACCCCAAGGCCAAAGTGCAAACAGGCATCTGAGTAAAGAGAAATCTGTTGCAACATCGTGTGAACACAACAAGTCTCCCCAACCTTTGACACCAGACGCTGTGTGGTTGCCTTTGGCACAAATTGTACTTTGCTAAAGATCTCACTGGAATCTCACTATGCTTACTAAGACTTAGTGGGAGCTGAAGGGAAAAAAAAAATTTCCAGAGAGTTTAAGTAAGGTTTGATTATTCATAGGAGCAGCAGGGGAATGGTAAAATTCTCCTGGATATGTTGTGAGCCTCTGGCATTGCACCAGACTGCTATTTTCCAACCACTTTTTTTTTTTTTTTGGAAGCCCTTAAATCCAGACTTTAACTTTAGATAAATGAAATTCTGCATAGATGATGAAGAACTAGAGGATAACTCAGGGCTGCCCTCCATCTGGTGTATTTTGGGTACTTTAAGAAATTTTGACTCCTTACAGATCCTGAAAATACAGTTAAATCATGCTCCTTTTGTATAACTCTCTCAACCAGCAGCTATGCCCTGTGGACTTTGTCTGCAATGCAGCAGCCAGAGAGAAGAAGGTCTGTAATTTTAGTTTAGGTATATTTGGGCTTATTTTCATTCACATGAGCTACAGCAAGCTGTAGCAGGGCTACAGATGCCACTTCAGCTGCAGTGTGTCCATTAAGGCTGATTTACTACTCAAAAGCAAACAAAAACAACCTAAACCCCAACAAGATAAAGGCAACTAAATAAGTGTTTAACAACAATATCTACTTGTCTTTGCAATAGTTTCCATGTTCTTGTGGTTTAGGCCTGTTTTATGGTCCTTTTAATTTCATGAAATGTGTGGCATGCTGTCAGTATTTTTTCAGCTCTTGAAATAACTGATAAGCAATGTTTTGTCAAAAATCTCATAGCAAGGGTTTTTAAATAATACCTGAATTGAATTCAGTCCTATCATGTTGCCCTAGAACGATTTCTTAAGTGTGTGAAAATGGGGAAAAACAAATTCTTATCTAAAATTCTTCATGACTTTCACCAAGAAAAGGCAAGAATGCCTTCCAGCTGGCCTGATTAACAGCTAATATGTCATATAATGACATCAGCATAACGAATGTATTTCATTTCCCCCTAGATAGTTTCAGCTAGTAGCTAGAAGTATCACCCAGGTCATAAATTAATTTAAAAAAGTAAATATAATTAACTGCTGAACTGCATTTCCGTCCCAGAAATTAAGGTCAAAGTTCTGGTTTAGAAGACTTTTTTCCAATAAAGCTAGCTGTTTTCAGTTGCATAAAACCATCACTTTGAGGATTAATCCAAATATTCTAGACTGAACTTCTGAGGGAAACTGTTTCTATGAATCAGCTCAACCAGCTTCCCTCAACAACAGAGCACTTGTAACTGTGATAGCACTGTCCACTTTTCATTAATATGCAGCTATCAGTGTGGTGAGTCACACTACAAAGCATTTAACAACTGTTCTCTTAAATACCATGCACCATCTGGTAACTGAATCAAAAGGCTGTTACGTGCCAGTTTTACTTTGGGATAGAAAAGTCTGTTTTAAATTAACACCAATAATCTCAGGGTGCACACATATTACAAAAAAATAGTATAGAAACATGTCATCCCACCAATTCCCCAAAAGTACAGCTGAGAATGAAAAAAAAATTTATTCAGTGGGAAATTTTGACATTATACTGTTTGTTCTCATTGCAAGTCAGAATTACAGGACTTAAAATTTTCATTATTCATGTCAAAAGACACCAATCTATTTTTTTTCCAATATATTCTTGAAGAGGATATCTACATTAGCTTTCTCACTAAATTATATTGTAATGAAGTGTTCTGACATGCCCAAAATACAAAAAAAAAAAAAAAAAGGTTTTCTTCTGAATTTGCTGGAGTGACATAAAATACTTCGCTTCATCACAGCTCAGTTTGAGATTTCCACTTGGTGACAACATCATCTCATCTTCCAGGAATGCTGGCTCCTGCCATCATCCCATCACTCATGCTGGACTCTGATTAGGTCACACAAGAAGGCCTGGAAGTCCCCTGATGCAGCTCACTCAATGACAAAGCATGGGACACTTAACAAGAGGAAGCTTTGGACATTATCACTGCTTTGGCAAACACTGCACAGTCAGAATTCAATTTCTATAAAACTCAGATAACTCAGACTGCTGAGGTTTATTGTCCTGTCATAGAAGTTAAGGGCATTTTGGTTGGACAGGGTTTAAATGCTTATAAGATGCATTAATTAGTTTAATGAAATGTGCTTCTCAGAACATACTTCTCCCCTGATACCAATGAATTTTTCAGTTTCCATTTTTCAGAAGTAAACCAATTATTATCTAACCCCTTTCACTGAAGCTGCCTGCAGTCAATTATAGAGTGTGAACTTAAACTGGCTGCACTCCAGAGGTTATAGTGGGAGGGAAGGAACTGTGGAGGTGATGGAGGAACTGAACGTGACTTGAATATCCCATGGGGAGCTGGAGGTGAAGATGTATTATAGTGTATGGGCCCAAAGGTGTAGACATGTAAGAGGTAAGCAGGAACTAATCAACATTTAGAGTATAAAAAAAAATCCTACCAAATGATGTATATCTCCTTTTCTCAATGAATGTTAGAAAAAAACTATTCAGAGGTTTCCCTGGGCACAGTTTCAGAACAGGGGATGCAAACTCCCAGGGGAGGGAAACTTATATCTGTCCCACTCTGGAGTAACTGTGCCCCTCAAAGACCAAGTGTTGCCTTCTAAATGCAAGCAGAAAACTCTACCTTCTAAATGTCCCTGTTTCTCCCTGCTAAACCTGTCAGCTGGCTACAGCACTTTCCCATTTCTGAGCACCAGCTTCACAAAGTACTTCACAAACATATCTAAAAGCCTTCCACATTCCCTATACCAAAATGTTTGCTTTCAGAGGCTGAAGCTTGACCATCAGCTTTGACCATTTTTGCAAGGTGCTGGCAAAAGTTTTAAAAAGGAATACTGAAGTATTAAAAACTCTCAATGAACCCTGCAAAGAAATACAGAATTTAAACCACTTCCCTCCAATTGTGACAAATGCTCCATTGCAGTGATAAGATCTTTCTTTAATTACAAAACTGCAGGCAGCAACACTCTTGTGTGTTTATTTTCTGCCCTGTTTTTGATGGTTGTGCTTTTCTGATTCACCAAAGCAGCTAT
Organism: Cinclus cinclus; assembly: GCF_963662255.1. Lineage (NCBI taxonomy): Eukaryota > Metazoa > Chordata > Aves > Passeriformes > Cinclidae > Cinclus > Cinclus cinclus. Next base: position 51,336,412 of record NC_085047.1, read on the forward strand.
ATACATTCTGGCTTATTTAAGACTGGTGGCTATAGCAGTAAGAATTCCTACAATGTCCAAGAGATCATCATGTGCAACTATGAACAAGGACAGCCCTTTCATTCTCAGATAATTTTTGCATAGAATAAAGCTCTCACAAATTGAAGTGGGAAAAGATTCAGAAGACAGAGACTCTGTTTCTTCCTAGTCTAATCACAGAAGTTATATTGAAAGCAGAGGTGAGATAAAGTGACTATCATGAGATCGACCAAAACAGTGCCTCAGCCTGTGTGGTGTACATACTTCAGCACCTCTGCAGGGCTCATGCCATTATTCTTTATACACCACGATATGCTATTATTCATTTTTCCATTTAATGTAGTATTCCTGCTTCTTATCTAGCATAAAAGTTCTGGAAATTAATTTAATTTAAAAAAAAATCACTTGAACCAATTTAGTTTTTGAAGTTGTGTTTCCATTCAGCTCCTCCTTGATCACCTCTGTCTTAAAGGCAAATGAGTCACAAGTGAGACAGCTCCCTGTAATGCCTCCACACACCAGTTCCAGCACAACAGAATAGCTCTGACCCTTCAACTCCCACCTAAACCTTCCCAGGGATAGACTTTTGGTTTAGTGCTCAGGTTTCTTGAACTCACAGAGCAAGAGTAGAGCTGTGGTCTGGAGTTTCATCACCGAGTCCTGGGTTGCAGTCTGTGTGCTCCCTGAGAAGCAATGCCCCCAGCCAAATATATTTGTTCTTAGAGTTGACTTCTAATGCTGTCAGAATCAAACAGAATTCAGAATACTCAAATCTGTCTGTAACATTACGGTCTCCTTATTCTACGAATATATTAAAAACACTGAATGTGCCAGATCAGGTTCAGTCTCACCACCAATGTGCATATTGTGAGAAGCACGTGTCCTTGCCATGCTCTGGGCAGAACTTAACCACTTTGATCCAAGCAAAAGAAGGGAAAGTGGATGCCTTAGGAACATGCCAGCCATAGGTTCATGCATTATGCTTGCCAAGATTGTATGGCTTTCTACTTTTGGCACAAAATTGTGGCATGCTTTTCCCTTTTTGGCAAGTGAATATATCTTGGCAATAGCACATTTCAGGCTTGTGTGTACTTGTAATATGCATGGAAAATGTACTGTCCCAACATCCCACATGACTCCTGCAGGAATAATAATCCTAATTTTTTTTGCCAGAGGAACATTCTCAGGAACATATCAGAAGCTCATAGAAATGCTGGCTAGGAGGGAGCATTTGGGCTCACCCTGCACCTCTATTGCAAGCACTTGGTCAGGTCAGCCATGCTTTTTCTAATTGAGTTTTCAGGACCCATTCCAAGGATAAAGATTCCACCACCACTCTCATCAGGCTCTCAAACTGTTTCCCAGACTCTATCCTGAACCTCTCAGAACACAATCTGTGGCCATTACCTCTTCTGCAATTGGGCATCTTCCACTTCCAAGAAATCCTTGATTCTGTAATCTTTGTAATACCCATTGACATAGCTGTGGGCTGCTATTTCATCACCTCTCAGTGTCCTTTTCACCCTAGACACTTCAGCATCTCCTTCAGGTAATGGGTTTTAGGCCCAAAACTGGACAATGTTCCAGATGGGCCAGTGCCAAGCAGAGGGGATAGTGACAGTCCTTGCTATGCTGGCTTTGGTCCCAGCAGTGGAGCTGAGGAAGCAGCCTTCTTCCTCTGTGATGGAAGTTCAGGCTGGATCATATTTAACCTGGCACCTGGGTCCTTAGATTTTTGTCAGTGGGGACAACCTGACTCAGACAGTTTTTTCCACTCCGTTCTGGTGCAGGGGTTATTCTGCCACGTATACAGGGCTTTGCCCTTTCCCTTGCTGAAGGGAAAGTGGAATGACCTCTCAAGGTTCTCAAGTTCATGTTGAACTGAAGCACAGGAGTTGAGTGCCAGCTTTTTACTTTACCCCCAACTAGTTTATTGTGAAGTTTTCTGTTCAGTATTTAAGTTGTAGTGCTAACCACAGACTTCAGCTGGAATTATGGAGGCATCATGCCTCTGTAACAGTGGCCAAACTGAGTTTTTTATCTTAGAAACATAGAATAGTTCAGGTTGGAAGGGATTTTTAAAGGTCTTCTAGTCCAGCCACCCTGTGATGAGCAGGGACATCTTCAACTAGATCAGGTAGCTCAGAGCTTGATCTAGCCTGGCCTTGAATGTTTACAGGAATCTGGAGGATTTGCACTCAAGATGAGAAACAGAAGTACATAGAGAAGTGAATGAGGGATGCAAAGGTAGGTTTTGTCTACATTACACATTCAGGGACAGTCAAGGTCATAGAATCATAGGATCAGAATTACAGAATCATAGAATCATAGAATCATAGACTCATAGAATCATAGAATCATAGAATCATAGATTCATAGATTCATAGAATGGCTTGGGTTGGAAAGGGCCTCAAAGATCATCTAGTTACACCCTCCCTGCCACAGGCAGAGTCACTGGACCAGGTTGTTCAAATCCCCATGCAACATGGCCTTGAACATCTACAAGTTCTCTGGGCAATCTGTTCCAGTGCCACACCATTTTCACAGTGAAGAATTTCTTCCTACCATCTAATCTAAACCTACTCTCTTTCAATTTGAAGCCATTCTGCATCATCCTGTAAAAAAATTCTCTCCATCTTTCTTGTAAGCTCCCTTCAAGTGCTGGAAGGTGACAATTAAATCGCTCCAAAGCCTTCTCTTCTCCAGGCTGAAAAATCCTAATTCTCTCAGCCTTTCCTCATAGGAGAGGTGCTCCACTTCTCTAATTATCTTGGTGGACTCCTCTGGACTTGTTCCAACAGCTCAATCCTTCCTGTGCTGGGGACCCCAGAGCTGGATGCAGCACTGCAAAGTGGAGTAGAGGGGCAGAATCCCCTCCCTCACCCTACTGGCCACGCTTCTTTTGGTGCACCTGGGACATGACTGGCATTCTGGGATGCAATCACACACTTTGCTGGCTTATGTCCAGCCCCTCATTCTCCAGCACCCAAGTCCTTCTTGGCAGGGCTGCTCTGCATCTGTTCATCCCCCAACCTGTGTTGGTAACAGGGGTTGCCCCAACATGGGTGCAGCACCTTGCACTTGCTCTTGTTGAGCCACACGAGGTTCCCATGGGCCACAGCTTATCCAGGTCCCTCTGGATGGTGTTCCATTCCTGAGGCGTGTCAACTGCACTGCTCAGCTTGTTACCATCTGCAAATTTGCTGAAGGTACACTCAGGTCTTTTGAGTGTGCTTGTGCATGTTTATATGCTTGAATGCTGTAGCCTTTTTTAATAATTATAGCCCTGTTCTGAAGTGTGGCAGGATGCATTAAAATTCCTGATATATTACTTGAAGTTTACAATCACATTGAACCACTTCATTGCCAATGTACACTCAAATTTTGTTTCAACTCTCTTTTCAATACTATTAGTGCAGGCTGCTTTAGTCAGTGTAGCAGCATTTATGGAATCCAATAGATTGTAAAATAGAATTGACCTTGTCATTTACATTGTCTGTCTTAGTAAGTAGGGAACATATTGTTCACAGCTCTTTCCAGTGTCCTCACATAACAAGATCACAGAAAATACAAGCAGTTTTTCCTTTAGCTAGAGAGAACATTTTGAGAGAAGACTCAAATGCTGTCACATTGGTGTTAAAATCAGACAGTGGTGGTCATAAGAATAAGAAATTCTATTGGGTGTGAGAGAGAAAAGCTGCTTTGTTCTTAAAATATTAGTTTGTTGGTTTTTTTTTCCAGAATGCTGCAGCAAGCTCAAATTCTCTCTGTATTTATATGCAGCAAAGTTGTCAGTAATGGCTTCTGCAGAAAACTTTAAATGTAGAAGACCTTGTACCAAACTTGTACAAGTCTGTACTATTTTTATTTTCTATGCATATGAATTACTGGTGCATGCAGTGGTGACAACAGCATTTCAACATATACCTTACTCAAATACTCAAGAAATATTTAAAAGTTGGGCACACAGAATTTGCTATAAAATACAGAGCACTAGGATCACTCAACCTGAAAATGAGAGAAAATTTTCAAAGAAAAACAAAAGTAACAAGCATGGGGTTTCTATATTCCAGTATGTAGTGTCCTTACAACAGTTCAATTCAGAGCTCTAAGCAATGTGTTTTCTTTTGTACAGTATAACACCCGTCAGACCCAGCCTACTACTTGTAGTAAGGAGGATGCACCAAGAAGGGGGTGCTCAGAGAAATGTGGAGTGAGAGATGCTCCATTCTCTCTCAGGTACATGATGAGCAGCAATCACAGCAACCTGCTCTGTAATCCAATTGCTCTTGTTAACTACAAGATCACTGCATCCTCCACTCTCCTGAAACAGCCTCCTACCAACTCATAATATCACCCATCTGCTAGATTTGTAGAAAAAGGAGATGTTTCATCATCTTTAAACACAGTTCCAGAGCCATGTCCATGTTTAACTCTTGCTCTCTGAGATATTACCTTTGTATGATTTCTAGAGTCCTGGTATTAGCTCTGTATATACAGTAGCAAAGGACCTTTGAGATACCACAAATTCTTTAATGTGTCGTCCTTATAGTCAAGAAGTCCTTGAGGAAAAGACAATGGATAAGTGAGAAACACATGAAGTCAAATACAGAGTCCAGTTTGGTAAAAAAAAAGATGAATATTCTACTTTAAATGGGATGTATCACACCAGTATGTGACAAGGCCAAAGTATTTCATTTAGGCGAGGAGTGGTGAGCTCAGCTTTAAAGAAGATGGAAAGAGATAGCTAGATCCTTAGTCTACAGAAAACATCTTCTGCATCTACTTCTTTTCCCACTGGAGAATTACAAACATGAAGGAAGCATTCAGCCCAGATTTGATGACATCTGCTCAAGAGAATGTCTTTTGATGAGGCACCAAGAAGAGATCTCACTGTATCACAACACATTCCAATCCTGTGAGCGTGCTGCATTTAACCTTTTCTTACACAGGGAAGCACATCCCTGGAGAGCTGTTCTCACCAGGAATCTCTTCTGGTATAAGCAGGCATGCAACCACCAGCACTGCCGTTTAGCTCAGCTTGTCCTTTGTAGCAGAAAGTTGAAGAGACAGCCTCAGGCACCTCAGGTGCTGGCACCGAATAATTTGCCGTAAGTACAAGAGCACCACCTTGTGATCCCTGAATGCCAACATGCCAGCTGGAGGAGGGAGGAGGATGGCAGCAGTGGGCTCCTGCCACCCCCAAGACTCCTCTGTCCCTGGGACAGCCATCACCACACAAACCGGGATGTGCTCCCGCTTCATTGCTTACTGCCTTAGCAATGTGAAAGACCACAGAGACAAAAGTGGAACAACTTACCACTGATATTTGATCTGGGAGAAGATGCAGTCCTGCTAACATTTCCTGGTGTGCACGGCTGGGCGAAGAACAACTTCCAGTGCAAGCAATGTTATACATCCACTCAAAAGGATGTGTCAGTAGCAGTAATAAATTACATGGCTTCTGCTACAGCCACCGACCAGTTGCCCATACTGCACAAAAGGATGTAAAAATTTATTAAACTGGACTGCTCTAAACCAGGTAAAATCCAAGGCTATGGCAACAGATTTATTTTTCTGGATTTTGTAGTGCTAACACTGGTTAGACAGTACAGTCTTGCTCTGCGTAGATGATCAGCTTTTGTCTTTTGCTCTGTCTTCAGTAGGACCATTAAAATGGCCAGCCCCAAGTTACAGCTCCAGCTCTTAATGAAAAGACTCCACTTCAGACAAAAAAAGAAAGCTATTTTCCAATTTTTAGGAATCAGCACATTCACGCAGACGTGCCTTTCATGTTATAACTAAATTTCCATTGCTGTGGGGAATTTTAAAAAAGTTTGTACAAGCTGAGGGTGCTTGTCTGGCAAATAAGGTGTAAGGGTCATATATAAAATGGAAAACAGTGCCTAGATGTTATCTGAAACAATATTCTGGGACAACAAAAATCTGGCCTCAGAATCATGTTTGTAAAAGAAGAGCTGGCAAAGCAACTTAAGAAGTCCTGAAATACTGTCCAGAAATTCTATGTTTTTTTAACACACAGTTGTGGTCAAATCAATGAAAAGCACTTTGGAAGTCCTGGGTTAATTTAAGTCCTATTCTGGCAATTATGTTACTAAAATGAAGAAATCTAGAAAATCCAAAACATCACCTCCTACTCATTTACATAGAAAAATTGGAAACCATTTGAATCCTTTCCATATTATTGAAACATGATATTTTTATAAATTCAAATAGTTAGGAAAATATTCCAAAAGCCTTTATCTGCCTATGGCATAGCTCAAGTAGAATTTAGATGCCTGCATTCAAGGGAGTGAGTCACAACAATTCTGCCTGTGGCAAGCATACCTGAAAGGCACCTAAGCTGTCATCAGTAAAAAGTTATTTAGGCACCTAAAGTACTTCTAATGTGTATTCCCAGAGGCCTTCTTATCTTGGATGAGATGAGAGTCTCAGCAGATATTTTGTTTCACAGTGTGTTTAGGCATTCTCTAACTATTTGGTGGGCTGCCTAGAATCCTTTGTTTATTAGGGATGGTTACACAACACCCAGCCTGTGCCAACAGCACTGAGCTCAGCACCAAGCAGAGAGTTCATGCGCCTGCTGCTATTCCAAAGTCATCTGAATGAGCACCCCTGTGAAATGGTGTCCATCATCTGCTCTCTGTGTAAGGTGAGGAATGGTTCCATTACTGCAGGCATCTTCTTTTAACGCAGTTAAATTGTGTGGCTGCAGGTTTTCAGAGCTATAAACCCCTCTCACTCAGCTGTCAGAAGCCCTGGGACAGGGAGAGGGAACTTAAGATTCATGTCTTGTTTCAGCCTTTTCTCTGCATCCCCTTGCTTGGCACCGTGGCTGTTGCACATCCCACAGTCTGGTGCCTAACTCTTTTCCTGAGCTGTATAAGATAACTAAGGTGAATAACTCAGAACTACATATTTCTGCCTCTGAGGTGGCGCTGGAAAGTCAGGTTGGATGTCTTCATGCTGGGGTCCCTGTGTATCTGGGCTTTGGTGACTTTTCATCCTAACATATGTGGGTACAAATTCAGATTTTAGCATCCACTTTTCCAGCATTGCTAAATAAAGAAAAGACTGTCCTTTTATTGTCATTCATTCCCTGAGATAGTTCTGGAATCTTCATAAAGCATCACTATGCATGACATTTCATGGTCAAAGGAATAATTTGAAACCTTGAGTTATTACTATTTAAAAACAAAACAAAACAAAAGAAAAAAAAAAGAGAGCTGCTTTTGAAGGATACCCCAATAAAGACTAAACCACCCTAAATGGATCACCCTAGATCACAGCAATTTTACCAAGTATTCCTTCTGCTATACTGCAAAATGCCCTCACAAGTCTGAAATCATTACTGGGATGTTTTCAGACACTAGATAGCATGGCAATGCTCTCTGTAAATGAGAAATGTTCTAATTATAGAGCAGCAATACAGGAACTGTAACAGTAAGGACCCAACCTTGTATGTCAGTATCTCAGCACTGTGGCTGGGAAGGACCAAGGGGACTTGTCAGTCTGCAGACCTACAGTGATTGTTATAAGCAGCTGAAGGAGGGAAAAAGTGGTCAGGTTTCATCTGTCATCTGACTACTTTAGGACTGATTTTTTTTCCCTTTCAGAGTTAAGATAACAGCTTCTTAGAAGAATGTGACCAGAAATGGGATTAAAAATAGAACATCCATAACAAACAGCTTTTAATGTTGTGAATAAATATGTTCATATCAATTGGCAGAATTTTTTCTTTACTTGAAAACACTTGAAAATTATTGTGCCCCAAAACATAAGCTATGGAAAATATTCCTTTGTTTAGGGCAAGAAGATTGACACAGTAAAATGAAGGTCATTATTTCTTTAGGTATCTTCTATAATGGTGCTGTTCCCACTTCACATTTTTTCCCCTGCTTGTTTTGGTGTATTTCCCTACTATGGGCCATCCCAACACTATCAAAGCCACTCCAGTGGCAGATGTCCAGCAGCCTATTCCAGCTCCTCACAAAACCCACAGTCCTGACAACTTGCTGAACAGAACAATCAGGTACCACCTCATCCTCCTGAGAAGGGACTGTCACAGGTCCAGGGACAGAGGTTGAAATTAAAGTTACAGCTAGCAGAGCTTCCACAGGTACCTGAAATGCTGCACCAATTGTGGCTCTGTGTGTATCTACCTCCTGGTGGCAGCTCTTTGAGCTCTGAAGGTCACAAATGCTCACAAATATTTAGCAGTAATAAGCCACCAGAAATGTCAAAGCCAGGAAGTGAAATGCTACACCCACAGTTCTCTATGCATTGTATTTCACTTTCACTAAAGCATAACAAAGCAAAGCAAATAGCCTCGGAAAAGTTCATTTAGCCAGTTAGAGAAAGATGGGATTTTTAAAAGTATGATTCTGGCTTATGTACATATCCGTTTTCTCTGCCTGACCTTTTCCAGATCAGCCTCTCTTGTTCAGAAAATAGGCTGTCTTCTATTCATGCTGGGTTTCCACCCGACATCAAAGACATTTGCATATGTGGATCAAGAGATGAAAGGTGCTGATAATCTCCTGAAATCTGCATGGTTGTGCTGTTCAAATTAATACATTGGTAAGAGTTGGCTTCTGTAGTTATATTAAAGAAAGCAGTGAGTTTGGGAAGTTTTGCTTGCAAGGTTTGTTGTCATTCACAGGTTTGAGACAAGCTCAATTGTGTAGTATCCCTAATTAGCCTAACTCGCACATTGATTTATCTTCTTTAACAATCGGTGCTACATTTAATTTCTTTTTTAAAAAGTGAAATTGTGAGCTGGGAAAAGTTTTCAGCCTGTAAACAGCCACTCTCAATCTGTTGAGGCTTCAACAAATGCACAGTTCATGAACTGAAACTACATGATATAACAACTCAACCATTTATAGACTTGATGAAGCAAAGCTTGTTACTAACAATAGGCTATTCAGACCATCTCTCTTTCCTGATAAACACACTCGGACAATAAAAGAATTGGAATTCTGGTTTTTGAAATCCAGATGAACCCAGTTTAGCTCTTATCATAGATGGAAAACATTTTCTGGTTTATTCTTCAGATAATTTTGAACTTTAAGTTGTTTTTAAAATACTTCTGCAGCTTTTCCTAGAGAAAGATATTCCAGAGCGATGGAAAAACTTTACATCTGTTCATATTCTCCATCAGCTTGCTCATTTTAAGGTTATAACAAAGTTCATGCCAAAATGATTTTAATAATTAATGTCAGTAAACATCTGTGTTCCCAATACATGGAATAGTTCATAATGTACATGACTCATATTTAATTCATTCAATCCAAGTCCTTGAATTATCAAATGGAAAACAAGAAGTGTGGAACAAAATTGCTGCAATGTTTTAAGAGAAAACCAGCTTTGAAAAGCTGCAGCATTCTGAATAATCTCACAATAATTTATGATGGTCTGCAGCAACAACAAAAAGCAGTAAATGGAGATCTTGTTGCAAATTGTGTTGCAATTGTTAGATTCTCAATGATGCTGGAAAAGCATGTATCTTTACATCTGAGAAACAAGCATATTTAAAAGCAATTAGTTACATGAAAACAAGTCCCAGTCAATACTGACATGAAGTTTGACCTCCTGATTTCACTAGCAATACTGGAAAAAGTGCTGCAATCACTGCATCAGAGAAGAAAACAGCAATGAATGTACAGCAGTTTAAGGCCTGCTATGGATGTAGGTTTTTTTAATGCAAAGAAGGCTCTGAAATTTTTTGCATGATTAAGAGATGTTTGGGGAAGGACGCAGCTGCATAAATGAAAAATATTCAGCCAAATTACTCGGAAGGTCACTGCTGCAGAAACATGTTTTTATTTGAGTGGGAAGCCATTATATATTTTGTATAAAAGCATTGAGACTCTTGATTTCCATTTAATTTGACTATATGGACACTTCAAGCATCTCCAACAGGAAGCACTGGTGCATACCTGTAGAAACCATGATGTACTCCAGATTGGAGAAAATTCTCTTGGGAAATCCCAGCACAAATTCACTTGAGTAAATAAGCTTTCCAAAAGAATTATATCAAAGTTTTAAATTTATTAGCAGCCTAAATCACAAGCCTCTATATTATCCTTAAGTGGAAACTGCTTTTTTCCTTCTTGTGGTACTTGGTTGGTATTTTTTATGACACATCCAAAGAGACACGGAAACATGAGCGTGAATATCAGCATGCATCTCTAACCCAGTAGGTTGGATGTTCTCTTGGAAATCTGCTGCCTTGGGTACTCAGTAATGTTTCCATGTGAAATCATGTCATCAGGAGAGGAAGACTACTTTCTTCTTCCATCTTGCCACATTCTGTTGGCTGAGATACTAGTCCAGGGCATGGGGAGATTTAACTCGGTGCCCACATCCCACATGAGCTACATGTCAAGATCCTGGAAAACGAGTCCTGAAACCTTTGGGTAAATTCAGCCCAGCTGAGGTGATATGAACAGTTCCCATCCCATGAGGCTGGTTTCTAGGATTGCCCTACAAAGGTAGGGATGTGGGTCCCTGAGGCCAACCCTGGCTGCCACAGTGGCAAAGGAGGGCAGTGGCAGCTTGTGGGTGGCCTCTGGGCTTCACTGCCCCTTTCACTGCTCTGAGGGTGCCTTGGGATCTCTGCTGTGGACAAAGTCTTGGCACTAAGTCCCTAGGAAGGTGTGGTTGCAAGCACACAGGAGTACAGTGCCTGGCTTGCTGCACACTCCCACTGGTGTGGCTTTGGTAGAATATTTCCCTGCCTGCCTGGAGACTGTGCCTGGGCAAGGGGCATCTGTTGGGAAAAAAAAAAGCCACGTGCAGCTCAAGGCTTTTGTAAGTAGTCACCAAGAACAGAAAAGCCATAGGTGCCTTGCTGTGCCTGCTGCTCTGATATCAAGGCCAGGCAGAAAGATTCTACTATCAGTCCTTCAATAGGAACATGAAGAAGCTAGAAGCTCATCTCCCAGCAGAATGCTGGGATTAGTTCTCTAACATCCCAAGAGATCAATTATGGTGATTATCTTCTCTACTCCACTGGCCTTTTGATATGGGATTGCAAAGATACTTCACATTAACACTTGTGATATACACATTGCTTTAAACACAGCATATTGTTTGTGAGATCTTGTAGTCAGACACATTTTATTAAACAAAGAATGTAGCAATGCCATTATTTGTAACTATATATTGCAAAGAGTACATGGGTACCAAGGAGGATATATTCCTAATGCAGATCTTGTGTCAAATCTTATAAGGTCATAAAATTCCCAAGAAGTATCTTTTCAAATCATTATTGTTTTCTGCCTTCATCATTTCATGAAATCTCAAAAGAGCCAAATAAATTTATTTTGAAAGGAATTACAAATTCTGAAAAATCAATAAATACAACTGCATTCCCAGAAGAACGTTTTTATACTGTGCTAGACAAGGATGAAGATGCATTTCCTGTAAATTTAGCTATGAAAAAGACAGCTCAGAGACTACAATTTAATTACTAAGATGCAACAAGACATCTGGGGAAATGGCTAGACTGGCAGCTTTTTAAAGTGTTTGTGAAGTGACTTTACAGGAAAAAAGAGGGAAAGGATTAATTTTTGTATAGGGAATCTTTTTTTGTTTTGCTAGGGAAGTTCAGATTTTTATGTGGAATAAAAAGTTTGTCTATATTTTAAAACAGGAAACAAAAGAGTTTTTAAACTAAGTGGCTGATATTACTCAGTAGAAGTAGGCTACTTCAAAAAAGTAGGTGTCCTTTCATAGCCAAGTATTTGTTCTCCCTTTATTGTATGGATGACATTTATAGCAGATTCTATAGCACAGTGTTTATTAACATGAAGAACCAACAGTTGAAATGATCACTCTCTTAGCCTTTGAAAAGTTTACTGAGCAGTGAATTTACCAGGAATGACATTTCTGTTCAAATAGTATTGCTAATTTTTCCAGCCTAATCATATGTTCCATGTTCTTGCAGCATTTATTGTATTATCAAAATAAGCAGACTAATCCTTGATCTTGTTCTCTTTTTCAATTCAGTCTTTTTTATTTTCCACTGTTTCTTTTAATGCTGGTGAAATTCCATTGAATTTATGGGCAGCTACTCTGCTATAAAACTGATATAGTAAAGTATTAAGCTTTTCTAATCAGCTTTTCTTTTATCACCTCAGATAAATAAGACTCTTTATAGAAATACACTCTGTTTTTTTTTTTTTATGACAGCTCCCCCTTGTCTAGTTTGTTATTCAGAAGCTTTAGTAGATGTTTATCCAAAGTTGGATATAATGTTCTCTCCACACAGATAAGTAAAATGTCACCAATTTCTTTTATCCTCCAAATTCACTTCTATTCCTCAAAATCTGCAGACTTCTTATCTTTACATCACACCCTAAAAGTAACTTTGGGAGATGTGTGTGATTGGTTGGTGTCACCAGCTTACCTTACAAGAGCTGCTGAGGTCTTTGCAGCACCAAAATCACAGATCTTAGTTATGAGAGACCTTGTGAGAGGCACTGGTATGAAACCAATTTAGATTTATCCCACCAGTATGAAACCAATTTAGATTTATTGCTCTAGGTACGAACAGGCACTAGAGCACTCTGATTCATGGATGAATCCACTGGCATTCAGAAGTGCTCCAGGTTTGTCAATTCCCCATTTCCCCATAATGGTGCCATGAGCATACAGGAGGAAAGCACAGACCTGAGGCACATCAGTCCATGAGACAGTAAACCTCCATTCTCCATTCTTTGCACTGTGGTTTCTGGTGTCTGATGACCCAGCCATGTCCAGAGAGACCCACAGCCACCACCTGGACCACATCAACAAGGGAAGCAGAGAATACCGCATAGGAATGATTTTGCTTCTGCATTATAATGAATATTATGTAATCTGGCGAAATCCCTCTATTGGTATCATAAGTAGCTGTGAAGAAATCAAAAATTATGACCTTTTGATCACAGTTGCAGCCAACAACCCTCAGTTAAAAATGTGATGCACAAGGGCAACAGTAGCTTCTCAAAACCCCTGCAGATTCTTGACTCTGAGACAATCAAGATTGTGTGTGACATTGGGACTCCGGGACCAAATCATGCTGGATTTCCTGTCCATCAGTGGCTTTTGTCCTCACACAAACAGCATTCTTAAGCAGCCAGTTCATGAAAACCTCCTAGCAGCACTGTGCCATCAAAGCAGCACAAAGTAGCTGGAGTGTCCTGCTGAGTGAGGCAGCCAGCCCCCTTGCCTGCCCAGACACAGCTTTGGAAAGATCTGATACATTCCGTGCTCACACGATATTCATTACTCATTCTGAGCACAATATAGCAAGTGTTACTCCATGCTGGGGTGACTACATGTCCTGTACTGAGCACTGTAATAAACAGGGTGTTATGATAGCCCTTTGGCAAGAGCTTGTGTCTCTCTCAGTGACACTATCACCATTAGAGCTATGCCTGTAGGCCTAATCTCTCTGGCTGTTCTTTTTAAGCTGGCAGTCTTTTCTGAAGTCCATTTTCCTTCCTTGCAATGTTATCATTTATTACTGACAAAGGGTGAAAAGCTCAAACATTTGCAAACAAATGTGGTAAGACAGTCCCTACCCTGAAGATAGCATCATTTACTTTGGATATAGATAAATTGTTTATTCTGAACTTCTGGCTCCTTTATCAAAACTTTACCCGCCCTGGTGCTCAGTCATCAGTGCCAGACCTGTGCCATGGGAGCAGAACAAACCCCAGCCTGACCTGTGGGACAGGAGGGGAGATCAGAACAGTCCCAGCCCTGGTCAAGATCTGATCCCTGATTGCAATTCACACCTAAACTGCTTCTGTTTTTAATATTATCAGCATCAGCCAAAAGGAACTGTTCTCATATACAAAATACTTGTTTTCTTAAAATCTGGCCATGCTGAACTGTCGATATAACCTTCTCTAAAATAAAAGGCATCTCCAAATAATTCAGACTTTGTAAAGACCTGAGAGGGAAACACAGGCGAATCTTATTTTTTAAACTTCCATATTAGCAAAGAACGGCACTTCTAGAGAAAAATAAAATAAACCTCCCTACCACCTTGTCACTCAAATGCTTTTTTAAGACGGCTGGCTTAACTTTTAAACAGGTTTTATAACAAGAGCAAATAAGCTCAAAAGAATTGATGGTAACCCATCCAAAGTGCTTGGAGTTTTTGACATGCTTTCACATGTACTTTTGGCTGCTATAAACAGCAGGTTAGTGTCAACGTGAGTTCCTCCTGTCTGTTGCCCTTCTGAGTCCCCAGGAGGAAAAGGCACTTCATATTGGTCTTCCTGAAGGTCATATTTTCTCCTGCTCACACGTTCTGCAAACACAGAGCTCAGTTTCATATTGGTCAGGGTGGGGGCATTGGTAAATCTGTGTGTTCTGCAACATCAGAGGAGCTGTTATTACTCCACCACTTATACTGAGATTCACTATCTCTGTGCTTTGTCAAACTACTCACAAATTCTTTTCTGCTTTCAGCTACTGTGATCTAGTTTGGACTTCCTGTATACTTGCAGGAGAGTAAAATCAAATGTTATTTATGGGAAGGTTTCAACCCTTCTCCTGGACTCCGTGTGTTTGTCATGCTTTTTTCCTCCATGCCTTTGCCCTTTAATAATGTCCTGCTTGTGACTGCACAAACATGATGTTTTCACTGGGACTACACTTCTTGTCCATAAGTTCAGAAGTTCAACCTTTCAAATGGTGCATACAAAGGCAAGAAGTGGTGCAACTCACAGGTGCAGGTAGGAGCACCTGAAATTTTAGGCATGCATAAATTGAGGCCAGTGTTGGAGATAACAGGTCCCACTCCTCACAGTAGTGGTACATTTACATACTCTGACAGGCTTCTGGCAGTAGGCAGCTGAAAATGATGAGCTGTCTCAACAGATTAAAATTAAATTCTATTGAAGAAAACAACATACAGAAATTATGTTTCTGTATAAACTGTGTGATTAGATGTTACTTGTTTCAAAGCTAATGTTTCTGTCACTTTCAATTACAGCCTTTGGAAGCTTTATTCTGCATCATTTAATCTCTTTAAATAACTCTCCTGTTCAGCTTTGTTATAGGAATTGGCACACTTAGTATGAATATTGCACTGCTACTAACTCCTACAATAACATCACTGACTCTGATTTAGAATTACGTTAATCATATCTGCTCTCCCTGTCACGTCTGGAAGTTGGAAAAAGGAACAAAATCAAATGGAGTCACATGCTGGAACTTCTTTACTGGTCAAGTAATATTGAGCAGGCTCATGTCAAATATCTGTGATAATCAGATGAAAATTTAATTATTTCTAAACAGTGACAGACATTTCTTGCTGGGGAATTATTTTTAAAGCTTTTTTAAAAAATTATATTTGCTATTCTAAAAGCTGAAGGGTGGAATATTTTTCACTTGGTTTTGCCATTTGAGACAAACACTGAAAAATTTTAGTGAGGTTAAACAAATTACAACTTGTTCAGCTAGTTTGAAACTCCTGACGTAAATGAAGTTAGACAAAAATTCCTACATTTGTTGACAGAAGAACTTTGAATCAAAATCAATATAAAAACTGATCTCCATGTCTACATTTGGCTAAATATTTTCCTTTATTTGTCTAGGGAAATTACGATTTATGTGCAAATAGGAAGTTACATTTGCAATTAATGAGCAAATAGAATAAAGGGGGGAGGGAGCTTTGCTAGCAAAAAAAAAAAAAAGTTTGTGTTTTTTTTTTTTTTTTTTTTTTTTTTCCATCAAAGTCTGCTCTTCAAGGCGAGCTCTGCCACCTTGTGGGCTGCAGCCCTCTTACAGGGCAGCACCCAGAATTTGGGGCAGGAGAGCACAGGAGAGCACAGACATATAGGGACACGTGGGTCTGTAAGAAAATCCCCAAAAGACCCAGTATCTAAAGTAAAATGTTGAAAGAATTTCATTAACATTAGGGGTTTGAATCATAATTATTAAAATAAGTCTCTCACTGGAAATGAAATTATGTTAACAGGATAGCAAGGTATATTGGTCTAGCTGATTTTTCCAACCATAATTCCCAGATTGTAGCTTTTAAAGCAGCACTAAATATACTGCAGATACTCAGTGTCAGTGTTGCTGGATCTATGCAAATCCCAACTCTCTGCTGCTGTGCTCCAGGCACGGACCCTGGCACCCAGACTCACAGGTATGTGAATCCATACAGACCCCAAAGCATCACAGGTTGCACCCCTGGCAGGCAGAGGTAGGGACAGTCCTAGTCGAGCTTCGTGACCCAGATATATCTCTTTTGCAGATGTTTGTTACTTTTTTCTAACCGAAGGTCACAGAGCCATGCAAATCATTGGAGTTTTTTTCAGTTTGCTAACCTAAGCAGAAACCTGAATCAAGTTACAAACAAACAAGGAAAATCGATTCTCTCTTGTGAACTGAAAAGCTGGAAAAATAGTTTGGATCAACCCACAAAATTTCTTTGACTGAAAAGAATAATCACTAAACAATTGAAAATACAAGCTTGGTGATTTCCAGCTGAGAACATTATTTAGTGGATGTTCCTTTTCAGAAATGTGCTGTTCTGACTTTCCTTGCATTTTCAGGAAGCAATAAAATCGAGACAAAATAAGCAAATACTTTCAGTGGCCCCTAGTTTTAGCATGTTCCTTAAACAACAGCTGTACTCAACAAACATAGACAGTTTTGGTCTAGGACTCAAGATCCTAATTGTGATCTTCCTGGCTGGCAGCGCTAAATGGTAAGGACTGGAAAAGTGTGGGGAGACCCCTTGTTGTACAGGGGTTTCAGTGTTACCTCAAACAACAATCTCATCTGGTGACATAAATATAGCTGTCACACTCACACATATGCTATTTTAGCCATATCGACCCACCAGCAGTTTGCAGGTGACCTATTACTAGAGGAACAAGCAGATTTTTAATATTTAGTTTAACCATTTAAATGGAAAAGCCACGAGAAATAAGGAATAGGAGAACATCTGTGAAAATGCCACATTTACAGGGACTAATCTTTTTATTACAGAGTTTGACTATTATTGCCTACACGAACATGCTCAGATCTCAAAGGAAGTGGCTCCTTTGTCATTTTTCTGTGACAAAACTAAAAGAGAATGAGCTGGAAGAATATTTTAAGATAAATCCATATGGCTTTGATCATTTAGGGGTCCTTTCCAAAGTATGTTGAGAACTTAAAACATCAGGTGCTTTTTGGAATTGTAACAACTTCTTATAAGACAAATCTCTGAATTTTGAGTACTTGACAAATGGCTAATGAAAACAAGGAGCTAAAGGAGATGAGTACAAAATGTATTGGTCAAGTTTGTTTCTTGAGTGACCAAGCACATAGACAATTTTGGCTGAATTACTGGATGTCACTGTAATAGAGTTAAAAAATAAAGGGGAAAAAATGTATTTCAACAGATGTTAAGCAACGTACTTGGAATGACATTTATCTATTATATATTTTAAATGACAAATTAAATATGCTGAAGCATCAGAGATTCTAGGTGACTTTGCTGTTATAGCTGCTTTAGTGTTGAAGGCACATAAAATAGACAAAGGGTAGCAGTACATAAGCAGGATGTGATTCTGCTTCATTTATTGATGAATCATACTTCCTTGATGAGGGCTAGAAACTAGGCACACTTCTGTGATGATACAAAAGTAGGAAACTCTATGTTTTTACTAAATATTTTCCAATGAGCAGTGCTCTTTTAAAATAAAAGTCATATGAATTCCTAAGGTAATCCATATTTTCCTGCTAACTGTAGAGAGTTTACATGACGGATTATTACATTTATTTTTATTTTCATAATGGTCATTTAATGGTATGATTAATGAGATGGTTTTGAGGGTGAAAAAGTCATGTAGGTAGCTTGGATAAGGAATACAGATAATTGTTTACCATTAACTAATGGCAGCAAGAACTCCACTCTAAGCAGTGGAGCAGAAATTTAAAGATCTCCTGTAGGAGTTGACAAAACCTTACAACTTGATTCCAAGTGAAGAAAAAAAAATCCTGGAGAAAGACTTTTTCTTTCCTTGCACCACTAGCAGAACATTTATTATATATAGGACAGTTATAGTTTAATAAGCACTACACATTGTATTTGTAGTCATAGAAATTTAAACAAGGGACCTGCTGGCTCTCCAGATACATGGAAACAGCAGGCAATGGACTCTAGTTCTCCCTCTGCATTCTGTCAGCAGTTGTGAGATTCCTACCTTTCCCATTTCAGAAGGGCTGGCTGCTCTAGGAAGTATGAGGTGTCACTGGACCCTTTAAAATAGGGCCAGTATTCACCATCATAACATTCATAATTGTAATGGGACTATTTTAATCTTGGAAGCAGAAGCACAGCAAGGCCAATTATTTGCATCTTTTCAGGCTAGTTAGGACCAGGAGCAACCTACACCAACATTACTGAAACGCAACATCTCTGTGGTGGTTTTCAAAAAGAATTTGATGGACTGCTTCCCTTGGTTGTTGATAAGAATCTACATAATAGAACTGTCCCTCAATCATACGAGTCTGATACCTTAGTCCAGAAAGAGGACACCAGAGAAATACAGAAAAAGCCTCAAAGGGACCAGAATACGCTGCCTTCTCTGATTGTAGAGAGGACTGGTTCTGTTTGGCTTGGGGACGTGAGGCAATGCTTGCAAGAGGTAAAGTCAGGACCAGAGGAACATATACAGCTGCAGCCAGATTTGTATCACTTTACCTATGGGGAAATGACCTGATTCTTTAGGGCAGTGCAATTAAATCTTCTTTTCTGTACTATAGATGAGTACTTAAATTTTTGTTAACAACTGAATTCTGCCACAGTAGGAAGCTTCTCGTGCTGCACATTATTCTTGTATAAGCCATGATAATAAAACATCTACCTCCTGAATTCTTTTTAATGAGCAATAATTTATTTTTACAATGAAAGAACACTTTAGATTATGTTTAAACAAAAACAAACCTATGAGTATACAAGTAGCAGCAGTTACAGAAGAAAGATCTAATTTGTTTTTCTCATCCAGAAGCTCATGAAATGTCATTTTTCTTTTTCACATCACTGTGCTGTTTAAAACACCAGTTTATAGAGCTTACAAATGCACTTTCCTTTGGAGTCTGGTATGCATTCTCCTGAGGGTCTCAGACAATTACAGTAAAAAATAGAAGCATCAATTGCAATATTTTTGCACAGCATGGTATTACTCCTGCCGAGGTTTTAATTTGCCCCAAGACTGCATATATCAGCAGATTTTCAAAATTACATTATAAACTGATATTTCATTAGGCCTAAAATTCTGCTTAGTTTCCTGTTGTACCAAGGTTTCCCAGACACCAAAATCAGTGTGATTCCCAAGCTCACAGGCAAAGGAACTTGGGATTTGGGATTCAGGAGTAATTACAGGACCTTGCTAGACTGAGGAAGCAGCAAGGGGCTAAAAACCTTCCTCTGCACATCACATTACCACTACCAGAAGAAAGTGTTAGTGTTAAATACAGGACAATATTATATCCTGGCACAGAGGGGAAGAGAACAGGGATGGAAACCTGTTGAAGAGATGGAAGAAAAAAATCTTCCACCTGTCTTTCTGCACATTGCCTTTGCTATCTTGTCTAAGCCAAACTTTTCAAAGCCAGCTCCTATTCTCTGTAAAATCTGTGGGATTTTTACTGTACTTGCAGTGACATGAAGACTGCTTGAAACATCCTCCATTCTAATCAGGAGGAACACTTGAATTTACATAGATTTCAACTAGATTGCATCTTTGCATTTTCTTTTAATGTAATAAAGAATCCGGAGCTGAGGGAGCTGGGTTAGTTTGGTCTAGAGAAGAGGGGGCTCAGGAGGGTCCTCATGGCTCTCTACAGCTCCCTGAGAGGAAGTTGCAGTGAGGTGGGAGCCAGTCTCTGGTACCATACCTGCAGTGAGAGAACCAGAGGAAATAGCCTCAAATTGAGACAGGGGAGTTTCAGATTAGATGCTAAAAAACTTTTTTCCTGTTAGGGTGGTCAGGCACTGGAATAGTTTGCCCCAAGGATGTGGTGGAGTCACCATACCTGGATGGGTTAGAGAGGCATTTGGATCTGGTACTGGGTGACCTGGTTTAGTGGCTTAGGGGTTACAGTGATACTGCCAGGTAGACTTGATGCTCTTGTAGGTCTCGATGATTCTATGATTCTTTAATTCTATGTCATTAACAAAGACATTAAATAACACTGGTCCCAGTACAGAACCCTGAGGGACAATGCTGACATCCATCAGGACTCTGAGCCATTGACCACTACCCTCTGGATGCAACCTTTCAACCAATTCCTTATCCATTCAATAGTCCACCTACCAAATCCATCTCTCTCCAGTTCAGACAGAAGGATGTTGTGGGTGATGCTGCCAAAAGCTTAAGAGAAGTTCAGATAAATAATAGCCTTGTCCACTGATGTAGTCAC
The DNA here is from genome assembly GCF_963662255.1 of Cinclus cinclus. Classification (NCBI taxonomy): domain Eukaryota; kingdom Metazoa; phylum Chordata; class Aves; order Passeriformes; family Cinclidae; genus Cinclus; species Cinclus cinclus. Next base: position 51,356,881 of record NC_085047.1, read on the forward strand.
TCCATTAGAGAAGGCCACTAGGTTGGTTGAGCAGAACTTGCCCTTGGTGAAGCTGTGCTGGCTGTCTCAAATAACCTCCCCATCCTCTGAGTGCCTTAGAACAGCTTGCAGAAGGATCTGTTCCATGACCTTCCCAGACACAGAGGGGATGCTGACAGGTTGCTGGTTCACAGGGTCCTCCTTTCTAACCTTTTTAAACATGGGTAAAATGTTTCCTGTTTTCCAGTCACCAGAAACTTCATCTGGCTGGCATGATTTCTCAAATATGATGAGGAGTGCCTTGGCAATTACATCAGCCAATTCCCTCAGGATTCTGGGATGCAACTCAGCAGGTCCTATAGATTTACGAACAATCCTCAGGTGGCCGTGAACATGATCTTCTCTTACAGTCAGAAGCACTTTGCTCCCTCAAAACACAGTGTTTCCACCCAATTTCAAACCACCTTTCATGATAGGCAACTGTGATAACCACGACACTACAGAAACTCCTGCTCCAAATGAGACTCTGTCCAAATGAACCGCTATGTAAAAGAAGTGATTTTTAAATCCAGGATTTCCTCAAATGACATATAAAAATCAAAGATGGCATTCAGCCAGATCAAGAATAAAGCAACATTTAAATGGAACACACTTTGGAACAAAACAAATAATCCTAAGAGCGGATCTACATTAATTTAAAATGGAAAAAAAATAAAAATCTGTTATTACTTCCTTAACTTTTACATCCTGCTCAATACCTTTAAAATATTTCTATAAAAACTTGTAACCTTCACAATGCTGACAAAGTGTAAATTTTGCTAATTACATCTGCCCTGTTCCTTGGCAATCCTAATAAAGATGACTGAATTGCAGAATGACTTATTCTAACTTGCCTGTGCATTTCTTAGTTACCTAGAATATAATTTCAAGGCTTAAAAAGCATAAGATTCTAAATAAGAAAGATAGCAAATCAACAGGTAAAATCTTGTTTCAATCTCAGATCAATACCTGATACTGCAACATGAAGAAAAAGCCCTGTTCTTAACCCACCTGTTTATCAGTTATTGCATGGGAAGAATGATTCTGATCTTTTCTGGCAATCTGCTTACTCTTTGATGCATAAGATGTAAATAGCTTTATTTTTACCTTTTTAATAAATTTAATGGGAAATAATTAAGTTTACATAAATAATTAATCAACAGTGTTTGATTGCTGAAAACAAAAAACCCTTGGACAATCCCTTTATTCTGAAGCCAAGATGACTGACACCAGCACAACAAGGGAACAGAATGCATGATGCTATACTGATGAATGATGTCAAGAACATGCACCATATGGCATTCAATGATAAACATAAGTTGCAAAACTAAAAGGAAGAATAAAGCAATGACACTTTACCTGAGGGTGCTTCTGTAACATTTAGAAGAACATCTGGATTGCCCAAGAATGAATATTCCACTATATTACTAAACATATTGCAAAGTATTAGTAAGATTTTAAATCTAGCAAATCAAAGTTCCTTTGTACATTATAGATAAAATCCTGAACTTAGGAAATTAACAGCAAAATAACTATTCCCTTCATTGTGATAAAAATCCCATTTCTATATAGATTTAATAATTAAAACTTTTGATAGTACCAGAAACTTTAATGGTATCATCTTTTAAGCTTGCATATCTGACTTTTCTCAGGGGTTCTCTGACTACAGATACAGGATGGACCTCACATGATCAGTGAAGCTGATCAACTGCCTTCTGAAGTCAGTGGAAGGTCTCAGAATTGTTTTGACAATCACCAATTGGATAAAAAAACAAGTTTCCTGAAATAATAGTATACCTCCTGTAGCAAGATGAAGACTTTAGATGTCTATTAAAAATACATAAAAATTTCTATTAGAAACAGAAGGAAATTTTGCTTGTATATTTAGAATTAACAAGATTTAGATAAGGCACAGCATGCAAGATAAACCCAGTGATATGGTGCTGAATGTATTTCATGTCTATGTCTTTGTCTTTTCACACAGTCTTAAACATTTAGTGCCTATATAAGCTTGTGAGTTCACACTTGTATCTACGTGCAAATAAATTTTCCTCTGTGATACTGCTATAACTCATTTACCCTTATCATATTCTCTCCTTGTTGTTTATTAGCACCATTTGTTATATCACATTCAAAATTAGATTGGGAGATATTTGGGGGAGTAATCATTAGAAGGTTGCAATCAGAACTCTAATTATGCTGCTGCTGGAGGGTGTTGAGGAACCCATAGCTGAGTGAACAGATGTACTCATTTTTAATAGGGGAAGTCATGTCATAGTAAATTACAGCTCTATTTCTTAGAAAATGGGCCTATTGGAGGATTTGCAGGTAAAAAGTGGTAGCAGAGCTGAAATTGAAAAGCCGTGACATATCTGACACGCTAAGTGCAGACACTTCATGCTGCTGCTCAGACACTGCACACTGATGCAGAATGCAAATAGGCACAAGACTTCCACCAGGTACCAATAAGGCTTTAGAAAGGTAGACTTTCTGGAACAGATAAACAAAGTGCTGACAGAAAAAGTTGCAAGAGAAAGGAAGGGTTTATTGCCTGGCAGTATTAAAGAATTACAGCAGCTTTTCCTGGGGGCAAGATAATTTACAAGCAGAGGCACTAATGGCCTAAAAAGCCAAATTGCTGCTTCCTAGAAGAAATAGTCTGCTCTGGCTGAGTGGAAGAATGACAGAAAAGTTAAAGAAGAGCCTACTATGCTAAGCAGAAAGCTTATGATGACAAAATGCCCTAGGTCTGCAGGTGCTGAAAAAATACATGACTTGATTCTGTCTGGACTAAATCCCCACAGAAAGCAATGTAAAAATAATGAGCAGTCTGAGCAGCAGACTCTGTATGTCTTGAGTTCACTGGATGCGTGCACAGTGATGGGAGATGAGACTGAAGATAAATATGGAGGAGCACTGCGCCTGGACCAGACAACTGCAGCTCAGTATCCTGTCTCTGACAGCAGCTACAGAAGGTACACAAGACAGAGTATATAAGGGGGGCAAATATAGAATGCTTATTTCCCTGAACATTCTCCCAAACTTCAACAATGCTGGTTTAGTAATCTGGCTCTCTGTGCCAGATGTAGCTTCCACAAAGCCAGTAAATGTTGCAGCTTTTTCTTCTGTGAGTTTATATGGCCCTAATTGTCTGTAAACTTCTAGCCTCCCCAGTATCCTGTGTCAAGGACTTCTGAAGTGTAACTATAACATGTGTGAAGAACCAGAGTTTTCTCATTTTGAACCTTTGAAAGTGCTACTTTGAGTTTGCACCCCTTTTTTCCCAGAAGCAACATAAGCAGTCTGCTTGCTGTGCTGAAGGTTTTCCAGGAGGCACTCAGCAGGCTGGCCAGTGGGTACTGCTGGCTGCTAGGACCAGCAAGCCATACAAGACTCATGGTCCTTTACGCTGATAAGTGATAAAGGCCAAAGAAAGAGTGTCAGCACTATACCTGTGCTCATTCACACTCATCAAGACTAAGCATGTTCCTTGGAATCATTCTGGCCCATTCTAATAGTTCCTAAGCCAATGCCAAGGCATACTCTGGAGGACACCATGTGCTGTTTCTAACAGGCAGCGTAGAAAGACTGCACCACGTCCAACTTCCTTCAAGCTGCCCCCTCCTCCAGCACTGCCCTAGCAGGCCCTTCACGCCCCAAAACAAGCCATATGCACTTATGTTACAGCCCATACCTCACATTATGAAAACTTTACTCTGGTGGGATGCAAATCAACCCACAATTCAGCGTGTGCCATGGACAGGAACAAACATTTTGGTGTCTTCCTCTGTAAGTTTTGGTGACATCTCATCTAATTAACTGAGAGTGGCCATTCTCTGTTTTCATTTGCTACAACAGGTTTTTGTAGTGATTAGCAAGCAAATGTCATTTGCACAAGTAGAACTGTACAAGTTTATGTAGCCTTCCAGACATGATCTGCAGGTAGTATGTCTAGAGCACTCCAGTGGAGCCCATTCACCAGGTCCAAAAAGATGTAGTGGCAGCCAAAGAGGCAAGATACACTGATCTTGCTCTTTACCGCTTTCCTATCAAGCCTATTAACTTATCTTAAAGGTACAAAGAGTTTATCATGGTTTTGACTGCTGACGCAGATGTCTAATTAGCCATCACACAAGGATATTATGGACTGATAAAAGGAACGACAGCTAAGTGCAGAGGATATCATAGAAGAAAAAGAGGTTCCAGAAAGGAAAGATCTGTAGGAGGCAGAAAAAGTGACAATCTGTGGTTTGAATGCTACTCACAGCCACAGTATCCCTACAAAAAACTGACTTAAAGAAGAACTATTTATAAATTGGTAGGTCCCTCATTAGATAATTTAAAAAATATACTAATTTTTAGTCTATGCATTTTATTTCTTTATCACAAACAGTGCAGTCATATCTGTGCAGCTAGAAAATAATCCATAAATTTTAACAACTGCATCTCTGAAGGATGAACTTAATGGTCCTTCAAGGCCTGCAGACATTGGTTTAAGCTGGTTTTTCCAGACAAGAGATGTCTGAGGCAAAAAAAAAAAAAAAGAGCACAGCTTTGTCATGAATACAGCAGATAATTCATATGAACTTAATTCTTCTTGCACTAAAGCTTGAAAAGAAGCTCTTCACACCGTTGAAAATGAGTTCTCTTCACTGTAAGGAAGTGTAAATTCAGACTGATACCTTAAGAATTGGAAGGACAAAATATAGATGAAGAGAATGAAAGCAAAATATTTAATCTACTATGCCTTGTTTTCCTTAAATTCAACAGCATAGTAGACTGTTCCTTAAGGTGTGCTTAACATTTAGAGCTGGGTTCTGCATTGCCAACTTTAAAAACCCCCACTAATTTTAAAGTGTCCTTGTGAAAGAAATGTAAGAACCAGAGGAATGATCAGAAGACCTTATGATACTGTCCTTGTTTTTGTTTGACAGAAAGAAAAGCAGCAGTTTTGTCACTGTAATGTTGTAATGCTGAAGAACAGAAAGTCAATCACTTAATCTCCACTGGTAAAACCTTCCAGCACTGGGAGCCCTGGGACATTCCCATTCACATCAACAGTGATACAGCTGCATGAAGACCTATCAATACTAATAGCTTTTCATAGTGGGTATTGCTCTGTGGTAATTTTCCAAGACCTCAGATAGGTAATAGTGTTATGTGCACAAGTCCCCTGTTACCAAAGGTGGATAAATCTGTGGTAAATGTTTTTCAAACTAAATTTCTACTCCAGATTATTCCTTTGTCATTGTGTATTGGACATTTTTATGCACAAAACTAAGAAGTGTAGCATGATGCAACTTGTTATGTTGTTCTAGATGTGTTCATAACAGAAACCCACTTACAGTGAGGATGTGAGAATACACTGCTTTTAAGATTCCACCTACGATACATGAACAGGCCTGGCCTCAGAATTAGCTAGTAAATCTGAGTAAACCTCTGATGACTGACTGACATCAAAACAAAACTTGAAAGATTAGCAAAATTTATGGAAACTGACATTGAACATAAGATGAAAGCTCTTCTGAAAACGAAGAGTCTCTAGAGAAAACCAGGAAATTCAAAAGCTTTGGTATGTCCATTGATTCAACAAAAATGTAATTACTCTACAAGTGAAAAGACAAATTAGGAGACATGAGCAAGAGTGCTGTGGCCTGAATAAAAGGGATTCTACAAGTGTAAGTTGCTGATTTTATAGGAGATGAAATTATGATAGGATTTTATAGGATGTGAAATACTACCATGTTCATAAAACATAGTATGTGCCACAGAATGTTTGAGTTTCAGTAAATGTATGAAAACCATGATTAGGACAAACAACGTGGTCTGACAGTGGTATAGGATAGACACAGATCTGGGTAACATTAATTTTCTAGTAACTTACTTTATAGGAATTCAACAGAAATCTGATTTTTATGTGCCACATTTATTGCCATCTTCGGAAATACACCAAGATGTGTTCAGATGCATCTGAATTTAATGTCTTAGCATTCTATAAATTCAAAGGAGCTGAGACATTTACCATGAAGAGAAAACCTTAAATAAAAAAAAAAAAAAGGTATCAAAAATCTAGAAAACATTTATTATCCTTGCCATGGTACTGGGGATAAAACAGGCAAAGGTATCTAGGATGCAACTTCTTTCCTCTATACTCACCTAATTTTTTGAAAAGGTGCATTATTTGTCATTATGTTTTTCATTGTAAAAGTAACTCAGATCAATAAAATTTCTAGTTCAAGTCCTGATGAGAATGGAAGAAAAACACCTACATTTAAAAATAATGCTTAGGCTACTGTCAGTGACATTTACCCTTATCTAGAAAAAGACAAACAAAACATTGTATGTTAATGTCTTCACAAAACTGATTTCTAATTATAGGACAAGCATCACATTTCTTTATAAATTTAAATATCTGACAGCATGTCATTCTTTAAAGATCTTATGGACTAGTTTCTATAAGGTACTTCTGTATCTTACATAGAATACACCCAGAAAAGAATGCTGAATATTTCTTAACTTACTGAGTCACATTTAGAATCCTTTCAGGAGACTTAAGTTCAAATCTGGAATACTTAGTGGACAAGAGCTTCCTTTCTGTTCCAGTTCTGTTATTGCAAAATGCAGTCTGGTGGAAACTGAAGAACATAAGTGTGTATTTTAGTCAGTGACCTTATAAATCTCTGGGGGAAAGACCCAAAATATATATAAAAATAGCCAATGGCTTTTAACAACATCCTCAGTAGAAAAATGGGCATGTATTCAACATAGCTGAAGTTCATCTCAAGAATGGTTCTGTAACTCTACATGTCCCTAGACACGTTTGAATTTATGTTCAGGATATTTAAACAATGTCAACAGCCTCCTTATATTTTTCTATTATGATTAACGATGCTGCTGTAAATCTTGCTTTAAACATGAAGCTGAACAATTCTTATTCTTGGGGGGAAATGGGAGTCTTCAGTTTGCACAGCTATGCACAATTGAGGCCACAGAGGGCATAAAAACAGCCCATAAAAAGACATACCTGACCTTTTTTTTTCTTGGCTTTTCCAGGTACATTAGAGACTATGGAAGCTGAGCAAGGTCTGGTTCTTAACAGGAGGATTTGGAATATGAAGAAGTACTGATTACATCAAAAGCAGTGTCCTGGGTGTTTTTTGTTTTGTTTTGTTTTTTTTTTTTTAACACACCTAATTATTTTCACCTTTCCACATCTATATGAAAGGGCCTTTTTTAATCTTTTCCAGATGGAAAAATGTACAAAAGACTTTACAGTAATGACTGATGCACAGGATGTATCCTCTAATTAAATATTAACTCCATAGCTTTTTCCAGAGTACAGTTTTGATGGTTTTAAGGAAGAATTGTACACCTTTTTTTGCCTCATCCTTGCATGGAAAACTTCCATAAGGTTCTTATTACTTTAATTTTCCAGATTAAATAAAGGATTGTAAGATAAATCATCAGACTCCTGAAGAAAAAGGATTTCTTAGTTTTACTTCTCTCAAAACAGCTTCTTTGGTGCTGCCAATCTACATGAGATAGGTTTATTTTAGATTTTTATTTTGTTATTACCATTAGTTGTTTTTTCCACTGTCAAATTCAATCTGCATGACATCAGCATGTCAGCAGTAGAACAGATGTCACCTTATTATGGTCTTTTTAAAAAAAATTAGTGATCTAGTCTTCCTTGACATACTACAGTTTACTTGCAGCAATATAAGTGCTCTCATGAGGATAGGGGGACATAACCTAGAGTGACAGCCAACAGAGCAGCAGTGATCTCTTGAAATGTTTGAAACAGAAAAGAAAAATCTATCTCAGTCAGATAAGCAGCCTGAAGGATCAAAGAATGCCAGAAAGTCTTCTGTTTGAAAAATACAAGTAATTGTGCAGCAAAATGGTATTTGGACCGTTTAACATCTTACCTGGATTTCTAGCACCAATTATACAGTAAATATATTTAGGATTTTGCTCTAATGCTTTAATAATTGGTTTAAAGCTGGTTAAAATAAATAAATAAATATATATATAGACATAAGACACACACACACACATATATATTAGACACAGGTCTTACAGTTTTTCTTCAATTTGTGTGTAAGATGGAACTTCTCTTACGGTATCTGACATTGTGTCACTTTCTTAAATGTGGCTGCTGGTAGTAAGAGGCTCAAAATGCCATTTGTAGTTAAAATCTCTATTTTCAGATATATTGTCTAGTTTATTCATGCAGAGAAGTAATTTTACCTTTTGATCTTTCTGCTGGACTGAACAAAACGAGTGAAGACATATTCTAAAAGTCTTTGAGTTTGAGTGAATTGTGACTGCAGTTGAAATTGCCAGTTTCCCATATTATTCACATTAATTTATTTGTAATGCAGTTGGCCAAACCATTCCATTTTAGATAGTTATTTCATTTTGTTTAGATTTATAGTGAAGTTAAAAAATTAATGAAGCAGAAAATCAAAACATTTTAATCAGATATAAAGTGGCACAACTGCAATACTTCATGCAGGCACAGGTTTTCAAATTATAAGATTTTTACTTAACAAATTAATTTTGTTCATTTGCCTAATTACATTCTGCAGCATGAAATAACTGAAAGTTTAAGTATAAGCCCATGCTTAAATGCATTGCTGAGGTAGGGCACAATTTCCAAGATTTTCTTTGCAGGATAAGAAGAAACCTTACAGAACTTTAATAATAAAGAGAGATAATAATAAAAAGAGCCTGGAGCTTTTCAGACCTGCTATGTCTTCACTTCTTGATCTCTTCAGGAGCTGAAAGTATCTAAAAGACTGCTGGATTCAGTCCTATCTGCTTATGTCTGACCTCACACAAAAAGGATTTGTTTCCACTGGTACTTCAAAAATGTGGAGTACCTGTCAGAACACTTGCTGGAAGCTGGTATGAGTTGGCAAAAGCTCTCCAGGGGCTGTAAAAACTGTGTAGTTTACAAGGAATTACCAAGAAGTTGCAATTAAGTGACATTGATAGACACAAGAGCAGCACACCATTCAGAAATTATTAAAAAGTCAGGCAAATGAGCTAAGGATCTGAAAAAGCATAAAATGGCAAGTAATAAATACAGCTAACCAAAGAGAGCATCAAATAAATTAATGATTACATTCAGAGATCACTTTGAAGAGCGGCAGGTACGGGGCAGAGCAAACAGCCACGCATGAGAAACACTGTAGACCTCAAAATGTTAATGTAGCAAAGGCAGAGGACATCCTGTGGTGCTCGGAGAAGATAAGCAGTGGGTAGGATATTGCTGCTGCAGTTTGCACAGACTCAGTCATGCACCAGGGCAGTGCTGACAAAGTACCAAGAGAATCACAGAATAAAAAAACTAGATTGGAAAAGATCTCTGAGCTCGTCCAGTCCAACCCATGACCCAACACCCCCTTGTCCACCAGACCATGGCACTGAGTGCCACATGCAGTCTTTCTCTATACACCTCCAGGGACAGGAACTCCACTACCTCTCTGGGTGGTCTATTTCAGTATCTAATCACCCTTTCTGTGAAGAATTTCTTTGTAATGTCCAACCTAAACCTCCCCTAGTGCAGCTTAAAACTGTGTCGTCTTGTCCAGTTGCTAGATGCCTGGGAGAAGAGGCTGACTCCCACTTGGCTACACTCTCCTGTCAGGTAGTTTCAAAATCTGCTAATTCATGGCAATCTGCATGAATTAAAATTAAAATAAAACTGATGCATGAAAATAAAACTGATTAACAAATGTCCATGAGAGCAAGTAATGTAACTATTTCAGACAAACAGGTCACATGGTATTGATGAAAAGTGCTCTACTACTTGGTGCCCCCAGCAGGTTTTTTTGATCTTCATGAGTCACTTGAATGTCTAGGTTAGAGCAACCATTACCTGCATTATGCTCTCTGGCTGTGTGAATAAATGTGCACACAGACCTGAAAAAATATGAACAGCCACATGAATGCTTAATCTATGTTTATTCCCACAGAAATCATAGATGCAAAAAAAAAAAAAAAAAAAGATATCCATGTTTCATTGCTTCAAGGAATTCTATTTTCAAATAATATACTTTTGCATATACTTCATTTATTAGGGCTACAAGACAAAGAGCCAAACGAAACTGTTACATACATATTTTTTGTGTAATTATCTGCATAGATATTCTGTATATACACAAAGCCAAACACACAGATGGAACTAGAAAATTCACTGTATGATACATATATTATGGGCAACTCATTAATTTATAGTGAGGCTGCAGAAAAAGATTTTGATAAAGGGAAGAAAATAATACAAAACCTTCTGAAAGCTGTATTTTTGTCCATAAAACAAAGTAAAGAACTGGCACAGGAGATACACTTTTAAAGATAAAATGGCAAGATGAACGTCATCAGATTGCAGTGGATATTATCAATAAGATAACAGTGATGAGTCCATGAAATAACAAGAAATAAAACCAAGCCTTTTTAGGTGTTGTGGGCATTTGGAGAATGCACATTCCAAGCTACCATCTGATTGTAAACTCCCTCGACGAAGTCTTTATGGTCTTAAGTTGCTCTGGGGGAGGTTTAGGTTGGACATTGTTAGAAATGAAAATCTGTACTCCAACCTTTAACCAAAATTTTAGTTATTTATTAAAATACGTTTGGCAAAAAGCAAACAGGGCAGCTAGCTGGGTGCAGGGGAGCCTTTTGCTCTACCAACATGCACACCAATGCGTCAGTTCTGCAAATATTTATATATGTGCATAAGCATTTCTCAGCAGTTTTCAGTAGCTCCTTCCCCATTTCCCATTGCGGTGCCTGCTGTTTTTGGTCCGCACAAGCTGCACATGTGGGGGCTCCTTTTTTGGTGATCTTCTAGCTCTTTCTCATTGGGAGGAAGGCAAATTCTTCAGAAACCTTCTTTGTGGATCTTTTGTGTCTCATGCTATTTGCTTACATAAGCAGTTTCATATAGTTACTGGTTTGCTCAATGTTCCACCTATTGTTCACCATATTCATTCCAGTTGTTTCCCCTCTGGCAGTTTCTCAGAATTCATCTTTGTATTGGTTCTCATTCTCGCGGTACAATCTCATCGTTATATATACACGAATCATAATTATATTTCTCACAACACGAAGAGGAATTACTTCACAGAAAGTGTCATCAGCCATTGGAATGGGCTGCCCAGGGCGGTGGTGGAGTCACCATCCTTGGAGGTGTTTGAGGAAAGACTGGACGTGGCACTCAGTGCCATGGTCTGGCTGCGTTGATGGTGTCGGGTCATAGGCTGGATTTCAGAGGTCTTTTCCAGCCTAACTGATTCCGTGATTCCTTGAAATGAGCCGCAAGAGGAATGATTTCAGACGGAATGTTTCAGACGGAGTGCTCGTTCCCCCGTCGGGGAGCCAAGTGTGCTGGTTTGGGCTGGCGGGCAGAGCTTGGTAAGAGCCTCTTTTCCCAAAGCCGCCACGCAGCACGGCGACTCCCGCAGCTGCCAGGCCGTCTCTGTCCCTCTGGAAGGGGAAGACCCGCCGCCCCGGTGCTGGGATCCCCGCCAGGGCCGGGCTGGGGCGGGGGCGCGGCCACCGCGCTTCTCTGAGGGAGCCGCGGGGGCGGGGCCGCTGGCGGAGTTTGTCCCTTGGCGGCCGCCGTACGGAGCGCGCCTCCCGCTGCCGGCCCGCGGGCTTTTGGAGCGCCATGAGTCTGTGGGCAGACAAGCACCGGCCCGGCGCCCTCGCCCGCCTCGACTTCCACCGCGAGCAGGCGGCGCGGCTCCGAAACCTGGTCAGTGAGACACGGGCTCTGCTCTGCCCGGCGCCGCCGCGCCCCGGCGGCCTCCCCGCCGGACTCTGCCCGGCGCCCCGGCGGCCTTCAGGTCCTCTGGGTCCTCTCCTCCCCTCTGCGAGAATCCCGCCGGGCCTGGCATTGCGCCTGAATAAGGGGGAAAACTTTACTGTGTGGATGACCGAGCGCTGGAACAGATTGCTCAGTATGGTTGCGAAGTCTCCGTCGCTGGAGATGGTCGGAAACCATCTGAATGCAATCCTGTACCCTGTGCTCTGGGAAGTTCGACCACTGTGGTCCATTCCTGCGTGACCGTACTGTAATTGGGATTCCTTCTGGGGTCGTAGCTCTGCTCCAGTGCGGCCGGGGTCGGGAGCTTTTCCCTCCGTGCAGGCCCTGGCTTTCCGAGGAGCGCCCGTGCTGGGAGAAGGTGTCCCGGCATCGCGCCCTGCTTGGGAGCGAGGCCTCAGTGCCGAGGGAATCAGTGGCTCGACTCCTTCAGGAGTGGTGTGCACATCTTCTTCCTGCTGGTTTCAGTGTCCCTGAGATCAGAGCTTAGCTTGTTTGTCTAATGTTAGCAGGAATTTTTGAGGCAAGTCTGGACCACTTCCCCTGCCAGATGCACCGACTGGCACATTCACTTCCTCAGGGATAAGTGCTATCTAACTAATCGAAGTGCTTTCCGTGGGGTATGGTCAGATGTGCTCCAAGTCATGCTTGTTAGGTTTTCAGGAAATAAACTCCTAAACATGTTTATATATATATATGTGTGTGTGTGTGTGTATATATATATCTATCTGTGTATATATGTATGTCATAACTATATATATATAAGCATCTGCTTTAAACTTGGTTTCAAACCTTTTTTCTAAGTGTTTCTCACAGCTGTCACTCTAGTAACCGTGGGAAGCATATAAATGTTGGAGGGGGGGTTTTGGGGTTTGTATTGTTGTTGTTTTGCTTGGGATATTTTTCGAGCAGCGAGGTGTTTGAAGTTAAATGAGTTGCACATGACCTTCAGAAAAATACAGTGTTCTGTAGGAATTGTTGCTGCGAGAAAGGATTTCAGCAGTTTTAATTCCTGTGTTGTGGTGGAGCTGGAAAAATCATTTAATGTAAACTCAGGTTAAATGGAAGGATAAATTATCTTTTCAGGAAGATGCTGTGTTAGCTAACTGATCTTGTTTCTATTTGTTCAGGTTCAATGCGGTGACTTTCCTCATCTGTTGGTGTATGGACCATCAGGAGCTGGAAAAAAGACAAGAATAATGTGTTTGTTAAGGGAATTATATGGTGCAGGAGTGGAGAAGCTGAGGATTGAGCATCAGAGTATAACGGTAAAAAAGAAATTTATCATCTGCTGTGAAGTAATGTGGAAATACTGACATGTTTCTGTTGTGAGGTCTTTGTATTTATTCGAGTTTTAAAATTAATTTATTTTGCACTCAGTATCTTCAACCTTTTTATGCAATTAATTATACCAGCTTGGTTATATGAATAAATTATTTTCCAGATGTTCTTTAGGCCTTCAGGATGTGGGGTTTTCTCTTGTTTTCTGCACCTGGTTGGCTGTTCTTGTAGTGTAGGTTTTTTTTTCAGAGTGTTTTTTTTTAAATTTATTGTTTACAGTTCAGTTTGGACAATAGCATCTCTGCTGTTTCTATTTTACAGTCTGGATGATGTGTTAGTATGCCTTTTTTTCTTTGGAGGTGGGACTGAGACTGTAATAGATAAGATGTCTGTGTCTCGGGAGTTCTTTGTTGTCTGACTCTCTTGGTTTGCCTGTGACTTAGCCAGGTGTAAGCTGGCTAGCTTAGAACACTTTCTGAAACTTAATATCCTTATTTTCTATATATAGGCACCTTCTAAGAAGAAGATTGAAATTAGCACCATTGCAAGTAATTATCACCTTGAAGTTAACCCAAGGTAAGTGTGCAGTAAAAATGCCCTACTTTAAAGGAAAGCCATTGGCTGTGTTGTGAGTGCCTTCAGTATGGGTGTATGAGGGACTGATTGCCTGATTTGTTGCCTGAGCAAGTTAGCAAATGACAGCTGGGAGACAATTTTTAATTGGACAGCTATAAATGAAAAAAATTTGGGTTGCCGTATACTGAAGGCAGAAGTGTTCTGTTTAACTGGCTACATAAGCATGATGATGTTGAGGACTGGGTAACGAGAACAATTCTGGATTGACAGATGTCACCATTTCAGTTGAAATTGAGAACTTCTACTGGAACTAACACCTCCCTATCATTAGTTCTCTCACAAATACAAAAATTAAAGGAATTTGAAAGAAAGAAAGGTTTACCCTATAACTCTCAAAAAAAAAGTGTTTAGAGCATGGGAAAGACCACCACAAAATACTGTGGATCCTGTATTGAGTGAAGTCAGATACTGATTTAAACAACAAGAGTTCTAATGGGAGTTCTAATGGGAGCAGTCTGCATCTTCAGTGGCAGTTATGAAATTGCTGGTGATAGTTAAGAGACTCAAAGCAAATATTTGTCTTTACCTGAGACCCCATAATGTTGCTTTAAATCACAGTGAGTGAATGTCGTTGTCCACTGGGAAGTGTTGGTTATTGCTAAACCATAGCTCTAGAAATTATTCTAATGTGCCAGGTCTCCTTTTAAAGCTCATTCTTCAGCTAATCTCTTGATTGGTGAGTATCTGCTGGCGTTCTAATACAGGCAGAAGTAGTTATCAGTTAATTACTAGTTAAAGCTGAGGCTTATTGGTAATCACTGTTTTGAATATGTCATTTTGGTGATATCAAGTGTGTGACCATGCAATCCAGCTCTGATAACCTGATACCACTAACACTTTTCCTCTTACTCTGTATAGAGTACATAGAGCTTGAAACATAAAATGATTATACTTCAATTTAAATACAAAAGTGCTGAGTTTTGATTAAGAATTAATATCCTGATTCATAGGCTTTCAGTGACTGAGCAACTGTCATGTTTATGTCTGACCAGACAGTAAACCTCTGTGCTGTGCAATGGCCTGTGAAGTTTGACTGACTTATAACAATGGTGAAGCCGTGTGTATCTTCAGTAACATGGAATGGGGTGAATGGCTAACAGGGAGAGGAAGTAAGTTTCTGGGAAGGACTCTGCAGAAGAAAACCCTGCATTTACATCAGTCCTTTGAGTCAGGCATCCTATTATGTGATTAGGCTTAATTGTCCTTCCCTTAATGAGCAAAAAGGTTCACATTGTGTGTCCTTGTTCAAACTATAGGTAACAAAAGTTTAGATTTCTCATCTGAAGAAAATAAGTTCTATTTTAATGAGTTAATAAAACATTTAACAATGGTTTTACTGCAGTAAATTGAATACAGTGCTACTAATCCAGTTGCGCCTGCACAAGCTTTGGGTTGTTATCATTGTAGAGGAGGTAACTTCCAACAATGTATATGGATATTAATTTAATTCCAGCTCAACAGCTTCTGAATTCTTTTGTCATTCTTGCTCATTTAGTTGACTTTAGGACGATGTATTTTATATGCAATAGAAAGTTGTTTAAAACAAGATTTACTCAAACTCCTGGTACAGTGATGCGGGAAACAATGATCGTGTGGTAATTCAGGAGCTCTTGAAGACAGTGGCACAATCCCAACAGCTTGAGACAAGTACTCAACGAGATTTTAAAGGTGAGAAAAACACCTAAACCCAGTCAAAATACTTTTTAAACATGGGGAGATTTCAGTTCACTGCTTTGTTTATACCTGTACATTGCATGAAGATGGTACAGCCAAAAAGGCATGCAGGTAATCTTAATCTTTATTTTCCTGCCTGTGGAAACGTGCTGCCTTTTTTCTGTGTGTTATCACTTATTTTGGTGTTATTGCTTGTATGCCCAAAGTATTTTTTTCTTAGAAAGATGTGATATTAACATAGAACCCCACTGTGTTTAATCCTTTTTTCAGTGGTGCTGTTAACAGAAGTTGACAAACTCACTAAAGATGCTCAGCATGCTTTGCGAAGAACAATGGAGAAGTACATGGCGACCTGCAGGTTGATCCTGTGCTGCAACTCAATGTCAAAAATTATAGGTCCCATTCAAAGCAGATGCCTGGCTGTCCGAGTGCCTGCTCCCAGCATTGAAGATGTACGTTGAAACAGAAGCAAAAATAAGTTACTTTAAAATTCTTATCTAATAAGTTATTGCTGTGGACTTACATTTTATTTTCATGTAATGTCCTTAGTTTTCTTTGTGTTGAATGATTTGCCAAGCGTGGCTTATGGAAGACTGGTCCATCTCTAGTCCAGAAATCTTTCTAACAGGAGAATCTGTAGGTGCTGAGGAGTTTGCTAAGTGTTGTACTCCCTGCTGTTTTCTCTCTAGATCTGCCATGTCTTGTCCAGCGTATGTAAGAAAGAAGGTCTGACCCTTCCCCAGGAACTGGCTCAAAGGATTGCAGAGAAATCTGGCAGGAATCTTCGGAAAGCACTACTTATGTGTGAGTCCTGCAGAGTACAACAGTAAGTTGCTGCAAAAATTAATGTAAATTACACTGTCAGACACATAAAACACTTTGCTTCTAAGGCCTTGTTAAAACAGGCTATGATTTGCTTTGATTGTAATTTCTAAAAAGATATTATTTTGGAGGTATCCTTTTACTGCTGATCAAGACATTCCTGAGATGGACTGGGAAGTTTATTTGAGAGAAACTGCAAATGCTATTGTTGGTCAACAGGCACCACAAAGGTAGGTAAATGCACTTGTTAAGAGCTATAAATGATTTCCATGTACTCTGGAACCTAAAAAATAAAAGGAGCTGCATTCAAAAACATGGCATTTCCAGTTATTTGCAATTTTCTGTATTTCTACTAGACCTGTACTTTTCAGCCGGAGGAGTTGAGCTTTAGAATTGCCAGAGAACACTGAATGACTATCAGGAACTGAAGAACTGTTGGTTTTTCCTGTCAAATCTTTAATAATCTAAAGCAACCGTAGGCTCAGTTGCATGTTGTGTTTCCTGTTTAGTTGGCTTTTTTTTTGGGTGTTTTTTTTTTGTTGTTGTTGTTTGTTTGTTTTTTTTGTTTTTCTGTTGGGGTGGTGGTTGGGTGTGGTTATTCTGGTTTGTTTATTTTACTTAAAAGTTTCTCTTTGACCTTCCTTAGCATAAAGCACCTTTGTAAAAGAATGAGAAGTGAGAAATTGTTGCTTTTTTTTGAGCACATCAGGAGGTGACCCCTGTATCCATCTCACCATCATAGCCAAAGTCTGATGCTTTTAGTCTGCTCCATGTATTACTTGCAGGAGATGTCACTTAATTTAAATGCTTGTAGCATCTGCCCTCCTGTTATCAAAAGCTGAGCTTTGGCTAATTGTGTTAGTTCTGCCACCTAATTGTCTTACCCCTTCTTACAAACAATGAAGAAAGAAAAACAGCATAAAGGAACTCTCTGGCTCTAATAAATTGTTTGTCTCTCCTCACTAGTCTTAAACATGAATAACTTAGTTATGAAGAAGAATTAAAGGGAAACAATCCTGAGACAAATTATAATAGCCTTGTTGCTTCTAGATTAACTGAGACCATTGTAACTAGAGTATATGTCATTTTTCTTTTGAGTAAAAGGTGGTATGCGGCCTTTGAATTGAAATTGACTGATGCAGTGCTTTTAGTTTTAAAACAATGCCCAAAACCAAACGCAGGAAATAAACTTGGTTGGACTGCCTCTTTTCCTGCTGTGTATTTCACTAGTTGGGAAAAGACATTAGTTTGCTTTGGGTTCATACTTCTCATATTTTGTGGTGTCTTTTCAACAGGCTTTTAGAAGTCCGAGGACGGCTTTATGAACTCCTGACACACTGCATCCCTCCTGAGATTATAATGAAGGTAACTGAGCTATCTAGCTCTTAATGTGTTATAAATTTTAATACTGACAGTCTCAACTAAAGCTTTTATTTAAAAAATGCACCAAAACATCATAAATTATCCAAATAGTGATGAAAAACTATGTCCCTTCCAAACAGACTAAAACTTGTTCAGTGGTCAAAGAAAAACAGCATCACTGCTGAGTAAAAATAAAGGAGGACATTCTTGGTCCTCTTGATTTTTCAGGCCAGTTACTATATTAAAGCATAGTTGATGATCTTGGTGATCTTTCACAGCCTTAATGATTATATTATTCTACAGGCTAATCTTGATATAATTGGTTTTCTTTTATAGAAGTTTTTTGTTATAAGTTCAATATTTGCTATGTCTTTGTGGAGAGGGGTGCTGAAGGATGCTAGAGCAGCTGGACTATTCCAAGAGACATGTCACCTTGGGAGGAAAAAAGCAAGTGGGATGTGCATGTTTTTGTTTTATGCAGGATGAAAGGCTGCTTAAGACAGCTAGAGTACAACAATGATCAAAAATAATGTTTGCAACTTAACCTAGTAGTGTTTACTTTGCCGCCAGACGTATTTATTTTCAAGTTAACAAATTTCTGCTTTCTGATGGTTTTGGTACTTAGGTGTTGCTTTAACCTTCCTTTCTTGCAGTAGGTTAGTGGATCCTGCATTGCTTTGTTTGAGAGGAAATAGGTGCAAGTTCTCTACCCACTCCCTCTTCATAAACTTGAAATGGTCTAGAGATACTTCTCACTTAATCCTGGCTGTTTTAATTGAGATGGATTTGTGATGATTTTATTGCTGTCTTTAAAATAATGCATTTTGGGGTGTTGCAATGACTAAAGTATTGCAGTCAAGTTGTCTTGTGTGCCTGCACATAAATATGTTCATAAATACAGAGACACTTAAGTTCTAAATAATCCTTTCCTTGTTTTTTATGAATATTGTTTCTCTTTGTGCTTGATGCTGACAAGATAGAAGTAAGTGCTGTTGTGGTAAGAATTCTCCTCAGGCCATGTGCTTTCATACTGTAGAGGTTATAGTATTTGGAGATGAGGTTAAATAATTCTCTTTTATTAAGGCATGAATTATACCAGTAAATGAGTATCTTTGCTGTTGGATGAATGAGTGAACTATTGGTTAATGCTTGGCTGTTTTCAGAGAACCAAGGTTATTCCCTTAACAAGAAATATCTAATTTTTCAAATATTACGCTGCTTTTTCCCATTTTAGGGTCTCCTGACAGAACTTCTGAATAACTGTGATGGACAACTGAAAGGTGAAGTTGCACAGATGGCAGCCTTCTATGAACACCGCTTGCAATTGGGCAGCAAAGCCATTTATCATCTGGAAGCATTTGTTGCAAAGTTTATGGCAATTTACAAGAAGTTCATGGAGGATGGACTGGATGACATGATGTTCTAACTCTGATGCCCAAAGTTATACACAGAATTTTGGGTCAAGATACCAGTAGCGTTGCAAATTTTTAGTGCTTAATTACATGTGGGTCTAGTTCTAAGTCAAATATTTTTGTTTTGCTGTTTAGTAAAACAATGTTTGTTCAGCTTTAGAAACCAGATGGATTGTTTAACAGCTACAAATCCATCTTTAGATCTGTATAAAATACATTGGCCTTTCAGAGAGACTACTCATTGCCTTGGAAAATGTGGAAGATCAGAGCTGCTTTGCAGTATTTGTAAGATGACATTAAGAAGGGAGAACACAGGTGCTCTGTGCTTGGTTTTTGTTTGTTAATCACAGATGGCCAGTGCTGAAGGACAAAGATGTTTATTCCATGTTCTTCTAAGTTCCACCTTAAACATGTATGTTCTGCTTGCTGATCTATACATCTTAGTGTTTGTCTTTTTTTTTTTTTTTTTTTAATTTGGCCTCGGTGTTTTCTGTGGTGTGCTCACACCAAATGATTTCTTTCTTTTTTTCTTTGTAAGCAGTTGCATTGAAATTGTGGAGGAGCAATACTTTGTTGCTTATAAATCACATAGAACACCTTGTTTAGAAGGATTATGCCATCATAAAGCAAGTCCACTTGGCTGACACTCTTGGATTTGTATCAACCTACAAAATGCTGTTTGGGCAAAGGTTATTCCTTTGTCTATTTTTTTTTAATTAAATGCAAAGTTTCAGCTTTGAACAAATATCTTTCACCTCTCAAACTGATATGTGACGTTTTTAAAATGGCAAAATAAATTGTAGAAAATAAAAAAGCTCACTTGGTGTTATACACTGTCTGTGATGGCCTAGGTGCATTCATCTGCTTTGATGTAGACAGCTTTCAGAAAGATGGGATATCCCACACACACTGTGAGACTGAAGGGAACCTCTGAAGTTCCAAAAAAACATCCAAATAACTACAAGCAACAAGAAAAAGCAAAAAAAACCCCTCCTGAAATAATTATAATAATAGAATACCAACACTACCTGTGCTGCAAGTCTTTCACGTGTTGTCTGTGTACCATGGTATTCTAAAAATTGCTGAATTCATGTTCTCTATTGCTTCACCATGCTAATTTAGGCAGTATTTAGAGCTTAATTAAATACTGCTGTTCTCAAGGACTTTAAGGGTTCCATGTGGGGTGTTAATGCACAGCTTGTATTCAGATTCATTCTCAGAAAGATGGTGCTGCCCTGTTCCCTGCTCAACTGGGTTCCTGAAGAAGTAGAAGATGAGAGTTTTTTTCCTTCCATATGCTTGTCACCCGAATCCACAGTGCTGGTAACTTGTCATATTGTGAATGTCTTCACTGTCAAAATATCCTGGAGAAACATTAAATTAGTTAGTGATAGGGGAAAAGAATACTTAAATTCATTATAAAGTAGGGCACAGCTTTGTAATGGAGTGGGCATAATTACTGCACATAAAAACTGCCCTGCCTGAGCCTTTTTTAATCTACGGATTTTTAAAAGCTGAAGAATTTTTATGATTTCCCTAGTACTGAAGTATAGTGTGTGATAAAGTAGAAGTGTGAGTTAAAAGGACAATGGAATGCCTCCCAAAAAACCCAACCCCAAAAGCTAATGTGGGAGAAGAAGAATCTATGTAGGGGTTGTGAAATGCACAGGGGCAGTGTTGCTGTGGAGGGGCAGGAGCTGTGTTGGAGGTTTGTTGGGGCAGAGTAGCAACATGCTCTTTGAAAAGGCCTCAGCAGCTTTGTATAAGAGTCAGAAACCCCAATATGAATCTCTATAGATGTTCTTGGTGTTTCTTGTTAAAGTTTCATTTTTATCCTTTTCTACCTGGGATGAATCAAGAGTAGCCAAGGATAGGAAAATGGCAAAATGACAATTTCTGTGAGAGAAAATGACTATCAGTATTCCTGAGAGCCAGCATTTCCCCCTGCTGATCCTACTCCTGCTTCTCGTTTTCCACAAGGTAGAACATAAATCTAAACACATGGACACGTGGGCAAAGTCTCTGCACGTGCCTTTTCTTGCTAGTAATTTTTCAGGAAATTTTGACTTGGTGTCTGTAACAGGCTTCAGGGGAAGTGCTCATGTCCCCAAGCCTGTCAGAGTTCAAGGAGTGTCTGGATGTTGCTCTGTCATGTGGTTTGTCCTGTGAGGAGCACAGAACTGGACTTGATCCTTAGGAGTGACTTCCACCTTGAGAGATTCTGTGATGATGATGATTTCTGAGAACGTTTTAGATGTTCATTGCCTTAGATGCTGCTTCCCCTCCCTTAGGAGTAGTGGCAGCTCCTGCTTAGAGGCAGTGTGATACAGATCTGAGGTGCTGGGCTCTGCTGCAGGGAGCAGGGCCCCTTCAGCTCATGCAGGTGGCTGTCAGGAATAAAACTGATTTTTCTGCCATTTTTTTCCCCTCGTGGGGCTCCCGTGAAAATCCTTTTACCAAAAATACAGTGTTAGCCTGGCAAGCGAGCATCTCCTGGGGTGGGCACAGCTGCCTCTTCAGCCTGGAATAGGATCACAGAATCATTTTAGGTTGGAAAAGACCTCTAAGATCGAGTCCAACTGAGCCTGCACACACACAGCCCAGCAACAGTGCTGTGCTGGACCTACACTGGGCACAGCACACCTGCCTCACAGATCAGGTGGAAGAGGCAGTGCAGATAGACTCCTGAACACTGACTAGCACAGGACCAACCTCTAGATGATCCATTTCTTCAGCTGATTTCATCTTTTGAGACCTGCTTAGAATTGCTGCTGAACTGCATGCTGAGAGGATTACCCTCGCTTTCATCCAGTGACATCTCCTGCTAACTGGAAATGAAAACTCCAAGCTGCTCCCTCCCACGTGGGACTTGAACACAGAAGGTGTCTGAGGGGTTGCAAAGAAGTCAGCTTCATGCTAGCACAGAAAGCCAGAGGTGAAACCAGTTTAAAAAAAAAATCAAGAAACTAAAGGCAGCAACTACTTCTGTTGAAACTTTCTCTGCTCTGTGGAGATCACCTGTGCAAAGGGTGAATGGTACATTCATACTTTATTCCCCATCTCTGAAGTCCAACTGTTAACTCCTGTGAGGAATGTTATTAAAAGAATTTTACCTCCGTTGTTGAATGTACCCTGAAGGGTAATCAATAGTATGTCATGCAAAGTGCATGTTAGGAATTAACTACATTTCACAAAACGGCTAAGATTAAAATAATTTGCCATTAACTTCAACACATTGAGAAACTGACTCAGAATTTTCTCTGTCATCAAAATTGAAATTATTTGCTCCTACTTCAGTTTTTTTTTTCTCTTTTTAAAGCTGTGGATGCTTTGTTTGTTTGCAAATTGACCCCAGTAACAGTTAAACATTCCTATAACAAGTTGACTGTCTTCTACAGTTGGGTACAGTGTGTGTGCTGAACTTCTGGAAAAAACTGTATGCTCTGTTTCAGCAATCCTGGAGTTAGTAAATTGTGTCCCAATAATTTGAGCCTTAGGTGGTGTTTCAGTGGAAGTGGGTTTGGCACCTCCTAAATAGGACTGAGGCACCAGCTATTGCAAGCATTTAGTTTCACCACTGACACCACTGGTCCATCTGTGTTTCTCCAAGCAGCCACCACCTATGTCCTGGCACTTTCTTGGAGCTATCTCCAGTTTTGTCCCAAGACATGGATTAAGTATTGATCTTTCTTGTATGTTTTAACCTTTTTTGAAAGCCACTGTATAGAGTTATGAAGAATTTAGTTTGGGCATGGGGAAGTTGAAAACTGGGAACTGGAGACCTGTGCTGCTCTCTCTCAGCTGACCTCATATGTCCCCAAATAATTTTTCTTGGTTTTCCCTGAGATGATCTACTTTCCTGTATGAAATGTGATGCTTTTAGTTGGCAGTCTGTGACAGCTAGTGAATGGTACAGTTTCACTATAGCTAAATGTTGCCAATGTGGGCTTTCACTGCAAGCAAGCTGGTGTTCCTTTTTTAAACTCATGATAGTATGTTCATGTCAAACGATTTTGTGCCAAAGTATAAAGGCAACACTTAGCTCACTCCTGGCCACAATGAAATATGAAAGGCATGCTAGTAAAGCACGTGTTTTTAGAAATCCATGGAATATTTCCTGTGCTTTTTACCACTCAGAATCCTTTTGCAAAATGTTATTTCAGTCTTGAGTGAGAAGGAAGGGAAGAAAATCAGGAGCCCCATCAAAGAGAAAAAAGAAAGAATCAGAATGACAAAGCAGGCAAGGACAGATCCTGAGGGAAGACAGGTACACTCATTAATTGTATTTACATTTCAAAGACGAGTCACCTGGGGTGTTCTCAATCATAGCCTGTACTTATATTCCCTGCCACACACCATGAATAATAAATGTACTTTTGAAGATGGAGTGAGTAACCAAATAGGCTTCTTCCAGATTTAATTTTGTGGATGATCTTAATTTGAGAGGTCAGTACAAATGCCTATGGTAAGTGACAATTTTAGGCCAGTAATTGCTAATTAAGACAGAAAGCAAGATGCTGGCTAAGGCACTTTCAGATAGATCACAGATAACCTTGCAGGAGCTGATTAACTCAAACGGAATACCTCCTTAGGTGATAGCTACCAAATGATACTTGGAACAATTTTTAAAATTAAAAAGGATGAGTGAAAAAAGATTTATGAAACTCTTGGCCTCATTTTCTCAGTAGAAAAAATTTTGAAACGTGGGGTTAGCTGTTTGCCAATTAGCAAACAATTAGAAGAAAGACATTTACCCAGCAGGTAAATATCTTTTATGATAGACTCACACTCATCAAACCTGTTTATGCTGAAGGAGGATAAACATTGCTGTGCTCTCAGTGTCTCAGTGATGTGAGCAGCACTGGCTGCTGCTTTGTGCCACCTTTGCATGGGCTGGGTGGTTCTTAGTGTGACAGTGCTTAATGTAGCAAGTGCTGAACAGAGGACCTTGTGCTGTGCTTATGATCCTGGGGTAACTGTGGACAATTTCCCAGAGCTCCACAAAAGAAATTAGGAGCAGCACAGCAACAGTCTGTGGAGAAAACAGAAATCTCCGATACCAGGGAATTTTTTGGGACTTGCAAAAAGAAAAAGATAGGTCATAAAAAGACAGTGAGAAGACATCAGTTTTATTTGTATTAGTATCTGTAAAGGAGATCATCACTGATAGATCAGAGTTAGTGTCAGACATTGGAAGCTTTTCTGAAAGTGTCCCTTGTACGAGTGAGGCCTCAAGTGACCATCACTTCAGAGTGGTGCATGCTGTAAAGTAAAGCAGAGATAAGATAAAAAGCAGAAAACTTTCTACAAAACAGGGATGTGTCAGCACTGCCTGGTGAAAAGGTGGAGGGGGTGATGAATCTGTCTGAGTGTTTAAGGCTGAACTCCTCTCCATGCTTCTTCCACAAGCAATGGACAGAGATAAGCAGGTGCTGAACATGAGCTAGCTAGTCCAAACAAGTCTTCAAGGTGTATTCCGTTGTTCATCCTCTAAAGGAACTATTCCTTGCCATTAACTCCACAGGCAATAAAGGAGTACAAAACTGGATTTACATACAGATCTACTGACTCGGTGCCTAAATGAAGCCAGAAAAAAATGTACCTGTCTATTCTAGAGTCCAACACAGAACAGCGAAGAGCACAAGAGGAAAGCAGATTGGATCAAGTGCTGGTCAGGAGTGCAGAGGATTTCCCTCCTACATTCGTTGGCACAAGGTAGTGCCTACCTTGCAGACTGCAAATGCAGATTGTGTTGAAGAAATTAAGGAATGCACTCAGTCCTGGTTTTGCTGCTGGCATTCTAATCAAAATAAAAATTTAGAACAGAGTTTAGGGCTTTATAATATTTCTGACATGCATAAATGTGACAATTTATTATTACATGATCTTTCCAAACAAATATGTACTTTTACTTTTTTTTTTTTCCACTTTGAGGGCTGTGACGGGGAGCAGTATCTTTTAAAAGAGTCTGAATTAAGTCTGATTCCAAGAAGCCCAGAGGCAGCCATTGAGAGTGCCAGGCATCCCACGTGGAAACAGGTCTAACCTATCCTTTAGGCAGAACTTCCCTGAAGAAGTGGCCCTTTGAGGTTCATTTCATTCAAAACAAATACATTAACTCCTTGTTTGATGGAGAGTTGCTTTTAGAGCTGCTAACACTTGTCCAGGGATTAAAAATCCTTCCAGCTAGGCTAGTATTGGCCCTGTGACATGGATCTTGTATGGAAACAGCTGGCATGGATCAGGTGGACAGGGGTATGGCATTAGGATAAATCTTGTGGCGACTCATTGCACCTGAGGGAGGAGCTGGAGATGATGAGCACCTTCAACTAAGGGAATGCTGGAACAGGTTAAAACCTTCCAACAGGAGTAGTCAGGTTCAGTTATAATACCTGTGTTGTTCCAGGAAAAAACTTAGTATCAAGTGTGCTTGAGGGCAAGGACTGGCAGCTACTATCAGAGGCTTTTTTTTTTGTGCAGTGTGTGGGTGAACAGTCTGTTGAGCTGGGGGAGCAGATATGATGGGGAGGGGGGGGGGGGGGGGTTGCTCAGGGCTGCTTTGGGAAACCTGAAGATGCACCAAAAATTTAGAGATGCTGTTAGAGAATGGTGTTAGTAATGCTAAGGTTGTTCAATCACCGTGTGGGCTGCTCATTTAAGAGTTGGTGCACTATCTTTGTATGAAATGAAGGGAATGGTGTCATCAGAGCTGAATGGCAGCAACATTTTGTGGCTGAAAATTATTTTCTCCATTTGCACAATGATGTTAAACTAACATTTAGGGGGAAAAAAGGAGCACTGCAGAGGCAAACATTACAGATGGAGGACACTGATTAGCCTATCTAGCTCTTCCACCTGAGAATACAAGATGTACTATGATGGTACCATGGAAGGAAGTAAAGGAAATGTTATTGCAGATATTATATCCAAATTGAATTAAAGCTGCATTAAAAACCAGAGATTACTGCACTTTTCCATGCTAGGTTTGAAAACATGATATACATCTGCAACTGACAGGCACGCACAGAACTTGCAGGGGCTTATTTCTTAGAAAACAAGTTTGCTTTCTGACATGCTGCTTCACAAATCCATGGAAACAAAGGCAGGAAGTAAAATTATAGACAGACATTAATAAATAAACACCAGCAAAGCAGCTGTGTTGTTTAGGATTATTGTTTGTTTTGCTTCCAAATATTTACTTTACATTGCAAACTTTTAACAGTAAATTGTTGCAGTTTCTTTATCTATAAAAATCGGGTAATTAATCTGATCTCCTTTGCAAAAGGTTAGCCTGCAGATAAAAGCATTATGTTAATAAATATTTTTTCAGTTGACTAGCGGTCACTGGAACACTTTTCTGTGCTGTGCTCATTCACTGTAGAGATTTAAATGAGTTACTAAATCCTTATGACTTCAATTTTTATTGGCAGGACAAAAGAACAATCCTTAAAAACATCAAGACCCCTTTTAAAACTGTGCTTTTGAGGGGTCATGTAGTGGCATACAGGCAGGCAAATATCTCTTTGCTTCCTTGTCTGTGGCTGCTTCGAGTGAAAATATCTCTGGAATGTGACAGTGTCATGAGTTACTGCCTCTGCCACAAGGGCTCTGTGCACCCAGTAATTCATGTAAAAGCCAGTCTGTCTCATATGACTGGAAATATCGTATGGGCTGACAAAGAGGAACTGTATTAAAACGGTGTATCTTTCAATTACTTCCCACATTATGTTACATCAAGTGGCAGAGTACAATAAATTTTAAAATAAAAAGTTGACATGAATGATCATATAGTAATAAATGAACAACAAAGACTTTTGATGCGCACATAAAGAAATATCCAGCAATCACCTTCCAACTATATTTTTCTATTTTCAAGTAACAAACCACAGCTGGCAGCTGTTTATGAAAAGGGATCAGTGTGCTCAGCCTGAAATAATAACTCTAGGAAAATATTTCAATAAAGATGTATTTTAAGAACAAAATCAAAGAAAATAAAGTCACAGCACCTAAGAGTTTCAAAGAAGTTTCTTCCTCATACAAGCCCTTCTCACAAAAAAACCCCCAGGGCTATAAAAATTTCAGGAATGGTTTTCAAAGGCACTGAGCTTCCAAAAGAAAGAAAACCGCTAAGTATTCCCTTTGTGCTTCAGTAAGGGAATTACCCCTAGAACTTCCACACTTCAGTGTTTTCTGTGATCATGCAGCAGTTGGGATGGTACAAATGACAAATGCATAGCTCAGGAATATGGTGCTCTATCAGCTTGGCCAGTTTCTTGGCTATCAGCTTGGCTATGCAGGGTCAGGGCACTCTCACTGACCTTTTTCTGCATAGAAGTGCCTACTCTGCTTTTGCTCTGAGGTTAGCAGAGAAAGCTCCTTGGTTGGGTGATGGTCTATTTTAAGTTGTGTTCTGACAGGTAATTCTTTCTGACATGAAATCAGGTCAGGTAAATACACTCTGCTGCAACCACAATGACTACCTGTAGCTTTTAGGGAGCTGTACTGTTGCTTGCCCTAATTCTGAATAGCAACTTCTGAAAGCCTTTGAGCAGTGTGGTGACATGGGGCAGCACAGGTTTAGCAGCCGCTTAAAAAGTTGTTGTATTTTAGAAACTCAGTTTGCAATGCAGAAAAAGTGAGAAGCACATTTCAGAAAGCCATGCTCTCTGGGCTTCTTTTTTTTTCAACTTTTTCTCCCTTTTTTAATTCATTCAGCTCAACTCTAATTGCCATAACTAATGAGCCCTTCTTGGTGCCACTGATCTCCCAAATCTAATAATGAGCCAAGTGATCTTGAGAACAGAGACCATCTCAGAGGTTTCTCTGACACTGTGCACAGAGCTTTTTTCTCCCCTCTGCAGGATGAGCTTCTTGCTGTCCTGCATAACTCTGAAGTGCCATCCAACTTATGACAGGGATGTTTCAAAGCCAGTTCTTTGTCCCTGTGAAGAATTGATTTTTGTACTCCATGTGAGCAAGGCTCACCTGAGGAGCAGGAAGGAGGTGAAGGTTTCTAAGGAACAAAGTTGTCTTGCTTTTCAAATCTTTCCAAATTTTGCTCCATTGCCCACACATATATCATTATCTGGCCTCCAATTCTCAAGATGTGAGCCATCTCTTTTATCACTTGCATGCACCTCTCTTCCAGTTGAAAAATGGTGTATCACTAGAACAGAACAGATAAGGCGAATAAGTATCCCTTGAGGTGCTAATGAATACAGAGTGTAGGGACAGGGACTGGCTCTGACACACTGGGAGCCCATGGTTTGCACCACAGGAATACATCATTTATCATCCGTTGTGCTACCTTTATCATCTCTGACATTGTGCTAACTTTAAAGAGTCCCTACCACACTGACATATTTTAAAAACACAGCAGAATTTAGAAATGTTAAAACAACTGGCATCTGTCAGGCTGGCAATATGCAAGAAAATGATATTTTCTGAATGAATGGCTACCACCTGTGGCAAAGCAACCTGGAATGTTGAATCAACACATTGGTGAAAGACACTTGGTCAACTAGCATTTGTCTACTTCTTCCCAGTAACAAATATATATAATTAAAACAAATAGATAATCTCACTCCTGTGTGATACCCACCTCCTGGCAGACAAACATGCAAGATGTGGAGAACACCCCATCAGTAGGATGGTGGAACTCAAGCAATAAAATTTGCTTTGCACCAGAACTCAGTTTAAATTTCAGTCTCATTTCAATATTTTTTTTTGCATTAGAAAAGGCAATTGGTCTCAGACTTTGGCAGGAATTTGCAGAATGACAGTGCTGCAGGTTAACTCCTGCTCTCAGGCTGAGCAGGTTTGGAGCAATTCACAACAAACACCAAGGCTGATTAGGTCTTGGTGCACAGCAGGGACTCTGATAATGGTTCTGTTACATCAAGAGAATGTTAAATCCTGTAATAGCGCTGGAAAGGAAAGGGTACATATTAAAGACACTGAAAACAAAAAGCAATAGAATTAATGATAATTATCCAACATTATACTTCCCTCAGTGAAAACACCCTGTGCTAGATTGAGAAGACATTTCTACACATACCACTTCAGATTACAATGACAGGTCATCTTTTGGTTAAGTTTTTGAAATTATGGCTTCCACAGAGAAATAATGTGTCTTTCAAGGAAAAATAAAGTGCAGTCTTGATTATTTCTAGGAACATAACTACAGAAAATGCTAGCAGAAGCTTTGTATGTGCAGCCTCTAAGTGCTTGTCTGGGTTGCCATTCAGCATCAGATCCATCTTGCCACAGAAAAAGAGACACTTCACAATTAAAAGAATAACAGCACAGAATCCAGCTGTCATAGGAAAACACTGCAATGAATGATGCATTCAGAGTCTCAGTGGCAATGTGAGGATCAAAAGGCAAGCTTTGAAGAAATAGGATGTTTTAACATTCAGTTATTCGACTGCCTGTAGGTTTCCCATTTTCTGAGATCAGCAGAAATCAGTTCCAAAAGCTTAGGTCTTAGCTTAGCAGTAGTTGAGATGTTGATACTGAAATATTATGGCCTTTGTAATTAAAAATGCATCAAGTACCATGCAGGAAATTACAGTTTATTAATACAATCTCACACTGAACAAAACTTTAGTGTTGTCAAGATAAATTTGTCAGATAACTTTAAAAGCTGTGGGTGATGTATTCCATTTAAAAAATGCATAAATCTCGGAAACAGAGCTTTTGCATAGGGCAACATCACACTATCCAGAAATCACAGATTATTGTATTACTGCACATGACTGTTTTTAATCAAAGCCAAACCTGTGAGACTCCAAGACCACCATGAAGCCACATTCACTTAAAGCAAGCAGCTCACAAAAGATACTTTTTAAAATTTTCCTTGACATCAATGTTTTGTCTATTGATACTGTTTAATCTGAATAAGTTGCAATGTGCAGTATAAGTGCTGCTTCAGAGGTGGAGCTGAGCTGGCAGTGAGGCACAAACACTGAGGTCTGACTGCAGCCCAGCAGTGACATGAGCTTGCTTCCCTCTCCTCCAGTGGAAACAGTTCAGATCTGCTCCTCCTGCAACTCCTCTCGTACTGATGAGTCAATGGCACTGAAGAGGATATTTCATATAATCACAGGATAGTTTGGGTTGGAAGTAACCTGAAGATACACCTACTTCCAATCCCCCCACCATGGACAGGAACACCTTTCACTAGATTAGGTTGGTGTGACCTGGCCTCGAGCACTTCCAGGGAGAAGGCATCCAGAACTTCTCTGGACAACCTGTTCAGTGCCTCACCATCCTCATCGTAAAACATCTGTTCCTATTGTCTGATATAAATAAAGTTTAGAATATCCCTCTCCATCTTTTTAACAACTCCCCTTTAATTGTTCAAAGACTACAATGAGGCCTTTCTGGTGTGCTACCCCTAGCAGTCTTCCACCATCAAATCAACATAGTTTAAGGTGATTTTCCACCATCCAAGCACTACAAAACAAGGGTCCAGACGCTTGAAAGTGCATTTATTATAGTGAATGGCATTGTAAGTCAAAAGTAGCTTTGTCCTAGATTGCAATAAATACAGAAACTTGCACACGTTGAAAACAATATCAGGACAGAGGAAACTTACTCTGGGTCAGAGCAAATATCCCTCCAGCATGGTTCTGTGGCAGCAGCCAGCACAGGAGGTACAGGAAAAAAAGAAGGGAAGAAGAGCGATGCTCTGTCCCCTTGCCTCCTGTGGTCAGCATCCTAAAGAGCTGTATCTGATAGCCAGGGGTGGATCTGCCCTCCATGGATGCTTTCTTGGACTCACTTGTACTTCAGATTACACAAATTCACATGTCAAAGTAACTTGCAATTTAATTATATGGATTTTTTTTTCCTGTTTTAAATCTTTCCCTGTGGTCCTCCTGTTGCAATAAAGCACAGAAATTTACTCCTTACTCACTAATTTAATATAATTTGGGGATTCCAGGATGCTATCTCCCTCAGGAGTAGTATGAATCACACACTTCCTTTAAGATGCTTTTGTGATGACAGTCTATATAATTAGGTAAAGAGCCATAGCCCATTAATCTGTCCTCATACATAATAAGTTTGTGCCTTTGATGGTTATAAAAACCTTTTCTGGTTCACCTATATCCTTCCAGAGCTGGAGAAAACCCAAATTTCATTAAGTATTCAAGATATGGGTGCATCAAATTCTTACTTTCTACCACTCTTCTGCATTATTTTAATTTTTGTTCTTAATATTTTAATACTTCTTTTGACCAGGTTTGAACACTCATCTAATAATTTTCAGGGCAATGAAAATGCCTAATGGTGATTTCAATAGTTTTCCTGAACGTGAGCAAAGGGTACTTCTGTGCCTGTACCCTTAGTTATTTTTTTCTATGCACATAACCTGGCAGGTATCCACAAATATTTTTCTGAGATTTTGCACCCAGTCATTAGTTTCATGTGGGAATTTTTCTTGCAACTGCTTGCAGCTAGCAATCCTGAATAACTCTGTGTCAGCAGCAAGCTTTATCACTGGCCTAGTAATTTCCTTTGTAATTATAAATTGGTATCTTTACACATACACTGTGCTGTACACATACACTGGGCATTCAGCACTGAGTCCTTCACCACTTTCACACTCCTCTACCAGCATTTTACCCTTCTGGCTTTCCCTTGCAATTTTCCTTGAATTTCTTCCTTTCTGATAGTCAACTTTTATGCAGTGAAATTTTTTAAAGCATTTTCAAGCAGGTGGTTCAATTACAGTCCCATTAAATTTAGTGAGAGGACGTGGTTCTTGCACAATTACTTATTGATGTGGGCCTGATGTATTGTTTCAGACTAATAAGAGTTTTTTCCCTTCTGGGGGTTCTCAGATTAATCTTTTCAAGACTCTTTGTGCCCCTGTTGTACCATTTACACAACCTACATATGGAAACTGTGGTTTCTCAATATTGTGTTTACTGCCCCCACTGCCCCTGTAGTCTCTTTTAATAATCTGTGGTCATTTTCTCTAAATTTATCAAAGAGTTGGTGATACATCCTCATTATTACACTGCTGTCCTTTGTAGCTTTCTACCTACTGTTTTTTCTTCCAGAAATTTCTCTCATGCTACTTTTTTTCCACAGATCAATATTTAGATCTTTTTTAGCTGTTATGCAAGCCCTGTAACAAAAGGTAGAAAAACCCCTTAAGGGATTTAATGAAAGTTATGTCATTAGCATACTAAATAAAATCATGCCATGGTGATGAGGACAAGTAGGACCACTTTCAATTTTTCAAACATACAAGCAAACCATTGAAAAAAAAATTTGCATGGGTTGAGCACAAGTGCTTAACCAAAACTGCTGACAGTTTTGCAACAAGAAAGCCTTACTTCATAGATTATTGGTTGTTTTAAATTAAAAATTATTTTCATTTTGGCAATACATTCCTCTACTCTATCAAAAGTCAATTCAAATTAATTTTGTGTCATATACTGCCCATTCCCACCACTTCTGTTTAAATTGAAGACTGAAAGTTTTTCCACAGCTGAAAAATGCATAGTGAAATTTTATATTTTAAATGGAGAAGGTGAGGAGGAAAGAACATTTCAAAAATTCTTCTCTTCTTCATTTTACTAGAATATAATTAATTGCTCCTTCTCTTAATTGAATACTGTGACTAATCCTACTAAAAGGGATTATTTAGAGCAAGCAGGCAATGCTAGATACACTTTTGTGCCATTCAGCTGTCTTCAGAGAACAAAACTGAAAGCATAAACAACTTTTCAAAATTTTTTACAAGTCACTTTCAAAATTAATATTTTAGGTCAGTGATTCAATTTAAACCCTGCTAAATGGCAAAAAAAAAGAGATCTGTGTAATCAGAAATTGCTTTTCTCTGTTAAATTTCTTTATTGAAGTTAAATCCCGTTGGAGACATTTGGAAAGTATTTAAGGATCACGGAATTTTTATCTCACAGAATCCTTTGTATATACTATATATACACTTCAGATGCCACTTTATCCCTGTCAGCTGTAATAATGGGAACAATTGGAACATATATAAAGGCATGGTTCTAAGCTAAATGTTATTTTAGTCTCTCCATTATGGTGATATCAAAAATAAAAAGAGGAAGGAAAATACTAATATACCAAAATATTATTTAAAAGCATTATTGACTGTCTTCAAACAGTGTTTCCATGAAAAGCTTTTTCCTGTTGAAAACATAACTCAATTACTTGGGATGGAAAATTTGTACATTCTTTTATTTTTTGCACATTTATGGTTAACTTGAGGAAATAAGGCTGTTGCCTTTATAAAAACCATCACAATTGTGGAATTTAATTACTTTATTAAAGTATTGATTCAGGAGTCATGTGCTTTTTAAGCATTTGAATGGCTACACTGTTTTAGCTGTATTCCTTCTGTGTTTATTGAAGATGATTCTGAAATGTTTGTCACAGCAGCATGAAGTGGGGACACCTATATCTAAAACCAGGAAATGAAGATAATAAAATAAGGTAAAGCAAAGCAGTCTTGATCAAGTCATCCCTCTCCTCTCCTTTGTGTCATCCCCCAGGTGCCTACCCTGGATTACTTCTTCCCTGGTTCCCTCATAGAGCAGTGTGACCTTTCCTGGAGCTGCTGGCCCAGTCTCACCAGCTGCAGCACCTGGGCTTTACCCAGCTGGGCTCTCAAAGATGGCTCTGTCTGCCTTCAAGCACCTTTTAATCTTGCTTATGGACTTCATATTAGTTTCCATTGCATAAAGAGAAAATAATGCAGGCAGCTCCTCCCCTCCCAGGTGTGCTTCTGTGTGCTGGCCTACAGGACAAGGCACTTTTCCACCTCCTTTGGGCTGTTTGGCTGCAGGTTTCAAGGGTTGATGGTGTTGGTTTCCCCGCTAGCGCAGACGAGTGTTGAAGGACTGGTGCCCATCCCTGAAGAGTGGAAATGTGGGTTTGAAACACCTCCAGCTTTGGAAGGAAGTGAATTGAGCTCTCCTGCTTTCTGGGTCTTCTGATTCCTGAGGACTTGGCTGTACCAGAAAGAGAAAAAAAGCGAAGTCTCTGCAATACAGTCTGTTAGACACCAGACCTTTGTGCTAGGGATCCTGATTGAGTGAAGAAGGTGCAAATGTGCACCTAGGTCAGGTGCCTGGACACTGCTCTGGGTCCATTCTGGATCACAGTGTCTTATTCATTAGGACAACAAGCTTTTGGCAGCACAGTGTGAAACCCTTCTGCTAGGGAACCCTGCTCTCAGGTGACAGCACAATCCTGACAAAATGGTGATGTGGAAGCTGCCCTGCCATGCCTCCTTCCACAAACACAGCCATGTTACTCTACCCCGACAAAGAGGAAAAGAGCTGTACACGGGCAGCTTGTGCAGCTGCTGAGAAGTTGTCACCTCTTTTATTGACACCCAACAGCTGGCCAAGACCTTGCAGCCAGGTAATGCTGTTAAGAACGTGTAGGTGAGATTTGAGACAGATATACTGCCAACATGGTGGCAGTGATAAGGCCACAGATTGTGGTCTAAAATAAATTATTCCATTTAAAAGTGATAAACAGGCTGCTGGCTGTTACTGTGAAAATTAACCTAAATTTAAGGGTGTATTTGTTCTGCACTCCAGTAACTTGGAGCAACACAATGAACCATAAGGAAAATGGCTCCTTCTGCTGCAATGTTTGTTTTTCTAAGTTAAAAAAAACCAAAAACCAAACCCAGCAGAGTCTAGTTTTCTGACATGAACTCATCCTGAGATACATACATTGGAAATAAACTCAGGATTGTTTTGATAAATCAGTTATAACCAGCATGAAAATATCAATGCAAGAAGCACAGAGCTCCTGATTTGGTTGAGATAGAAATCCTTGCTGTGGGTGATAATTGCCTAAACAGACAACACTGTTAGCTGTTGAATGAATCCAGAGAAAAAAACAGTGGAAATGACAGAAAAGCCTGCAACTCCTATGGAGCTTCTTTGCATCTCTAAGAATTTGTGATTACTAGCTTGAAAATACTGGATTATTCACTTTAAATAAGACACTAACATTGGTGAAGCTAAAATTGAAATCAGGGCTGGCAGATATCTCAGAAGCAGCAGAGGTACTCTGTGGGTCGCCTCATCAAAACCAGAAAATCCCACAATGGGTGGTATTTCTCCTGTGTCTCTAAGACCTCTTGTGATATTCAGATTTTGTTAATATTTTGCACATCTGATTTCCACCAGGGAGAAGGGTTCGCTGATGTGAGAGGGGCTGTATTAACATTAGGGAGCAACTGGTTATAGGAGAGTCAATGGATTTTTCTTAAAAAGCTCAGATGGGCTTTACATTGCAATAGATGCAGAAAAATAGAGGTTATTCATTTGCTCTCTCCATGGAAGACTTAAACACTTGGCCTGAATGTGACCCAATTTCCTCCAACCTACTCTTAAAATCCTCTTAATATCTGAGGTAAATAACCTTTGCTCCAGGGTAAGATTATTATTTTTTTTTCTTCCAATGTCAAACAAAGAACAAGTTTCTCTAAAAGTCATTTATGTATTTGAAGAGTATTATGTTTCCTTCAGTCTTTTATTTTTTCTCTTTCTTGACTAACCAAATGCAATTCCTTCAGCTTCTTCTAAAAATTTAGATTTTCTAAACATCAGTTGTTTAAAATGTCTCAATACAGATTGCAAACTTTCTGAGGAATGGCTCCCAAAAGCAGATCTAAGCGGACCTAAGATCTCAAACACACCAAGCACAGGAGAGTGACTCAGTTTTCTGACTTCCATGAAAGTGTTCTGTCACCATCCCCAGCAGGTGTTGGTGTGATTTTGTAGCAGCATGACACTACTTGCACCTTTTTGCCCCGTGGTCCATCTTGCCTGGTTGTTATTTCTGATTTTGTTCATTGAATATTTCCTTGCCGAGCACAGTATGTCCCTTTTGATGGTTTCTGTATGACTTTTTGATTCCAGAGAACCCTCCGTTATTTGCCTTTGTCAAATCCCATCTTCCAAAAGAATTCCAGCTCCTCCTATATAGGAACCATTCACAAACTGTGCAATATGCTCTCTAGCAGCCATCAAAGTTATTAATTAAAACTTTGCATAGAAATAGAGGTAGGGTGGCTCTGAAGAGCTTGCCCTTTTTCAAATGAGTACTGTGGGGAGACTGAACGACTCATTCATTTTGAGAATGATTCTTTTCCCCATATTCTTAGCTCCATTTACTTATTTTACTTGCAACATTGACACAACAGTCAAGATGTATCATGTCTTCTCCTGCTACCCTGCCTATTGGGATGATTACCCTGTCAAAACTGGAAAATAGATTGACTTGCTCCTGACAAACCCATATTGGCTGTTTCCCCTTACATTAGTATTCTGTAGGTTTAAACAATGTAGGTTTAAATAATTTATTCTATTTAAATTAGATTATTTAAATTATTTATTCTACTATCCTTGCATAAATCTAAGTTAGCTTGGCTTTCCCTTAATTTTCTTTCTCTCTCTTTTGGAAACAAATGTTATATTTGCTTTTCTTCACTTGCTGGAGATCTTAATTATGATCTGCTAGTTCACAGTAGTTTAAGATTAATTTCACTAGCAATTTGTGTAACCAAATTTATATAAATATTCTTTAACACGTTCTTTCACTTTGTGTAGTCCAAACTCTTGTTCTCTTATTAAAACTCTCTAAACTTGTTGGTGACTCATACTAATTTTTTGTAAAGACCAAATTAAAATGCAGGTTTCCTTCTCATCGCTTATTTGCTCTTCTTTCTTTTTTGTTTTCCTCTTGCTATATATGCACTTATAAAACCTTTGTCTAGTTCTAATTCATGTTATTTTGTAGTCATCCTGATTTTGGTTCTTCACACCATGCCATTTAATTATTAACAGTTGTGGTTTTTGCTGATTTCTTTTCAACGTCTATGTCATTAAAGAGTTCCTCTCATACCACACCTCTCTGCTTTCCACTGGAACAGGTTTCTTGTTGTGCCTTTAACATTGCCTGTTTAAGGGGATTTTATGACCTCAGTGCCTTCTTGTTGGAAAGAATAAAAAATTTTTAGAAAATAATCCTGGTTGATCATTTGGAAAAATGAAATATAGGAGGACTGGCAGGTGCCTTACCTATCTGAAAAAACTCTGTGTTATGCAGTAACCCAAGTTGTATGGAAACATGAAATTTCTTTGTGGCATAAGGAAACTTCGTCATTTATGGCAGGGCAGTATTATGCCCATAATCATTGGCACAGCATTGCAGTGTAACTCCGCTGAGATCTGACATTAACTCTTAGTTTCTTCTTGCTCAGTATCTTTCTGAATTTTACCATAACGACAGAACCTTATAGACTAAGGAAACACTCCCAGAGATTTTAATTGGGCTTTTTTATTTTTTCTTCCAAGAAACTCTTCCGCTTTGTGTATTTTAAAGCATTATACGATTTGCAGTTACACAGACAATTTTCTCAGACAGTACAAATTAGAACTATTCATGCTTATGACCCTTCGGTTTCCCTCACTTTTTCTGTTAAATTTCCACAAGACTAAAAGATTACATATTACAGCAAAGTTAGTTTTCATATATTGGTATTAACGCTGAGGAAAGCCATTTAATGCTCTTCACTCCAGAAAACCTTTTTCCCACTGGGCTAAGAGTCTGATCAGATATTTTAGTAATATAAAATAACTTCACTGACTTGAGTACCTGACACTTAATTGAAGAGGTAAATATTATGTCTTCACCTTTGTATTTGCAGGAAAGAAATTAATATCTATATTAAGAGAGAAAGCTTCTTCTTATCCCTCGCCCATTTGACAGTACAAGAGCTCAGTATATGCAAGACTTTATTAACTCAGAGCATGATTTCTACACATAAAGGAAAAAAACCCTCCACATTTACAGAGTTAAAGCCACAATAAAAAAGTAAGTCCTGTATTATGATTCAGAACAATTCCTTGGCAAAGGGAAAATAAGAGTGTCAGTCCTCTTTCCATTACTGCAAGTGGCAAAAATTCTACTAATTTCAATAATTTAGCAACAGCTTCATCATGTAAACAATTAAAAATCTTTCACTCTATGGTAGAGGGGATGATTTCTGCTGTTTGGTGATATTAAATCTCAAGTAAAACTAATACGTTGGGAAAGTGAGTATGATTTCTCTCTTAAAGCAGTGAAAACGTGGAACGAATTGCATATACTCACAGTACAAACTGTCTCGTGAAAAGAAGTTAATTATTTGAAAGCAGCACATTTTAAACTTTTTCTGATACACCTATCTATATTTGTTTCTTGTGAGGCTACTCCTTCAAGCTGGCAAAAAAATACTTCGTTATATATTGCATATGCAATAGGTGAAAAGTACAAGTTAAAATCGCCAAGTTAGGCCATATCTTCTGCTTTTCTTTAGACTGTTCACAAGTACTCCTGGGGCACAGACCTCTGAACACCTTCTGAACATTGCTGCAGACCCTTATCAACAAATCTGGCTTGTCCTACAATTACTTACCCCGCATTTTCAGAAAATGCCAAATCACCTTTGGGCACAGGGTGATCCCTCTGGGCAAAAGGTGTGAAAAACCAATAATAAGGACTATTAGCTATTGGTCGTGTTTCTTAAATCATGACTGAAGAATTTTCAGGTGGTGTAACTGAGCCTGGCTCCCAGCCCCGTACAATGACACAGCAGTGACAGTGACATAGCAGTGACAATGACACAGAGCCAGATTTCCAGATGGATTTGGACTTGAAAAGCAAAGTCCTTCAGGGCTTAATGGAAGATCACCTGAGACATGGAGAATACGATGTGCCAATATATTCACTAACTTCAAGTGATGTGAGACATTAACATTTACTTTGAATTGATGAGGCTTGGAAACCTTCACATTCCTGTGGTTGAAAAAAGGAAAATCAGGTTTGCTGAGCACTGTAATTTGTTTTATTTACAGTACTAATTTTTAATCAATATAGGCTTAATACCAAACTTTTAAAAGTTGGTTCAGTAATTCCGAGACTCCCAAAAAAATAAAAAGAACTCTCAAAATGTAGAAGAGAACAAAGCAGAGATTAATGCTACCATTCAGCATTTGCTTTAAATGTGGCCAAAAGCAAGTAGCTGCTGCACTGTTAAATTAGGATGAAAAGGGCAACTAATCAAAAGGGAAAAATCTTACAGGAAATGAAATCTGAGGTTACTCAATGAACATTTTGATGTAGTAGTGCTGAAGTGAACACTTCTGCTTGATTTTTCATCAGCTTCTTCTTTGTCTATATTATGCCCTCGTTTGCTGAAACAGGTCTCTCTGCAGAGAAGGAACGGGTAAATGATTTGGCTGAAAACAACCTTTCTTTCTGCTGGGTTACTTTCCAGCTCTATCAGTGTCATGGTCATCCTTTTTCATAAACACAAATGATTGTGCTGGCTGACAGGCCATGGAACATGGGAGTAAATCCAGTGTTTGGGAAGGATCAGAAGGATATGATATTGAGTTTTGAATATGTTCAGTGCTCCTAAGCAGGCTTCTTTGTTACATTTTCTTCCTGACATTTCAAATTTCTGCCATGTGATAAGGCACAAACAAGTCTTGCTCTTTCTGTTTTTTCACAGAAAAAAACTCACACCTTGGGCTAGAAAAAACCTCACATCTGTATGACTTACCTCTTTTTTAGTTTTTCACTAAGTTTGCAAAAATACACATTCCTTGTGCTAATACAGATTTATCTGGTCTGCACAACCCAGAATATTCTGTTGGTCACTGAAAAAATCCCAAACCTAGAAGAGACAGCAATGCCAGCCTAAGTGGTTTAGACTCTTTGTAAATCTGTCCTGTAGGCTCTGGCCACAGATAGAACTTACCAGCAATGGACAAGACAGTGCTGAAGCTTCATTCCCACCAGGGAGATGTAAGCTGTGGTAGACCACTGCTCCATAGCCTCCGATTTGAGCCAATTTCACAGGTGGAAAGCAACAGTCACAACCCAGTTTATCAGCTTGAGAGCTGGAGTGATTTGCCATTCCTCCAGCCTGAAGCAATAATGAGAAGGAGAAAGGAAGGGCATTTAGTGTCTGTACAAAAGAAAATGTATTCCTGACATATGCCATGATGTATACCCTTGACTGGCCTAGCTTGAAATTCTCCACCCATTTTAAAGGAGATGCAAT
Source organism: Cinclus cinclus (assembly GCF_963662255.1). Taxonomy (NCBI): domain Eukaryota; kingdom Metazoa; phylum Chordata; class Aves; order Passeriformes; family Cinclidae; genus Cinclus; species Cinclus cinclus. The sequence goes on from NC_085047.1 coordinate 51,397,040, forward strand.
TGCAGTGGAATCCAGGCTATTTTTTACCCTCACAGTACAACTGAGCACAGGCTGCTCTCTCCTGCCTAGCAGACTTTCTGCTGTGTGACAGGAGGTGCTCAAGTGAGATCGCTGCAGAAGGCCATTTACCTTGGCCTGCCCAGCATGTATGAAATCAAAAATATTTATGGCAATGATGCTGCTGCTGCAATTCTGCTTGTAATTGACTCAAAATGGTAAGTGAAGGCATCATGTAGTGGGAGCACAGCACTGAATTATTCCTGTGTATTGAAATGCTGATAGACAAACTAAGCTGCTAAGTAATTAAGTCACTATTAGACCAAACCATTAAATCCATTGTCTGCTGTTCTAACTGCTCCTAATTTCTGTCACCATGACAACAGGGGAGTTTCTGTATCTGATATCTCCATGTGTTTTCCTTTTCATAATAGAGCCTGCCGCATGGAAATTGACATCTTCCCAACTTGAAATACTTGTGTTGAAATAAAGGCAGACATCCTTAGATAAGAACAACTGTAATATCAACTGATCTTATCTAAATTTTTTATGATTCTTTGCAGAATTTTCTGGATCTTAACACAAAGTGAATTTTAAAATAGATTATTAATTTAAAAAGCTTGCCTTCTCACTTGTGTGATAAAATTCATGGTTCATCTTCAAATCAGGGAGGTAAATGCATCAGGCTTATATAATACTTGTACAGATTTTAGTTCACATCCTGTTTATGGCTATGCTTGCATTAATATTAACATTGGTCGGAGCCCAGACTTTATATCTAAATATTTTTTAAAAAAGAAAAATAGTTAGTTAAGAGCCTTTCAAATATTTAAAACCTGTATTTAGGTTATAGCCATCCCACAGAGCCTGTTCTGAAGCCCCATCAATCTGTTATTCCATTTGAATGGAGGTGAATCACTGCTGAGCTGTAAAGAGCAGTCTGCTCTGAACTGCTTGTCTAATATTAACTGCTGATGCCATCTCCAAAGAATGAAGGAAGGATATCCAGAGAAAAGGTGGAGCTCTCAGTCCTTCTCATGTCTCTCTTCAGCACCAGCTGAGAAGAGGCACTGTGAGACAGTGCCAACACTTGGCTAATATTAGACTGTATTTTCCAAGGAGAAAGGATATAAAGAGGACTACCTGGGAGCTCTATCTGGAAATAGGACTTCAGGACTTTTTCTGTGTTGGACTTTTGAAGGATAGGCTCTCATATAAACTGAGGAAAAGCTGCTAAAAGGATTCCCTCTAATCTGACACCAGAGGCTGCTTCCCAGGGCTGGAGGGCAGAGGAGTCCTGCAAGTGGATCCCTGTCCAGTGCCCTGGCACCAGTCTTGGCAATTGCATTTCATCTGAAAATCTTCTTTGTCCATGAATACCACAACAGTTTGGCAACAGCCTGAGCTTAAATTAGAGCAATCAAGAAGTTGAAAGCCTGTGACATTGGTAAAAATTCAGAGTGAGGGTTCTCTGTGTGTGGGTTTTTGTCCATATTATAAACATTGTGATATTTGCCAAGACCTGGTACAAATATTCTTCCAAGCATCAAGATTGTGATAAACTGGGAGAAGCGTATGGTAAAGTTTCAGGGACACTCAAAAGGTGTCCTAGAGAAAGAGAAAGAAGAAAAACACGTACTGTAACTCTTGTTACCAAAGTACATTTCCTTAACTTAAGCAGTATGACATTGTTTATTTAGGACATAGCATTTCCAAATATTATATTGCCATTAAAGAGAAATTGCTGAGGCTTTTAAAGGAAGAAAGGCCCCCTGTTCTAAGTTTTTATACAATATGTTGTTTTCTCATATAAATCTGAAAGGAATTTTATTGCCTTTAACACAATGTTTATTAACTTGTTTATACTGTACTTAGAAGCTGTTAGCTTTTGCTTCATAAAGTCGTCCAAAGTTTTTATGTCCACCATTGAAAAAGATGTTTTCTAACAAGTCCATTGTTTGTGGACACGTCTTTAAAAATGGCAGCTGAAAATGATAAATACCAAAAGAATCTCAGAGTCTGAAACAAAAACTCCAAAACATGCCATTTGTCCTCTGCTTCATTCAGCACCCAGGAATATCCATATCTACAGAATTCCTACTGCACAATTCATTGACACCTGGTGTTACTGGGGACAAAAATCTTTCCAGCTTTCCAAGCATCCATTTTTTTCAGTTGTTCTGGATTGGCATGGTGCACAAGTATTAGCAATCCCCCAGGAAAACCCTGGGATACTGAGCATAGCTGATTGCATCCTAAGTAATTTTCAGTTCAATGCAAACTTTTGTACAGACCAGCTATAAAACTTGTGATCTTCATTGAACACATGCTCATCATGATAGGATTTCATTAAATTATTGAAGATTTGGGCCACCAAGACAGACTGCCCCTACTCTACCAACATGATTCTAACAACTCTAAGCAGAATAAATTCTCTGAGGCAAAAGTGTTGATGGCTGAGCCTAACCCAAACCTCTGCACTGTAGGCTGGCCATTAATCTGACTCCTGATACAGTCCTTATCTGGCCGTTGTTTTCAAAACCCATGTTCATTTTAAATCCCATCAACTTAAAAGTCTACTGTTCTGCATTTCCCTGGGCAATTACATCACAGAGAAACACTGGAGCAAACTAAGCCCAAATTCAATTTTGCAGCAATAGCAAGAAATTAACTCTGGAAAAGGTTTGGTTATGTCATTTATTTATCTGAAAAGCTGAGCTAGGATTAAATCTTGCAGCCCTTGCTGTCTTCTGTCATATCAGATATTCAGTCAAAAATTGCCTAGATCAAAGTGATGACAAGTACTGGAGTGGATGAAGAAATTCTTTGGAAGTTCATCACTGTTCTCTTCATTGTATGTGGTACTAAATAACAGCCACTCTAAAAACATGGATAATAATAAAAAAAAAATTAAAAAGACAGTGTAGATGAGTTGCCCTGGTTTAGTCTCTCCCACAGAGCAATGCATATATTTTTAGCTTCTAGTGAGGTTGAAAGCCATCACCTTGCAAGCACTTACACAGGTGCTTAACTCTGTGTGTGCAAACAATACTGCTGACTGACTCCAGCGGGGATATTCCAGGCACGGAGTTCACGACATGCATCAGTGAGTACAAAACTGGCTCTCTGAGGCAGAAGGATTTTTTTTTTATTGTTCTTCATTATAACCTAGCTCTGCTGTAGAAGGCAGTTTTTTAAAAATGCCTTCAGACAGACCCTGGTTGAAATAGCTGAAGTGCTCTACTGGGGATTGCTTCAAGAGGAAGCTGATGTACTATCAAATATATACGGGGAAAGGCAGAAGGAGGCAAGAGAAGGAAAAGGAAATTGCTCTTTGGAAAAGCTGCAGCCTCATTTCAAAGCTTTGCTATTGCTTCATTTGACAAGGGGAAATAATATCTGGTGAATTGATGTAAAATCACAGGTGTGAAGAGCACAGAGATGTTTAACACTAGCACACACTCAGGATAGCTCGCTTAGGCTGAGGTACAGCTTGGGATTTGCTATTACCTTGATACTTAACTACCAGGAAAAGAGAGAAGGTGCATATCAAAGCATCTAGCATGAGAAACCATACGTCAAGACACTCTTTCAAATTAAGGCACAAAAATGTTTAAATGCAAGAAACCCATCATGAGCTGTGTGTAATGCAGTGTCTCCTCTGCGAAGGGAGAGAAACAGATGTTGCAGCAGCTGTGATTTCCACGTAGAATTACAAAAATACTGTATCTTTTGTTTTAAAAAGGTAGCTCCAAGAGTGGGGTAAATGCTCTGGACTCTCTGAAATCTAACAATCCAATTCTGAAAGGCACTATTAAAATAAATTTTCTGTAAGGTTCTTTTAAGAAAATAACCCTCCTGGGAGAGGCTGGAGGGAAAGAGCCATCGGGTTGATTCCCATCAACCACCAGCAGTCCTGCTATGGACATATCTGCCTGGAGAGCTTCAGTGGATGTCCATCTCCCACACTTACCAAACTATAAACCACAAAATGCTCAACAGCTCTCCATTCAATGCTTTTAGTACAACAGGCTGAAACCTGTGTAAAATATAGTGCACCAGAGGAGGAGAGGAGAGAGATGTTTGATGGCACAGACACTGAGATTAGTAAGTAAAAAATGTTGTGACAATTTTAGGAAGCTGGTTACAGCCCACATCACAGAAACAAGGGAAAAACACAAAACCAAGACCGAAAAGCAAACAGGGATGTCCACCAGTCCCACTTGGGGGAAAATAATTTCTAGGGGATTGACTCAGTTTTGAACACATGATTTATACATGCCAGTCTGAACCACAAGGGCATTCAGTTTTTGTACCATCCCCAAGAGTCACAGGGAAAGCCATAAAATAATCTGGAAATCAAGCTATGCTTCAGGACAAAGGACGTTTTCTGCCCAACACAAAATCAGATATTTGCTGCTGAAAATGTCACACAATGGCATTTTATATTGCTGTTGTTTGCTTACTTTCATAACAAAGGCTTTGGGGAATGCAGATTTTTTTTTTTTACACATTCACTCCTACCTTTATGTGAATTAAAAAAAAAAAAGCAAATCTGTTCATCCAGGGCTGACTGGAAAGCAAAGAGGTACAGAGCAGCAGTTCAGTCTTAATGCCTGTCACCTAATCTTCAGCTAAATTTGACACAACTTGATTGAAAGTGAAATTAAATTAGAGTTTAAAAGCCATTGAAAACTCCAGAGTTCATAAATGATTATTAACATCCTGAGCACTGTGAAGGCTCTCACTGTTCATGTGGGATGTGAGCCTTGTACAGGCTGTGCCTAATGCTTCTGAGAGCCCTTACACCTCACAGCATTGCTCCCCAGGGGGAACCACTGGCTGGTGATGGAGGGAACACTGGCTCCCACATCCAGAGCTCATCCTATGGCTGTGGCATGGTAGCTTCTGCTGTGTTCTTAATGCCTTACATTTACCTAGGAATTTTAAAATAGATTATTTGGAACTGTTCTGCTTTTGGCTAGTAGAGTTAATTTTCTTCCTAGTAGCTGGTACCTTGATGTGTTTTGGATTTAATATGACAATAACATTGATAACACATTGATGTTCTGCTTGTTCCTGAGTAGTGCTCACTCTACCTTAAGGATTTTCAGTTTCCCATGCTCTGCTCCTGAGCAGCTGCACAAGAGGCCGTGAGGGAGCATGGCCAGGGCAGCTGACCTGAAATGGCCACAGGGATATTCCACACTGGAATGTCATGTTCAGCATGTTAAGTGTGGGGAGCTGATTGCTGCTTGGGGATGGTCTAGCATCAGACACCAAGTGATGCTTTACTTGTGTTTCTTGGGTTTTTATTCCTTCTTCTACTACTACTACTACTACTACAACTACTACTACCACCACCACCACTATTATTAATATTATTGTTATTAATATAAAACTCTCAATCATTGAACTGTTCCTTTATCAACCTGTGAGTTTTCTCACTTTTACCCTTCCAGCTCTCTTCCCCCTATCCTGCTGGTGGAGAGGAGTGAGGAACTGGGTGTGTGGTACTTAGTTGCTGCCTGGGATTAAATAACAACAGGGAGAAGAATAGGCTTTCTAATTCTAAATGATGTCATTCTTTGGGTAGCACCCAATGTTGTCAATTTAACTCAGCAGCTTTGTGGTTCAACCTAACAGGAAAGAGTAAACTGAATTGGTAATAAGCTTGCTTTTGACAGGGATAGTCTTCTAGCAGGATATGTCATCAGAAAGCTCCCAGATGGAATGAGTAATTCCTGATTTAAAAGAAAAGCCTATTCTTCCCCTCTGCCCCTGAGCACTTGCAGCTGTGGGGGCAGCCACAGGACCAGACTGCCTGGAGCAGCACTATGCTCTTGCCAAACTCTCTTCAGCTCTGCTAAGGCCCCTCAGGACCCTCCAGAGCCCCATGCACATGGGATATGCCATGGGAAAGCTGGCAGGAGCACAGGGGAAATGGAGCTGACTCAGAATTGTGTCCCAGCACCACTGAGTCCTCCCTGATACCAGCCAGAGAGACAAAACTGGAGCTGCCAAGCTGAGCTGGGCTTCTTCAGAGAGATGATTAGCTTAAGTCTTACAGTAATTAGTGCCAGAAAATGATGTAACAGCTGCCCTATCATTGCAGAAAATCCAAAACAGTGAGTCCAGAACCACACTATTTCCAATAAGTATGAAAGAGATTATGATGCTTTACTTCCCTCAATTAAATGAGTATTTTTCTGATGCTTCATTTGGAAAACCTGTTTAATCCTTCTTCCTCTCTGTGCCCCATGCACCATCAGCATTCCTGTCTTATACACAGACATCACATTGTGACTCCACTGAAATAGCTTGCCGGTGAAGCACCAAATCTTTGTGTGAAACAGAGCAAGTATTCATCTGGACCTTGTTAGGGTCCCTTCAGAGATCTTCACCAAGTTTATTCTTCCACCAGAAAGTGCAGCCACCACAGGAGCACTCTGCCAATCAGACTATCAGCCTCTACCCATGCCAAGCAGATAAGAGGAGAACAAGTTAGGAAAAAATCAGCCTTAAAGCCCATGAAGGACAGTTCCCATGAGGTGTCAGAATCTAGAGAAGGGCTTATTAACAGAAAGGGAAGTGCAATACGGGGCACAGAATTGCTATGAGATAAAGAGAAATAAAAGTACTAGATGGGAAGAAAGTGATAAAAGGGAATTTTAAAAATAATAAAGATAGAAAATAAAAGACAAGGATGTAAATGGAAGAAAAAGAAGTCCAAAACAGAGAAAAAGAAAAAGGGATAAAGAAGCAATGATAGCAATAGAAATTTCAGGTTAGTATTTCAATTAATTTGCTTTGGTGAATTTTCCCCAGACAGGTCCATGCAAAGGCACAACACCACAGTTTGACAGTTAATCAGCTATTTGTGGATTCCTCATAATGCCCTACTGATATTAATACAATGTGTTGAAACCTTCCTACATCCTCCCAGTTTCTGCAGCACGTCATACTGGCCTTTCCCTCACCCTTTTAAACAGCTGAGAGGCAGCAGATGTGCATCTTTTCCATATTCCTAAAGCCACCATTTGGTAGCATGCCTTTCCAAATCCCCCCACACACTGCAGCTTCAGTCGGGGAGGTGGCTATTGTGCAGAAGAGAAGCATGAAAGAAGAACTAGAAGTAGAGGATGGGATCTGTGAGACTGAACCAGTGCTCACTCAGAAAAAGCCACAACATTTGGAAGACCTGACATGGGAACTTGTTCACTTACTTCAGGTAATTAACCCTGAAGGGCAGCCCAACTCATTATCAATACCCAATACAGCCTCCAATACTGCAGGAGTGGGCAAGGAGGGAAATCGACCTGGAAAGGCCCAACGTGTTTTGTAAGGAAAATGAGGGCAAAGTTAACTCCAGAGGAAAATGGTGGTGCTATACAGATACTGTCATAGAAGACTGGATTGTGAAGCCTAATCCATAGTCCTGGATTCTGAAATGCAATCTGGAAGCGGGGTTGGAAGTTATGGGAGAACTTTTTGGCCCTTCAGACAAGTGCTGAATTTTGAAGGCCTGAGCTACACACTGATGCCCTTTGTGACTTTCAAAATGTGGACTTTGGTCGTGACATAGAAGCTAATTTTACCAATATTTCTGTAATGAGGGCAAAACCTGTTTAGGAAATTTGAGATACTGGATACTTGAGTATGAAACTAAATATTAACTCACACCGCTAAAACTGATGCAAGGGAGCCACCATCCCTGGTGGTATTTAAAAGCTGTGTAGATGTGGCACTTAGGGACATGGTTTGGTAGTTGACTTGGCAGTGCTGGGTTAATGGTTGAACTTAATGACCTTAGAGGTTTTCTTCCAGCCTAAAAGATTCTATGATTCTGTAAGTGTCAGTGCTAGGTTCTTGGACTTCTGCTTTGTTTCAATGCTGTCTGCACTACCCTGACCTCAGGCATTACTAGTCATAAGATTCCGCTTTATGCTCTTGATGTCTTCATGGACAGACAGATGTCTTCCTGCTCACTAGCCCAGACCACCGTGGCACAGTTTGCTGATCCCAGCCCCTTGGAGGTGTAGCACTACAACACATCTTTCCTTAGGACCCCCTTTCAAGTGTCTAAGTAAACAACATACATGAAAGGAACAGCATCCACCTCAGAGTAAAGGAGGAAAGAAGCAAATCCAGACCCTGAAAAATAACAAAAGCAGGCACATTTTCTTAATCCTAATGTGGAAATAAAATTGACTCCACACTATTTGAAAAACTTCAGAAGCAGTCACCTCTAGAAGCTCGGCTGCTGTGCCAGATACAGCTTATTCTCCTTAGCTGCATTTGTGACACAAAATTCACATCTTGCCCAATTCATCAGACATCTGAGGAGAATTTTTATAAACACACGTTGGCAACAGCTTTGCATCATCATCACAGCTCTCTCTTCCTGACATGGAGCTGTTACTGGAAGGGGAGCTTAAGCAACAAAACTTCCCTTGGAGATGCATCTGTGCATCCCTTAGAATGCTGATGCTGCCCAGGTGGCATCACCCTAAAGGGGGCAGAAGAATATTCCCCCAGAGAAGATGGACTCTGCAAACTGCAGTGTCTAAAAATGGATACATGTGAAAACCAAAGCAAATATAATGATATAGTTTACTTATGGTGCCGAGTGTATATGTGAATCCATAAAATCATCACACTTGATGGTTTTCTCCTCTCTAAGAATAAAGCATGCCTGAGAGAGCAAAACAGTAATTGGATTAAGCTGGATTGAGTGCTTTAGTGCTACTTTATGCCATTCCAAAACTGACATGATTATACAAATGGAAAGCATAAAATTGGAAGCATTAACTTGAAGTTCTTGTAAATTTTGTGCTTGATTCTTCCTGCTCCAGAGACCTTGAAAAAAAAAATGCATATTTCTGTAAGTTGCATTATGGCTGAACCTTCCCCAACAAGCCTGAGGTACTGAGAAGGGACTGTACCTGGGAACAAAGAGAAGGAAAGATTTCTAGGACTCTGCTTAAGGTTTTATGCATTCAATTTCCATTAATAGAACTAATATTTACATTCAGAACTCCAACCTTGAAGAAGTGAATTATGTTCAGAAAAATAACAGTTTATTTTAAAAAGTCCATAACCAATGAACTGGATTTTAATTTTCAATGTTTTATTCAAAGAGTTATTTAAGGGGAAGAAAAATAATAAGATAAGCCTCCGGCCACTGAAGATCTGAATCATTTTATAGATGTAGATGCAAGTAGTCAGCAGAACAAAACAGTACATGACACCATTTCACAGTTCAGGGATTGCTGGAAACAGACATCATGTGAAATAATTTTCAATATATAACTTTTTGTATAATAGCAAAGAAACAAAGAAATGAAACAAAGAAATAAAGAGACAAACAAAGAAACAAAGGAACAAAAAAGTAAAAGCAAAAAAAAGCAGATAGTCAAGAAATCACACATTGGCCACAGCTGAGTGAGCTGGTTGTTGCAATGAGAATTCCTAGAGAAAATTTGATTATCTATGCCATTTTCAGAGAAAAATATGGTTTCAACACTTCTTTTTCAAAAACTCAGATAATTTCCTGAGTGCAAACCAGTACCAGGCTTCCTGAGTGCAGAGTAGCATGCAAGGAAAAGAGATGAAACAACATGAGCACGCAGCTGAAACACACTGGAATTAACATGACACCAGGTATTTTTCTGTAGCAGAGCATCAGTCATGTAGTCTTGATATAAACAAGTCAGAATAAATTGCTTACATGTTGTAAATCTGAAAGTCTGATAGTCTGCTCAAAGTGGTTAATTATGTGCTTGAAAATACATGTTTTTGTACTACCCAAATTCCAACACTTTCCAGTTTGGGTTAACAGACATGGAAGGTTCTTACCCTGTTCTTTAGTGTCCTGACAGACCCTAATGTTTCAGCAAGGATCCCGAATAAATATGGATTTTATAGAAGATCCGACGAGGGTATCAATAGACTTGTTAAAGTTTTAATGGTATTTATATTCCTTGACAGCTTTAGGTTAATGATTGGACTTGATAATCTTGGAAGTCTTTTCCAACCCAAATGATTCTGAGTCTGTCTAATATGGAATCCAACATGGGTGCATATCCCATGGGAAAGTTTGCCGAGACATTACTGAAATATCACATCTCCATACTTTCACCTCTTGCTCTGGAGTAGGGAGATGATGCTGTGGAAGACTGGGACTGGCAGCCTATCCAGCTCTTAGGAATCCCTGTGAGACACATTGTCCTTCATGCAGACCCTGGTGCACAAGGTTATGGTAGAGTGTGGGCACTGCAGGTAAATTTGTGTGATTTCCTAGTTACACAGCATTATACTCTTTAATTCCTCTTTCTCCTCTCCATCTTGGGCTCGAGACAGTGCAAAAATTGGATTGAAAGGCTAGATCACCTGAGAATAGCTCAAGCATTTTCACTAACATAGTTTACAATGAATTAGGCAGGAAAATACTGCCGGTTGCCCGTGTTGGTGACTTTTCCACATCTCCCTTGACAGGTTTAACTTCCCTCACGTACAGAATCACAGTCTTTGCTTCTTAGTACTACTACATCCTTGCTCTCCAGTTATATAAATGAGCACTGCCATCTGTGCCTGGTAATCCTTTCTTGCATGCATCTGGCATCCCCTTGCAAATCTGTGTTTTTCAGATAGAAGCAATCTATAGTAGCACTGGTCATCTGCACTCAAACACATGTCATCTGATCCCTGTTTATTTAATAAAGAGCTTGTATTGGAAACCACTGGCAGTAATTCAACAGTGAAGGACTGTGGATTTAAGCATTATGGATTTACGTAAGTGGAGAGAAAACCAATCTAGTTTGTGCTTAAATGATTATGTTGAGTCCTGCCAATTGAGCTGGAGGGAAGCTCTTGCCTTGCAACACCCCTGCTTAGCCTGTGGGATATTTACCACGAGGGAAAAAGGGAGCTCCTTGTATCATGTTCTCTTCTGAGGACAAAAGAGCAGAGGAGATTAAATAAAAATAAGTTTATCTTCATTAAAACTTTAGTATTGTATACAAGGCATCTTATAATAAACTGGATGAAGTTGCACAATTTTAGACAAATGGAATGGTACTTAATTTTGTTACTGACAGCTGCAGTTTTGTCACTGTAATAGTTAATTTCTTAACTTTTGATGTACAATAATTTACCAAGCCTCTCCTTTCCCCAGCTATATTCCTACTTTCTTTTAATTGAAGAACCTGAAAGAAAAGAGAAAAAGCAACATCAAAGCAGGTAGGGGGCATTGTCAGGTGCTGAAACAAAAGCCAATAACCTGATTTCACTTTAGTTTGGACCATCATTACAACTTCACATTCATTTATAAATGGTACAGCTTCCCAATTTAGAGAAGCCATTCTGAATTTCCTGAAGCATCTGTCCCTGTCCCAGCATCTTCTGCACTACTGCATGTGCTTATACAGTGCATGTCAAAAACACACCTCTGAAAAGGCAGCCAAAACCCCAAAATGACAGGATGGCTATGAGGCAATAGGTAAGACAGTGAGAGAAAAGAAAATTGCATGCATAAATACAGCAACAACATCCATAGACAAAGTTTGGCAAGCCATGTAAGGGCAGGGATAAAAAAGCAGTTGTCTGACATATTAGGGCCCCCGTGAAAAGAAAAGAAAAATTGTGTTAAAATTTGGATTCTACAGAAATCCTGAAGAAGATACATTTGTGTGAGCAGATGTAGTGTGGGGAGAGCTGTGCATCAGCCCAGGACTGTGGTCAGGCAGGTTTTGAATGTCTCTAAAGATGGAGACTTCACAATTTGTCTGGGCAACTTTTTCAAGTATTCATCACTCTTACAGTAAAAAGATCTTTCTTCTATCAAGTAGATTTTTTGAGAAGTGTCTGACTCTTCCATCTTGTATTTACAGACACTAATAAAATCCCCTTCTGAACTGAAAGAACACACAGAAACATCATCGCAATGTGTGGTCACAGAAGCATCACTCAGGAATCAGAAAAGTGCAAAAGCCATGGGCTATGTACTGTGCATGTGGCCAACCTGCTCCAAGAGATGCTTAGCCCAAGGTAGCATGGACACAAGCCAGGCTGCCACTTGACTTATGGGTCAGGAGCTACTCCCATGACCTCTTCCCTTTGGCATGATAGACATAAACCTCAGGTACACCCACACTGAGTAGCTGTTAGCTCACCCCTGTGCTATGACTGGTTTTCTCTAAGTCTTACTGCTATAAAGAAGAGGCATATAATGAAGTGGGTAAAGAGCAGTGTTGGCCTAGAGGCTAGGGATCAGTACCCCACCTATTAATTAGCAGTATAGATGCGACTGAATTTTCAAAAGGCCTGGTGTTCTCACACAGGATATCCTGCTAACTTAATATTAGACACTGTAGAGCAGAGAGGCTGAGTGAAGCCATCACCTCTTTGATAAAATGCTCTGAGGAGTGCTGCAATTGCCCTGCTGAAGTTGGGAACTGACATTTCCTATTGTCCTGAGGTCTGCTCAGGAGGAGAGTCTGCAGCATGGATCCCAGGGAGATGGAGACTCAGATTTCCTTCTGGCTACATTTTCTTTCCACCCAGAGAACAAAATACTGGATTTAAGCAGAATGCAGGTGTCCATTACAGAAATGTATCAAGCAATGCATTGTTAACGTGGAAGGAATCCACAGACTCTGTACAGTCAGTGGAAAGACAAAGGCACTGAATTTACAGGGGAGAATCCAGTTTTCTCCACTAATGCTGAACAGTGCAGTTCTACTGAGTTGCCTGATCCACTCCTCCTTCTTCCTTGCTCTCTCCACCTCAGAGCAGTAATGTGGAAGCCTGGTTGGTGTACCAGTGCCCCAGCTAAGAAGGAAGGATTTCATCATAAACAATTGCAGCCCACTGAAATATGCACATCCAACGCCCCTGAAACTGGCAATGGTTTCCACACTGAATGAATTCCAGATGCAGCCTCCCCTTGCTGGCTTTATAATGCTCAGGTCATCAAATTTACAGGGGCAATACATACAACTTGTTCTGCTCTCAGAGATAGCTGCGGGATTGCAGCAAGGCCTCTGATAATGCTAATTTTTTTCCTGGATTTAACACTTGAGGGAAGAATAAGGACTGAAAAAGTAGGAAACAGTGTGAAATAGCTTCCTGCCTCACAGAAAGGATGATGAGAATTTAAACTAAAATATGCCAAGCAGGATTTACTAAACAGCTCCTGGCTACAGAACTTCCTCTCCTGCAGCTGCTTTCAATAATAAAGTTTCAATGCCTATTGTTTTTTCCTTACTTACAAACAATTCAAAATGGTTGATTTAATTATGCTGAATACAAAGCTGTGATGTCTCTGGCCAGAATTGCTTCTGACAGTACAGAGGTTTCAAGGCCCCAGTCTCACAGACCTCCAGAATTTAACCTGTCTGCAAAGCGTAGTTTGCACAGCCCCCAGGTTCTTCTTTCTGAGATGAAAACAGACAAAACAAAGCTGGCCATTCATCCTAAAGAAGATAAAATTTTAAAAACCTTTCAGACATTGAGAGCACGGCAACCCTTGTCTGCCACCTCATGTAACAGAAAGAATGGCAGCTTGTTTGCTATTTCCTTTTAAGTTAAAAAACAAACCCCTCTACAACTGTCTTAAGTCCAAAAATAAAAAAAAAAGAAGAATTGTGCATAAATCCTGAATTATTATCATAAGCCAAACTAAACAAACATGATATAGACAGAACAGGCAAAATAAAAGGAAATCCATAAAAATTTCAAAGCAGTTTGGAGCCACTTGTGACCTAAGGTTTGATCTGTGTCGAGATAATGTAGTGCCAAAGTAACTCTTCCAATGACATCAACAGAATCACTCTGGCTTTATACCAGCATGGCTGGGTTCACAACCTGGCACTGAATGCATTTGTAATTAAACCACCAGTGTGCTTGCCATACTCCCAGGTTTATAGATGTTCTAAAATTGTTCAGTGAGCAGTAGTTATATCCAGGATATGGGTATAGTAAAAGATATTAGCCAAAATGGTCTAGGCTAAATCTTAAACTGATGGAACTCTACCAATTTCTGACTGACGCAACCTGTGCGTCCGCCCCTCTGTGTGTTGAGCATCAGTCAGGGCAGGATGGATCTGCAGAGTGATCTAAGCTTGCAAAAGTACTAAAAAAACATAGTGTGAGCAGTGAAAATTAAATGTGAGGTCAGCAAAGACTCAGACACGGGACTGTGAATATCCCAGCAAATCCTATCCTCTGGCATGCAATTGAGGCTGAGCTTAAAGACCATGTTTTGCTCAGTGAGCTTATGGGATTCTTTTCAGCAGAAGCCTGGGCTTGACTCAGGGTGTCCCTTCTCTTCTGGTGATGGGCCTGTAATTCTTGGCCAAGAAACTGACTGAATTCCAGTCCATGAAAGCCTCAGTGTGTGAGACATTTGTAACTTATACAATATATAGGAGCCCTGGCCTTGGCTGCTGTGGAGAAATGGTGGGTGGGTGGTGAAAGTGAAATGAGATATCAAGGAGAATGAAGCACAGGATAAAATGGAGGACAGGGAACTGTGGGAAGTCAGAACTATGTTTTCTGCATCACCATAGAAAGACATAAACCCACTATTCGTATTTCTTAAAGGACCTGGCCTATTAGTAGTATGTCAGCTTTCCAAAATCTCTAGGCAGCCCAGAAAGAGACTCTCCAGCTGTTGCCTGAAGAGTGCTCCATGTCTTTATCTCATTATTTTTCCCCAAAACATTCCAACAGGCAAGTTCCATATTGTCATCTGTTGACTCTTCACTCTGTATTGTCCCATTTGGCAGAGTTCAACCAGCCATGGTCATTCATTCCATAAGGATTCACTTGGGGAGCAGCTGCATTGTTCTTGTGGTTCTAGTGTCACTGAATTACCTCCTCACTTTCTACAGTAGCTGGTACCTTAATTTGGTTTAATATTTTACTTTTCTTTTAACTTCATAATATTTTTTTTTCTAACAGAGTTTCAATTGACACTTGTAGACTTTGGAAAACAGTTTATCTCTGCTGTCCCAAACAGCTTCAGCCAAAAGCCAGAAGAAACAGGGTTGGATGGCTGATATCCACCACCAGCAGTAGATAAAGGTTTTTACGATTTAGAAACAGTACAGTACAATATGCTCCTGTTACAGAGAGCAGCCAAAATCTCTCAGCAATATTAGCAGAATATGAAGTAATTTCACATTGGCATAAAACCTAGAGAGTGGTGACTATTCCTTTCTGCCCAATTTAGCGATGTTGACACAACTTAGCCTTAAAAACATACAAATAAAATCACAAAGAGGCCCTCATAAGCAGATGAAAGTGGTGCAATCTGTAAAAAAATGTATATTTGGTGATATATGAAGGTAAAAAGTTGCAAGTCACCTTGCACTGCAGGATCCTGAACATTAAGTTTTAAAGTCAAATGAATTTTCTGAAACAGTTTAGATTTACAAATCACTAAAGAAATGCTTCACAACAGGAAAGAGGAAAAAAAAAATAATAGGAGTTATCAACAATTTATTTCTCATGAGTGAACTTGCTTCCAATTCCCCAGCCCCTTTACATAAAACAATATAAAGAGATGAGAAAAAACACAGTCTGCTGTAGGAAATTATTTCTGAAATAAATATTGTTTTAAAAGTCAAAATAAAGAAGGTCGTTCTGAAGCCAAAGGGAAATTTCAATGTCCCCAACAGAACTGTAACTGATGACAAAGAATAACAATTCTCTTGCTTGTGCAATCTGTCCTAGTCAGAGTCCTTGGCCTAAGGAATGATATAGGATATAGGGTGCTAAAAATGCAGTTGCATTATATTCTGAAATTAAAGGAAAAAATAGCTAAATAAAATATAACATTTTCTGCGCATTTTTGTCTTCATTGGAACAAGAAAAGACAAAAGAATAATGACCAGCTGGTGAATAAAGTGGCCTATAGCTTCTTCAATGGCTAAATCACCAGAAAAGTTCAATGTCAAAGCATCTGCTCCATGCAGGATCTCATCAATCCAAGTTTCCAAGGGAAGGGAAAAACCTTTTCTGCTTAGACAGATATTAAACCTGCCTAGAATCTGATATATATATGTCCCATATTAGAACAGTCATTCATGCTCTTCAGAAGAATTGTCTCCTACTGTAGCTTTTCGATGAAACCAGGACAATTGAAAATATTTATAGAAGATGGGTATGTTTGATATCATGTCCTAAAAGATCTTGAAAAATCAATAAAACTTTCAGTGTCCACTCAGGAGATGAAATTCAAGGTGAACTATGGCAAGGCACGGAAAAGATATTTTTGTAATAATAGAATAGAAATGTTTCAGATCTGCAAGTCCTTTTAAGGGTTCTCATTTCTCTTTGAAGGACTCTAGGGAGAAGGGAGCTTGGCCTTGTTGCAGAAGGGTTTCCAATAAGGTGCTTGGTCTCACCTCAGGGCTTGGGCAAATGCAACGTGGCTGTGCCTTTGTCTCTTACTGCACAAGTGAACTTCCACAGCAAGAATGACCTTGGCAGGGTCGAGGTTGCGTGAGGGGGAACACACAACTCTGAATGAAGAAGCTGCAGGACCAACTCACGATGGAGGCAGACAAATTTGCAGGACCATAGGTAAAAAAGATGGAACAAAGGCACCTTTTTCACCCCTTCCTTTTAGCTATGTTTCAGAAAAACCTCAAATATCTCTTAGCAGTCAAGACTGAGACACACGGATGAATGGATTTGATTCCACTAACACAGAGCACTACTATGCATGTAAATTGGTGCTAATGATAAGATAGTCTGTCTTTCAGTATCATTTATATCTTGGGAGGCCCAAAAAATTATTTCATAAAAAGTAAAGGTGCCTTTCTTTTAATTACAAACTATAAGTTATGCATTTGGAAAACTGAGAATTCTTAGAAGTGTAGTTATTCTCTACTGACTACCAAATTTTAAAGCACCATTAACTTGAACAGATAAAATAAGATTAATTTAGATCTTATTATGTCAGTAATGGATCATAAACATTTCTGCAGTCCCCAGTTCTATCCTAAAAACAGAGCAAGTGCTGCACAGGCAGAAGACAAAGGTGTCTCCTGCCCTGAGGTCTGGTTCTAATGGCAACGAAACCTGTGGGGAAACCTGTAGGTGACACCATGTCAGTCCCACAGGAGAGAAGGGAAGAATGCCTCTGGTCTCCTGAGTTTTTGGAAGTGACAATCTTTATAATCACCCTGCTTAGAATCAGTTTGGGATTGCTTCATGTCTTTCCCTCCAGTTTGAAAGAGACCACGGAAAACTACAAAAGGCAGCCATATGTTAAATGTCACATATAACTTACTGATATTATTAGTATGCATGTATTAGGTATGCTTTCAAAAAACAGAAAGTTTTATTTGTCTAAAATTGATGTTACTAATTTTATATTAGCCTTTTCTTTTCACCCTACATGGTGTTTTTCCTGTTTAAAAAATATTCACTACCTTTCTACAAAAACCGTAGAAAGGGTTTCTACTTCTATTTTATGACATATTTTTTGTACTTGTTTCTACCTGTTCTATATAACTTTTTACTGTATAGCATCCTCTGTATCTTGCTGTGCTATTCTTCCTAGAAATATAAATGCCAGCTTTATTAAATCTGTTGTGACACCAACTCTACACAGAAGTATTTGAGGTCCTAGTCACATCTCATTGATACCTATGAGAAAATAATTGCCCTCCAAATCAATCAATGTTGGCCAGCAAGTAGGCTTGTCATGTCAATAAGGAGAAAGCTGTTGCCCAGCTGTTAAATTTAGTATATTTATAAAAGAAGAAATCTAACCATTTTCCAGATGACTTGGTCTTCCCCCACTCCCATCTCCTGCCCTGTGTACCTGAACTTTGCTGCTTCCCATCACTTGTGTGATTCTGGAGAGGGCTAAAGCATGTCTGCATGTGGTCAGATCCAAACCCTTGCAAAATAAACCAACCAGACTAATCTTGCTGTTTTGTCAAGTTATAGGAAGCCCAGGTATATGCTGTCTTAGCTGCCAAAAAATCCACCAGCCCCTTGACTCTTGTGTCCTGAGGATCTGGCTGATGTACAAACATGAACTAAAAAGGCAATTCTCCAAACTGCTCAACTATTTAAAATATAAGTTAAAATTTTAATGGAAATTCTTAGTTTGCCTTGTCATCCAGTTAGTTATCTGGCAGGTTACATTGAAGTCTATAAATGTCACTAGTGTATTTGCCTATTAGCTATTTAACCTATGAATACATTTACCATTGTTTCATCTCACAGGACAACACACCATGAGCTCATCTGCAGCCTAAGGTGGACAGTTTATTACTGCACACATTTTTTTCTATGAGCTAGTCTGTTTTTAGTATATGACAAGACTTCATCACTTTGTGGTTTCTAAGTTTGTCAAACTCCTCCAAAACACTTTTATCAAACCTTTTCAGAAGGGTAGAACTATACCCCTTTGTTCTTCTTTCCACACTAAATTGAAAGTGCTTTCAAAGAATACTAAGATACTAGAGAAGAACAGTCTTTCACAGCTGGATGTATTCTAGTTTTCATTTTAGCACTACTACTTGACAAAGTTTTTGTGAACTGTGCCGCTCCCAGAAGCCAAGCAGATGTTGTGAATTCCAGGTGGATGATGGTGCAGGAGGACTGAGAGCGTACATCATAGTGATCATACCTGTTGATCAGAGGAGGTTATTTTTCACTGGCTCCCTAAACTTAGTAGAAACCCTCCACACAGCAAAAGCAAAATGAAAACTCCTGGGCTTCAGGTCAGATATTTTTCAAATCATTGCCACCAAGAACCTTCTTCTTTTCTTTTTTTTTTTTTTTTCTTTTTTGTCTGAGAGAAATTTCCTATATTCCTACTGTAGAACATAGCTATCACTATGAAGGAATTCTTCCTGTGCAGATGTAAGCCCATCTTTTTTTTTTACACCGTGCTCCCTTCGAAGCTTGCCTGGGGCTGTCTGCTTGAGCAGGCTGATGTACAAAGACACTGAATCAAAAGGAGGCAGCAGGAGACTGCAGTGAGTATGAAGTGGCTTCCCAGCCTTATCCCTGTCTCCCTGACGTGCCATGTGCCCAATGAAGGCTGGGAAGTAAGTAAAGAATCCATCCTGGCACCACAAGATACTAGGCAGTGTTTAGGCTGCTGTCTGAGACTGGTGCTGACCCAGAATTTTCTCCCCATTTCCTTTGCTACTCTGCCTGACAGAAATCCTGTGCTGTTTTTTGAATCACCACCCAAGCCACCTTTATGGCAGACATGAGCACACTGTTCTCTGCTGATGTGAGTTATAAAATATTCGTTTTGATGCAGTTACACAAGGGTAATCCAATTGTGGTGGAAATTGAATAACTGAATTAGTTGAGCTAGTACAGTTTTCCTTCTTTGGGCACAGCGCCGTGCCAAGGAAAAACCCAGTTCCTGGAGCATGGCCATTCACATTTGTGTGTGAAAGACTACAGAGGTGAATTGTAAGCTCTTTTGTTTGTAGCTTAGCACTGCTCTGCACAACAGGGAGCTAGTCCATGGCTCAGCATCCTAAGCACCCCAAAAGTGTTGCTGTAACTATGCAACAATAGCTACTAATGCTAGCAGGACAAGTAAAATTCATCTCAGCCTCTGATTTTATATAATGTTCTGCTAGTTATTTTTAAAAAAGAATTTAAAATTTAAAAAAAGTCATACAATTCACCCAAAATCAGTTAAACAATGCCCTCTTATCTTTGGACTATACTGGCAGGAGTCTGTGTAGACAGGGACCAACAATCTAAAACTATCCTGCTAAAGAAGAGGTCACCCCCATATCAAGGATGAACACTGTTGATGCTCCAAAAAGTACAGGTACTTCACCTCTGAAATACTGCAGAACCACTCACAGTGTGCATGAACACAGTGAGGTTTAGCTCAACAAACTGTATGACAGCCTCTTCACTGAAGACTAAATTTCATCTGAATACTAATGCTGGCATTGTGTTGACTTTACAATGCAGAGTTCTCTCGCTCCCACTATCAGCTCAACCACCATACAAATTTCCTTCATTACTGCTGTGACCTAACATTCCAAAACTCTCCCTTGCAGGAAATTACATGCATTTCAATGGTGGCAACAAGCAAGGCTTGACAAATATTCTGCTGCAATAGGATTTGAAATCTGGACTTTGAATGCTTTCATCTCCAGATGATATCCTATCATAGGTTTTTTTCACAGGAAGCTTTAAAATAATGTGTCTCCCTTTGCAAAGACACAAAAAGAATCACTGAAGGGTGTGAAATTGTAATTAATATTGGCTTCCAAAAGTTAAGCCAATTAGAGAAAGAAATTCAATTTATATGCACCTTTTCAATAGGATGAAGTAGAAAAAGTCTTTAAAAGCATTTTGAAAGAGAAAGAAAAGCTCCCTGTCTTCTCAATTACATGAATGAAAACCCAAGAGTATTAGAGTTGCTACTTCAAGTTGTACAGGTAGTATGAGAAAAAATCATACAGAATCAATATGAATACTGTTCTCATTATGCAATGATAAGAATTTATCCCACATAACCAAATCAAAGTTCTAATTTAAGAAATAATCCCTCTTGTCACAGATAATCTTGGTTTAACAATACCAAAAGCCTATATACGGGGAACTGTTGTCTACTAAACTAAGATTGTGGATGGAATGTGCTGTGTTTTGCCAATCCCAGGCTGAGAAAAATTCATTTTAGGGTCAAAGGGCAGGTTTTAGTGGTTTTCAGGCTGTGAAATACTACAAAACTTCTAGAGCCTAGCAGAAAGGAAATTTAGTTTACTCCATCCTGACTTTCTCCTCTGGTGTTCCTGAAATTGAGCACCAATTCTAGACATCAGAATAAAATTCAGCCCTATGGTATAAGTAGGAATTATTTCCATCCTTCAGACTCTTTCTGCCATGACTCTGTGCCAATGTTCTCTAAAGCCCCGAGATCAGCAGGCTGTAAGCTGCACCTGAACTGTACCACAGGCACCAGTAGCACACCACACTTGCCTTACGCTCCCCTTTTATGTTTCATCTATTATCTGTGTCTGTTAAAAAAACATCTTTTCATTTTCTGTTTCATATGAATCTCATAATTTCAGAGGTCTGTTTCCCCAGTGCATCACACACACCTATAAGCAGGCCATGGTGGGCAGAAAACACATGAAAGAGCCAAATGATAAAATGCTCAATTAAAACTGCCAGTCTTGTGGTGGGTCTGGATTTCTTCTAATCTCATCCAGGTCAACATACATGTTAGAACATGGCACCTTGGAACCTGGCACCTGTCTGCCCCCTTGGCTAAAATCAGATAGCACTTTCAGAAATTACTGGGGAAAGGAGACTTTGCAACACAGTTTCATGAGTCACGTATCCTTTGGAAATCAGGAAATTAAATAAGTAATTGGATTCTGTAATAATTGACTTGGTTTAAGTGAGTCTAAATTGAACCAAAGGATTAATATTTGTGCAACCTTGGAAAGAAAAATTCATGACCCCATATATTTTTCCCTCCTCAACTCTTCTCTCTGTTTACTGCAGTTTATTTGATCTTCAGGCAGGTATGTATTTTAATCTGAATTGTTCCAGGAGATTCTGTAGGTATTTTGGAGCTGCTGTACATTTTCGCCAAGATAATTAAACTTAGAAGACATATAAATATATATTTTGTCTCATTATTTAGCTTGTTTTTCACTTCTGTTCCCAGCCCTTCAGTTCTTTACATCTGCATCCCTGCATCAAGTCTCCACTTCAGAGGCATATTCCCAGAAGTCCCAGTTCCTTGAAACACAGTATATTTTTTTTAAAGGCAGAAATGACTTTGTGGTCTGACACTTGAATACCTGAGGGATTTCTACTGAACTTACTGTGTGAATGTTGACAGAATCAGCAGGAGACAAATAGAAGCTTTACTCTTCTAAACAGGGTCATGGAAATGCCACTGTATTTATAACGGAAGGTATAAATCCCCAAACCCCTTTGTTCATTGTTCTGCAAGGACTTGCTTAAGCAAAACTCAACAAAAACCACTCGTGCAGCAGTTCTGTTAGATTACACCAACAACAGAGGAAGAAAAGACTGTGGAAGGCACAGGCTTTTTCCAGAATTTCCTTATATTCCACCATACTTTTTATGCCTACTGAAGAGGAAGACTTATCAGCACAGGTGTATTATTACAGTTATGTTCAAGGTAATATATGGCAAGGTCTGCAATAATCAATCACTGGACATTAGTTGACATAATAGGAAAAATCACTGCCTTTGAATAGCTCCCGTGTTTGACTTGTTTGACTGAGCTGGCAGAGCTCCCAGCAGTGAGAAAGTCCCTGTGCAACCATGCTTCAGTTTACTAAAATACCCTAGTCTCATCTTCATTTGGGGGACATATGGACAGAAGAGGTAAAATAGCCACATCTAACTCTATTCATTCCTAAGTAAAGCTCAACACCAAGCTGAAAATGAACGACTCCAGTAAACTACACAGTAAACATGGTGAGAGAATAAGAGGACAGGAACAAGTGAAGAAACAACTAAGATTAGATTAGGATAGATTTGTACCTTGTTCTAGCCCACTTCTCCTTGCAAAACAGGATGAATTACTTCAGACACGTTTTGAGTTTTATTTGTGCACTCTCTGTCCCACTCCATGTTTTCTGCCATCTTCATAGTCAGAAAAGAGACACAAAAATTGAAAAGAAGTGCATGCAATTCCTCATCAGAAAAAGGCAATGCGGCATAGTGAGATATGCAAGATCTCTGCCATTTATTCAAAACTGATGACCAAATTTGAATTTGTTATCTACAAGCACAACAAAACCCAGGGTACAGAGAGCAGAAATTCAGCTGCACACACATACACACACAAAAGCAAAATAGGGGCAATATGCAGGAGCCTTACAGTTCTGAGGACTATATTAAGGAAGAATAACATGATGTCTCTCCCGTTGTTTTCTGGGTTGCATGTATAAAATTATGACTAGCGCACTTCTGCTCCTTTGATGCAGTGAAGCTTGTAGCAGTGAAATGGAGGGTATGTTAACAGAGTTATCATAGGAGTAATTTTGGATTGTATGGGTATACCCAACTTTTAAAATGTACTCAAAGCACTGTAACTGTGGATAGAGTCCAACACATATTTTCTGACAGTGTTGCCAGCAAACATAACTACTGAAATTCTGTCCAGACTGGGTCTCATTTTGAAACATATTCAACCTAATTTTCTCTCCAAACCCAGGATAAATGAGCCACAGAGATTTATTTATTTATTTATTTATTTTGATAGGATACAACTCTCTATTTGGGGCACCAAATCTAACTGTGGCACCACATCTAACAGCATTACTTCTGCAGCCAACAGCAGTAAATCAAATGTACTTGAGCCCATGCTGGCACTTTAGCCAACACATCACAGCCAACAGAGACAGAGCAACCATGCAAACCCTGTTACCCCTCCGTAGTGGATGGCTGGACCCATACTTCCACAGAGACAGTTCCTGGTGCATGCCTACTCCTGATCAAAAGCCAGGATTTGTATATGATTGCAAGCATGCTCATAATTGCGCCAGCACAGCTCTGAAGTGAGCTGGAGACCAAGCTAAAGACTGTATCTCAGCTTACATCTATTATTTGACCCTTAGAGCTTGTTTTTGGTGACTCAGGAGTGCTCAAAGACATACAGGGGGAGCTCACCACAGCAGGCAGACTGTACCTGGAGTGGCTTACAACAATCCCAATTTCAGCTCCTCAAACTGTCCTGACATATCTCGGAGTATGTCATGCACTTTGCGTCACACTGTGCCCACAGGACTGCAGAGAGCTGCAACACAGGTATCCCATTATTTCAGGCAATCCAAGCTGAAAGGGAAAAGACTCACAAAACAGCAATTATGTCTTTGGGCCTCGAAAGCATCACTTGAGAAGTCAATGCACTACATAAAGAGCAAGAAATCTGGATGTGAGACAGTTTCCCTCAAATTGCTCTGTAGAATTTCCTATTAAGCACTACATAAACAGATTTTGAGGTGTTGCTGAGATTCAGAATAACCAATCCTTCTATTTCCTTTTCCACATCCATTACATCTTGAATCTTCCCTTCCTCATCCTGAAATGTTGTCTCTGAAACTTTCATAGCAGGGACAATATGAACATCAGTGCAGCAGTCCCTTGAAATCCTTTGCAGACACTCTTTTTTACTGGACATTAACAGAAGGATGTGAGGGCCTTTGAATTGTTCTGTACTTTGGGTCAAATTTAAGTGACCCTCACATCTAGCCTGCAAGTCTATCTGTACCATAAACATCTATAATTGCCCTAAAATATTCAGTTTGAAACTACCATGCTTCCAACTCACCCTGATTCACCCTTTGACAGTCTCATCCTTCAGTTTGTTCTGCTTATGCAGAGGATTTGAGAATAAGAGGCCAGTAAGTGACTGAATCACAATCTCCCTCATATTCCTCATTTCTGACGTTCAATACCACTCTCTGCTCTCCATTTGAAGAGACCAGCTGGAAAAAGAGCCAAAAAATTCACACAGCACTTGTGAGGAGCCCTCTATTTTGCAGCTAAGAAGCAAAAAATGTGCTGTGCATTATGAAGAGAGATACAGATGGTGTAAGACAGCTCACGTGGTTCAGAATAATTGAGAGGGAACCTCAGGATAGACCTGACACATCAGTGCAGACATATTATAGTTCCTCCACAGATGGTGCACACTATGGCATATAGATGTACCAGAAGCTCTTCACCACACAAAAGTAAAAGCTGCATGCCTACTAAATAAAAAATCTCAAACACAGCCACAGAGCTCAAAAGAAGCAATCAGTAATCTTGCCATTAGGTCTATTTCTTGAGATTGACAAGGTGCCTGACTAAAGAAAAATAAAAAATATTGTCTCTTATCTTAAGTTACGGGCACAAAGTGATTTCTGTTCCCTGGGTACATGCAGAAAGGAGAGGATTCTCTCCCTCTTTTTAAAATGACATGGAGAATATTTTGTTTAATCAATTAAAGTTTGATGCTTCTACACTTCAATTAGAAGTTCTGGCTGTATTATACTTTTGTTCCCTTTCTAAAACAGTTTCTACTTTTTCACTGCAAAATGCTTCGAGCTGAAAATTATTTCTGCATTTCAGATTTATACAGAAATATGTATAAACCAAAAGAAGAAAAATGAAAATATATTCATGCAGCTGTTTCTGCCTATCACCTTTAATCTTTCATGCACTTTAAAATATGTGCTTCCCAAAAAGGGAGAGAGAGATTTATTTTTGCTTTATGTGAATATAAAAGTAATTTGTTGCCATAGCAATATTTTTCCATCCAAATGCTCTGAACACCACAGTTGCTTCAGGTTTTGAGCAAACTGTAACTATCCCAAAAAAATATGTAAAATATTATGCCTCAATAACCTTTTCAGTTCCATTATAATCACATCTTTCTGCTAGACATTATTAACAAAAAAATAAAAAAAATTCAATAAAGATGTTTATGTCTATACTAGCTTAGTCCCAGAGATCACTTTTAAAATAATTTGCTTTCATCCTGTTTAATTCAATTTGCTCTAAATTTCTGCAGAATGGACTGAAAAAAAAATCTCTATCCAGTGGGCCAAATTCTGAAGCCCACAGGAACAGTGAACAGATTTAGAGCAAGATGTTAATCCTCTACATGCTCTACTTTCTTAAATTCCCCACCTCGTGTAGTGCTCTTAGTAGGGTTCGCAGAGATGTTAGCCCTGTTCATTTCCATAGCAACCCTCTCCACAGAGGGGAACAATTTGTTAAAATTGTTGCGGTTCAGGCTTTGAAAACAGCAATACCACAAAGACTTGTAGGAGAACCCTCACAACAACTTGGGCTACGAATCATCACCAGAACACCATTTTTTTCACCTTAATTTTGACCCCGTACTGGAATCAGCAACTTCTATGGTTCTGGGGTGACATTTCATTCAAGCTGGAACTATAGATTATGCGACACAAAAAGCAGCTCCTGGCTGAAGCTTACTATGCAATCTTTTTGCAGTATTGTGTAGCGTTTAAATAAAAACAGATCGGAAACCAGATGAAATACATAATCTTCAAGATCTTAATAAAAACCCCAATCTCAGAACACAGACAATGTTGGCGGCTTTCCACTCTCTTTCACCTACACTGTAAGAGCAATTTCACAACATGGGGGATTTTTTGTAAATTCAGGTTGACTGCTCCAGCCCACTGATGGTGCTCCCAGGGATGACAACACATTGAACTTCATCAAAACCTCCTCACTGGTCACCTGGTGCTCACAGTGAAGTTCTCCTGGTGTGACCACTGGTGAATCCCTGTGCAGTTCATTTGTAAAGAAGGCAGTGCTGATACATGTGTGTGTGTGTGTGTGTGTGTGTGTGTGTGTCCATTTTTGACTGTTTCTGACTGGATGAGAACTGTGCCTCCCTAACAGTCTTTGTTCCTTGCACACATTTCCCCTAGCCCTTGAATGCTTGCTTGTCTGTTTTGCTGCACATTCCTGAGATTGTAAACCCTTTGGGATTTTTTATGATCTATCCCACAGGGCCCCAGCCTGGCAAGCTTTTCTGTAAAACTACAGCATAAACACTGAATAAACATACTTGCTACAGCCCAGACATGCTAACACAGTATCTTATTTCTTAAAAAATCTTTAATGGGCTTTCTTAAACCTGATGTAAATCGTGATCTACTGTTGTATTTAAATTATCACCATCTCTTTAAACTGGACATGAAAAGCAAAATGGTCTTTTTTTTCCCCCATGCTCTCACAGACAACGTGAAAAGCAATTAGTATGCATTTAGTACTTCTGAATACTCTGAATCTGCTGTGGATGGCTGTTCTGTGCAGTCATCTGCACTGGTAGTGCCTGCATGTGTGTTTTATACAGTGGCACAGGGAGGGAAAGGAGACAGCAGAAAACAGCAATGCAATAGCGAGCATGAGAAAAGCGATCAGGAAGTCTTCAACTAAGAAGATATTTGCAGTAGGTAAACTGCCATAACATACTTGTCTCCAGGTGAAGTTTCATGGTCGGCTTAAGACAGACTAAATCCACATACTAGTGTAAAAATATGAGCACTCTTCCCTTCCCTTCCCTTCTGTCCCAGTCTGCAAGTTTCCATGTGCTCCCTTCTGCCAGCATTTCCCAGACTGGGAAAGTGATCTAGACAAAAATGTTTTCTGTTTTCGAGTTTGGCCAGGGTAAAGTAAGGCAAATTTCCAGACTTGATCATGCCACCAGCCACGTAAGCCCCAGTACTGGAGTGAAATTACCCCTTTCAAGGGCATCACACGTAGGGCAATGGGGGTCAGTGAATCCCTGCTGTGAAAGAACACTCTGAACTGATTAAGTTTCATATGGATAGTGTTCTCTGAGGGGGAATGCACAACATAACTATCCATCAGTATGTGTCAGGCAGTTTACTGCCAGAGGAAACAACTTACCGTAAACAATGTTTCTGTAAGACAGGAGCATATTTAAATTACTATTTTACAGATAAGGAAAGAAACTGAACCACATCAACTTTTATTCCTGAGGTCAAAAAGGAAATACAGAAAGCATGAGAGATCTCCTGCCTTTGTATAAGGCTCCTTTTCTTTGCTTAGGCACCTATTTTTCATGTGTGAGTGCATATATAAATACACAGGGATTTATACTGCATAAAGAAATGGGTCTAACACTGTCAAAAATTGATTTCTGTGGTCAAAAACAGAATAAAAACTGATTTTAGTAGCAAAACTGTAAACTGGCTTTTACACCTTGGATTAAGCAAGAAAGACTCATTCTATATTTTACACTGCTGACTCCCAAATGTGTTTTGAGATTTTTTTGTAATGTGTAATTTAAGTAATTCTGCTGTACCAAGGAACAACAGGTGTCAATATTACTGCAATAAATCATAGTGTTTATTAATTTTATTTTATTGTTAAGTTCAACTAAATACCACTTGATATGCAGTGAATATTAACTGATTTAAACACAATGGCAGATGAGTTCCAGTTGTGTTTGTATCAGTGTTATAATTTTAGAAACAACAGCTAACAATGAGCTTCATTATACCAAATGATGCACTGAACCATTTTCTTTTTGGCTGTCTACTTTGTCTCCACAGTCAGGCAGTTCCTCAACTGGCAAAGCTCCAAAAGGCATGGAGGCTCATAAATGCAAATACATATCAAATATGCAAACATTATGGATCTATGTGCGCTGAAATATGCATGCTCTTAAAACACAGCAACACAGTTTCCTGGTAATACCTAATGACATCTGACAGCTCATATTATAAGCAGATTTCCTTCTGGAAGAAGAATTAGTGGGGAATACTAATGGAGGGATACAAGAAAGTAAAATAACTATGTTTATAGGAAGGAAAATAATGCAAGGACAAGTACGAAACTCCCCAGTGTTGATCGTGCTGCAGAAACTCCTGACTATATTGCAGTACATGGGGTGGAAGGTCTGTGTTCCCAAATTGCACTGCGGAGGGTTTGGGAAACTCTGGGAAAGGAGAAATGTGAACTTGGGAGCAGAGGTAGGTCAGTGACACTGCAAGCATGCAGACTTCCCAGCCAGACTCCTGTGGAAAGAAGGGTGAAGGTACTTGAGGGGCAGATACCCAACCCACTGCTTATAATGTGTTAGGTCAGGGCTTTGCACTTCACGGAGACCGGGATTTCTTCCTCCTTTCACACAGTGAAGCATCCATCGCAGTTGTGCAGCAAGCAGCTTCACCAGCTGGAAATAATGGGCCAGAGGAAGATTTTATTTAAACAGGCAAAAATACTGGGAGGACTGCTCTTACAGTTGCCTAAAGGCCCTTCATGCCACCCTGACAGCCAAAGCCAGGCATGCGGAATTAAGACCCCATGCAGCAAAGGCAGTTTGGTGTCGGAATGGCTTGAAAATCCGCAGTTGTTGCCAGTGTCCTTGGGAAGTCCGAGGAAGCCATGGGCAGGGAGGGCAGCGTGGTTCTGGCTGGCTGCTGGCCTGAGGAACCTCTCTCAAGGGGCTCGGGGGGAGAAAACCCTCCCTGGCTGATGGTCCCTGATACCCATCCTTCCCCTGCCGCTGGTTCTACACCAAGGAAACCCACTCAGCACTCCCTTCTGTGGGCCTGGTTTATGCTGGGATCCAGAGGATTTGTCATGGGTCCTTGGCAGTCAGTGCTGCTTCAAGGGAGATGCCCGTGGTGTCCGAGCCTCCCACTGCACAGGAACCACTGCCCAGCCCAGCTCGAGAATGTTCAGCACAGTATAAGAAAGGATTCAGGTCACAGAGGTGGATGTGGAAGAGAAAATCTTGGGGCGTGAGGAATACTGCCATAATGACAAAGCCCTGAGACCTGTTACATCTCATGATCTATAAGAAACGGAGGATCACACACAGCTCCATCCAGCTTTGGCTCTAGTCACAGTTTCACCACTTTTTTTACTTTTTTTTCTGCACAAAATTACTCAGATTCACGGACTAGCCACATAAATTTTGCTCCTTACAAATAGAGATAACTTGTTTTGCCTTCCTGTAAGGTGCTTCATCTTTCACAGAGGAAAAGCAGAATGAATGAACATATATGAATCTTCTACTAAACTAATACATGAAATCTGCCAGGCAAATTTCATGATTTTACTTTGTATTTGTACATCACCTCATGCAATATGGGTCCTTTTATTTTGTTTTAACTAGGGCTTGCAGGCACTTGCAGGTCAGCAACAGTCCACAGATTTAATTATTCCCTTGCATGGATGCATAAGGAAAAATATTTTTTAGAAATATAAAATAATAAAATTCTGCAAGACTATCTCCTGAGGCAGCCTATTTGCATCAAATCCCTTCAAAACTCACTGAAAGAAAAAACAGAGCAAACACAGTATATTAATAACAAAATAAAGAGCCAACAAAAAACCAAAATAAACCCAGTCCCAGCAAATGTAATGTCTATATACAATTTTAAAATTCTGGCCCTCATTAGAAAACTAAACAAACAATACATAAGGCCTATTTTAATTTCATCATTTGTTCAATTAATTCTTTGATGTTGTGCAAAAAAACCCAACCCCAAATCCCTTAAAAGATACCTAAGATCCCAATACTAGGAATATATGCATGTGTAGGTTTTCTGATTTAGTAAATTCAGGTGATCTAATTTGAACTTGAAGAAGTTAGAAATCAACTTTAGTTCCTTTTCATGCTGATTCTTCAAATACGTCCTTAGATGAGCAGTACTCACTCATCTGAAGTGGGGATTTAGTCCTTCCTTCCTTCCTTCCTTCCTTCCTTCCTTCCTTCCTTCCTTCCTTCCTTCCTTCCTTCCTTCCTTCCTTCCTTCCTTCCTTCCTTCCTTCCTTCCTTCCCTCCTTCCTTCCTTCCTTCCTTCCTTCCTTCCTTCCTTCCTTCCTTCCTTCCTTCCTTCCTTCCTTCCTTCCTTCCTTCCTTCCTTCCTTCCTTCCTTCCTTCCCTCCTTCCCTCCTTCCTTCCTTCCTTCCTTCCTTCCTTCCTTCCTTCCCTCCTTCCCTCCTTCCCTCCTTCCTTCCTTCCCTCCTTCCTTCCTTCCCTCCTTCCTTCTTTCCTTCCTTCCTTCCTTCCTTCCTTCCTTCCCTCCTTCCTTCCTTCCCTCCTTCCTTCCTTCCTTCCATTTTTGCCAGAACTTTTTACTGATTACAGCTCTTTGATGTGTCATCAGCATGTATCCTTGGCAGCAGTTCTGTTTGGACAGATAGAGAAGGTTTACCTATGTGAAAGGAACAGGCTTTTCATGCCAGATTTTAGTACAACTGGATTTCTGTTCTTAATTTGGTGTTGTTTGTAATTAGTAAAAACAATTATACTGACCTTGCTATTGGTCAGTGGGTGAAGTCAGTGGGAACCAGTGTTTGTCACCAGGCTATGGTGACTAATATTTAGAGAGGCAATTTAATTCTAAGCATCCCAGTTCTATTTTGAGTCAGCTCCACCTTGGAGAGCCTCCAAAGTTGTCCCCATCCAGCTAAGCTGGCCAAGAACAGGACTTATCTCCTTCTGGATCTGTCCTGGTCTTTTAAAAGTTTTAAATCTTCCCTTTAAAGGACTGTACTTTTTTTATTTTTTACTCTTACACTGCTGTCCTCCACTATGCTCTTTTTTCACCTCCTCACCAGTAAACAAACTTTTCTGACAGTACCACGGTTGCTTAAAGATTTTCAAAAGCAGAACTCTTTGTTCAGCCTCCAGAGGTCTTTAAGAAGTGGCTGCTCATTTATATGCCAACCCCACCGAAAGCATGAGGGCAAACCCTCCGGGTATACAAGCAGAGCTCATTAAATTCTGTGGAACCATGGCTCCAAGTCACCCAGAAGTCTGCTGTACTCAGCTGTCAAAGCCAGGAATTCACAAATGAAACAATCTGGTAAAAAAATTATTTGGTAGAAAAATAAAAGTCTTTAAGAATGTGTCATCACACATCTTGCTAACACGTCCATATATATTGTTTGAATTCAAAGGTGACAGGAAGGGAAAGTCCTGCAACATTAGAATATGAAATTAAGTAAAGGATCCTCTTATTTCTCTAACATGTAGTCTTTTATTTTTCATTATGAACACTGCCTGGTCTGTGATTATGTTGACCCTTTGCTTCCTCTGGCTGTGCACATCTGCCCTCATTCTACAAGGCACACAATTTTACCAAATTGGATATTAATTCAATACATTTATAATATATTTGTAACCTAAAACACAATTGAAATGCAGTTCAAGTACAACTTTCTTGGCTGGCAAAACTGTATTCAGCATTGTATTTTTATGCTACAGGAGTGACTGAAAAATTATAAGGGACTGACTAGAACATTCCTGACATTTTTTATTGATCTGGGATTTGTTTCTACTGAAAAAAAAAGTGAGGGAAGATGTCAGAAATTTCAGAATGATGGTTGCAAGAAATTTTTATTGAGAACTGAACTCAAAGACCATTTCTGTCAGTCAGAAAACTCCTATTGCCTTCAAATATATTGCTGGGAATGTCATATAAAACATTACTGTGAATGTGTAGTACACTTACAGAGCATAAGCAATAATGCTTAGTACTGTTGATGCTAGAAGCTAAAAGGAATTGAGTAGAGATGCTGAGCTTGGGAATCAAATGTCTCAAAAAACAAATCTTGACATGTGCTATGAACTAGAGTTATGCACAGATATAGCATTCTATTTTGGCATTCTAGCTTTTAGGTAATTTAAGGCAATATTTAAAAAATAAAAATGGATGTGCCATATTCTGGTGAATTGTGCTTGTGTTAAGTTTTATCCAAAAGCCTCTGTAATGAGCTAAGAAACTAAAGTTACTAGTGAATTTTCCAACTCTTGTTAATTAAAGAGGTGAGACAAATTTGAACCCTTGTCTATAGAATAAATAGTATAAGATTTCCTCATGTCATATTTGCCATAAAAGGAGGAAATATTATGGTTTTTATATAACAATATTTTGTTTCCAATAAACCCCATTAATCTGGTATATGTTAGTGACTTAGTGTTCTGCTGATTTTAGCGGTTGTAAAGGTTTGGGAAAGGCACAACAATAGTACCATGTATTCTGCATAAACAGAATACAAGCAAATTCTGGGTCCTAAAATACATAGAGGATTTTCTTTGATTTCAAAGAAATTGTGGAACATCAGAAAGGCAGAAAACTTTGCCCACTGCTATAAATTCTAACAGATATTTTGACAATTATACCCCTAAACCTACTCATATTATCAGATGCCTAATAATGGATACTGTAATTACATTTTATGGTAAAGAATTAGTGGGCCATAAAATTTGCTGATAATGTGACTGATGATCATAGGATAGATGAAAGGTGACAGATATGCTAACATTTGCTAAAATGCTATGTTAGAATTAATTATTTAGCCATGTAAAGAATGATATTCGGTTGTTTATCAGATGTTGTTTTTCAAAGTTTTACTTTTTCAGCTGAAGTATGATATACTTATTCTCAAATATGAGATAGTATTTTAAAAGAAAGACTTGTTAATGCATTTTCTAGATGGAAAGAAGATGAGAAGGTGAAAAAGCACTTTTATTCAACCTTCATTTGAACAACACATTGCAATGTAAACTGCTGAAAAATTGAATCAGAGACATAGTTCTGGAATGCAGCTATTCCTTTCATTGGTCTGCTGAATAATCAGATTTAAGATTATGGTGCTTTAATAACATACATTATACACAGATAATAAATTATATTAAATGGATAAAAGCAAAAATCTTCTGTTTTTATGGCACTCTACTCTTGTGACTATATTAAGTAAGTGAATATTGATTAGATGATGTCTCAAGATTCCATTAGCTATGAAGATGCAAGCACAAAAGGGTGGATAGAATTTAGTGTTTATTTGAGGATTGGAAATAAGATCTGTGAAAGAGTATATGAATGAACTTCAGGTTCCAGAAAATGCATGATACAGAAATACACAGAGATTTCTGCCATGATGGGGAATATGCAGCATGTAATGTTGTGCATTAATTCATTATCTAAGAAATTGCAACATGCGACATTTTCTTTCCAAAGCGGGAAAACCCCGACGTTTCTCAGTGAAGCACTTGGAAATTAGGATGTCTTGAGGCAAACGTTGCTTCTCTGAGCTAAACCTTCCACATTTTTCATCCTACAAGAGTTTGGGGTGAAGAGCCTCACCACACTCTGGCTTTCATTTTAGAAAGCCCTGTGCATGGGCATGGAGAAATGTGGGAGTGGTGGGGATGCTGCAGGTGATTCAGGGATTGATACAGCTGGCACGGGAGCCATGGGCTGCAGGGCACGCCAGAAGATACATCATCAAAGGCTTAAGAGAGCCCTGTTCCATGGCGTCTGACTGGCTTCTCAAGGAAAAAGCTGTGACAGCTGTTTGCAGTATGGGTAGAGCGTTTCTAGGAGGGTAAATTACTGCACAGAGCCCTCTGTACACAGAGCTCTGCACAGAGCTCACCACGGTGACTTCTGAGTCACTGAGAACAAAAGCCAAAATGCAAAGACATGGCCCTGTATGCCCCCAGTCAAAAGGCTGGAGCAATTCCTGAGGCAGTTTAGGCATCCAGGGTTTAGCTAACTCCTGAGTCAGAGACCTTGCCCAAGAGGGAGGTTGGGTATGGCTATGCTGCCTTGCAGTTATAACAGCCAAATATTATGGCCATGGCTAGAGCATGGCAATTCACATCAAAGAACACACCCTGGCGCTACGTTGCTAGGAGAAAGTTAAAAGTTTTGGATTTCAGGGGCCTTTGCTGATGTCTGAAGCTTCTTCTTTCCTAAGACAAGCATATAGGGAGCCCAGTATAAACATAGACATATGCTGTAGGCTGTTAGCTGTGTCTGATTTGAAAGCTTATTGGTCCTTCATTTTGTAGACATAAAACAGTTTTCTTCTGGTACAACCCATAATAGAATGAGCCCCCTTCCCTTCTTTGTAGTCATCTCTAAACTCTTCTTGAAGTAATTTTTCTGTCCAAGGTACACCTCTCAGTTCCATGCTACTGATTGCTTTCTTGTTCTGAGCTTTTGCAGCTTGAACTTGGTTTTCTTAAAGTGTATTCTTAATGGTCCACCTTATAAATGTCTTCCATGACTTCCCTATGCTTGTTACTATTTTTTCAACATGTCGAATAGTTGGCTATTTTCTAATATTCACATCTGACTGGTTTTTTTTGAAATACTGTTATTAGTTTATGATGCTTTTACTGATCACTGCTTTCTGAAATTTGTCAGATAGTTTCCAGCTGTTGTTAATTAGGATTTTGCAGTGCTCGTGGTACTCTTACTCCCATGGAAGCAAGGTGCCTATTTTTGCTTTCACCCCCCCGCAATATTTTTTGAGGTTGTTTGTAATTTTCAAGCACATTTGCTGAAAGATAGATATCCTAAAGATGAATGTGTTTCATGAAAGTAGATATGTGTAGGAATATATTACTAGAGTTCAAATATCACTCTCAATAATTTCTGAATCCATTGGGTAGTTTCTGTAGTTACAGATGACAGAATGTTTGTCATTTTGAAATACCCTGCAGCAAGAAATAATAGCCCTGTGTTGATATATGCAGAGTAAACAGAATCTAAGTGTAATACTGTTGAACAGTCAATTAACCAAAAGAGACACAATTCCCTAGAAAGCCAGGTTTTGTTAGCTCTCAGAATGACTTGTTTAATCAGATTGTCATGTGATTCTAAGGCAAATACCTTACAAACGTCTGCCACACATCTTTTATCAAACAAATTTGTAGTACAAAAAAAAATGAGATTAGTTTGACCAGACTGTTTTAACATCCTAAAATTATTTTCCCATCTCTTGCTATAGATTCAATCTTTCACCAGTTTTTCTGTCATTGGGCCCAGGCTGACTCCATGCTGAAAGCCTTATCAGCCAATGCACTATCCTTTCTTGAACATTGACTTAACATTTGCACTGTTTGGTCTTCCTGGATTTCCTTAAAAATTTGATATTTATTAAAAATTAACCTAACCCATTTGTTCTCTAATGTCCACACCTCAGAGGCACTCAGTTAAGCATCCTTCTTTACTAGAGATGGGGTTCTTTCACTTCTTATGAAATTAGATATTTATTGAGTTCTGTCTTTTCTACATCATTATTTAAACATCTCCTTGATTATATGTGTTATTAATGAGACCAGTGTCAAAGTGCTTCCTGAATTATGTATGGTAGTTTGTGGTGATGGAACTGTGAAATATAGCATAAGATGAATGATTTTGTGGTTATGATATCTTCATACCATTAAGAGATTTAAGTTTTATTCCTACAGGCTTCCAATGTGACATTATCAAACGAAAATCCTTTTGTGTCATATGACCACTTCCTTCTAGAGCTGCGAGTGAAGAATTGAAAACATTGCCTGTTTTCTTTGGTCTGTTCCCTCTGCTTCCTTCATGGCAGTCTTAATTCAGTAAGACTTTCTATTCTCAGTTTTCAACCTCCATCCTTCCTAAAGGCGATCATGATCCACTGTTCTCTCATATCAAAAGACAATGAAAGACAGTCTCAGACATGCCCCAAGATCTCATTCACCTTTGACCTTACTTTTTCTCCTTTCTTCTCTTCATGTCTCAGTTAATCAAACATGTGGTGTACAACACTTAAACTGAATTACCATTTATCAGCTTTCATGTATGCAGGCTTGACCTCCCTGTGCTGTGGCCTCTCTACCCTTTCCTGAAATGAAACTTTTCTTACATGGTCTTCTGTGATCTCTCTTTGTGCTGTGGACATTTCCTACATCACCACATTCAATTTTTCTTGGCAACCATGTCTACCTTACATTGGAAACACTCTTTTCTCCATTTTTCAACTATTTTATTTCAGGTTTTATCTGTAGCTTCTCTTGCTAATTTTTTTCTTTTTTCAAATAATTTATTAGTTAAGTCAGGAACTTTTAGGAGCTTAACCACATCAGTTGCTATTTTATTCTGTTTTCCTGATAATCTTTATTGTACTCCATTTACCTGATAATGTTTGTATCTTTCTTGCATTGCAAATAACCTTGATGATCATTAAAATTTCTATTACCAGCTTCATGCAAGAAACAAAAAAGTTTATTGATAATCCGGCAGGTTGGATTTGATGATAACTGGAGCTGGTGAGGATATCTCTGTGAGCAAGACTGGGCCCATCAGTAGCAGTGCTTCAGTGTTGTCTCTGGACAAGTGGTTTTGGATGACAGCAAAATGGGCTATTTCTGTGTTCAGGTTCATGAAGATGCCCTTCTTCTCCTCCTCTATCTGGACATGATTGCAACTAGGTTCATCCACAATCAGCTACTTTATCCAGGTGGCATCAGCAAGTCTTTCATTCTTCATGGCCAGCATGTACCTGGCTGTGGTACAAACAGGTCACCACTGCCATTTTTGAGATTTCCTGAATTTACATTATGTTCCTTTTTTGTTCTATCCACCAGTGTTTTCCAATTCTTTGATTTCAGGAGGGTTTCAGAGAGAAAACTCTATTTACCATTTGAACCACAAACTAGACACAGCTCATCCCTGCTATGACAGTTTAAGGATAACTTACTGGAATGTGAGGAATTTATCCAGAAAAGTACACCGTGATTGCAGTTGAGCAGTTCTTCTGTAGCTCAAGCCTGTGGAATACAAATGCTATAGTGTGGGCATAGAATTCACAGTTTGGGTTTTTGCAACTTGCCCTACTCAGCACTCACAGCACATAGGGTTTTTCTGCCCCCCCCCCCCCCCCCCCCGCCTCCACTTTTCAAAAGTGTAATTTAACACGGACAAGAAGATGATCTCAAGGAGGAGTCCCAGGTTCTGAGTGGAGTTATCATGGATCAGCTGCAATCAATGAGACTCAGACATAATAAAAAAGCTGATATAATAGATGATTTTAAATAAATGGAAAACTTACATAGAAGGAGATCTGGGAATGACACTAGGGCCCAAGCAGGGGAATGCATGGACTTGAAATACGTCCACAATTCATTAAGACCATCTATTCTATATATTACTACCTTTAAGGCCATACAATGTAAATACAAATGTATTTGGGAATAATTTTCTGGGATTTGTCCAATACATTAACTGCTACAAGAAACAGAATACTTCTAGAGTGTGCTTAGTTTCAGTTAAGAGCAGAGAATATGAAGTGATTTTTCAAAATTAATTTTCTGTCTCCTACTTCCAGCTACATCTTTCTGATCTCATATGTTCAAGATGATGGGCAGAGAGAGAAAAAACACCCCTCCAACATTAAATCCTGCCTGTTTCCTAAACAGACTTTTGCAATCTTTACCATGATTACAGAATTATTTTCATAGCCTGAGTAGGATTTTTTTATATAATTGATTTCAGAGAGTGGGTACATCAGCAATTGCTGGGGCTTACACCTTTGCTGTAAAAGCACTGACCAGGTTTTAAGACAATGTCAGCTAAAATAATGTACAATGGTGATAAGTGCCAAATTGTTCAGGCACTAGCTCTAGCCAGTCTTCCTCATTCTGACTGCTCCCTGGGAGGGGATTCCAGAGGTCTGGTATTTCTTACTTGGCTAATATTAGGCTTAAAATGTTCTGATTTAAATATTCTGGGCACAGTCAAGATCTGAAAGAAAAAAGGAGGCATAAGTCATTATGCATCCACTAAGGAAAAACCTGTTCCAGCAGAAAAGCTGGGAAGTCTGAAGAAAGGTGGAGTGTGTAAGGGACGTTCTGCCAGTATCTGTTCCCCCATTATTCATTTAGGATTAGTCTCCTTTTTTTCTGATCACAGAAGGCAATTCCTGAAATAATGCCTCAGTCATCAGCTCTGGACATTCTATTGAACTCAGGGCAAACAGATTAATCTGAATATTTTGAAACGAGAAGTCATTTCATTTTTCCACAATAATTTTCCCACATGCAGTAACAGATAGGAAAGAGAGTATAATATCTATTACTGGCATATGGATTTCCTCCCTAGAGTGTTCATCCACTCTGGATTATGTGTGTTCATCTCTGCAGTAATGATTTTGAAGCTATCATTAAATGAATGAATAAGATAAAGAGTATGAGAAAGTAAAAATTAAATTTCAAAACATCAAAATCATCAAGACTTCACATAGGATGCCTCATGCAATTCTCAGACAAAGATGTTGAATGAAATTGATCATGACAGTCCCTTCTACATCTAATGATCAAGACAAAAGGCAAGGCTGAGACCTGAAATTCAGAAAATATACTTTATTCTTCAAATACTAATTGTAGCCCTCCCTACCCATCCTGTGATGGTAACAGACCTTTCCCTGTGCTTTCACAGCATTCATGCAGTACAGGAATATTCACAAAGTGTTTACAAAAAAACTCACCAATACATTATATAACAGAACATATGGAATACCTCTTTTTCTTTCCTTTTTAAATGTGTGTATCAGGATTCCCATTCCACTTAACCAATAATGTATTGCATATTTTTCTGTGTTGCTCTCCCCATTATGAAGCTGTTGGAGTGTTGGTTTTGGAGGAAGATGTGATCTCCTCTGTGATAGCTCTGAACCTGCCCCAGTATTGAATGCCACAGTTTTCTGGTTGTGTGACCAGCTGAAAAACCCTGTGATTTTCCCTAGATACTTTCTTATAAAAGTGCTTAGATTTGCTCCTGCAGTTCTATTGCAGAGTTCTGCAGTCTGGATGATATTGCCACAGTGGTATCCAGATGCTTTTAGTTTTAAGTTTGCTATGTAAATGCATACTCCATTTAACCCACTAAATGTGTTCACTACAGTATTACAGAAACTGCTATGTATTTAACCTAAACTTATTGTTCTACGACATATAAACCCAAAGTCCGTCCTCCAGAACAGCTGTTGTCACTAATACCTCACTGATAACAACAATGTCAAGATGAAAATTCGTTCCTATTTGTCCCACCAAATAAATGCTAGGCTTCCTCAATACTCTGACATTATGTTTTGCCTTTGCTTCCCACTTGGGTATCAATGAAGTGAAGTTTCTTTTGCCTCTGACAATTTTGGCTCCTCCTTTCTCAGAGAAAATCCTAGCTGTACCCATGACAACCAAAAAATTTAATTTCACTGACTTTAATTTACATCCCATCCATCATGATCCCCCCATGATAAGAACTTACTGCAACCTTGCAGCAGTTCACTGGCCAGTACCAAACTGATTATACACTTACCTGTGCTCTTGTAGTTTATCCTGTTCCAGCAGTGAACAGACATCAACTTGTGCACCAGAGCAGGCACTGTTTGTTTGGAACTGGGACAAGGTTTCTCTAGTAGCTTCAGGATAGCCTGATTCTTCAGCTGAGGTATCTGCTTCCACTGCTGATATCCAAAAAGGCATGGCCCTAGTCTCTAATTTATAGCTGGGACAATTTTGTGAATCAGAAAGCTATAGCCAGTCTAACCTCTTAGGAAGTACACCTTCTCATATGTCATGTGAAATGAAGAGTTTTGCTCTCTAGAACACACTCATTCACTATCTCTATTATCCTTTAGGCAGTGCTTTCTATACTGCAAAATCATTAGCAAACACCACAGCAACCTGATCCCAAGACATAGCCTAGCTGCCAATTTTGAAGCACCACATGCAATAACACAGCATGGTATAATAACCTTTCTTGAAATTTATTTTTAAAAAGGTTCTTTGCTTTCCACAGTTCTCTCTCTTGTAAAGGAAAAAAAAAAAAACAAACCCAAAACAAAAAAGCAAACTCAGAAGTGATCACAATGTCAGTGAGAGTGAAAAACCCAGATTAGTTACTGCTATTGTCAGGAGGAAGCTATTGTTGAACAATAACCATGACTGCACTTTTTAAGCCTCTTGACTCATTCTTGAAATTGTGTCCCAAAGGAGTGTAACAGAGAGCAAGTCTGACTGCAGAGTGTGCAAACATGCAGTTGTGGGAACAGAATTCAGAGCTCAGCACAGGCCCTGAAATCAATGTGGTTGCACCAGAGTAGCTGAGAGCAGAAAGTACTATTATATATGAACTACACATTGGAAGTCCTGTCATGAGTCAGGCAAAGAAGAAATACATAGAACACACAAAACTAATTTTAACTAGCCATTTTATGTGAAGAAATCTGTGTTCTGAAAAAAATAAAACTTAATTTAAAAATACTGCGACTGTTGAACAAGGCATCTATGGTTTGTTAAAAGTTGTTTTCACTTTATTGTAATTGGTTTGCTTTTATTATAGCAGGATCCAGAAGCTGCAGCAATGGCTGAACAAGAATTAGAATTTCCATCTACTGTGGGACAAGTAGTCAAAATATCAACATGCATGTTGGAACAAAATGCTCTGAAAAACATGGATTCAGAAAAAAATTTAACATTTGATCTTTTCCTAGATTAGCACAAAATCTTAAAGTTTCTGCAGTGTTATGCTGCCTGGTGGTGTTTGGAGGTTGAATTACTGGTCCTGTCACCCTGTCCTAGGGGTAAGACAGCAGGGTCATCACAGCTGTAGGGCTGGCAGTGAGAGGAGAGCCAGTGCTGTGTTCATGTAGAGAGAGTCCAGCCTGGGAGCTCACCACCACAGGGACAGATGAGGCTAAAGCTACAAACCCAATTGTAAAGTACTGTGTTGTTATGAAACCAAATTTCTACCAAACTGAGTCAAAACACAGTATCTTGGCTCAAAGAAAAGCCTCAGAGCTATTTGGGAGATGTGGGAGAACATTTTACTTTTTTGTGGCTGATTTACTTTTTTGTCCAATGGTGCCCTGGTGGCATTAGAGGCTGCACAAAGTTAATTAGACAAGGCAGCATGTTTTTAGGTGAATT
This sequence comes from Cinclus cinclus, assembly GCF_963662255.1. Classification (NCBI taxonomy): domain Eukaryota; kingdom Metazoa; phylum Chordata; class Aves; order Passeriformes; family Cinclidae; genus Cinclus; species Cinclus cinclus. Next base: position 51,438,303 of record NC_085047.1, read on the forward strand.
AAGTATTCCTGTCTCCATTTAATGAACCCAGCACTGATGCACCATCAGAAGATATTTCTCCCTCTCTCACAGTGCTCTGTCTACAGTAATAAACTGAACCTAGGCTAGGCTACCCCAGCTAGCTTTTGCCAGCATCATCTAACACTGTCTGGCAATGCCTTAGGAGACTCATCCCAATAAGCAGTATGGATGAGATCTCCTTCCCTGTTTTGGGTGAGAAAAAAACCCGTGGGTGTCCATAAACATGCAGAGCTCACCACAGCTCTCATCCTTTGTGTCCTGCCTATGATCTATTCCATGTGTTTGCATGGTAAGACGAATAGGTGCCCATGTGGTAGGCAGGATGGACAGAAGGTCTGAGTGGTAGGAATCGTGGTTTTTGCAACATCAGTTTTAGTCCAAACCTTTCCACAGTTCTCTTCATCATGCAAACCCTGACTGCATGTGCAGGGATGTGAGAAGGGTTGGAGTGGATGCTGATGAGAGCCAGGAGATAGGGAAGAGTGGGACTGCAGTATTGGCATTAAATATTCATGAATAGTAATATCCACACCTAACTTTAGGTATTTAACCAACTAAATGTTTTGAGCTGTCATTGCTGGAGTTCCACACTGCTTTTCATGGACCAGAATACCTCATGTGAGCACAGGGCACACTGAAGAGCTACAATGTTCTCAATTTGGGGACTTTGCTAAGTGCCCATGGTCAGGCTGGAGGAGCAATTTCTAGGTGGCTTGTTGCAAGAATATACAAAAGGCCTGTGAGAGAGCAGGAAGGTGGTCCAAAATGCATGATGCCAGCACAAATAGCTTAACTATAGGAACATATTTATCTTCTGATAGAGGTTTTCTTTATTAATGGAGTAATTTCTATGAGCATTTTAAAACTGGACCAGGTACCTGGAAATAAATATGAAGTATTGAAGTTACAGAGCACCATATGCATGTTCTTATGAGTTGAAAGGAGAAATTCTAGTTGAAAAATGCTTTACTGAATGTTAAACCTTCCTCCAGTGAAAATTAAAGGGTTGCTTAGGACTGCCTACTTTTCCTATCAAAAAGTACATCAGATGTTGAAGTGCAATTAAAATCCTGTGGGGCCAATTTTGCAGCTAATAAAAACTTGTATAACTCAAGTTCATTGGAGAAATTTGATTTTCAGCACCTGAGGATCTGCCTCTTGGTTTTAATTATTTTTTCAAGTGTTCCTCTGCTGTGTCAGAAAGGGAGAAGAGGCAGAAACAAGTCAGTATGAAAGAGGAAAGATGTATGTCTCTGTTACCTTACAAAAGCAAAGGTAGCCATAGGGAAAATGGAAGCTTTAATCCAGACTAATACTAATAGATGTAGGAATATGTGTTTTCTGCTTTGTTTTGCCTGGGTGTTATTTTGGCTTATGTTTTATGTCAAAAGGATGAAAATACCCTTCAGAGCTTAGTCTTGAACAGTCTGCTAAACAGGCACTTTTATCTCTGTAGAAATAGATATTTGTGAGATAGGCTTATTGAGAAAATTACAAAAGGCTTACTTCTCACTAAATGAAAGGATGGCTCTTCCTTCAGTTATCATTAGTGTGGTTTGGTGCCTTCCATTTAAAAAGTAAATATAGCCCTCAGTAAATTGACCTGCCCTTTAACATAAAGGTCTTCCTTGGGGTCACATAAGCACAGTAAACTGTGTAAGAGCATGTACCCGAGGGACAGGGAGGGTATATAAAGTACTTATTATCTGAGGCCCTTCATTCCTACTCATCCATTTATAATAATTTTCTGTAGAAGAAATGCAGTCTTAAAATCCATACTTTAGTCATCAAGCATTTGATAAAGGATGCTTTTGTGTTGCCTTTTCAGTAGCCAAGGATAATATTTGATATTATCAAGTGACAGCTGCACTGATTGTATTTTCTTTCCTTTGTAATACAGTTGTGCAAAACAGCTTTGATACACAACACACCGATGAACTCTTAGAGAGGGTTTGGCACAGCTTGCACTAGTTTAAGACAGTGTTTTAATAATTGTTGGCTGCATCTGCAGAGCAAAGATGTGTCCTATATAAACATCAAAACAGATGATTTGGAGTCAAGGGGAAGTAACTCCTCTTCTAAAAATTTTCCAAGGTAGACAATGTCAGAAAATGTAGCGGCTCCCTTGCCTGGCTCCCATCCAGCCACATGGGAGGCAATCCCTCTGCAGAACTGCCAGAGCTGGGGATGCTTCTTCCCACCCAAGCTCGGGAAGTGGGGAAAGGCAAGGCAAACTGTAGGAGAGCACAGGGCCGCTTTGGAGGCTGCAGAACAGCTGCTCGTGCCCCTTACTACCCATAAAGAAGCAATTCCTGAAAACGCTGAGTGTAATTAATAGTACATAGGGAAGTCTTCAGAGGGATTTTGTAGGCAAAGTGAGGCTGGTTTCTCACCATAATGATTGCTGCCTCTGATCTGCTCGCTACACTGGATTCAGCAAGGCTGGGTGGGGAGCAGGGGTGGAGAAAAGGAAGAAAATGGTCATTTTGAAAACATTTCAAGTCTTTAGTATGTCCATAATAATTTGATCATTCAGAGAAAACAATAAACATTTTATGAGAGCTGGAGTCCTAAAACTAATCTACAGACAGCAAACAAAGGGGAGTGAGAAAGAGGGGAAAAAAAAAAAAAAAAGCAAGTCTCTACCTGCTACTACCATCTAGTGGTAAAAAAAAAGAAATAAAGGAGATTTTTGCAGGAACACTGTGGGAGTGAGGAGGCTGGTGAATACAATTAAGAAATCAGAGAATTGTTATCTGTCAGCCACCTTCTCCCCTCGAAAGCAAACCCACATATAATCTGCTGTACCCACCTTGCTTCGGTCATGAAAACTAAGCACAAAGTCAGATCCATGAATAGAAAGGATCAGTCAGGGAAACATATTTATCTTGACCTCAAAATTCACATCTTTGCTTTCCTCATACAGATATGAGTTAAGATCTTCCACCCACAGCCATCTTTGCACTCATATATATATATATAGATATATATATATATATATATGTGTGTGTGTGTGTGTGTGCAGTAGCTAGCAAAGCAGAACCTGGGGGAACTACAGGAAGGTACAAGGCCATGTACACAACCTGGGAGCTGCTCCTCTCCTGTGGCCCTGTGTGGTGGAGGTGGTGAGATAACTGTGATGGCCCCAGCTGTCCTCACAGTCCCTGCTGCCTGCCAAGGGCAGCCCTGCCACCCTGCCCAGGGCACGCTCTCCTCTGCTGGCCCCTCTGACCTGGCACCTCAGGGGAGCAGAGCAGGTGTCCTGCTGGTGCTCCGGGCTGGGGGCAAGGTGCTTCCTCACAGGAGACCACTGGGACTCCACCAGCACCTTACCTTCAGCAGCACCTTAGAAGGATCTCCTCTGAAGCTGCCTGGTAGACTTCTACCTCCCAGGAGAATGAGCTTACCGGTCTGAAATGCAGAGCTAGGAAGCCATGTGCTCTAATTAGGAGAAGAACAGGGAAGGGAAATGTTAGTGGACTTTACAGCTGCCTTGCATTCCTTTTTGGCTTCGAGCTGTGTTCCCTTCAGCTCACAGATGTGCTGCTTCTCAAGGTGATGCACATCTCTTCATAAGCCAGTGGGAAAGGCTTTCCGTTCTTCCAAGCTGCTCTGTTACAGCCTGCTTTCTCTCTATCATTGCAAAACAAATTCCATTTTAGTTTGATTGGGACTCTCAACAGAAAATTCACAAGTAGACTTCAGTGTCTACACGTGTGTAATGCAAAGGAATTTTAGAAGTAAGGTATGCAAAACAAGAACACTGTAGCTATTCATTCTAAAGACAATTAATGGGCAGGATTAATTAATTTTTCTACACATCAAGACAGAAAAAAAAATTGTCATTGTCACCCAATTACTTGGGCTGAGGTCAGCTGCTGCTCTCTCATATTTCAATAGGGTTCCTGATGCATACGTATGAATCTTGGCAGCTTCCTGCAACCTTCAGTAGTTATTCCATCAAGGCATCAGCATCAGTGTCAGATGTAATTGGAATCATGCACACCATACCTGCAGCTGCTGGCGTGCTGTGTGTCCTCAGATCGCCTCTTCCTTCTGCCTGGACCAGGACAGCTTCCACGCTACTGTAGCTCACTGCAACAAATACATCTATAAATTGTGCCTTTTCCTTCTAGACATCTCTGAGTGCAATCAAAAGTTTATTTACCGCAGTTCAGAGTACGCTGGTACTGTCTGGGCAAAAGTGATTTCAACCTTAAATTCAATGCCTAAAATTAGAGTAACCAAGTGCTGTAAGTACAACCTGTACCCCCTCCAAGGGGAAAAAAAAAAAAACCAAACAAGAAACAACCAACTAAAATCAACCATGAGAGACATATTATTTTAAACTTACTGTTTCAAACTTAAAGTTGATGCCTAAAATAGGTCCAAAAACCTATAAAGTGCTTCTCTCTATTGAATGTAGCAGGAGGTGAGAGTGAATAACTCCAGTGCAAGATATAAAAATCAAACAGCATTTGTTGGATGGGAGTTTTCACTCCTATTGGGACACTGAAAAACACAGAGAACTGGACAGGGGAAAAAAATTTCCCTGTGAAGGAAGCAGCAGTTACCCAAAAACTGATTCTAGAAGAAAAACTTAAGGTATAAAATGCTGCTGTGAAAACAGCTCCGTGGGCAGGTTGGATGTCCTTTTACACCCAGATGGGAGATCACTCCAAGGCTCATCAAGGGTTTATCACTGTAATAAGTCCTGGTCCTCTGACCAGTAGTCAAATTCCTTCAAGTTAGGGGGACAAACTCTGTCCCATGTCCCAGGTGGCACTCAAGCACTATTTTTTTTGGCAAAAAAGCTGTATCAGTGAGAATGATAAATAATTAATGACTGGTCTCCTTTACATCTCTCTGGCCTCATGACATACAGTCATTTATTAGGATGATGTTGTCTCACATTTATTGAAGTAGTTATTGCTGAGAGATCCAAGAAAATAGAAAATAATTACTGTTCATCAGGATGCAGTTACATTTAGAGAAACATTTGTTATATTTATAGAAGTGTTATTTACCTAAACACTTATTCATGTAAGTCTGTATGCTAAGAGATTGTATGGTATTTATAGTTAAAGGAAATAAGGGACTTGAAACAAAAATTACATGCATATTTATCTGATAATAATTTAGTTCTTATAGAAGTTGCTTTTGACATTGCATTTATTTAATTGATCAATTTATACATTTATTAATCTCAAGCCTTAACTTAGATATTCACTTGCTAGATGGGTACATTTGGTATCATCCTTTGTACTGGTAACTGCATATTGTTCTTCTCATGAAACACCTAGAAATATGTTCCCCCTTCATGAGACAGCCACAAGGACATTTCTGACCAAAATGTGTAGATTTGATTTTCAATCTCCCACATATAATTAAAACAAAAATAATGAATACTACTGAGATCCCATGATCATTCTGATTAGATGGTTGACATCCTGATGACTCAGTTAAAGGGGACTTTTATACTTTATTTGCAAAATATTGAGCCTGCATGTCAGGATTTAGTCCTATGATGATGGCAGGTTTTTTTCTCTGTTTCCTCCTAATGAATATATTACACAGTTATATTTTTTTTTTAGTCTGATTTAATGAGAAATTAAGTCAATAAAATTGTTTTATCTCACTGTTCTCCTCCACCTCTTCTCCCTCTTTCTCCCTTTTAAATCAATTTAGGCACAGGCCTCAAAGACTATGAAGTCTTAAAATAAAAATTAATAATCAGGGGCTGATTAGAGAACACTGACTTCATTGATTCTGCTCCTAAGTGAAAAGAACAGAGGGTTTGGTTTTGGTAACCTCAGTTCTGGTTATCAGCATTCCCATATCAGTGGTCCAGCATGGGCAGTCAGTGTGGCTGTGGTCCTGTTCTTGCCCAGTCAGAGAGCCCTGAGAGGCAGATGGGGAAAGGATATACGGGCACGTGGGGATACTGTGCTGTGGGAATATGGGGAACAAAGAAGTCCTGGGAACACTGTGAGGCAACTATGGGGCACTGGAGTATGGGACTGTGTGCAAAATGGTGGGAGTTGCAGGGTACTGAGAAACTCTTGTTCCCGAGGTGAGCAGGTGTGAGGCGTCACTTGGCCACTTACAAGACAAATCCGTGTGAAGTAAGATTTCCTTAACTCCCCTGTTTATGTACTGACTTCCTTTCTTTTATGCTCAACTTCTGCTGCTATTTTGTCCCCTGTTCCTGCTCAGCTGTAGGTCACACTAGCTGCCCAGCCTGTAATATTTTCTTCAATGGACATGCTTTTATTGTTTTCCATAATGCCCTTTCAAAAGGAAACTCCATGCATCCTGGGTTATTGTTATAATTTTTTTCATGATCATCCTTTTCTAATGTGCAAAGCTGCTGAAAGTAAATGTATGCTGCAGCTTTGTTATTACATTCTATTTACCAAGGGTATTTTTTCTTGTGCGTAAATGCTTTGTGTCTCCTTTAGTTTTCTTTGTGCTTATTTTAACTCCCTGTTTCTTGTTTGCTGCATAAAAATAATTTATTACCCTCTTCTCTGTAGTTTCTAGATACTCAAGAAGTGCAATGTCATGTGCAAACTGCATAAGTACTTCTCATTTATTCTCTGTAATCTTACTGCAGTACAGTTTTCTGAAAACTTCCACCAGGCATGGCATGTAGAGAAAAAGGGGGCAGATAGAATTGCACTAGATCATTTCCTTCTCTTCTTTCTCTTGTTCTTAAAAAGTAGTTACCTCATGCTCTATGATAATTGTTACTATGAGGAGATAAGTGCTACTTTAGCCCCAAATTGATGAGCTTCACATGGCAATTACTTGGTGGAATTTCATTGCCTATGGTATGCAGGTCAGATTAGATGATTCTACTGGCATTAAAATTTATGAACCTATAAATTTCTGTTTCTCACTTGTTCTCATAATACCTCCTAACATTTCCAGTGAGTAACAGCCCTCTCATCTATCAAATACTCAAAGCTTAGGTGAATTATCCTGTATGACCTTGAAAGCTTTTCTGTCATTTTAAGTCTGGTCTTCCAGATGTTGTGCCCCTAGAGCTCTAAGCAGGTTAGGAATTATGAGTGCCTAGGGATGCTGCATGAGTGTTTGATATACTGCTTTAGGGTGAAAAATCAGGTGGCTTGTCCTAGCCATAGGTTGCTTGCCTTGTAAAATCCTCTTTAACTAGCTAGGTTACAGTAGTAAGATATTTATAGCTCAGAGGGAGCTTTATTTCTGGGGTGGGTGTGTGTGTGTGTGTGTGTGTGTGTGTGTGTGTGTGTGCGTGTGTGTGTGTGCGTGTGTGTGGATACATTATGATGACAGAAACTTATATTGATGTGTTCAGGAATTTATTATGGTTGTTTTTAACCAACCCCCTCTCTGCAGACCCAGTTGAAAGCTCTCTCCTGCCACCCAGGGATTCTCTGACCATATATTTGGAAGACTCAGCTCTGATGTAGCACAGCTGCATAACCTCCACACAGACAAGTCTGAAAGAGATGTGAGAAAGTCTGTATAGAGATAAGAAAGACAAAATTACTGGCAGAAGTAGGATTGTTGAGATAAGATCAGAAGTAGCTGGTGTATTCAAGAGGGAAAACATCAGTGTAGAAAGGATGAAAAACTAAAGGGAAATGTTTTAGGACACTAATTATGCTAGTTGGGGCTGCTGGTTGTGAATGATCAGCTCACCAGGTAGGGATGGTCAGTGCCAGCAGGAGCAGGTGGATGTGGATAACCCTGTGATAAGGAAGCCCTGCTTTGTGGAGCTGCAGAAGCCAGCCCTGCCTCTCCCTGCTCGTGCCTGCAGGGCCATTGAAAGCACTTGGGGTGCTTTGTTAGGAGTGGGGAGCACACCTGTGCTCAGCCTTACACCTGGTTAAATACTGCTTACCTGCTTCTCTCTGTTTGCTATGTTTGCTCTGTGCTTCAAGCTGGTTTTTTTTCATCTTTTTGCATAATCCCTTGTACCACAGAACCAGGGTGCTGGAACAAATGAACTCTGGAAAGGAACAGTAATAAGTTCCTTAAACACCAAATTCAAAACCCCCAAGTATATTGCAAAGTTTACTTTTTTAAAAAAAAGTTAATTGGGATTTTTAAAGTCTGCATTCTAATTTTCCCTTTTGTCACGATCTTAACAATGTTCCCGTCCCTGCTTTCTGCTGCTTCTATTGTGTGTGTTGTATCACTCAGAAATTTGAAACTGTTGATAATGATTCATCTTTTTTTTGTTCAGGAAGACGACTTCTCCTGTAGTGAAAGCTTTTAAGTCAGAAGCACGTTTAACATACAGATTTGCAACATCCTGGTGCAGCGTTAGCTGAAATCTTAATGAAAAACCTTTGCATTGTCACTGGAAAATGTGTTTGGACTACAAGGCTAGATCCTGGGAGATGACAGACATGTTTCTAAGTTTGTGCCAAGCACAAGCTCAAGTTCAAGTTGCCCTGATTAGGCAACTGAAGATTCCTCAGAAGGGAAGAAGGAAAGTGTCTGCTGCTGAAAGAAAACTTTCAGAAATCAGATGTGTGCCATTTGCAGCCTGCAGGACAATTTTAAGTGCTCTTAAAGACCCCTTCATTAGGGCCTAGAAGAAATTAAAGTTTCAAAATCACTGAGAAAGCCTGTGTGAGAGGGCTGAAGGAGGGAGTTTTGGGTGCATTCTGAGTGGCACTCGGGCACTTAAACATGAAGAGACCAAGCTACAGCTGCCATTAGGTGTAACAAACAGTCTGTAACTGGTTGCTTGGCAGGGCAGGCATCAGGACCTCAGCATCAGAGCTGGCTTATCTTATAAGGAGTTTTCTAATGAGTGAGCTGCATAGAAATTTCAAAGGGTGGAAACACACTGAGGGAAACAAAGAAACAAAAGACAGTTCTTGAAATACGCTTGTAAGTCAGAAAATACTTTTCTTCCAGATTTGTGGGAGAGGAGATTGGGAAATACATTTAGACCATATTTAATACATGTTAGGATAAATCAGCTGTGTTCAATGAAAATCATATAGATAGATGGTTGAGGGCTGTTATAATAATTTATACAGACAGGCCCACACAACTGTCAGCATAAGGACATGGAAGGCAATGAGAGCCAAGATTTTCTAATAGAAGGAAAATTGAAGCCAGAGAAATAAGACATTTGTGTGGGCACGGGGGTTATTAATTTTTGATTAAATTTCATTGTTGAATCAGTAGCTCTATTGTTTGCTAATGAAGGATCATTTTTAGAAAACATTATAATTTATGTTTAGTATTGCAGAATTTTTTATAATAGTGAGCACTAAGAAGGTGTGAGAGGATTTAAAATCTTACTATTTTAGAAGTATTTGATTCTCTCTATTTGTTTGGATGTTCAAGTTTTTAAAAATTTCTTCCTCTAAGCACAAGAGCTAAGAACCTGGCTCCCCCACACTCTTATTTAATTGCTTCAGCCAAAGAGTTTAGGAACTTCAGGAAAATCACAAATTATCTGTGAGCCAAATAAAAATGGCACAGCTGACAACAGTGATTATCTTATTAAACCACGTACAAAGGAAGATCTCAGTGTACATTTGAAAAGCAAAATACCCAGAAGGAGCTAAGCTTTAAATAAGTGAAAGAACCCAATGGTTGAAGAAAGAAAGATATTTTTCCAGTGTCTCAGCTGTAGATTACTGACAGACTCCTCCAGGGAGACTTTATCAAATAAAATGCAGATATCAGTTGTTTTGCAGTTTGGAGGAAGAGAGTTTGCAGCACATACCAGTTGAGACATAAACCAAGTATCTCTCTGATAAAGTTTTCTTTCTGGACAAAACTAAATCTATTTCTGAATGTAGGAAGCAGGAAAACATTTTGCATCTCCTCCAGAGTAAGAATGGGATTCTTACGTGATTGAAGCTAACAGGAGGATGTTTGCAAGATGTTTTTAAAATTAACTAATTTCTGTGGGTATTCTAAATAAGATTATGTCTTACATTAGCCCCAGCTTTTATCAGCATGTTCACTTATTCTTCTGATGTCTTCTTAAGCAATGCAATAAATCCTGTGTAAGAATCTCATAGTCCAGGTCATAACCCAAACAGAAAGTGAGATGGAATAAAAAATAAAAAAAAAAATCTTATAAAAATAAGAAAAGATTAAAAGCATTCATTTCTAGTTTGTTTTTTCTTTTTTTTTAAGCTGACAAAAAGGAATAAAAAGTTTTCCACCTTAATACTTAAATGTACTTCAGCTATGGCATTTTTTTACTTGGAAAGCAAAAGGACTATTAACAGGTTTTGAGGATCACTTTCTTTCAACCAGTCAAATGAAAATACTATCCCTTGTGTGAGGCTGACAAGGTATTTTCCTGATGAGCTAAAATGTTTCATTTAATTTTGTCCTTCATGGAAAGTTCTGTCCAAACAGATTCCCGCCCCCACCCCTCCTTTGTTTCTATTCTTTTGCCAGTTGGCAAAAATAGAACATAAATCAGTGTTGCTGGAAAATAAAAAGAAAAACAAAGGTATAGATAATTAGATTTGTATATGTATAGAAACTAATCTGCAGAAGAAATAAAACTGTTACTTTAGAACCTGATCATTTTAACATGTTTTTCATCTACTTTCTACAGAATTAGAGGTACATTAAAAATCTTTTAGGAAAAACTTCTAAATGCATTTTCAGAATTTTTTATTCACATGCAATCTTGCTGCTTATTCTTACAAATCTGTGTTCACCATTATCTAATGCATGATAATGAATCCCTGCTTCCTTCCTGTACCTATGAAGGTGGGACCTTTTCCTGTGCTATGCTAACTCACTAAGGGACATTGCAAAACATACTTATTCGTTGCCATTTTCTGTATGTGCTTTAAAGCAGGATTAAAAAACAGCAATAGTAGAATTTCTATTTGCCCCAAAGATGATCTGTGGAAATTTCCTTTGTGACTTTGTGATCTGGTAACTTTTAGTTAACTCCTGACTTTATAATAATTTCTACTACTACCTCTCCTAAGCTTTTTCTTAGTATGACTTAGATTTCACTTCTCCTTTAAAAATATCCTTATGGCAGAGAGTCAAATGGGTCAAATCCCATTTTCAGAGGTAAATGGTGGAATATTCAACCCACTGAAAAAAAAGCTTTGAAAGCACTGTGCCTTGGTCTTTATCACAGCTTGATTTTATGTTTTACTTGTTGACCACATTGCTGCTTCAGGGCCACAAAACAATCTGTGCCAAGAGTTAAAACTATATTTTCCCATCTATTCTTCATTCTGCTAAAAATTACTGGTCTTTCAGTTGTAAACAAAAGGTGATTTATCTTGGTGGCGAGAAGGAATGGAATTAGCCCATCGTAAATTCAGGGTAATCTGTTTTTCCATTACTAGCTTTAGTTCAACAGCTAATGAAGGCAGAAGCCAGTACATTAGAGCATTATTGTAAGGTGACATTTTAATGAGAACATAACTTTTGGGGAACTGAAAAAGGATATGCAGCCGCAAACCCCACTAAGACATTGAGGGCTGGCCTGACTTTCTTTCATCTGAGGCAAATTACTGTTGGAATGATTTTACTTAAATGTGCCTCAGACTGGCTGTACTTGCTCTGCATAAAGAGCAGGGCAGCCCAATTCATTAAACAGAAAGAAAAGGATGCCTCTATTCAGTCCAGGCATGGCTGCCACACAGCATTTCAAGTCTCGAGAAAAACATTCTTTACCTGAGGTTGGACCTCAAGTATGATGTTTCTTATGACCAATTTGTTATAAATGATTCATTAAGAGCATTTCAGAACTATACCCTTGGGTGAAAAAAAAAAAAAACAACATCTTTTTTATGCATGCATCCAGATTCAAATGTACATAGATACATCTTTCCTCCTTAGAAGTGTGCTATGTACATAAACCTATGTCCTTAATCCACTTGCTATATCTTCTTTATTCTGCAGTTGGATTTCCCTTCAGTTTGTGACATTAAATATCACACTGCTTAAATAAAATGCCTGTATTTCTTAATTTCCAGCCATTGAATTGAAGTGTTCTTCTTCATATTCTGTGCTTTTGAAAGTCTTCTATAATTTCTACTTTTTCTTTTTACAGTTACCTTTTGCCATCAAAGCTTGCCATTTCTGTAATTAATCTCTATTATAAAAGCACACACACATGTCTGTGTGAATACAGAAGGAGAAAACAGGGCTCAAAGACAGGAGCTTTTGTTCCTCCAGAGCAGTGTAAAACAGATTGTGGGGCAGTACCCATGGAGAAGGTGTGCCTGTGTACTTGGGTGCCAGGGTGTTTCTCTGTGAGCCTGGGGGGACAATGCTCTCTGCTGTCCTACTTCTCCAGCCATCAGTGGCCTTGGTCTGCATTGCCCTGCTGGAGCTGGAAAGCATCTAAACCTAGGGTAGAAATATCCAAACTCAAGGGCTAAAAATCAAGCTCTAAATACTGGCCAAAACCTTTACCTTGATGTATTTATATATATGAGGCTTCCTGGCTGGTGAAATCTGGAAACCCATCCCAGGCTGGTGCCAGAACCCTGTCAGGTCCTTCCTCCTGGCCACCTCTGGCACAGCCAGCCTTGGCACAGATGTGAGGGTGGAGCTGCAAGCAGAAGCCTCAAAGAGAATAGTTATGCCTGCTTGGAGACCCAGCTTGGTGACCCTGCATGTAATGGGGAAATTTCTGCTGAATCTAGTGAAAAACATGCCTCTTTGAAGGATGTTTACACAGTTGTAGTGTTTTAGAAGCCATAATTAGGCCAGGACCTCTGTGACAAATTGGACCTAAATCAGCAAGAACATTTTAAACTGAATGAAAGCTAGAAGAAACAGGAATAACCTTCAGTGATTAAAATTAAATTTAGAAAGACTTGTTGACTCAAACATATCTTATTTTAAACAGCGGTGCTAATCTTAAGGTTTACAATTATAGAAAGAAGGACAAGCACAAATGTCTTTGCAAACATTATATTCAAATGTGAACAGTTGAAGAAATAAGAACATTCTGTCCCTCAGAGGAACTGTGTGAGCTTTATAATATTTGCTCAGATTTAGATAACATAACAAACTGAATGCAGCTCACATTGCAGGCAGCGAGAAGCATTATTTTCAAAATCAAAAGGACAATTATGAATGAAGAAAAGAGTGAAATTACACAGTGCAATTTTATTGTACTAGCAAAATAGAATCAATGAAGCAAAGTCAGAATTTAAGATATCTGGATAGCTATTATTTAGGCTGGCTGGTTATTTCTAAGGGTGTCTGGGAGATATGGGATTCCATAAAAGCTCTTGAAATGCTAAGGATGAGAAAGCTTGTGCTGTTCTACAGCTGTTGGGGCAAGCGAAAAAAAAAATCCATTTGAACTTGGATTAACAATGTTCCAGCGTAACTGGAAAAATCCACGTGAAATTTGAAATTCCTGTTACTTTTTGGGGAGTGCTGGGACTCAGCTATGAGATCCTTTAGGTGAAATTCCACATTCTGTGAGAAGCTACAGAACAAATTAAGTTGTGACTCTGAATGATGGTCTTTGACACAGACGAAGGAAAGAAGGAAGGAAAATCAAATCAGGAAAGCCAGACTGACAGAGCTGACCTTGTGGGACCCCTGCCACAAGGAGCTTTATCAAGGAGGCTACTGATACAGTAATGAAAGGGTTTAAAAATGCAGCTAATATTTGGAACAAAGGAAATAAATGAATGTAGTTATTTTGAGGTGAGGGAGATTACTCTTTCCAGCTAAGATTAAAGAAATTAGTGAGCATAACACCTACAGCAGCCTGACTGTTTGTAGTCTATGAGGAGAATAAAGATCAGTTTCCAGCAGAAGATTGTAGCTGCACTCAGAGAGATTTAACAGCCTGTTGCCCCCAGGATTGAGAGGTCCAGGAGACATCAAACCTTGGTCCAAAGATCCAATCCACTAAAAATCTTTCTCAAAATGCACACACTTCTACATATGCAAATAAGTGAAAATGTGGAAAAAAAATCAATCAATATGGATGCGGAAAAATAGAATTAATGAATGACTATTCAAAGTTTAGGTTAAATTCTATTTGGCTGTTAATGAAAAGAAGTGATGTTTTGGAAAGACATGGTGATTTTCATCTTAAAAAAGCTGAGAAATAGTATCTGAAGCAGCACTTCTCCTTGGTCTGTCTCATCATTCAGTTTTCAAGAAAAATTCATGGATCTTGAAGCGTCTTTTGACTGTCCTCTTTCCTGAGCAACATAACTCAGCAGCTACCTGCTATAAAGTATCATCAGAAAAGTTCTTCATGGATTGCAGTGAAGCATTGGCTATAATAAAACTGAGGAATTTCTCGACCAAGGAGCATTCAAGGATGACCAGACAAATGGGGTAAGGAAGAGCAACCATTACCATTACCATTTTCACTTCCATCTGCATGTCTCACACTTTCATGGCTAGTGATAATCTTGAGTACTTCGCAGAGCAGCTGTGTTGGGATAGCCATGCAGAAGAGATGCTGCTCTGAGGTGAGGGAAAGAAGTATGTTTGCACTGCTGCTGTTCTGCCCATGGGAGATACAGGAAGTCAGGCCCAAGGGATAACAGCCCTGGACTGAAGGGATGCTTTGTGGCTGTCTGACACTCATTTCAACAAAGGTCACAAATTTCAAAGTTAAAAATTCAAAGCTAAAATAGAATGCTGCAAGGAAGGATTCCTCACCTTCAGCTTTGTCCCATTTCCAGTTGCTAGTACTGTATTTTTACTCCATATCTGTATGCTTCAGGCATCTATCTGATGTTGGGAGGGGCTGTTTTAAGACAAGCTCCTATATATTTTTCTCTGGAAGTTTCATGTGCTGGTTCAAGCACTTTGCTCTGTTCTCATTATCTAAAGGGAGAGCTAGCTAAGCTCAAAGTACTGTTGTTCCTCATGAAAAAGGAGAAAATGTAGACTTTAAAAGACGAGATGTTGCTACTTACATAATAGCTGCCATCTTGGGCTAAAGTAACTTTGTAAAATTTTCCCAAACAAAATGTAGTGTCATTTCATATCAGTACTTACATCTCCTTGTGGCTTTAGGGGAGATATAAAAAACCTTGGACTATTTGCTTCATTCTCAGCCTTTCAGCTGATGCATAGCACTGTAAAACTATCTGACAAGACAAGTTACCGTGTCACTCAGTTTATGAAGAGAATATGATAACTTTTTACCTGCGCAGAATTACATTTCTTACCTAAATACAAAGATGAAAAGGTGGGAGGAGGTAATGAAACCAAAGATATCGAAAAAATTCACCTGACATAGTCACTTCATGCAAGAAAGTCTTTTGAAGCAAGGATCTGTGGCAGAACCTGAATCTGTGTAAGTTAGTGGTACAACCCAAGAGGAATGGATCTGAAAAGACAGGGAGCTGAGGTTGTGGACTGGGTGTTTATCTGCATTTCAAGAGGCCTTCCCTGGCCTAGCTCTAACATTCCTGCTTGGATTTAGCACCTGAGAGTGGCTGCTGTGCCTTGGGTGCTTCTCTGACAGTTTAGCTCCACTGGGAGGGGCACAGCTTGCACACAGTGACTCTGCTCATGTCCATGACATCACCCAAGGTGCTGCAGGTGGGGACAACTGCGAGACTTTCAAAACTAAACACCTGCTACAGACTAAAATTCTGCTGTGGATGCAGCCCCCACAGAGTGACCTGGAAAAAAAGTTTTGCAGTTCTGTTATTTTGGGTCACTGGACACAGTGACTTTTCAGCCTGTTTGCACTGTTGATGAGCAGTTTGCTGTTGTCTTTTCCCTTCTGTTCCCCTCCTCCCTCTTCCCTTTCCCCACCTCTTTCCTTGAAAATCTTTGAGAATGAATAAGTAAAGCAAGATAATTCAGTGAGACAAATTACCATGCTATGAACAGGGAATTATTCTTCAGGCAAGAGATGTATTACTGTTTGCATATTTCCAATGGAATGAGAAGAGATTTGTTTCACTGCACCTATTGATGATTGAGTGATTTGGTTCAGAGCATCTCTTCATGCAAAAATGATTTCCAATGAACTATGAGGTAAGACTGGGTAAGGACTAAGTGCCTATATTTTCTACTTCAACTTCTTCCTTCATTGTTTAGAAAAAAGAGGATGGGGTACCAGAAATTACAACTGCATACATGTGTTATCTTTATTGGGCCAACCCTCTGGCACATTTTTATAAAATCAGAAATGAATCTAAGATAATTTTCAAAATGAAAGTGTCAGTGTTTATTATGCTGCTGCCCATTCTGATATTTTTGGTCATCTGAACAGCATAAACATAAATAGGATAGAAGGATCCAGACTGAAATTGCCATCATAGAGGCAACAGATGGCTATGGGAACATTGAGTAAAATCTGATTTGTTGCTGATTACAAAATGGAAAACTTTCAACAATAGCAGATTCTGATCATGTCTCCAAGTCTGAAGACCAATTGGAGACTACTTTTAGCCTGGACAGGTTAATCTGAACAGGTGGGATGCCTCTCAGTATGAGTCTGCACAAAACCAAAATTATTCAGGGTTCAAGATCCAAATCATATATATTTTAAAGATTCAGGATGTCAAAACACTATTACTAATTGAGGCTGCATAGCCTGTATTCACGTTTTTTTCTTTCTAGTCCAGCTCTGGAGGCACTGACACTGGCTGCCCTTAAGGAGCTTCTGTGAAAGACTAATCACAAACCAGGTGACTGTTGCACACTGCATCTGGATTGTTCGTGGTGAATGTTTCTTTTGCAAAGTACCAGGACCAGGATTGAGTGAGTGAGTGTGTGTGCTACACTGAAAATGTTGGGGAGCAGTGGGGTTTGGGACTTCTCCTGCTTCATCCAAGCTATGTAGCTCTACACAAAGGTTCGTATTCTGTATATTTTGTCACTGAGTTAAATTAATTGAAAACCTTCCAGCTTGAAAATAAAAATACTTAAGAATTTCTAACCACCACCATCACCACATAGATACAGAATTCCAAAGTTAAATACACACTTGCATGTAAACATATGCCTCAGGTCACTTCTAATTGCTGAAAAAACTCATCTAATTTAAAAAAATAGTTTGGAATCTGCCCCCAAATGACAGCTATTCTCCCTATCATAAAAACCATTGACAGAATTGACTCAAGGTAACAGTTTGAACAAATAGGCAGAATATATTTAAAGCATGGATTGAGTAATACAGTCACCCTTAAGGTAGTCTTTTCTGCTCATGGATGAGGCAGTGTATGTAAATAAGCAGCTGAATGTTCATAGAATTTTGATTTTGAAGTTAAGAAAGAAGTCATGGTATG
Organism: Cinclus cinclus; assembly: GCF_963662255.1. Taxonomy (NCBI): domain Eukaryota; kingdom Metazoa; phylum Chordata; class Aves; order Passeriformes; family Cinclidae; genus Cinclus; species Cinclus cinclus. The sequence goes on from NC_085047.1 coordinate 51,455,567, forward strand.
ATAGTAAAATGCAGTTTTGACTCAAGCTTTTCTGTAACAAAATATATGCATATGTTGTTTGAAAATTGAGTTACTATGGTAATTTGTTATTTACCAGAGAGGAGTAATTGAACATTTTTTTCCTAACTGGTTTATGAACAAGTCACACCTGTTCCTGAGTGGGTTTAAATTATTCACCCTTCTATTCTATGCCAAACTTTTCATGTTCAATTGCTTCGCTGTTTTAGATTCTATACACTCCTTCCTCTGATGACTGATGCCACTTCTCATTTGCAGAAGTATTTTTTTTTCTATCTGACATCTCAAAGGATAATTTTTTTTTTTTAATTTAGAACCTCTGTCTATAAATTGACCAAAAGTCTATGCATCGATCATGTCTTCATATGTATATAAAATGCATATATCTAGGTAGAGGTATATACACATCTGCTGAAACTAGGGTAAGCACTACTCTCTTTAAGCTTGCATAGATTTAATATTCATCAGTTTTGCCTCTGTTCATGCCAAAAGAATTCCCTGAACAGATGAGAAATTTGATTCGTGGAAGAGAGTGTATGAAAAGAAATTTTTTCCAAAATTAATTGATTTTTCAACTTTGCAGTGTGGTGTGTGCTAAGCCAGCTGCAGAAAAACAGAAACATAAATGTCTTACCTACTGAATTTTAACAGCTGGAAAGCTTTCTCTGCCCTTTAGCTCATATGGAAATTTTAGGTGGGGTGTTGATTTTTTGGGGGGGTGGGGTGTGGGTTTTTAAGCTCACACACAAAATTAAATTACAAAAATCAGCTTACTTTGTGAAATGTCAGTAGGTTATAAGAGTACATTAGTACCCGTTGACCAGCCCTTGCCAGAAGGGAGGAATGAGATCACCACATCATGGGCATATTATCATTTGATCCTACCACATTCTCAATTAGATCAAGCTTACCAGCTCCAAATACCCATTTTTAATTTTATAGTAATTCCTCAGGCCAAAGAAATTGGTGCCATGGCAGACATGTTCTGTGGTGATAACTGAGGCATTTAAGACTCAAAATATTCATGAATTTTAGGGCTGTAATGTCAGCTTTAAGGATTTTTAATTAACACCTTCTGCATGCATTAAGTATGCTCCTTTCACCAACGAAGATTTTTTTTTCCTCTTGAATTCTCTTGAAAAGAATTTTGCTTCAGGTCTTTTATCACTATCAAGAAATAATAGCAACCACCACATTAAAAAGAAATTACCCGACAAAATGAAAGATTTGCTTGGCTAAGAACATGAGAGAATGCATACAGTTGTGGGGTTGCTCTTACTATTAATTATATTGCTGCATTCTTTAGAGGAGGAAACAAGATGTTTTTGTCAAGATGCTGGGGAGTTATAGAGTCTATGGTGAGGTTATGGTAAAGGGGTGGACCAATGCAGAACTGCCTCCAGAGAGACTACAAGCAATTGCAGTCCTATACATTTAAATGCCAGTTGTGTTCAAGGCAGATGTACCTGCATGCACAGAAATTGGCACTCCTGACTGACACTCTCCTGGATCTCTCACAAATCCACGGGCAATGGAGGTGTGGTTGCCCTTCCAACCTGCTGGTCTGTGCCCCAGAGCACCCCACAGACCATTGGTGGGTTACTGTGAGACTCCTATTCCAGACAAGGTGTGTAGGGGAGCAGTTTTGCTGCAACCATACTGGTTTTTGTCAAGGGATTAGAGAAACGTGTAAACAAGTCCATTGTTTGTACCAAACTGCTCTGGTACACAGGGTCCCTCACTGCTGAAACGCTATCAGCCTCCAGAGAGTGTTCCAGCTTTTCCAAGGGAAGGCAATATTGTTTGTAAACTGTAAGAGGGATTCACTCACTGATTGCCAAGAAAAAATTATAATTTCCTTCTTGCTTGTCCCCACCTCCACTTCCCCAGCTTACCCTACTCTTTCTTTCACAGATGCTAATTTCCTCTTTGGTCTGAATCCTCTTCTTACCTGCTTCTTTGCTTCTTGGCTCCAAAACATGGGACAGCCCGTGATGTCTCCTCATTCATGGCATTTGAACTTTTTTTTCTCTAAATCCTTTGGGGCACAGCCCTTTTCTTCCTGCTTTTCTTAATCACATTACCATGGAAAATGGCTTTCTCAGCCCGTCCTTTTTTTCTCTCCTCACTCCTGCTTCTCCTTCTCCCTCTATATCATCCCAGAAATGTCAGGTTTTATGTGTTCTTTATGGGACTCTACAGAGGTCTGACATGAGTAATCAAGTCCAAAATTTCAGGCTGCTCTTTGTACGTGTCACACTTTTCAGTAATGTCCTTCCCAAACTCCTCCTCCCAGTCCACGGACAGGGAAGCTCCAGTATTTTGCCAGCATGGCTTGGGGATGATTTGAGAGACCGGCTGTTTGTTAGCATTTTGGTAGAATCAAAAATCTGACAAAAAGCTCAACAATTTGGGACAAAATATTATTGATTAATCATGTCAATTACCTCATATTACTTTGTGAGTGCTACTGAATTCTGCTGTAGCTATGCCTCTGGAAGTGTCTCAGGAGCACCACTGTGCTAGGTATTAATGGAAAGTAAAGACCCTGTCTGGGAGTCATGTTACAGTTTTGCCTGATTCGTGTGGATTCAGTGTGAATCCCTGGCACACTTCATTGCAGGATTGGGATTCTTCAGGCCTATCACCCTATTCCTGTGCGATGTGCCAGCAGAGAGACCTGTGATATCAACCTCTGTGCAGGATCAGCTCATGTTTATTTGTAGCTCTGGAGAATCTCTCCCTCTTTAGAACAATATGATCTTGGTAACTAGACAGAAATTAAATAAAAAAAAATTTGTTGCTTCCAGATGGAATTTGCAGTTTGAGATGGATAAATTGTCATGGCTCCTCCTGCACACAGGGAGTGCTCAGTGACAAGAGGACATCTGAGGAATGTGGAAGGTTTGTTATGTTTCATGCACATAGTCCTGAAAAGCACTTTCTTCATCAGTATCAGTTCTCTCCAAGATTTGAGAGAGACAGCCTCTTCAGTCTTCCTGCCTTTATTCCTTACTTTAAAACAGCTGTTTTCCTCAGATGCCTTTAGCTCCTTATAAAACACTTCTGAACTTTTTACCCCCCTAGGTCGTGTGCTTTGAGTGCCTGTCTTGTGGCCAATAGCTCTTTCCACCTCAAATGCCCTTAACAGTGGGATTTGGGGAAGGCTTTGTCTAATGGCATCCTTCTGGAATGGCTCAGAATCAGCCTGGGTCTTTCAGGTACCTTTCCCTCTGGGAACTATTAATCTATTTATATCCTGAAAGGCTAGGCTTTGTACCTTTGTTTTTGATGTTACTCTTCAAGCTGACAAATATAAATGCTGAAAAGCTGCAAAATCTTGGAATGAAAAGAAATCTAAACCACTCTGGCAAAGCAGATTCAAATACTTATGACTTTTAATACCTACAAGAGCTGTTGTCATCATATCCTTCAGCTGTAAAATGCAGGCTTATGGTGTAGACTCGTCCTCTGATTGAGCTAGAATATTTTTTTTTCAAAGATTTCCACACTTTACTTAATGACTTCAGGGGATGGCAAATCTAGCACATTGCTTCATGGGTTATTCCCATAGTTCCATATTTGCAATTCTGATGATCAGACATGCAAACAATGACAGTGTTAGAGATGCCACTATCACAAATATTCTTTCCCAACTACTCTTTACAAACTGACGGAATCTTTACAAGGACTGTATTTCCAGGTGCAAGCCCTCAGTTACTGACTTACTGGTAAAAAAATCCTAAAAAACACTGTGTAAGGCTGTTTCTTCAAAAGAGTTTTCTGAGTGTGAAGAAGTAAGTTTCATCCCACCTTTGTAGTGGCACACATTTGTTAACCCAAAGCCTGAATTCAGAAGCAGCCCATCTCAGATATGTGGCTGTTTTGGAAAAGCTTTTTTTCCTTTGTTCCTCTTCCATCCTGTTCCAAGCCCAAAGGAGCACCGACACAGTTGCAGCTTCAAAGTGAAGGCTCGCTTTTGTCCCCTCTGTGCTGGACAAGTGGTGCAGGAGGACCTGAGCCCATGAGGTGCCTGTGAGGGGAGCAGGGCTGGCAGCCAGCCCTGGACAAGCCAGTGGTGGGGCACTGAGAGGGTGTCAGCAAGCACAGCACTCCAGCTTGGGCTCCTCATCCTGCTGGCTGAGCACGTGCTGGAGGCTGGTGAGGAAGGCTGGTGCCCCAGACAGCTGATGACCTCTCTGCTCCCCACTGTTGGTCCCCCACCTGCTCTGTGGTGCCTTTGTTAGCCAGCATGACTAATGCTGCAATTACATGCCAGGATTTATCCACGCTGTGAACTGACAGCTGACAATGTGAATTTCTCTCTCTAAAATCCTTTTGCGCAGGCATTTTGCAGGCAATATAGTGGAATTTAGTTTTTTCTTTCTGGGCGCTTACCATGTATGCTTTGGTTAGTCTAAATTGAAATGTTTGACCCAAACGAAGACTACAAATTCCTCCTAGTTTTGTACAAATTTGCCAGATGTCTGTGTGAGTCCATCTTGGCCAATAATGCTTTTAACATTTACTTTGCTACTAGATATACCAGCTTCCAGCAGAGACTTAAAACAGCCTTGACCATTCCATTTGGCCTATATAATATTCAACCTGCAGTTTCATTTCCACACTGTCTTCAGAAACCCTTTTTCAAACTGCTGCTCAGTGTTAATAGGCATTTATATATCGACTGTCTTTTATTGATGGAAGAAATCAGGTTTTTTAAAAAAATGTCTTGTTAGCAAAAAAAATGTGAGACCTTGTCCAGATAAAAACATGTGTTTTATAGCAAGTTATCATATTGAGTCATTTTGTAGCATACCTGGTACTGTTAAAGGGCTTTCATTAGCACAGAAGTCACTTGCTCCTGATGTGAACAGGATTTTACTATTGGCGCCAGTGGAGCCAGGGTTTCAACCATCATTTAAAGGCTTTTATTATAGGAAGAGGTTTATTGAGTGATTTTGCAGTCTTGAGGGAAGAAAATCTGTCCATTTTCCTGCCTTATTTTTACACCTGTGGCTGAGAAGAGAGATGCAGACAAAATCTATAAAATCCAAATTTCTTTTATAGACAATGGAAAATGTACTGGGTTGAATTTATCATGGTTTTGCTTGATCAGCTGTTCCTATGACTCTACATGCACTGTCTGTGCATGGTGGGCGCATGGCCAGCCTGCTGTAAATGAACTGAACCAGCAGAAAATACAGAGGAGAGAGACTATTTTCCTTGAAATATCATTATGCAATGTGCTGTTTCATGTTACTTTAAAGACAACGCACAGTTACAGCAAAGAGGCTGACATCTTCCATCTAATTTTTTGACTAACCTGAAGACAGGGGAAACAAGCTTCAAGTCATTCAGGTGATGTGTTGCTTGATTAAAAGAGACCATGAAAGGAATGGGGAGTAAAATATTCAGTGAACTTGTGGTGTGTGAAAGGAGGGAAGAGGGCAGATGGAGAAAAAAGTACAGAACAAACACAGCAGAATAAAGGCATTCATAAAAAGAGCTAATGAAATATTAAATGCCCATATGCAGTCAGTGAGACCTGTGCTGTGTAGGACAGAACTTTATTATTATGCTAACTCTTGAATTAAGGCACATTTACATAGAATTCACCAAAAGCATAAATATAATTCTTCCCTGTCATTACATGATTTTTGAAATGACTGGTTTATGTCAGTTTTGATGAAGCTGAATGAAACACAAAACATACCTTGCACATGATAATACCTTGTGCATAGTATCTTGTTGAATTTTCCTCTGGACACTGGGTTATGAGTTGTGTTCCCTCATGACTGAGATATAACACAGGATAAATAAATGCATGAGATCACTGATTTTTCTCCTGGATATGGATTTAAGTGATGCAGAATAACTTTCTGGAACCTGCAAGTCCTTCCTCATAGTTTTTTCAGTAGGTGCTGATACAACACAGCTGTTGTTGGACTGCTGTATTCAATATGCCTGCCTGGATGAAAAATAATTTTCTAGCTTTATATTTTTGATGGATTTGTAATGGATGCTTATGTGAATAACCTTATTTTCCTATGCAGTCAATTAATATTTTTTGGGTATAATCTATATTTTCAGCTGTGGTATACAGACCCTGCTAGAATGGGGTTCTACCTTCAAGTCTGAAAAATGAAGGGAGAAAAAAGGCTCCAAGTGGAGAAAGATTTAGTTTTTTTCCTTTTGAGATTGCAGTATTTCTATAAATATGAGGAATTTTATATTAGGTTTCTAGAATGATTTCTGCATTTCCCCCCATGGGGACAAATTTGCAAAGTCACAGACCAGTGCATGCAGGACAACTGCGAGGAGGAACTGGAGACTTCCATAGCGGTGCCAGGACACTCACTCCTTGTGCAGGTTGGCAGCAGGTGCCAGTCCCCAGGATGTGCTGGGAGATGTGTGTGCATGACAGGCCACAGAAAAAATGCCAGAGAACCAAAGGGGTTGACAGACACAGCTTCCCACATTCCCTGCAGAGAACTGTGAGCATCAGCACTTTCTTTTGCCTCTTGCTCTGCAGCAGTGCAGGTGCTCAGGTCACCCCTGCCAGCTGTGCAGGCAGAGTTCATGGACTGCAGCCCAGATGTCATCTCCAAAGGAACAAATGTTTTTGGAAATGCATGACTCCATAAGCATGGTATTGTGAGATTCACCCTGCCATTTGATCCCACGGAACGCCAGCTGGAACATAAGATGCTCCTGAACATAAAACATGAAACAATGGCTGCCAGAGTCTTGTAGTAGGCATTTAATTTTGCTTGGCTTCCTTCAGGATGGGAGAAGCCTTCTTTTTTATAAATTACTCAGTAGGCCCATCTGAAATTATTTTCTTCTTGAGAAATTGCTCTGAGGACATTGTTTATAAGCTGTTGACCTTTAAATAGCCTTCTTGTTCCATTACCATGGTTCTTAGGTATTTAAACCTCCAGGTCACTTTCACTTTTAATTGTGCTTTATTATTCTCCATTGTTGCAGAATGTTTCAGTCAATTTAACTAGAAGGGAGTCTTATACTCTTCCCTTAATGGATTGAATTTGGGTCATAAAAAAATGAACAATTATCCTTGACTATTTTATTAATCTTAGTCTTGTCTCATTTATTTTTAAGTTTCGGTGGACCTCCTTTGAAGACAGCTATAAGCAGAGTTTATTGCAGGTTAGTAGGAGAGACTGTTCTCTGCTGCTGGGAGTAAAAGTATGATGAGGAAGAAGTAAGAGATGGGGAGAGTTTAATACTGGTAGGATTTTGAAATAATTGCATGGTTCATATATTTCGTTTCAGAGTAAAGTGAAAATTAATAAAGCAGAGGCTATATCTGACATTTAATCCTGAATGTACATAGAAGCTTGTTGAGCAAAGCATCAGCTTGCTTTCCTTTCCTTCCAGGATTTATTAATTAAACTTTAGTGGTAAAGTACTGAACCTTAGTATAGATGAAATCTTACATCTTCCTATTAACAAATGTAATTATGAAACACATAAAACACATGATGGTAACTTCACATGCTGTTTCTGTAATACCTTGGCAGAATTGAAAGATGCCAATCGTCTTACCAGCTGTGAGTTTTCAATATAGGAAGTGGCTGGAGTTTATTTCTAATTACAATTCCTCTCCTTTTCTTCCACTCCATCCTAATTCTGCCTTTCTCCCCTTAAACCTTTTTGCTTAGTTTCTTCTCTCACTCTACATTTACTCAGATTCTATGTCCTTCTAGTTCATTGTTTCCCATGTAAATTTGAAATATTATCTTGCTTCATCTGCAAAGTAGCTCCTGTTTTAAGTACTATGAAAATTGCACAAAAAGATTTTACCCCAGGGGAAAAAACGCATGTCTGAAATTCACCAAAGCGCAAAGCTTCAGTCTAAACCCACCTATCTCGATGTCACTGAACTCTGGGGTACCTGAGCCATCCTTTGAAAATTTCCTTTTATGACAAAATTTCTTCCAGTCTGAGCAATTTATGGTTAATTGATGCCTTAGCCCAGTGATGGCCCAGAAAATAAGAATCCTGAAAATTCTAGGGTCCCAAATTCAATCAGCGTTCTCCAAAAACATACAGAATATGTGCAAAGATTTGAATCCTCATTAAATACAGATGTGATTACTTCCTTTTATACACACTTACAGGCTCAGTGTTTGAGCATAGTAGGTAAATACCAGGAGGTGCCTATGAGATAGGAGATCTGACTCCTTCCTCAGCATCAATAGTTCAACACCTTTATCTCCTGTGTCCTACAGGAGCACCCAAGCCAGCAGAGGAAAAGGATGAGGAGAAAAAATTATGCTCCCACAAGTGTTTGTGAATTGTTCCTGAAAACTTGAGTATGGGAACTGGAGTCCCATCTTTTCTCCTTCCTATTCCTTTTCTTTTCCCTTCCTGAAGAGAAACTTCACCAAGTTCCTATGCATACTCCCTTTCTGACCTCATTCCTATGTGTGGTAAGAAGACACTCGTGCAGGGTATGGTCCTCCCTCCTCCATCTCTGCCCATCAGCAGGTCTTGTTAAGGGAACTGACTTGGAGAAGAGGGAAACAAAGGAAAGAAGTGGCTCCAGGTGTGTGTGAGGGTGTGTGCACCTAGAGCTTACTCTGATACAGCATCAGGCCAAGGTGCAGCAGGCACTGAGCCCTGGGCACCGAGTCCCACAGCTGTGGCAATCTTCAATACCTAGGATACAGGCAGAGGAAAGCCAATGCCCTGGGCTAAGTGTCTCAGCTGTAATCCAACTCATTTATGCCATTGCTTCTGAATAATGTGCTGCTGAATAATTCCCACATGAGGAATGCTGATGTAATGAGAGTAGTTTTGGTGTCTGGTAGCAGTCTAAAAAATGCCAAAGTGAGGTGGTTTTTTTTTCAGAAATAATATTTTTTACCAAGTAAGATAGTAAGGTTGGAAAAATATGACATACTTCTGTGTGCATGAGCATCCCTGCAGCAACAGCAGCAATCTGAAAAGTTCCTTTTATGGCGAGGACCATGCAGAACTTACCTGCAATACTGTCTAGTCCAGCTGATGAAGTTACTGAATCATATTAGTTGCTGTCGGATTCACCTCACTTAATGGTAAACATCTATTATAGTTGTTAATGTCTGAGATAAGTCTCTGTGGAAGTCCTATAGAATTGATGGAAAACCAATTCAAGCCATTATATTTCAATTAATTGATCTGTAGAGCTTTCTATTCCCTTCATGGCCGATTAAGAGAATGTAGACAAGCCACATTAGATCATATTCTCAGATGCTAACCTTTGATCCAACAATTCTCTGCTGATGTGTTTCAGTTGCAGGACAATCATGTGGTGGCGACCAAGATGAACTTTTGGTGTTTAGGCCAGATGACATATTTTGCTAGGAGGCAGGCAAGGATTGAGGAGCTCAAGTCTAATCCTGAAATGCTTAATGTCTCCTACTGTCCTTAAGACGAGTTAAGAACACTTATTTCATTTGGAAAGCGCTTGTTAACAGCAAATTAATGCACCATTGAAAGCTCTTGTGAGAAATTTACATATTCTAATTTAATCTTATGGTGTCTCATGCTCTAAATATGTTAATGCTTTACATTCATAAACTTCAAAGGGACCAGTAGTAGCAGAAGAATTATTTGACCATCGTGTGTTAAGAGGTTTATTAGCTGAACAGAAAATGACTGGGTGCCAGTATTAGGATCACAGAAGTTTTCTGACTCAATCCAGATAGTGGGATATGAAGAACTGTACTAAGGAAGATGGGAAACCATTGCGGGCAATTACCTTTTTTATGAACTTGTGTAGGTGGTAGTTTCTGCCTAGAAATTGCAAGATTTTTTTCACAGGAATTTTGCTAACTGCTACCCTGAAACATGAGTTTCACAGCTAAGGTAATGTTTATTTTGTATTTGATTTAGCAGTGTAGGTCTCATGCTCTCTTGCAAACACCAGATACCTTTTTGGTCCTCGTAATTTATTGGTGTCATTGATTGCATCTAAGCTGGTAAGAAAAAAAACAAAAACAAACAAACACCTAACAGATGCATACCCATTGTCTGCCTGGGGGTAAAAGATGTGGCACATCCCACGCTGCTGGAAAGCCTGGAAATGAGCTCCACGACTGATGGTACCAACGGGGTTGTACTCACACTGCCACTTTGCAGTAAAGTATGTCTGCCATACCATGTCTTGGCCTAAATGGGGGTTCAAAGAGAGAAGAATGATTCTTTCTGTGGTTTCTTTTTTTTTTCTTTTTTTTTTTCTATTCTTTTTTAAATTTTTTTTCTTTGTACTCAAAATATCTGAGATAATGTCAGCAAAATGTCAGATCTTTGAGAGTGACATTTTCACAACATGAAACTGAGGACTCATCTCTCATGGCCCGGAGTGCATCTGGGAATATTGAATCTTTTGAGGATATCATTGGAAGGCAGAAAGAGACAAACAAACAGGTGCATTGTACATGCAAGAACAGCTGCCCAAAGGAAACTTCTCCCAAATATGCCTTTGCAAGAAACCAAATTGGACCTGCTGAGAAAGGTGTAATGTTTAAGCAGAGGCAATGCCTGAATGTCCAGTGTGTGAACAAACTCCCTGCTCCTCTTCTTGCTCAGCAGTGGAGATTCTGAGGCACCTTGAAGCAGTGAATTCCAAAGTTAATTACTTTTCACGAAAACTCACTCATCTTTGTAGCAGCTAGACACCAGTGATTTCATTGAATGTTCTTTGCCTATTGTGTAATGAGTGCAGATAAAGCAATGCAGGCATCTATCTATATTCCTTATACTGCTTGTTGGTCTATAGACCTTTGCTGTTTCCTCTCTTAATGTAAAACAGCTGTTAGGATTTTAGGCTGCAAAACACTCAGAGAAAAAAGTATCTCTGCCTGATTTTGCACAGATGTGTCCAACAAGGAGAAGTGTCTGGCTTCTCAGCATTACTCTATTAGAAATCATGAATGGTGGTTTATTTTTATTTAGTACCTTCCCATATGTAGTGGGTTGACCCTGGCTGGATTCCAGGCATCCACCAATGACACTCTATCACTCTCCTCCACAACTGGGCAGGGGAGAGAAAGTATAACAAAGGGTTCATGAGATGAGATAAGGACTGGGAGAGATCACTCATCAAATACTATCATAGGCAAAACAAGCTTGACTTAAGAGATAAGAAATTAATTTATTACTAACAAAACCAGACCAGGATAATGAAAAATAAAATAAATCTTAAAAGCAACTTTCCCTACCCCCTCCTTTCCAGCTTTACCTTCTCCCCCTCAGTGGTGGAAGGAGATGGGTAATGGGGTTAAGGTCAGTTCATTACACATTGTTTCTGCTTCTGCATGGAGTTCCCCCCATAGGAGATTGTGATCCATGAACTTCTCCCACGTGAGTCCATCCCACAGGTAACAGCTCTCTGTGAACTGCTGCAGCATGGGTCACTCTTCCATGCATGCAGTCCTTCAGGCACAGCCTGCTTCAGCATGGGTCCCCCATGGGGTCACAGGTCCTATCAGGAAACCTGCTCCAGCATGGGCTCCTCTCTCCACAGGTCTGCAGGTCCCTGTACTCCCATTTGCTGCCAAGACCCAGCCATATGAACCCGATACATCATATAAAAGTTTTTCCAGATTCCTGATTGCTTCCATTGCCTGCAATTATTTTAAGAAATCAGATAATCAGATATGAGTCTAGAAAACCTTTTTGGTCATTCAGTGTTATGTATTAATCTTGTGAACTACCTTGAACTAATAAAAAACCTCCCAGATGCTGGCTATCCCAAAATAAGTGTCTAGGTAAAGCATGAATTCCAATTTTCACAGACATAAACACATGCACTCCTGTGTTAATTAGGAAGTTTGGTGCCACTGGAAACCAGGCCACTTTTGTTTGTGTGCTCCCATGCAGTCTGAAATATCTACCTTGAGAATTCCAAATTGGAAAATACAGACCCAAAGTGGCTTTGCTTTTAAACCATCCCCAACCTTTTATTTTCTGTGAAACAGTAATCTCCACTATCATTGCTAGATGTGCCCTTTCCAGTGCCTTTTCAGTAAATCTTGTGATATATCCACAGAAAACGGGATGAAAGCTGTTAAAATACAATGCAGTGCTGGACTAAGGCGCATCTGTGATGGACCTGACCAAAATCCCTACATCCTTTTGGGGGCATTTTTTCCTTAGAGCTTCTTAAGTACTTAAATGAATTTATCTTCTAAAATTTCTGCCTTGTTTTTTTATTTTAAATTTTATAAATCCCTTACATATTGTCTCATAATTTGGTGCGGTTGCACTTAGAGCTTACATTAAACAAAGTATTTTTCTTTAGAAAACTGGAAAGAAATACCTGTTAAGGCTCTGTGAGTGATAGGGTATCACAATGTATAATACGAGGTACTGTGTGCACCAGAAAATAGAGTTAATCTGTAGTTCTGAATCATATTTGTTAATAGAGGCAATCTATTAATGTGTTCAGTGTAATTGATAGTGCTACATAGTCAGGTGGTTGTTGCTGGAGGGAAAAGAAATATGTTTTCCCCTCACCTCTTTTACTGATTTATGGTTCTTGTATCTTTAGTCAAGATTTAATTGTAAGTGCCTCGGAACACAGTCCAAGGTCCAAGAACTGTTCTTGTGAAGTAGATAGGGTACTTGTTTCTAAAAAATGAATAAACTCCTAATCTCTTTTTGAATAATAAATCTTGATTTGCATTAATTTTTTGTTAAAATTTGCATTTGTGAAATCAACTTGCAATGAAAATCCTTTCTAAAAATACTTTAAAAGGGGAGGAAAGTAATAAGTATTGCATGAATAATGAGAATAATCAAATTAAGAGTATTTTAAATTAAAAGTAAATTAATAATTACGTTAAAAAATTATACCACAATTAGGAAGGGAGAGGTGAAGAAAGTGTGAAAGCAGAAAAGTCCCAAGTATTCTGTGGTCTGGGACTTCCAAATCTACATATTAATCTATCCCATAGGGATATCACAAAACATTAAAAAAACTGAAAGGTAGTGACAGGAATAGCATAAAAATTGAGTGCAACTGCTGGTCCCCACGGTACATTCTCCCAAACAGAGTGGTGGGGTTTCAGAAAGAGCTGGGCAAGTCAGTCCAGTCCAAGACAAGAATGTAGTAACACACAGCAAAAAACTATCTCCTGTGTCTTGCATTAATACTGTCATTTTGGTGATCTCAAATAAATCAGGAAAAGTTGACAAGAGCTGGGCAGGAATTTTGTGGGAATACCTTTTCCAGTGAAAAATGAAGCCTGCCAAAACAGAAATATTTTATTGTAGAAAAGCTACTGATTTCATCCATGTTCTCACTTAATTGCTCATGTGGCTTTTACAAAAGTAGCTCTATTTCCTGGATCCCATGTGTAAGGCACAGAATCAAAGCTGCGTTTTAGTGTCTCCTGGAATTACCTTTTCACGTTATTTTCCTTTCAGTCTTATCTGTGATGTGAGATGATATTCTTTGCATAAAGCAACGGCAGTGCATTAGAGCAGTGTTTATAATCTGTGAAGATCCAGAGTTGTCTAATTTCAGCTATAGACTTTCAGCTCCCAGATAATAAAATGTTCACAGAATTTAATTGACCCACGTCTGATCCTTTACTGAGCCAGTGGTGGCCCAGGGCTTGTAGCTGAGCTTAAGATGCAATTATGTGTATTCAAACTATGTCACTTCATAACCACCTAAGCATCTTATTTCAGGCACTGCCATGTGCAATGATGATGCCAAGGCTATGTAACCTACTTACTGTAATTTTGAGAACTTGGATGGCAAAATAATTGTCCCAAAGCCAAAGAACCATGAATTATTTGCATTTCTTCAGGGAGTTGTTTTCCCGCAGGACAAATAGCAGTTGACAGAGGAGTAAGCCCCCAAGACTAATTTAATTCAAAAGCATGCATTTGGATACAAATAAATGCTTCAATATGAAACAGAGCTGTGCATCTTTAGGTGCAATGGTACTAGGAAAACCTGTGTTTTCAGAAATTCTTTTGAAATCTGTCATTAAATGCTAACGAGGAAAATAAAGAGGATCACCTCATCTTTATAGTCTGGATGATATGACTGTACTTTTGTCAATATCTCTTACCAGATAATATAATACTAGAAAACTACTATTCCTTACCCTCATGTGGATCAGAAATAAAAGATACAGAATGCTGTGTTTCAATGAGATGCTGATTTCTTTGCCCTTTGATGAATTAAATCATTTTGAGATGTGCTTTTGCTTATTTCCCAAGCACCTACATCTAGTATGGTCTCAGAGGTCTGGTTGTTTCTTTCTTCAAAAATGCCATTTATTTTGCATTGAAAATCCAATTTCTTCCTGAGAAACCTTCACAAGAACAGACAGTGTTTAACTCTAGCTCTATTTGCTTGGTCTTTTGAGGTTATCTCAGGCACATAATAAGCATTTTCAGCTCATCCATTAATAAATGACTGTGAGCCCAAGACAGCAGAAATGCTTTGCCCATCAGAGCATATTACAGACCTCATACTGTGGTCTGACTACAATGCCTTGTCTTTTTTGAAATCCACATCAAAATGAAAGACAAATCAGAGCTTGAAGCTTAGAAAGAAAATTGTTTTGATATGTAAAATACTATAAAAAATAGGTAGGCATCCTGACCAACACATCTGTCACTCTAGAAATTTCTCTTTCATTTTAAGTTTTATGTGGGTGTTGGTTTGTTTTGCTTGTTTGTTGTTGTTGTTGCTTGTGTACTTGTGGTTTTTTGTTTGTTTTGGGGTTTTTGGGCTGGGGCTTTTTTTTGCTTTTTTTTTTTTTCTTGGTAGGTAGTGAGGTTGCGTAGGTATTTATTTGCAGTTTATAAATCTAATTACAATGACATCATGCTGCTTCCACAATAACTTTTGGCTTTCTTGAGAACTGATCATTGTTGCTATAGAGAGGCAATTCTGACTTTCTTGTTTCAGTTTTGATTGTAACAGGCTTTGTTAAACTCATGCTGTGGCACAAGGTAAGTTCCAGGTTCTGATTTAATCTCCTTTTTGCCAGGATAGCTTTTTTGAAATACATTGTTTGTCTTAAAATATAGTAGCTTTTGTTCTCTGCAATGATGTGCCAGAAAATCCTGAATCCATTGTTCTTTGCTTATCTCTACACAAGTTTATTAAATGTGAAGCTACTGTATTGGCACTTTCAGATTAATTTTCAAAATTTTGCCCCAAAGCATTTTGCAGAATGAAATTCAGAATTTCATCCTCATTCACGAAGCCGTATAAGACCGATTTAATTACTTTGCTGAGATGCGTTTATTTTCATGGTTAAAAGCGTGTGTTAACTTATGCTTGTGCTTAATCAATCCTAGAAGCTGTAATTCTGAAATGAAGAGGGTGTTGGTAGCACCATATTTTGATGTTTTTCAAATGAAAATAAGTCAAACTCTTTTCTTTAGGTGTATTTTGCCTCAATCCATGAGTGAAAGAAATAACCTTGCATCGCTCCATTAGTTTAGGTTGTTTCCTATTCTGAAATCTCACCACTTCTTCTGAAGCTGTTTCTCCAAAACCTCTAACTGACTCAGATCCACTTTCTTTTATATCTGCTATCTTTTACTATGGGGCAACTAAATAAATTAATGTATAAACAAAGAAAGCAAGTTTATATCTATTTTACAAAAACATCTTTGTCAGAAAAATAAACATTTAAAACCAACTCCAGATGCTCTTTTGGGGTATAATTAACTAAATTATAGAGAAAGAATTTTGGAATTCATCTTTAATTTTCCACCTTCCATGGTGTTTCCTTTATTGAGAAGGGCATTTGTATGAAGTGGCCAGCCTGGAGATCACTGTACATAAATGTTGGTACATCCTCTTATTAAAGTTCATTAGGAAGTAGAAAGGAGGACGCTGAGAACAGGAAGTGTCACAAACCATTTTGTTGCTTCTGGACTATGTCCTGGCTTGTTTATGTCTTGGCTGCAATGCTGACTTTTTGTGAATGCTGTCTCATTTAAAAAATATAAATGTGATTACCTCGAATAGGCTTCTTGGAGTGCACTGTAACAAGATTTTCCCCTGTTGCATTATGAGATGCTTGCGAAATGTGTATAATATTTTCTTCCCCTGATGCAGAACTCACTTCCCAGGCCAAATAAATGGAGTACCTGGTGAAGAAGCCATTGGAGTCAGGGAGAGGAGAACCCAGCTTCTCAGGACAGACATCCTGCAGGCAGACTGCTGTGCATGGTACAGAGACTGCAGTGGTCTCATCACTGCTGTCTCCAGCCTAAAACTTCTGACACCTGCATCACACCCAGGATTTTTAGTGTGAAACCAAGGCAGAGTAAGTCAGGTTATGCAGTGAAGGAGGAAATCTGAAGCAGTGTGATTCATAATGAAACTGATTTCCCTAAATGCAAGGCTAATTCTTTATAAGCAGTTTTGTTGATTAAAAAGATTAGTAAATTCTCCCCTTCAGTTGGTTGTTAATGGTTATAAGACCCTGATGCATTCTGTGCATATTCAGAGAAGGAACAGGACAGTAAACTTTTAACTTGGACATAAACCCTGTGGGACATTAGAGAGCCTTGCACAACAGAGGAATAAACATATGGAGGCTAAATACCAGACATTAATTTGATTAGAAAATCAATACATAGAACAGTTTCCTTGCACTTCAGCCAATTAAGACAATGATCAACAGAAGTCCCTGGACTGCTTACGCAAGTTTCATTAGATCTTTAGATAGATAGATTAGATCTTTAGATTAGATAAAGGCCAGAGGAAGGAACCAGAACACCCTTCTCCCACCTGAGTGCCTGACTTCGAGGCTTTGGGGCCACAGTCCTTAGCTCCAGATATTTCTGGCTTGTGAAGATTCCTCTTTGGATGCAGTTGCCACAAGAAGAATCTCTCCCCTCTCCCTGCCATCCAAATGCCCCAAGAGTCTGGCACTTTAGTGCATTCCTTTCACATACATGCCATCAGATCCAGCAGCCATCACAGTGTGGGGTCAGGATCTCAGACCCCTGGTAGGTGCCTGCTCTGCCTGCCCTGGTCACTGTGTGAAGTGATCATCTCCCTTTGCATTATTCATGCCTTGCTCAGAGCCCTGTGCATGCAGGTGCCTCTCCCTACCTAGGACATCTGAGAACAGGTATTTTGTATTGGTCCGACTGGCCTCCTTAAGCTACACAAATGGGTGGGAGGTTTTTCATAGTGATTTTCCTACTGGTTGTCTCTAGGACAGGGCTCACAAAGAGAGATTCTTTCTGGTTCAGTTTTATCCTTTTCACTGCCTAAAAAGGGATGGATCAAATCTGGATGCCCTTGCTGAGAGTCAGATTCCAAATTTGCGTGCTGCCATTGTGTGACTCCTTTCTTTCTGCATGAAGACTTTCATTCCCTAGCCTGTGAGTAAGCAGAGTCTAGGATTAATTTCTTGCAAACCGTATTTTAGTCATTCAAGATTTTTATAATCTGAATGCATACTGGGCATATGGATAATGCAATTAGATATTAAATTTCAGTTCATGTTCTCAATTTCCTTAATGTGATTGGATGGTCTTTTCTTCCTGATTTAAAATATTGGTTCTGGATGTCAGGCTCCTTAAAAAAAAGATTTGATTGGTAACTGCGGAATGGTGGATCAAATCAATGATATGAAATGGAGTGTGCATTTTACACATTAGCTGAGAGCTGTACTCATCTGACCTCATTCACACTCAGTTTTTTGCTGCTGCCCTTCTGCTACAGGAATGGAGTTATTCCAGACTTGTGGCTGTGTAGGGAAAAGCACAAAGAGGATGGAAGGATGGCTTTGTGCAGCTCTGGCTGTGGATGTGTGATTGGGGATGGGGTGGATGCTGCTGCACCCCTGTGTGTCTGGTCCCTGGGAGGTGACAGACACCTGAGGTCACACTGAAATCCTGACACAAGAGCCCCCAGCATATTCCTAAATAGGGACCTCCTCTGGGAGGTGTGGGCTGAGGGGAGAGGGAGGAGGAAGAAGAGGACCCTCATAGATTTTTGCCTGGAGTTTTCCTAATTTAGAGGTTTTCCTTGACCTCTTTTACATCATCAAAGTACCATAAAAAGACCCTTAAAATGAGACTAAAGCACAAACACTTGAGTCTTTCCGGAGAGACATAATTTATGTGAAGGACATTTTCCTTCCATTTTGTGCAGCACAAAATGGAAGTCTTTGGATTAATAGTCTTTGGATTAATAGCGTTCATTTTAGTGATAGCAATTGTACGCCCGGAACATCAACGGTGGTGCAGTTGTTGTTCAAAAATTTAGGCCTGGTTGAAAATAAATTGATTTGATCTCAGTCTGAGTTTCCTCTACTTGGCCTCAGGCATGGATGGAACTCGGTGAGCTCCTTGCTTTTTGTAATTCAATACAATTGATTTAATTCAATGAATTCCATAAAGAATCTTGATGTTTCTTGACTGTGAGCTTTATTTTACTCTGTACATCTCTTCCACTATTTAGTGTTTTATCACCTTAGAAGTAGCACCAGAATTAGGCGTTCAATTACCCCAGCTGATGTTGCAGGGCTCATTTATTGATGACTAGCTGGTCCTTTTCAGCTGTTTGATGTGTGCACTGGGGGTGATGATAACACTGCTGAATCAAATGTGTGTGCATGCTGGGGATGTTAGTGTTTGGTATCACTGAGAAATGTGATGGTACTGGGTAATCCCTTAAGGCTGGTCCTTTGTGGACTGAGAACTGGTTGCTTAATGTGTTGCTTGTTTGTCCACTGTGATGGAAGACATTTGGAGAACACTAAATCCACCCTAATACACCTTTTGTGGAGGAGTTGCCATTACATTATCTCAGATAATGTTTGTGTAGTGCTCATAGCATCCTGTGTGCCTCCAGTAGCAAAGACAAAGTCGGTGCCTTGAAGAGGTGGCAAATTAACATTTCCACAGAGCTTAGCAGCCTTGTGGATTGTAAATTGCAAGGACAGGCCTTAAAAAAAAAGCAATAAGGTGGTGCAGGGAAGTGTATCAAATGGTGTACAGTGAAACTACAGAGTAGCTGCCATCAAGCTTGTGATTTTTTAGATTTTTTTGCTATTTCTCTTTTGATTTTTTAGATTATTTTTCTGCAGCTTTGATTTTAGACATTTAGTATACATCTCGTCCAAGGATAAAACAATAGTAGTACATTGTGGCAGGCAGGGCCAGGTAGAAGTTTCTTGCAGGCAAATTAGAATAAAGAGAGGAAAAAACCCCTACCATTGCTACCTCCTTCCTTGGATATAGTATTTAAGTTTATTAAAACTTATTTTTAAGTTTTATAAACTTATTTTTTATTTTTGACAGAAATTTGTCAAGAATTTGCAGTTATTTAAAAATATTTAGACTCATGCTAAATGGTGCTCAGAAAATACTCTCCTGATTTTCAGAACCTGCAATTTCTCAGTAGAAGATTCTTTACCAAGAGTTTTCAGTGGAAATAAAATGCCTCTAATTTTTTATCTGGGACCACAGATCTCCTGGTCTGGATTTTTTCTGGATTTGTAAAATTTTCACTTTTTGTTTCAGTATTTTTCCTCTGTCTCTGTGCTGTGTGCCCAGGCTTCCCTACCTGCACTTGAACAGTTTCATGGGCATTTGCATGGCCTTTCTGCTGCCTGATCAATTCATAACCATTGGGCAAGTCATTCTGGATCTCACTCCACTTGGCCATCCAGGAACTGGGTATCTGATCTGAGAGAAAGAGATCTCTCTGTAGCCAGTGCAGTGAGATGGGGAGGAAGGGAGCTGGCACAGGAGAGTATGCTACATCTGAAGAGATGTCTGAGGTGAGTAAAAGAAATATCTATCTGTGGAACAGTTTGTCTCTTTCTATTCTGCTTTGGAAGAACCTCATTTTTACATGGCCAAAGTCACATGTGATCAATTACATCTTTTGTTTATTTTCTTAGGTGGCAAATTCTTCATGAGGGAAGCACTGCTTTCTCATCACTGGGGTAGTAACTAGTGTAATAGCATCTAATTTCAGAAGAAACATTACCTTATTTTCTGCTTTCTCTTCTTTCATTACCAATTCTTTAATATTTTGAACAGTTTTCAATGTGTCTTTTAAATTTTTTTTTTCTGTGGGGTACCAAACATAATAACATAATTACATAAACTTACTAAATGAATAGCTATTGTTTTGGGGAAAATTTCTAGTATTTGAAAAAGCTTATAGTTCAGTGTAATGCTCAGATAACTGAATTAGAAATACTTGATGGATTCCTAAGGCTATAATCTATTCCAAGTGTTTTATATACAACAATGCCAGTTGCAGGGTATTCATATCTACCTGTGTGCCTTTTATTGGCTAAAAGCTTCTATCACATTTACGAAATTGGAAAGCCCCAAACAGTAAGTTTACATGGGAGGCTGTCTCTAGGTATTGCTGGAGAAAGAACATCACAATCCCTCATTTTCCCCTGCTTTTCTCTTCTCCTCCCTTCTTCTGCTAGAGGATTCTGGTGGGAAGTCTTTATTCCTTTTTGCTGGTTTATTGTTGCTTACTGAATTTGGAAAAACTGGAGCCTCTTCTTCTCTCCCAGGTACTGTAGCACTGTTTGGGCCTGAGATTGTTGCTTTGCTATTTTCAGCTCTGCAGAATGAAGCAAAGTCAAATCAGTCCAGGATGGAAGTGAGGATCATCTGGCTCTACCTTTCATGGGAAAGGAATCCTAACTGATATTAGATCCCTGTCCAATCTCATCTTAAAAACTTCCAGTGGTGGGACTCTACCACATACATGTGACTGATTGTTACAATTCAGTGACTGATTGTTCTGACTGTAAAAAGATTCTTTACTATGTCAAGATGAAATCTCTCCCAGTACAACTCATACCCATTGTCTCTTGTTTTGCCCATGGGCTCCTTGTGAATAGAGAGCATTTGTCACCTTTGCAGGTGCCCTTTAAGTACTGAGGTACTGTGATGAGGTCCCCGCTGGCCTTCTCTTCTTCACAAATGAATGATCTAACTCCTTCAATATTTCCTCATAGAACAGGTTCTTCAGCCCTTCTTAATTATCTTCATGGCACTCCTGTGCAGCTTCTCCAGTCTGTCTACATCTTTCTTGAGTTGTGGGGACCAGAGCTGGGCACACGACTCTGGGTGCAGCCTGATCAGCTCTGACTGTTGTAGAATGATCATATCTCTATACTTCTAGTGATGCCCCTGCAAATGCAACCCAGGAGCTGATTCACCTTTACTGCTACAGTGACTCTCTCCTGACTCATGCTCAGCTTGTTTTCTGCCAAGACCCCCAGGTCCCCTGCAGCAAGGTGCTCCCCAGGCACGCAGATCCTGCACTGTGCTCTTTGGTTACTTTGTCCCAGGTGCAGCACTTTGACTTGTGTTTGTCCATACAGCTCCTGCCAGCCCCCTCTCCCAGGTGCCTCTGAAGATGACTCTCCCCTCTGACACGTTCTCCTTGCCTTCCAGCTGAGTGTCTTCAGCAAACTCGCTGAGGGTGCAGCAAACTGCCCAAAAAGCTCCTTTCTGTTTTGTCTGAATATTCAACTTGTCACTTCTTTTAGATGCCATATACTTTCTAACACAAAAAATGTCTCCACAGAGACTTTGCCTCCTCTGTTCACCAGTGCAAAAGCTTTTATTAACAGTGGATGGTTTGGACAGAGCAGGGCACCCTGGCTGCCTTGGGAGCCTCCTGGAGTTACACATGACATCTGCAGCATTGCAGTCTGTGTGCAACAAGGGGAGCTGAATGTAGGCGCTGATCGTTATTGAAACTTTATTACTATACCTGAAATAAAAAATATTAAATTTTCTTCTTTTGAAGTAGAAGACGATACTTACTCCTTACAAAGCTCCTCCTCCATTCCAAATGTTCTCTTTTTCACAGGGCTGTGAATCTTCCTTCCATCTGATCTTCCTGATCCTCAAGAATATGCAACAGATAGTCACAAGAGCAGACACTGTTCTTAATGATTTTTCTCTTTTTTCTATCATTTGACATTTTCCTTTACAGTGGAGCCCAATATGGCGTTAAATATTCTCTTTATTCTTCCTTAACCTTTAATCCTTGCTTTTTAGATTCTTGTCTGCCACCCGTGTAGCAGCATTACACAGTGAATAAAAGTTTTCTATCCAAATACAAAGCCACTGAACTATTTAGTTTCAGATGCTATGGTGCAAGCTGTGTGACTATTACTGAGTGACGTGTTCTGCAAATCAACTGAATGTGCTTATTTTTTTCCTTCGGTATCATCTAAGAGTTTCCTCAATCAAGAGGGAACATACATGCGAATAAAAATGAGAAGAGATTCTGAACACAAATAAAGAATGTATCTTATACAGTAATCAGGTCTGTTAAATGTAAACATAATATATAAGTGATCAGACTTAATAAACAGGATAGATGTGCAATTTTCTTAGTACATTGATTATATTGGCATTAAGCCATAAGGAATTTAGTTCTCCCCCATTATTACCCCTTTATCTATTGCAAAGTGCTGTTGGGGCTGGTAAGTGGTTATAGCAGGCAAAGGGCAGAATAACTGCAGAAAACAGGATGCTGGGCAGACAGCTACAGACACTTCCCATCAGTGCCTGTTCAGGAAACAGAAACTCCAGGTAGTCCTTGGGAAATGCATGATATAGGTCACTTGGGTACATTCCAAGGGAAAAATCAGAAACTGAATGCTGTGTCTTAATATTTTGAGCCTTTATAACTCTGGAGGAGAGGAAAGGAGAGGAGAGGAGAGGAGAGGAGAGGAGAGGAGAGGAGAGGAGAGGAGAGGAGAGGAGAGGAGAGGAGAGGAGAGGAGAGGAGAGGAGAGGAGAGGAGAGGAGAGGAGAGGAGAGGAGAGGAGAGGAGAGGAGAGGAGAGGAGAGGAGAGGAGAGGAGAGGAGAGGAGAGGAGAGGAGAGGAGAGGAGAGGAGAGGAGAGGGAGAGGGAGAGGGAGAGGGAGAGGAGCTTCTGAACCAAGAGGCTGAAAACAAGGGGAAGTTTGTAAGCTTTCAGGGAGGTAGATTTTTCACTGCCTGAAATAACTGAGCTTGAGGAGGTCACACAATGGCTGTTGAAATTAAAGACCATATTGACTAGATGCATCTATAATGCTATCATAGTAGCATTTATATACCACTAATTCTCTACACAAGACTGAAGGGCATGCTCACCCTCATCTTTGTGTGTTTTGTGTGATTTTTATGATGTGTTTTATAGCGCTGTGTCCGTGTTTGCCAGAGGGTTGTGAAAGGTGCCAGCCTACCCCCTTCTCCTTGAGGCTGTCCATCTCTTAATGTCTCTTGATGCCTGTGCAGCAGCTGGGACCTGTGAAGCAGGATGAACACTTCTGCAGTCACCATTTTTCTCAACACAGGCAATCTGCAGGGGGACATAACAATTTGGAAATCCATCCTTCTACCAGCCTCAACAGGAGGATTTGAAATGAGACCTGCTAAGCCCCATGTATATTTTTACTAGGAGAATCTCACTCTTAATTATTATTAAATCCATCTGTTGATTAATTGGTGTTTCTATCCTGCTGCTCCTTGGCAGCTCAGATACATTGTGAATGACTGGTTTAGACAGCCAGGGCAGAACAAATTGTTCTAATTGCATGCAAAAATTTTACTTCTAAATTTCTGCCGGCATAAGAATATCCTAGAGCTAATCTTAAGAATAACACCTATTTGATTATTTTCCTAATTAACCACAGTTGAATGCATGTAAAAACAGTGGTTTCAAACAGTATTTTATTTGGGTAATGACTGAGCTCTCACCATCTCTCTTTCACAAGGTGTTTTGGAGGCTGCTTTATGGTGTGTGCTTCAGGCTGCCTTCCCCGGCAGCATCTGTGGAGTCAGCCTCATTTAGCATCTCAGCCAGGTGCTCTCAGGCCTGCCCCAGGACAGGGAAGAGATGGCAGTGATCTGAGCAAGGCTCTGCACTTCCCCAATTATGTGCTTTTCCCTGGGGAGGCCAGGGGATTGAGAGAGGACAGGCAGCAAGCAGAACAAGGCATCAGCTCCTGTTTTTCTCAGTGAACTTGCTGAGGGACCTTCCCAGCCCAGTGGACCTCTCTGCTCCCAGGAGAGCTGTCCTTACCTGGTTACCAAGCCAGGCAGTGTGCCTGTCTTACAGCTGGATTTTTTAACAATGTCATTTCGAGTCTCTTCAAGACCAGTTCCATGCTCTCTCAGGAATATCTCACACAGCTGTACAGGGAAAAAAAACCTTTCCTTTCAGAAAACTATGAGGTGACAGCTGTAAGGAAGTGTATTAAGCCTTTCCAGGAACAGTCCCTCCTGCTTTGTTTCCAATGAATATGTTACTGACAGGGAGGTAGGATATGTTTCAAATGCAGTGTTGAAAAAAATAATAGCTTCCTTAAGGAGCTGTGACATTTTTGAAAAGCCAGAGCTCTGACACCCTTCAGAGCAGCAAGTTCTGGAAAGCCTGAAGCTGTCCCTGTCATTGTACCTTCACAGCTGAAGAACACTCCAATGGGAGAGTTGCTTCATCTGATTTGGGTCTAAATTTATAATAGAGAGAATCACAGAATCATAGAAACTCTTAAAAACTTCTCTCTTATCTCCAAGGAATTAGATATCACACAACTTTATGAGGACTGTCTCATAAAAGTGATATTTGGGGCTAGATAGGTGGTCAGCAGAAACAGCCATCTTCTGGGATGACTCCTGAGACATGCTAGTGGCAGGAGGAAGCCCAGGGGGATTCCTTGTGCACCCTTTTTAAGTTTACATGCGGCATAGTCTTGAATCACTGAGCTTCCTGGGTGCATCCTGAGGTGTAGAAGTACCACCAAATAAAGTAACACAGCCTTGAAGAATATATGGGAGCACCACTGCTAGAGCTTTGACTATAGAGCTGTGAGGAACTGTATGGTAATCATAAAATACAGCCTTAAGAAATAAGTTGCGTACACCAGATGTAGCAATTTATGTGGCTGAACCATTATAAAGAAATTCTATGTTCCTTATTGTGGAGTTCAAAAACACTAAATGTGGAATATTTTATTTTCAATCAAAGATTTTTTTTTAAAAAAAAGCAAACCTGTAAAACCTGTAAAATCTTGCTTATTAAACATACTGCAAAATTTTGATTAGTATAAAACCTCAAAAGTGAAGAAATGCCACATGTCATATTTAAATCTCCTCAAACTATTGAACCCAAAGGTCACAATTTTGGTTGGAGATTTTAGTTTCACAGTTAAGCTCCCCCCTGTTTCACAAAGAGCTTCTCTTCCATGCAACAGAAGTTATTCCTTTCCTAAATGTTAATTTGTCAGTCTAGGTTTGATTCAGTGCTTTTCCAGAAGTGGATTATCTGCCTTCTAGTTCAGCAGCAATATGAAAATTGAGCTCGTCTCCACCAGAGATACGGGGACATTTTACTGGGGTGGAGGGACAGCACTGGGCTCTATATTCAGTTGTAGTCTAGGCTGCAGCTCTTCCATACACTAATGGAGTCATTGGTACTTGCCAGCACATCTGGAACAGATCCTCTCTGGTTACAGGCCTTCAGTAATTGATATCAGGGCACCTGGAATAAATGTGTAGGCTGCCCTGCTAAGCAGGGGACATGGGTAGGCTGCAAAGTGTCTTGGTGTACGGGATGTAAACTGGCTCCAAATGTCTGTCTTTAACCAAAGAATAATTCTAAATGACTCACTGGGGTTAGATTAATCTTGCCTCTTTGTCTTTTTAGTCAAAGTTTTCTACAGCTAGACTCCTGCAGGAAGTTTATTGTCTCCCTTCGTAAGAGGTTGAGCATTCCCAATACAAATATTCTTCCCCATGGAAGATACCAATACTTAAAGTCTAGGGAGAAAAGTGCTTGTCATGGGTAGGAAAAAGAACACAGAAAAAAAATGTTTTTGAGGCATTAAGATAGTGAGTATAGACAACTTAGGTAATCAGATAATATATTCAGTGTGTTTTTTAATAGAATAATCTTTCTAGGAAAAAGAAAGGTTCTGCTAATATAAGAATATTTTATAGGAAAGTGTTGGGGTTTTTTGCAAATATTTAATGGGAAGAAGTCAGATATTTTGCCTCAAAGACTTTTTTTGGCATTTATTTTTGTGTCAATAATGCATTATATATATGCTTATTTCATTACTCTTCAAATATTGATATGAAACATAATAAATCTGCACACCACAATTGAAATACAGCACTCTGAGTGTCTCACAGTTTTTGGAGCTCCCAAACTGAATTTCTTTTTTTGAGAAGCCTGATTTTTTTTTTGTAAGATTCTAATAATCCTTTACTTTTGAGGAAGATTTTAAAGCAGATTAGTTGGCAGAATTGTGTGTGAATAACAAGTCCTTGCTGTCCATCAGCCCTAACACATTACATTATCTTATTTCCCTCTTCTCAGAATGTGGTGCTGCTAGTGAGCTGCAGCCCATGCACCTGCATGCCTGTTTCCCCATAACTAGAAGGTTTTATCTCTAAGGATAAAGCATATATGGGTGAACAGAACTATATGGCAAACACAGGTGCACGCTATAACACTAAACACCTTGTTGTTTACTTAAATTAAGACCAATTTCGGAACACAACTGCTTAGGGCTAATGTGTCTTCTTCCTTAGGTATCGTTTTTAACAAGTTGTGAAAGCTGCTCAAGGAGTTTTTTGTCACATCTGCTAGATAGGTATTGAGCATGTGATAGAGCACTTATGTTAAAAATAGTCAAATTTAACAGATAATTTTATAAGGAGAAATTTTGTTAAAATATTCAAATTTCACAGATAATTTTTTTTATTAGGTGAGGGCTTTGAGCTTGGCTAGCATGATGTAAAAGTGTACAGGTTTCTACAAGGAAAAAAAAAGCCCAAATTCTTTCTGCAGTAGGGATGTTTGGGATATGTGTCTACTTCCAAGTCATAGTCCAAAAGTAATGATCTAAGGATTATTTATTCCCAGTATGCAAATGAGCTTTGTACAGTAGAGAAGAAAAGAACAGGTGGTACTGAGTATTGGAATAAGAAGACAGTCCTTTTATTGATGATTAAGTTTTTGAAATGGAAAGTTTGAGTAAATAGTTGGAGGCATGAGGGTGGTGGAGGATGGTCACCAGTGGATTCCTATTGAGGTCTGAGGGGGCACAACATATTCATGGACCACCTGGAGGAAGGTGTGAACAATGCCAAGACAAAGGGTGTTGACGAGGCAAAATTATTCATAGCAGTTGAATGTGAAACTGACAGAAAGAATTTATGAGACTGAGTGACTGGAGAATAAAATGGGAGGTGAAATTCAGTGTAGAAATATGAAAGAAATGCACAGATGGAAAAATCCTAGCTTTGCATACAAAATGATGGCCTTTTATCTGACCATTACCTCTCAAGAGTAAGATCTTAAAGTTACAATAAATATTTCCATGAAAATGTCAGTCTCAGTGCTCAGTAGCAGTCAGAAGCAGCTGTAAATGTTAAGGATCATTAGAAGAAAATAGAGAACAATAACAGAAAATGTTATAAAGCCATTTTATTAATTTACGGTTTGCTCACATCCTAAGTATTGTATAAAACACAGGTGCCTTCATTTTCTAAAGGAAATGTTGAAGCTGAAAAACATTCTGTGAAGGGCAACAAAAATTATGAAAGTATTAAATAACTTCCAAATGAGCACCAACTGAGTAAACCAGGACTCTTCAGTACTGGGAAGCAAGCCCTTACAGGAAGGGATAAAATAGAGGTATGAAACATCATAAGTGATTTGAAGGTGATAGTGGTTAATATATTCACAGTTTCTTCCTATTCAGGTATAGAGGAATTTAACAGAGACTGTGCAAGAAGTTGAAAACAAACAAAAAGGGGTATATTTCACCCAGTAGACATTCAGCCCATATAAACAAAGTCCCTGAGGCTATTGGGCTAAAAACAAAAAGGTGATGATGTTGGGAATACTTTGAGTCATATTTTTGACCTAAATTTGTTCAAACCTTATCTTTGGTTGAATGGATTCCCCAGTTATATTTACAAAGGCTGAAATCTCTTTCCTATCTAGATGGCAACATAAGGACTGGTTGCAGCAAGGACTGCAAACCTTGGAAAATTGTCATCCCTGGTAAAATGTCTAAATAAGTATTTTTTTTCTTCTTCCTGACCCAGAAGACACCTACAGATTAACAACTGCTGTTGTTCACTCATTTACATAATTTTTGTTCATTTACATAATTTTATACAAATATTTGCTTTGCATACGATGGAAAAAATAAGAAAAGACAGGCTTCTCCAAGACACTTTAATGGCTGATGATAGTAAGGGGTGAAGTTAAAATGGTAGCAAAAGAATATGTGAGTTTGGAGTTTGTGATCATAGGAAACTCTGTATGACTGCAAAGAGGTGCCACCTTATCAAGGAGGAGCTTCAGGCTACTCCTGATGCTCTTTCCCCTGTTAGATCACTTATTTGCAGTTCAGACATGCGTAGAGCTCTGGAAGCTGATGTATTCCTCTACCTATGACCTTTAAGGACACTTAAGTATTTCAGAACCTGAAGGACAATGCTTTGTCTCTGGCCAGCACCTTCATCACAGGTTATGAAGTGTTTTTGAACTGGCTAGTAGGTTCATATACATTTTATCTTCCTTCTGGTGAGGCTGTGTGGAGACCTCCAAAGACTGTGAGCAAGAAGGAATCCTACTGGGTGCTGCTGTTTTTACAGACCTGACCATTAGCATTGCAAAATATAGAAGGTGCTGCAACAAAGTAGGACTGAGAAAAAAGTCTTACAGATCTGTAGGAAAGAGTAAAGAGGGAAGAAAAATAAATTAAAAAAATAAATAATAACAAAGAAAAATTCTTGAAAAGCTTTGGGATTATGATATTACTTAAGTTTTGTAACCCTCTCCTTTCCTCTCCTTTCCTCTTCCTTTCCTTTCCTTTCCTTTCCTTTCCTTTCCTTTCCTTCCTTCCTTTCCTTTCCTTTCCTTTCCTTTCCTTTCCTTTCCTTTCCTTTCCTTTCCTTTCCTTTCCTTTCCTTTCCTTTCCTTTCCTTTCCTTTCCTTTCCTTTCCTTTCCTTTCCTTTCCTTTCCTTTCCTTTCCTTTCCTTTCCTTTCCTTTCCTTTCCTTTCCTTTCCTTTCCTTTCCTTTCCTTTCCTTTCCTTCTCCTCTCCCTCTCCCTCTCCCTCTCCCTCTCCCTCTCCCTCTCCCTCTCCCTCTCCCTCTCCCTCTCCCTCTCCCTCTCCCTCTCCCTCTCCCTCTCCCTCTCCCTCTCCCTCTCCCTCTCCCTCTCCCTCTCCCTCTCCCTCTCCCTCTCCCTCTCCTCTCCTCTCCTCTCCCTCTCCCTCTCCTCTCTTTCCATTTTTTCTTTTCTTTTTTTCTTTTCTTTTTGTTTCTTGCATATATATGTGTTGGAAGGTATTGGTACAGTTCTAATAGTTTGGTATGCTTCCTATTTATTGTTAACAATGGAATATTGAGTTAAGACTTTTTTTCTGCTTGCTTATGAACTTCATTCCTTCCAGACAAACACCCACAGCTTAGTCTGACTGGCCCTCTCCACATTTCTGAGGATCTCTCTAAATGAGAAATAGCTTCAGGAATTATCTCCATGTAGTGTAGTCAGCAATGATATAAGAAAGAAGGATTTTAGCCAAGGTACTTAGGAACCTTGCAGTCTTGATTAATAGGAGCTTCATATCTATGTTGTTCTAAATAATTTGTCTTATCAACATTTTAAAAAAATGAGATGGAAGTAAGCATACACTTGTAAAGTATTAGTGTTGTAAATTATTAGTGTTATTAGGTAATTAGAAATTAAAATACAAGTTTTTCTAAACTCAGGATTTTAACTAACAAGAGGACATATATCTTTTTTTAATATGAAATACCTTAGAGAAAAATGTAAGTCTATATTTACTGTCCAACAGAAGGGATGAGTTGGCTTGTTGAAGGGAAATTGCATTAAGTGTAGAAACCCAACAAAATCATCAATTGCAGTGTTAGCCCTTATGCACTCAGCTTGAGGTTGCCCAGCAATCATGAGGGAACAATTATCTTTATGGATTATTGATTATATTAAGCCCTCAGGCAACTGTGGGCCTCATAAGGCACTTTGTGGTTGAAAAAAGGTAAATTTTGTTGGCTCCTTCAAGAGCCTTCCTGAATAATTTGAGAATGTATTAATCAACCTCTAGGGGCAGTTACCACTAGTAATCAGGCGAGATGGATAATTTGATTAATTACAGATTCTTCAGAACATAAACAGGTACAGTAATGAGATTAGGTAAACTAAAAATACAAGATACTGAGACAAAGGTCTAATTAATTTATATATAAGTCAAATAAATTGTAAATATGTTGGGACTGGTGGTTGGAAACAGCCAGGGATTGCCAGAGGGAAGGAAATGATGGCATGTTTTTCTCCTCATGACTGCCTTAGTGGAGCATATCAGCTGCAGAGTTTCTTCAGTTGTTTCTGAGAAAGAGAGGTCTTATTATTTCCAGTGATGAGCTGATGCAAAACAACAGCATTCGAAGCAAACCCCACCAAGGTCAAGGGAAACCTTTCTGTTTTGAATGCTACTATACTGATACAGGACTCTTTAATTGTGAGAAGTTTGGCTCTTGTTTTACAGGCAATTCTTGACTTTCCAGTTTGCTGCTTTTAGGTCTTTAAGGGTTTTCTCACACTGTTTGAGGGAAATAATATTTTCTGCATGCTGATATACAGCTATTCTTTTTGTAGCATGTCCATTGTGAATATTTAGCATTGGGTTTCTTTCTGCCAACCATACACGCTTTTTGCCTTTAATCTTCTCTTTGTGTGTGTGTGTTTGTTTGTTTGTTTTTTGCTTGTTTGTTTTGTTTTTGTTTTGCTCTCACAGCAATTTATGCTACTCCAGTCTAGTCCAGAGAAGACAGGATT
The DNA here is from genome assembly GCF_963662255.1 of Cinclus cinclus. Taxonomy (NCBI): domain Eukaryota; kingdom Metazoa; phylum Chordata; class Aves; order Passeriformes; family Cinclidae; genus Cinclus; species Cinclus cinclus. The sequence continues at coordinate 51,486,462 of NC_085047.1, forward strand.
TTAAACCTTCCAGCAAGTCCTTCCAGGAGAGCTCTGTGGGACAAGACTGCCTAGGAACCTGAGGAAAAATATGTCATCTCACATCCTCGGCAGTTTGCTCTTAATGGAAAATTCCCTCCCAATTCCAATTTGGTGATTTCCACTTTATCCTCAAAGGAGTGTCAAGATGTGTTTGATACATGTGCCACTGCTTGAAAATGGGCCTGGTTGGGTTTCACTGGTGACACAGATCTCACTGCAAGTCACCAAATGAATTGGAAATAATGAAGATTGTACTGTGGTTTAAATCGTACCCTTCAAGAAACCCTGTCTAAATGCAGGTTGGACACATGTGTCTCTCAATTTCTGCAATTTATGATAAAAATCTCTATCTTACAAACAATCTATTTAAACATCTCTATACTGCAAACACAAAGAGTATCAGCCATATTTTAACTCAGTGGCTTGCACACCTCTGAAGAGAAGCAATACTAAAAAAAATTGTGGTTTGAGCTACAGAGCCATCAAGACTAGGTAAGCTATAGGAATCCAGATTTCCTTCTCTGTGATAACTTCTGCAAGTGATGTATTTGCACCATAATAAAGCAAAAGTGCATGGACAAAATCAACATGCCATTGTACATTTGTGTTACCAATTAGAGGCCTAACAATTAGCAGAATAAAACTGGAGGATAATGAGTAACAATAAAGCTGGATTTAGATCTAGGGCTTATTTTTTAAACACAATTTTGGAAGAGCATATTTTGTTAGAGAAGAGCATATCTTGTGGATTAGATTTCATCATTCCTATCTCACAGAAATTAATATCTGAAACACATAGCTATAGTTCATTCTTAATTACAGTTACAGAAGATGTAAGCTGAATCCTTAATGTTGTATACAATGTCTGATTTAAAAATGTGTTTTATATGGAACCAGCTTAATACTCCTGATATGTTACATCTTGAACCAGAACCTCACACAGTGTGCATGAGAACTTATCCATGAGACAAATGTGTCCAGTGTATTTTTGTTTCTGTAATTTCCAAGCATTTGAAATTATATTTACTTTGTATTTTTAGGAAACAAATAGAAAGAATAGCAAGTTCTTATATGGTGTAGCTCTATACATTTACTAAATATTTACAGAATCATAGAACCATCATTTGGGAAAGCCTTCTAAGATTACTGAGTCCAGCTGTTAACTCAGCGCTGCCCAGTCCTCCAATGAAGCATGTTCCTCAGAGACACGTCAGCATGTCTTTTTAGTATCTCCAGGGATGACTCCCTGGGCAGTCTCTTCCAACGTGTGACCATCCTTTTGGTGAAGAAATTTTTTGCTAATACACAAACTAAACCTTGCCTGGTGTAACTTATGGCCTCGCTCTTCTCGTCCTTACACTTGTTACTTTGGAGAGGACACTAAATCCCACTCCAACTACTACCTCCTTTCACATAGATACAGAGAGCAATAAGGTTTCTCCTGAGCATTATTTTTTCTCATTTTCTCATATTGTCTGCGAAACTTCCCCAAACCAGTGTGAGAGAGGGGTACGCAAGCCTTTTTATCTGACTGTTTTCCATGTATGTTTTCCATAGCAGTGAAATTCCTAGAAGGTACTGAAATCCTTGAGGTATACTAAAGTGACAGGAGGCAGTTTATGCTTATGTTGCCATCACTTGTATCTTAACAGCAAGATGGAGGAAGAGGGCAATAACTAATAATGGAGTAAGTGCTTAACGAAAGTCTCATTGCAATAGGGAAGGTGCTGCTCTGGCTGGCACAGACAATGCTGCAAAGTGGCAGGGATTGCAGATCCAGCTGGATCCCATGGCTGAGCCTGAGCTGAAAGTGCCTCCCATGGCCACAGACCGGCACAGGTGTCAATGTCTGTCATGTGCAAGTGGATGCCACTTGAGGAGCAGATGCTGAACATCTACAAAGAAAATTTTAGAGAAGGACTGCCAATCTGGAGATCAAGTGACGCCATGGAAATCTTATGATTACCCTGCATCACAATGAGCTGAAACTCATCCCAAGGTCAGGGCAGCTAGTGAAAGGTTTGTGTAGCTTAGCACCTTGTGTCCAGAAGTATATTGTCTGTCCAGAGGGAAGTGCAAAAGCAGGGCATGTGTGCAGAGTGTCTCTTCAGAGATGTGTCATGCTGGGGCTTGCTTAAACCAGGGGTGCATATTCCTCTACACTGCAAGCTGTAAAGCAAAGAAGAAAAGTGTTACCGTGTGGGGGAGGAAAAGGAAGAATAGTGTGCCTGTATTGAGCAAACCACAACTCTCCAGGCAGCCAGAGGTGTTCTTCGGCTGGAGGAAGATTTTTAGAAGTGGGTTTTTCATGCACCTTCTGTATGCAATTTTCTAAACTAATTGCTACTTTACTCCATAAGGCTTGTACAGCCTATGTTTGCCGTCTGAGAAGCTGAGCACCTGTCAGACCTTCTGCTTGTTATCTAGTATATGTTCCCAGACTCCTCTCTTTCGCAGATCTAGATTTGAACTCATGAGAAGATGAAGCACCTTGCCTTATCTATTTCTTTTTCTCCCTGTACAAGTCAGGCTGTTAACATGTGTGGGAGCAGTGCATCTCAATTGCATCCTGCCGCGGCCCTGATAAATTCAGCAGTGTGTGGCAGTGAAGTGGTTGGCAGGCCTCTGAGATAAGTAAGATAAATGCTCTGCACTTTTCTGGTGAAGATCTTCATACAAATGTGAAGTCACTTAGGCTGTGATTTGGGACTCTTCCTCAGAGAGCTGCTGTGTTTCCCCATCTGCTGCACAAGGGCAAGACATATTTGTGAAACTTGAGAGTTTGGGGAAGGGATAGTAGATCATGTAATGCCTATTGTAAAAGCAATTAGAGTATTACTTAAAGACATTATAGTTACAAGTGGTGGGAAACCTGGCTTGATCTATCTCTTGTGAGGATACATGCTCTTCAGAGAAGTCTTGAGGCAGCTTCAAGCAGCATAAGTCTCATTTTGACTCTGCAGAAAGACCTGTAAGTATTGGACTTGGATTGCTATGTCAGGACAAATAAAAAAGAGCAATCAGCAGCTGGCATACAGGTCCTTCCTCACCAAGCATTGATGTTTACACCTGTCAAGTTCCAGGTTTTCCAAATTGTTCAAGGAGGGAACAAAGCATAGAAAGATGTCTTTTTTTTTTTTTTTTGAGTCCCTAAGTCATAATTGAGGGTGAATTTGCCCTGGTTATGGGATGTCCACCCAGACATCAGCCCAGGGAAATACATTCTACCAGGGCTGAGAATGATGGGAACTTTAAGCCCAGGAGTCAGTGTCTTCAGCTTTGACAGTATAACTCAGTATTGAGTTGGGGATGCCTGCAAGCCTGGGCTGGTATCAGCTGCACTAGTAAAAGTGAAGCTGGTATTTACAGACAGGACAAGCCTGTGGTTGCCCCAGTTTGCACAGCATGGCAGGAAAAATGATTGTCATACCTGCCTGCTGCTTCCTGACCGTCCCATTCTTTGCTGTGTATTTATGCTATTCTGCCCTCTCTGTGCTATGCTGTGCTAGCTGTGCTGTGCTATGACATGATATTTGTGCTTGAGACATTCCTTCCACCCCAAGGTACTGTGAATGAGACTGTGATTTCCTGAATTGCAGTCACAGGGCAGGAGAGAGAAGACAAAGATCTGATATCTTCAATCTGTTGTACTGCAGCAGGTAAACAGTTTAATTCTCTAAGGCTGATGGCATTTTCACAGACACTAAGTTTTACATGAGGAGGTGAAGAAAATTAATTAAACGGAAGCAGACCATTGAAGGTGGCAGAAGATACATTTTGTGTTTGTTACATCTGTTCAGACGGTGTTTTAAACAAATCATGCCCTCTTTGCCAGATAGATTTTCAGTAAATATTTAATCTACTGGTCTGTGTAATTTTATGATTTCATTTTGTAACACACATTGTAATATAACAGAATTATAACAGCAACTCAGTGAAAAGATGCCAACTTCTTATTGCACTTCTTTGAGCTCCAATTCATTTGAATGAAAAAAAGCATTTCAAAATTATAAATTATCGATATCATTCAATTACAAAATCAATAGATACTCATGATTCTCCTTTTTGCTATTGAACTTACTGGAATAAAATGTAAAATATAAGGTAAACCTATTATATAAAGACCATGAAATGGTAATTTTTCTGGTACTATAGTAAGTACCCCCAGAATACAGACAAACACCAGCTTTTTCCAGCTGTGCTTTAGTTTTGCTGGCATGTAATTACGCTATCCTGTCTGTTAGCTCTTGACACATTCCAGAAACAATGGAATAGTGCAATAGGGTTTACTTTTCTTATATGTACTAAGAGAAGTACAACCTCTAGTCACTCCCTGAGTTGTAGAGGCGCTTCCCAGGCTTGTTTTCCAAAGAAGAAGCTGTCAGAAGCACACAAAGCCTGTTGTCATTTATTATATTTGAACTGGAGCCCTTAGCTGAGATCAAGACTCCATCAATCTAGACAGTGTATAGCCATGCTGTAGAAGACAATTTTTATTTAGTGGTTGGGAAGAGCAGGCAGAAAACACAGCACTACATGGGCATGCTATACCTCCACTCCCAGCTAGCCCTGGGAGGAGTCACTGTCAGGCACCTTCCAGACTGATGGTTAGCTCCTACGTCACCCAGCTCCCAGCATCCTGTCACTGTGAAAGCACAAGGAGACTGCATCCCTCTGTCCTGTGCTGAGCCTGCTGAACTGTCACAGAGAAGAAGGACGTGGAGTACAGGGTAGAAGCGGCATCCTGAGCTCTACTACTTCACCTGCTATAATTTGAGCAGGAGAGATTCATAGATCACTTGAGGTTTGTCTGCAGTTTTAATAAAAAATACCCCAAATGAGACTGAGTGTCATTTAGCACAGCCCTGCATTCCTGGAGATGGCATGAATCTTACCCAGTGCCATTGGGTAAGACCTAATGTCATGCTTGTCAGCATGGGATAAAGTTTCCTCTATTCTGCAGCAAGGACATGGGGGCATTGCCTGTGGTCCTGGCACATTGTAGTGAAGATGAAATCACCATTAAATGGTACTAACTTGGCACATACAATGAGCTGTGACAGAGGCCAGGAATTTGTGAGGCGCAATGGACATGCTCCTGGACACGGTAACTTAGCTCAAAGAGCAGACAAGGACATTGTCCCATTTGCCTCCTTCATACCTGTCCTTTGAGTAGGAGAAGGAGTTAGGCTTTCTTAGCTGTAGCCCCAAAAACGATTCACCATGTTTTCCAGTACAAACCAATAGGTTTTGCCCTGGTCAACAGGGCTGTTTGGGTGGATCAGGAATGAATGGTTTGTGGCATTTATAACAAGGACAAATAGGAAAAGTACCACCTTTCATTATGTATTAAGGTTGTGCCTGAGTAATTATGTCGAGGACGCTGTATTATAATGGAGCTAACTTGTAAAGGTTTCTTCAGTGTACACGATCAGATCACCTTTTCCCCACCATGTTTGCCTTCTGAGGGTGTGTTCCTACAGCTCTGATGCAATTTGCCATATGAAGGTTGTGAAATAGAAGCCTTTAGTTTCATTTTTGAGAGATCTAATTTTTTTTCTTGGTGATATGTAAGTTGGTTTTGACCTAAATCTGTGAAGGTCAGAGATAGCCCTTTGGAGTTTTCATTTCAAGCTATGTATTTCACCGGCTGTGGTATAACACACTTTATTCTATGAAATAAAAAAGACAATGAAAGAAATATTTTTACTAGTGAAGTCTGACCTTGGTAAGCCTTCACAGTTGTTGAGTGCATTTGCACATCTGCATGCTTAAATATAATCATTAAGCAGAAAAAAAAAATCTCAAAAAGAAACCATGCGCTAAAACACCATGGTCAGACATAAGCAAAATAATAAATCTTAAAAAAATTCCAACTAGTAACAAGGAAATTCTTCATGATTGGTGGGTTTTGCCTGTATCCAAACTGATAAAGTCAATGGTCATGCAGTTGTGCTTTACTGCGTATCATCTAAAAAGCAATTTTCCTTTCATTTGCAGGAAAACTTCATATTTGATTGATTGTATTGCTCTTTGCATTTTGCCTGTATAGATTGATGACTACCATATTATACATGTAGAACCTGAGCAAATTTACAAATTTTGCTATCGTTCTATTTATGGGGCACCTTCAAGGGATATTTACATTCTTCATATAATATTTACATTCTGATACATTTGCCTATGACAAATGGTTTTCCTTCAGGTTGTTTACTCTGTTGTGTGGCTTGGCAAAGGTGATTTCTCTAAACAAAGAGTAATTTTGTTTGTTTGTCCCAGGTTGGTTCATTTTCCAATCAAAAGTATGCATCACTATAAAGGACAGGTGCTGTCTCATGGAGCATGACCAATAATTTACCAGTTAGAGGTGAAAAACTGTACCAGAATTGACATAATGGATTATTTTTTTCTTTTCCACTCAGTTTGAGTTAACTGTCTTAGTATAAGTTGTGCTGTGTCTGCACTGCTGCAAGGAAACATCCTGACCTATAGGCACCTCTTTTCCTGGCGTGCTGTGTGATCTTATCCATTGGGATGGAGCAGCACAGGAGAATACAGATACTTCCATAGGTAGGAGGTAAGTCAGGAAAGGACACATTTCTGAACACCCCCCTGGAAATTGTCTGCTCCATCCATCACCTAAGGACTTCTAGGAACCTAAAGCTTCATACTTAAATTTTCCAAAGATGAATGAAAGGCATAATTACTTAACTAGCTAGGGTTGAAATCTAAAGTCAAGTAAATAAATCAGATGGCTGCAAGTTAGGTAATGCAGTAGTTTCAAGTGAAGTAGTAGCATTAAACTGAGGAAGGGTAGGTTTAGATTAGATATAAGGGAAAAAAAATCTTTGTGAGGGTCATGAAGCAATGGAACAGGTTGCCCAGAAAAGTTGTGGATGCCCCATCCCTGGAAGTATTTAAGACCAGGCTGGATGTGACTTTGATAAATTTGCTCTAGTGAAAGAGGTCCCTGCCCATGGGATTGGAAAGGGATTGGAAACCACTCTATGATTGTGAAATTTTGGGATGTCCCAGGTTTTGCTGGTGTCTGTTGAACATCCTCAGGGATGCAGACTGGAGCAAATAGCTGAGGTGAGGCAGAGGGTATCAAACTAATCTGTGTTTGCAGATAGGTCACCAGGGAAGCCAACTGCCTCTCACTAACAGATGACTTGAGTCCAAATGATCTGCATGGAGGAGTTTTCTGGGGATGAAAAGAAGCAACTGTGCTACACACATGGCTGGGGGAACTACAGTAATTTTTAATAGGTAGGACTAAGTGTATAACCTGGAATTTGGGATTTTGTGTGTTTTTCTGTGGTTCACTTCTTGTTTTCTGTTTTTATCTTGATTTACTCTTGCTTTTTTTGTTTGTTTTGGTTGTTTCTTTTTGAGGGGTTTTGTTGTTTTATTTAGTTTTAGTTGTTTTTTTTTTAAGGTGAGAAACTCAGATAATATGAAAAGCATCTACTGAGATGGGGATTTTACCCTATTGATGATTCATCATCAATATCTTTTTTGTTTGTAGATAGTGCACCATCTCCAAGGTAGGAGAAAAGAGGTAGAGTTCCTTAGCATGCTTTCCTGAAAATCCCCTGCTACTTCATGGTCAAACCCCTGAGCCTGACTTACTGTTCCTTGCTCTGAGAAATGCCTGTATTTTCTCATCTAGTTTTTTTCTGAGTCAGAATGGTGAAGAAGGAATTAAAGTCTTCTTCACCTGTTTTTCTGACAACCCCACTGGCAGCAAAAAGCTGAAGTCTTCCTTGGCAAACCTTACTCAGAATCCTTTCAAATATTCCTGTAAACAAGGGTTTCACCAGCTGATGTTTCAGAGTAAATAAAGCTTTTATTTTATTTTAAAGAAATCATTTGAAATAAATTCCCTTTTGAATGAAGATCAGTATAAATAAAAACCAAAAGCTAGCTGAACATCCTGCCTAGTGTATCTCAATTAGCACTGGATTATTAGTCTGCCAAAGTGCCACCCTAAAAGTTGCTGGCTGCTTTGTAACACAGCTGGGCAACTCACTAATTGTTTTTATTAATGAAGAAAGCTTCCCTTCCTCAGCTGTTTCTTAATGAAATTGTGGATTCTTCCTTGGTTAGCAAATCAAATCAGACTGCATTTGTACACATTTGTGTGACCAACAGATTGCAATTTGAATAAGAACATCTAAGTTTCAAATACAGCTCATGGATAATTAATGACCATTCATTGGTAATAATTAAATTTACTGACACATGAGATACTATACCTGACTGAGAGAGATTTGTTAGGTAAGGAATACTGGATCCAATACAGAAAGAGGAATATTCAGAAATAAACTTTGGCATCAACTTAGAATGTATTTATCTTGAAAATATTACATAATTTTATAGTTCAAATAAGTATTTCAACAGCTCTTTATGGAATTATGTGATGCAGTTTGTAATAAATATGTGACACCAAAGTGCTACTGAGAGACTGTTATTTCTTGCCCCAGTCACTTGACACAGGTGATAGTTTCGTGAGATTAATACTCCTGCCACATAACACTTGCTTCTGCCTAGTGTTATATCTTCCCCTTTATTGTGCCTGTGAATCAAATGCAAATAAAATTATGGTGCCAACTATATTTGACAAGAATAAAATAATATCCTTAGTCAATTTTGTGATGCCTCTGAAAGGCCAACAGGGATTTTATTTTTTCCCCCTGATTTTACTCATCGTATTTAGTGATGGAATAAACAGCATTCCCTCACAAGATCCTGGGCTAGATAGAGCTGGTGCAGACAGCAATCTACCGCTCTGGTTTTTGGCTGCTCTTTCAATTCTGTTCTGATGCAAGCTTACTGCAGCAAACTTGCAGCAGCTGAGCGAAGAGTGTGTGACCGTTTTGTGGTTTCTAAAATTGTCTTGTGGTAACAGAGGGGGCTGTGAACCATGAGCTAACCTGAGAACATTGGTGCACACTTTGAAAGCCATGCTAACTGGGACACTGGGTCAGTCATGAGAGTGCTGAAAATCAGAACAAACTTTCCAAACATAAATAAGTGTATGAGACACAGTGTGTAAGAATTTATCCTGTGTGATTATACTGTTATTCCTGGAGCAGGAAAAATTGTGGAAAGTTGTATCCATCACCAGTCCCATGACCTACTGCCCCACTTATGTGTGCCTGTAGGATGGGCTCCACAAGCTGACACAGATCTCAGATTATAACATGGACCACCCTGCTACAGTGTTCTGTCAGCCCTGAGTCTTCACAAAGCCCTGTCACTGATCCTCCATCCCTTTCACTTTTTCTGCCAAAATTGTTAGTATAGTATCTTCTCTGGGGTGCTGGAGCAGCAGTTCTCTATTCATAAAGGAGAACAAATAGTAAAAAGGCATTGAGAAGTCAGGGAGAAGAGTGAATTCTTGGAGATTGCTACAAGGACAGAGTGTGGGGTCCTTCATTGTCTGACAAGAAGGTGTCTCATTATTTCAGTCCAGGACAACTCTAACAAGAGTTAGGTATTTTTCTTAGGTATTTTTTCAAGGCATATATTAATTGAGAAGTGCAGTTACCTTGTGACAACTTATGTGAGATTTTAAGCCAGAAAGATGATGGACAGGAAAAATGCCCAGGAGGGAGTATCCTTACTTTCCCTCCTCCCTATTTCTTGATGTGAACAAGGATTAGAACACTCTGTGAGGTGACAGGAGACCCAGGTTCAATGCAACCCTTGCACTCTCTTTGGTAACAGAATGTTAGACTTCAATTAAAATGGCTGAGAGGCTCACAGTTTAGCTGGCAGTTTTAGCTGGCAGAAGTGATAAACCAGGAGTGTTTTGCAGAGTGAGGACTTGAGGAAGGTAAGATGCTGATAGTGCTGTTTTCTTTCTGCTGAGAGGGTAATCTAGCTGTGACTATTCAGTGCATGTCTGCCTACATCTACATTGAACAACTATTCCCCAACTGTTCCCATTAGTTAAAGACCATTTAGCTGTTTGTAAGTCTGCCACATCACTTTTATGTTTATATTTTTTTTATCTCCATTCTGGAATAAAACTTCAAATCTCAGCAAAGAATAGCTGTTGGCAGCCAGTAACTTGTTCTTGGTGATAACCTGGAAATGAAATCACCAAATCAGCCAAGAAACTGCTTTTCTATAGGTTGATTAATGAGCTAGGAGTGAAATAAAAAAGGCCACTCATGTCCAGATGGAGATCTTGAGAACTAGTATGCCCTGGGTCCTCATGAGCAGAACTTTCTGGAAGATGTGAGAGGTCAAGATAAGCAGGAGTTCTCTGTATTGATTTCAGCACTTTTAGCCACAGCAAAAGAGAGAGAAAGCTATTCAGCACTCATCCCAGGGTACCTGGGTGGGGGGGGGGTGTCATCCTTTTGGAGAGGTGCTATCCTGGAGAGACCCAGACATCATCCAAACCCAGGCAGGGCAACCACTCTGACCAAGCCTCATGTGCCCAGGGGATACAAGAGCAGGTGGCATTTCTAAAGCAGAGGTCATTGTGAATGGTAGGTGTAGCACTAAGTGAGGCTATGCAAAAATATTATGCAAGGTTTTAACATTTACAAAATAAATCCTATTTCTCAAGCAGAATCTCTCCCCTCAGCTGATGTATTAAATGAGGAATTTTTGACGCACCACTTTTTCCAAACATACAATAAATAAAATGTCAGCAGCTACTAGAAAAGAATGAAAAAATCTCCTAAAATAGTTACCTAACCTGCACCTTTTGCTTTCAGCTGCTATAATTTCTCTGCCACTCAGCAGCCCAGAGAGCAATGCTCAGCATGTTTTACAAGCACTTCATGTAACTTGAGGGGAAGAATAAAAGGTCATCTTTCTAATGCTGTGTAATCCTGCACACTATTAGCTACTAAAGGTACTTCTCTTTTGAACCAATAGTACTGAAAAAAACAGGACTGGGAGTCATGAGCATTTAAAAAAGGGTTCTGTTGGGCACATATGTGATCAAAGCCAGGAACAGTCCTTTGCTGAGAGAGATGCACTACGCATTTTCAAATTGTAGGACTTGTGTATTCGTGCCCACATTATATCTTCATCTGTGTCCAGTAGAGCTATGCAATGGGTGTGCCTTAATTTCTATATGTCTGCTGTGTGTATTGATTATTTGAGTAAATGATGCTAAAGCATCTAAGTCATGTTTACCCAAACAGAAAAGATAATTGGCCAGATCCATCCCTGATGTAACTGTACCAATCAGTGCAGTTCTGTCAAGGAAAAATTCCTTCAAGAGAAGGAAAATTCCCCATACCTGTTAAACCAAGGCAGGTGCCAAAAAAAAAAAAAATAGTTAGAAAAATGAGGTAGCTTTCCAATAAAAAGCACATCAAAGTTTGAGCTTCCCTGAAAGGATCCAGAAAGATGCTGTTGGAGGATGAGTTCCTGGGGCAGAGTGCTGCTGCAAGTGTCTTGTGCCCAGTCCTTGCCCAAGTAGCTGTGCTGTAGAGACTGCTCTGAGCAGGCACCCAAAAACTTAGCCTGGGTTTCCTCCCTGACAGGTCTCCATTGTGGGGTGAGAACAGGTGGGTGAAGAGGGGAAGTTGGTGGAGACCTCCTTGTCTCTTCCCCAGCTGTCCTTCTAAGTAAAGCAGGAGCACACATCTGGGCTGATAGACCCAACAGATAGCTTCTGCAAACTATGCCTGTGTCTAGTGACTTAGCACATCCACTTAGAGAGGATGTGAAAGAGAGACAGCTTGTTAGTGAGGTCGAAACAGAGCCCGTTTATTTATCAGCATAAACATCCCCAAGGGGATGGATTAAATGTTTGCATGCTGGGGAAAACAGATTGTGCCAGCAGAAAGGATGAGTCAGTCCTAAAGAGAGATGCATCTTGCATTCAGCTTCTGTGCCTGCCAAACTGCCCTGCACCCTATTACTGGGGAAGCTCAAGCCTGGAGTGTGATTTTCTAGTACTAGTGGATATTTTTAGTCAGGTTCTCTCTGACATCCTCACTTAAATGTTAGCCATTAATGCAATGCACATTCTGTTTGTGTCATTTTGTCCTTAGAGTTTTCTCGATGGATGGATTGTTCTGTAATGCAGGTAACCCTAATGAATAAATAAATGTTAACTCAATATTTCATAAAGTAAAAATACTCAGTAAGACACTGAAGTAATTTCACCTTTACAGGAATTCTGATCTCAATTTCAGTGTTTTCAAATCTATCCAATATAAATCTGAATGAATAATTCATTATGAATAATTTATGCTGCAGATTTGACCCACTTTTCCATTTGCAGATTATTATAATTCCTCTGTAATGGTTGTGTTTTCCCCTCAAGTTTTTCCTACAAACCTAGATTGAGGCCAAGCAAGGCTATCTAAAATAAATTTTAATTTAACTTTACCTACTGCTTGCTTCCAGGCTACGGATGCAGCACTTCTATGAGAAAATGTGATATGGAAAATACACTTTGATTATTTAAATTTTGTATTATTCCTCTTTGATGAAAAAGCATGGAGGTAACTGGTTGTTTGCTGAGAGTTTTATGCAGATATCACTTGCACATATATAGAATTTTTATCTTGTGATTAGTCATCTCTGCATTGCTATTGTTGCTAATTAGTTCATAAAGTTAATTTTGTAAAGAAACGCTAAAAAATATCAGTAACATGCAGAGAAAGTTCAATTGAAACTGCAGAATAACATACTTGCCTCCTCTTCCCAAGGTTCTGTCAGTTCTAAAAAAATTCTGGCTTTATTCCTAATTGATGCAATACAGACATGGCAAGCACATTTATCCATGGCTCTTCTGAAGGCTTTACATTCTTCTTTCTCCTGACATAATTTAAACAGTGATATTATATTTGCACAGTGTTTCTCATGAACTGTGTAGTGACAATTTTCCCTGTTTCTGTTTTTGATAAGTTATTGTTACATCTGAGTGCTGTCCCCAGAAGATGAGGAGCTCTTGAGTGTTCTACTCTGTATACAGCTCGGGAAAGGAGTTTCTAACTGTGCATGGGGGAAGGAAACCACATGCACCTTTAGCAAGGTGGTCCCAGTGGTTCTGATAGAGAGAGTTGTTTAATCTGTCAAGCAGCTCTCCTGAAATCTTTTGGCTCTTTAATTTCTTCTTCTGTTTGCGTTTTAGAATACAGTGTGGAAGCTTCTATTTCAGCCTCAATAAGATGCAGAATTAGGCACTCATCCTTTAAAAGGTTTCTTATCCCTTTATAAAGATAGATAGCTCAGTCAGGGAAAGCAGAATATAGCTTCTGAAAGAAATGGGAACTATGTACAAATGAGGCAGTAAAAATAAATGACACAGTACATTCACTAGCCAAGCAAGATGTTACAGTCCACATAAAGACTAAGATGCTGACTTCACAGGACCTTGTTCTGTAGGCAGAAGCAATTTACAATTATTGGTACATTAATGACAGTATGTGATATGTGAATTACTGGGACGTTGGTAAATGCTATTCTCATTAAAAGTCAATCTATTGTTGGCACTAAACCCGTAGTTTTCAGATATGCCTACATATTGAGCCATTAAAAAAATGTCAGTCTGAGCTATCATCTGGCAAGAAGAGTCTTAACTGAGGAGTGAAACCTTATTTTAGTAGGTGCTGTAAAGTAAATCTATTTTTAAGCCACTGGAAAATCATACATATGTAAGATACTGGAAGACACCTTTCTATTAATTTCCTGCAGAAATGCAGAGGAAGTAGCTCAATGGTCTTTGAGTTACAGGTTCAAGCTGTTGAAGTGCAGCTAATTTTGAAAAATGAAGTGTCCTGGCAAGAGGGATTGGGGCATTTTATATTTCAGGTGTTGGAAAAATATTACTAGAATCTGTCCAAGATCCAACTTGTTCCATCACAGAGTGGATTTGCCTTTTAGGTGTCTTCCCGATGGTGTGGATTACTTGTATATCTGAGAGGAATATAGACTTCCAATTGGCTTAGGTGACCTGGTGATGGCTGCTAGAGGAAGTATTGTGAAATACAGAACCTATGCAAGGTGTCCCCTTTGGAAAATATTGAGTTAGCAAAAATGTGGGGAATTGGTGGAGAGGGGATAATTGTGATTAGGAATCGCTGACAGTCACTTCTCACATAAAGCTGAAGAACTAGGCATGTGCTCCTAATTCTTTTTCAGTTTTAGACAATTGTAAGTGTGAAATGTTACTGTACTTCTTGTCAAGGTATCTGGTCAAGGAAGTCTGATAAGCAAGTAGGCCACTTAGGTTTTGAAGATTGTAGTTGAACAGGGATACTAACATGGACTGACCCTTGGAAAGCATTCTCTGATCAATGATGGATCAAAGTGTATTCTCTTTGACTTCCTGCTTATGCAAGCACCTGCCAGCGGAAATTTATGTCAGCAAATTGACTGGAAGGCTAAGACTCTCTGAAATTTGAAGGGTCCCTGGACATGTGAATAGGTACACTAAGATACTCACATCCAAGAAAAGGGATTTCTGACTGGGGAAAAGACCAGCGGGACATGCAGAATAATAAGAAAGAAGACTGCTGAGTCAGCTAAGAAGTCCCATTTATTTTATTGTCTATTTCCTTTTTAGTCATCAAGGTCCATAGATAAACATAATTAGCATTTTTTTAGCCTCAGTTTTGATTACTCTGACTTTTAAATAGCTATGGACCATGATAATAATCCTGCTTCCTTACTGATTATTTCATATTTGCATGTTTTCATATTAGGTAGCTCTTGGGACACATGACACTTTAGGGTTAAGATGCTTTCTGATTCCCAAATTAATCTGGACTGAGATCAGACCTGACTGAAGGGAAGTTGTTAAAGCAGTAGTGTGGTACAATAAGGCCCTGCCTCCTCAGGAGCCTACTGGGAGCACAGATGTTTCTGTGAAGCTCATGGGCCCAGGCAGAAGGACAGCAGTATTTGCATGACTGTAGTCCTGAGGTAATGTGTAAATGCACTGCATTCCTTAGGGATGGGTGCCATGCCTGTGCTGGCAGACTGTACAAAGAGACTGGTACTGCTTGAGTCTCAGGGTCTCATAATGAAGCTGATTAGACCTAAAGGCTTTGTTCTTCATTGCATTTGGAAGACATACCCTCAGTGAAGAGCATGCTCATTCAGAGTTTCAGCAAGCTCTTTGGGGAGCTTGCTCCTCAGGAGGCCTTTTTTTCTCCTGGAATAATTTCTTTTTTTTTCTTGCGTTGCTGTTCAATCACACTTTGTGTGATAGCCTCATGGTTCTCATTGACATGTTGAGATAATTGTAGTGCGCTATCATGTAAAGAGGTACTGCATGCAGATTGAAAGCATTGGATGTCTTGTGGATCTTCAAGAATCTCTTAGGAATGTTAATGAATCCCATTGTTACTCATTCCATCAATGGCCTTTGGGGGTTTTTTTGGTAAGAAAACGATGGACTGCAAAATGTTTTAAGATGTTAATTGTAAAGTGCTGAAAGCAGAGCCTTAAAACAAGATCAATACTCTTCTCTGTACCACACAAATTTAAAAGAGAAAATGTAATTTGAAATGCAATTTCAGTTTTCTTTGCCTGGGATTTCTATTTGAAGCTCATGTTAGAAAAAACTGAATTTTCCTCCACTATGTCCAAAGGAACTACTGTATTTTTACTGATATCCAAATTAACATTTGTAGTATTCATGTTGCAGAGGAATCAGATTGCCCACCGCATATTTGTAACATAAAAATGTTGGGAGTATGTTTTATCCCTAGTAATAAAGTAGATTAAATTAAAATTTGATTTAGGGTTTTTGAATGGGACTTCATTCAAATCAAGAAAAAATGTGTGCTCTGTACTTGAGAGGTGGTTTTATGTGTTTTTAAGCAACAACCTGATTTTGAACTTAAAATAATGGGAAATTGAATAGGTAGATAAAAAAATTCTTCATTCATATAATACAAATGAACATATAAAATTTCAAAATATCTTATTTGTACATCTATGTATATATATACACACACAAAGGCACAATATGCATTATATGTGATTAGGCTTCAAAGATGTACTTCAGCTTGACAATTGAATTAAATAATAGCTTGCATATTGATGAGCAGTCATTCATATTTTACCTTCTTTAATGAGTTTATAAGTTCATATGACCCAAGAAGACTTTTCTCACACCTCTTTGTTGGGCAGGAACTTTAATTCTGCCCATCTGGCTTTTAAAAAGGAAACTACTTAAAGTTATTTTTGCTTTTTAAAACTTCAGATTTAAAGTACAAATCTCTGTAGGTATATTCACATTGTCCCATTGGATCACAGCTGGTTTTCCTACCCAGCCCTCACCTGCTTGCAAGATGTTGCGTGTTTGGAAGTTGCCATCTGGAATGAGCTGATCTGAACTGTGTGCATGGCTCTAACCAAGTCTTCCCTGCCCACACAGAGGTCTCTGAAGGTACCCTCGTGATCTCTCCAGCCCTCACACCCTCATCCTTTCCTGCCTTCACATACACATTGCGCCTTTAGCTGTACACTGTGTTAAGGGCTATTTCTAATGGAAAGCTACCAACAGCGTCTCCCTGCAGACTTCCCTCAGTTCTGGGATTTAGAGATGTAAGCAAGTGGTCAGGAGAAAGTCCAGAGAGCTCTAGAGAACATATGATATACATGATGCCTTTAGCAGCCCTAACCTCAACATCTGTCTAGGTCCAGGAAGCCACTAGTAGCTACTGGTTCAGATCTAGCATAAGACTATGTAGGAGTTGTGTGAATTTGTAGGGGCTCTGGGCAGCTGTTTTGGAGAGGATTGAATTGAAACTTCAAACTTCACTTTTTTCTTTTTATTGCTTTATCTGTTTTTTAAAAGGCATTTTTCATTATAAACAAAAAGCTTTGTTGAAATAAAATGCATTCCAACAAATTATGGAAGCAGTTAATCTTCAGTACTTGCTCTTACTCACTCTTTTAACTTTTTTTCACCGAAGCCAGAACATGTCATCTGTACTTATGGCCCACAGCAGCAGCTTGGCATGGTCACTCTGCTGGGCCAGGTTGGTAGAGATCACGAGTCCAGCTGTGAGCTGTGTGGGGCTAAGGCAGAGCCAACAGTATAACCAAGGATGCAAGGACTGGCGACTTGCCTTTTTTCTCTTGCTGTGTCAAAAACAGTATCCAGAAGCTGTGGATAGTGCAGCTATTCTGACAGCACTTGGGATGCTCTCAGTGCCAGCACTGAGGGTACCTATATTGATGACAGAAGAAAGTATGTTCCTTCATTAAACAATTGGTGCTGGAGCCATTGTCATCCTTTTATGGCAAATACAGTGTGAACTCAGCCAGCAGGAGGTAGGTACTCTCATCTAATGTGCGGTTGGAAATAAAATGGTTGGTATTTCTTTCCAGTGATAAGGAGAGAGTGCCAACCTACACACTCCCTGCTAGTGTAAGCACATTTTCTAGATTTGGTCACAGTGCCATGGGGTGGTATTTGGATAGCAATATTCTGCCTGACGACAAGGTGGTAAAGTTCTCCTTGTGGTTTCTGCCCACAGTTAGTGCTGTATGCAGAGGAAGATAACTAACAGCTTTGTCAAGGAAACATACCATAAAACCTTGTAATGATGGCCAAGCAGAGGAGCAGAATATTCTAGATGATGTAACATACCCATTTGAATGAAGCATATCCAGCTGATTTCAAAGACAGCTAAAACTTCTCTTCAGTAACCATCAGCAGATATGCTCCTGGTGTACACACAGTAAGGGTTTCATGAAGGGCTGTAATTTTTACTACAGATAATTTAGGTGGTTTCTTCACTGTTTCACCAACACCATATTGAATAATGATAATAGTGGTTAAACTAGCAGCTTTCTATGATCTCTTTATATATTTTCCTCATGTCCTATACTTTTTGTGCTATGTCTTCAGATAAGGTTAACTAGGTTAACTCATCAAATTAGCCTGTTAATACAAAAAAATTAAAGTGCTTTTGTAAATGATGTGTAATATAAGAAATCATTTGACTTCTTCTAGTGAAAAGAGAAGGTATAGAAGAGAAAAGGCAGAGTGAATGTCTTGGTACCAGAATGGAAGTTGAAAGCCCTATGTGATACACCCCATGCATATCCCCAGTGGTATCTAGGACTAAGAACCTCACTCTGGGCAGGGTAGTGTCTGGAGTGAGCCTGCCAGAAACTAAGAAGGGCAGAGTCAAAACACTTGTCTGTCTCCACATGCCAGAAACTGGAGCAAATGTTGAAGGGGAGTGCCTTTATCATCTCCATCTGCAAAACATATTCCTGAATGTGTGATACTGTAAGTATTCTTCTGAAGAACCAAAACACATTCAACTGGATGACAGATGTGCAACTCAGTGCCTTTTATACACTTTAGATGCTGATAGCCATGGAGCCAGAGACCTGGACTCCAGTCATCCTTTGTCTGTTACATCCCATCTCACACTGGAAGGTCTTCACCCTGCCTGAGGCTGCAGAAGGCTGGATGAACAAATGCCTTATTCCCCACTGTTATTTCACTTGTTTCAAAAGTAAATGTAGGAAGTGGTGCTCTTCCAGGGTTTGAGCTCTTTCCTGGAATCCATTCCCAGGATGCAGAGGACTAAGGCCACTCTCTTGGTGATCAGAGTCTGTATTTCCTTCTATGCAAGAAGTGAACAATGCTGCCTTGTCTTATATGCCAAGACAGTCTTATGGCTCATATGACTCAGCAAGCCTATTTTAAAAGAAAGCACAGTTTTCACAATGATTTTGTGCTGTAAAAACAATTAGCTAAACAAGTGAGATAAAAATGCAAGTATATACTTCAAAGACCAAAGAAGGACATGATTTTTACACTCTGTTTCTACCTTTTCTTCCAATTGAACTAGGTGTACTTCATATAACGTGCTGGCTTCTGTGACTCCTTTTAAAACTGTTTATCTTTCCTAGACATCATACAGGAACCTGGATTTTAAACTCATTTTTGTGATCTGAATTTTCACTCTTCAGTGCCTGAGTAGCTATAGTGTGGAGTAAAAACAGGGATGAGGAAAAGGCACATTTCCCATGGACTAGGTCATCACTGACAACAAATGTAACCTCATTATCCTTTTCTTACCACATTTCCCATGGAGGAAATCTAGAGTAAGATTTGCTGTAGGGTACTTCAGTATATGTCTCTTTTTTATTCACACTGGGACAGCAAAAAAATAACAGGACAAAACAAAATTCCTCACTATCGCCCTTGGTATCACTGCTCTGATGCTGTATTTATTCTGCAACTTTCAAGTGCTTTTCACTGGGAATGACCACAGCAAGAAAGAAAAGAGAGAAATGAGGGTTTTTTTACAAATGAAAAACATCTGATTAATGCTTTCCCCTCCAGTTGCTGCCTCTACAGCCTCTGCCTCTCTCACAAAAATATTCCAATTATGGGCATCAAGTGGCAAACATTGTGTGGTACCCATAGGCTCCCTGACAAGTTAGATCAGAGACAACATTCAGTATTCTAGCTTAATACAGTGAAATAGCTGATATTTTGGGTAGACTAAAGCAAAGCTGCCAATATGATCAAGCATTATGGTTTTGCCTCTTCTTGTCTGGGAAAGCAGACTGGCCTCTTGTTGACAAGGAAAGAAAGCTCTGATAGGCTCTGTAAAATGTTTAGGAAATCGCTGCCAACTCCAGAAATTTGAAAGAACCATAGCCAGATTGCTTATTAGAGAAACAAGATCCTTGGGATACACTCTGAGATCCTCTGACCTCCAAAGGCCTTAAATCATTGAGATAAATGGGTCTATTGACCAACTGCAGTGACTTGGTGTGGTGGGTTGACCCTGACTGGATATCAGGTGCCCACCAAAAAAACCCCTGTCAGTCTCTTCCTAGCTGGGCAGGGGAGAGAACATAAAACAAAAGGCTCATGGGTCAAGACAAGGGCAGGGGGAGGTCACTCAGCAGTAACTGCCATGAGCAAAACAGACAGGGTCTGGGGAAATGACTTATTTCCAATCAAATCAAAGTTGGTTAATCAAAATAAACCAAGTTCTGCTAGTAAACCTACTCCAGCTTGGACTCCTCTTTCCCCAGAGTCATGAGTCCTGCCAGGAGCCGCCTCCAGTGTAGAATTCCCACGGGGTCACAGCCTCATTCAGGCAACCCCCTGCTTCTGGGTGGGCTCCTCCAAGGGCTGTGGGTGGATATCAGCTTCCCTGTAGGCCTCCAGGGGCTGCAGGGGAATCTCAGCTCCTATGCCTGGAGCACCTCTTCCCCCTCTTCCTTCGCTGACCTTGGTGCCTGTAGGGCTGCTCCTCTCATATAGTCTCACTCCATTTCCTGGCTGCAGTTGATGTTTTGCAGGTGGTTTTCTTTTTTCCCCCTTCTAAAATCTGTTACTCCAGAGGCACTACTACCAGGGCTGTTGGACTTGGACTTGAGCAGCAACGGGTCTGTCTTGGAGCCAGCTGGCATTGCCCTTGTCAGACACGGGGGAAACTTCTGGCATCTTCCCACAGAAACCACCCCTGTACCACAAAACTTTGCCATACAAACCCAATACAATGCAGTTTCGGTGGGAACAAATACTTTACGATCAAATCCAATAGGACAAAATTCCAGGAGAAGAATCATATCCAGATTAACACAATCAGAAAATTTTATGTTTTAAACACACTTTCTGACCAGCTCAAACCAGTAACAGTTAAACAATAAAAGCACAGGCTTGAATGTGGAATCTAAACAGGTGCAACAGGTGAAACACATTACTTTATGATATTATTAAAATCCTAAATCTAAGTCCATGGAGGCCGTTCTCTCAATTTTTCCTCCCCTAGTGATTTGCTGCTGAAGGAAAGGAAGAGTTCCAGGACACTGACCCAAAGTAAAGCTTCAAGCGGAACAAACACATCAACTACTAAAAGTAGTAAACTAGAGCTGTCATGGTAGCAGCATACTTCCTCTATTGCTTGTTTTAGTTCAAACTGGTAGAGTCATAGAACTTGCTAAACTTAACGTATATCAGCTATACTAATACTCTTCCAAAGGTAATCACAAAATTAATATCCTAGGCAGGGCAAGAAATAATTAAAATGTAATATATTCTGTATAGAGGTTCCTTATATTAATGTGAAGCCTTTGTCAATAAAAAAGAGCAATAGTTTCAGTTCAAAAAATGAATATTTAAACAAATACTATAACACATTTTCTTTGAGTTTCATTTTTTCCCCTTGTAATATTCATTCTTCTTGACAATAATGGCATTGTTTTCTCCTACTAATACCTTTAATTTTTCCTTTATAAGAGCTGAAATGATGATTCATCTCAAACATCCCTCCCCCATCACTGGGCAGCAACATATAGCTCCATAGATATATCTCAAATGCCTAGATAGCTCTTTCCACAAAAAGAATCCATCTTCAAACCTCTTTATTATGGGCCCAGCTCATCTGCCCCTTTTCATGCTGAAGAGTTTGTATAAGAAAACTGAGACTCCCCACAGGAGGTGACAATAGCTGGTACACGTCTGCAGCTGTCAGATAGAGCAGCACTTCAGAGAAATGCTTTCACATCCTTCAGGATTTTGTTTCCTAATTAGCTTTGATGTATGGCCATCTCTGAGCCTGACCCTATTCATGCACAAGTTACTGTGGCATCTCGTTACTGTTTACAGGCATCCACAGTGCAAACACAAAAGCAGCCCAGGGTGAGCTCTCCAAATTCCTCACAGATTGAGGTATTTGGATTCAGTAACAAGATTAGTGATTTTAGATTGCTAAGGAAGAAGCCAATTACCTAGATAATGCTTGATCTGTCTCCTAGTATTAAAAAGAGGAATGGAGTTACTTGGACACTTGGAATTTTCTGTGGCTAAAAAAATGGCTATTTTGTAAATAATTGAATTGAATGCAGAGAGCTAATGATGCAGACTCAATAGCTTTACTCTTTTAAAAATAAGTTATGGACTGCCCATGCATAAGGCAATGGCACAACCAAATGCCAGTGTTGGAGAGTTACAGTCAAAGCCTGGTTTTGACATCTGGCCCTTGAGCTTGCCAAGCTTATTCAGTCAAGGATTGCAATGGATGACAATGTTAAAAAAGAGAGTGAGCTGAGTAGGGCTGCAAAACAACCACCTTTCACTCCCATCTCTTCTCCTCCTCCACCCCCATATGTCACAGTGCTAGTGAAAAGAACGATATCCTGCCAAATTGACAGTTCAATCCCATGTCTGTGACAACATTTTTGGAACACGAAAGCTGTTCTAAAACCTAAGCCTGTATCAAAGTCTAATCTGTGACCTGCAAGACAGGATGTGTTTGGATTGGAGCTCAGAAACCTGGCCTTTTCAAGCCCTACAGAACCAGGTCATCCAAATTCACTGTGATCATGCTGCTATAAAAATGATGTTTTCCAGCACTGTTATCACTTAACAGTGTGTGGTGTCAGCAGGTTGCTGGTGAAGCTCAGGGTGCCTGATAATACTGGCCATCATTAATGGCTGATGGAGAACTGCTAGACATCATCTTGCAGTTCTCTGGTAACTGAAGTTGGCTCTTTTTTATTTCTTTAAGAATATTCTTAATCCTTTCTAAAGGGATTATGAACTTTAACAAAGGGGTGCCATTTAGAGCCTCCCTACATTTTGGTGCTGAGGGAAAACAATCTGAATTAAATATCGTTGTTTTGAAATTGATTACTGAAGTTATATTAATCCCCCAAACCAGTGGAAACTATTATGTGAAATGAAACTTACTTTCAGTCACTATAATTTGCTTTCCTTTGGACTTCGGAAGCTATTTAAATTGAATTGTGCTTAGCCTTGTTTCTTTCTGAATAAGAGTGTCCATATAAAAGGTTTAATCTGGTTTTATGGTTATTTAGATTAGCTTTAGTGAGGAAGATGAGAGAAATTACATGAGATAAGATAAATAGAGACTACAGAAAAGCTCTTTAGAGTATATAAAATGCAACTTGTTACCCAACCCTTATTTTAGCCTTTCTACAGAAACTGCAGACTCTGTGGTCATTTTCTGTAATTAAACTGTCATGGAAATATTGAAATAATTTCACTCTAAGCCTTAATCATAGTAAAATGTGTACATATGCACATTTATCTTTGAAATCAGTAAATTACACAAAAGTATGAGAGTCAGCCACCTGGGCTAATGTTCACAAGGTACACATCTGGAAGTACAAAGCAGGGTATGACAGAAGGAGAGGCCTTGTAACTCTGTTTATCCATTTCTAGGGTCATATGAATGTAAAAGGTAATTTATTTTTTCAGCTTTCCCGAGATTCATGCTTCAGTTTTCTTACAGTGGACATCAATGACTAGCTGCTGTGGGCATGTGCAGTGGTGACATATTTGTCTCTTTTCCACAGTTTTTACAACTTGTCTTTTTTTTTTTTTTTTTTTTTTTTTTTTTTTTTTTTTTTTTTTTTTTTTTCTTTTCAGAAGACAGCTGTAATAGTCTTGTACCTTACTTGTGGAGGACTATGGAAATCACCATGTCTAAGTGGCCTCTGCTTCCCAGTTATCAATGACGGCCCAGAAATTAGGCTTATGCTCCAGCAGAACTTTAAACTGCCTGTGGTTTTAAGGGAAGAGAAAGGATCATTCCATGGTCTGAAGCACCCTCTTTTTACTCTTCCCTTTTAAAAAGACTGGAACAAAAGGCAAGATGTTTTTTTTTCTCATAAAACAGTTAGGAATTTCATTAATTACAAGCAGTGCCTGGAGCTGAAGTCAAACGGGTGTTACCAGTTCAGGCCTTGACCCTTCCAATTATGAAGTTTTCCAAGCTGGTCAATCAGTAACAGAGTACTACACAAACCCCAGATGACACCATTCCAGGTTATACCTCTGCTAGATTCAGATATAGCTCTGAAAGCAATAGTGTGAAATATTTGGGTAATGGTTCATGTGCTCATTAGCCAAATTTCACAACGATTCAAGATTTCAGACATAATTTTATCTGTGCTCAGTACCACTGTACTCCTTTCTCCTGAGCAATTTATTAAGCTTGTCATTGGTGGTGTGTTATTAAGTGTAAATATTCATAAGCCATGCAGGGATTCCCCTCTGAAAATTCAGTACTACAGCATTTTGAAGAGCATCCCATTCTCTCTAGCAGAGAATGAGTGAAATTAAGCTCTCCAAGGGGCATTACTGACAGAAAGTCTGGCAGTCTAGCCTGACCTCCTGAGAGTAGTTCAACCCTGGCAGTGACAGACAGAAGAGGAACTGGACTCAGCCAAAAGTAGAGCCTTTTGGAGAAAACAGAAGTGTAGTGAAGATGGGGCAAAAAGCAAAGATTCACCTATATAACGCTGCACACAATTTCAAATTTAAAGCATTTTTTTGCATTGGCAACATCACACTTTTATTCTGTCCAAGTAACCAGTCAGCCATGTTTAATACAGCATCTGTTTCCCCCATTTCCAGATGTGCTTATGCATCACTAGATTGGAAACACCAAGACCCTGTTTGAGCTGCATTCATATTTTCCAGAAGACCATGGCTGATGATCAAAGCTTGGGATCATTTTTTTCTGACCTTTCTGCTGGGGATTTGACTCATCAGAATTTAGGCTGGGTCTTGAAAAGGACATTGTTGTGTAAAATAAGATCAAGGAGCAGTTGAGAAGTTCCTCAATGGTGTTTGTAAAAGTCTCATGATGCTTGCTCCCTGCCCAGACTAATTTTCAAAGACTTTGGGAACAAAAGAGTATTTAAGAACTTTGAATGCAGGCTACACATAATTTGATACAAGACAGTACTTCTCCTTTGCCTCCCCATGGTGTCTAGCTTGCTGAAGCAGCTGAAAGGCCTGAGTTTTAGTGATAAAATGTTCTTAAGTGCCCAAAGTCATGCTCCAGTAAAAGGCTAAATGTTACTATTTAGTTGGAACTGAGCATCCAGCTGTTCATTTTCCCCAGAAACCTTAACAATTTACTTTCAAACATACAGCTGATGGAAGAGGTCCTCCTCTGCACGGTGGCAGCTGACACTGTCTCTGAGGTGACCTGGGCCACCAGTGCTCCTATTCAGCAAGTTTGGCTCTACCTGAACTCCAGCAGAGCACTTTCTGGATCTGCAAGTCATGGGCAAGGGCCTGTAGGGGCAAAAATGCAAGCTTCTTGAGCCAGGACATGGAGCAGGAATCAGTCTTCCTCCATAATGGTGGTTCCTTCTGAAAGGCATGGCATACTTGTTACCATATTATTCACCTGGATAAAACCCCAGAAGGGATTCTGGATATTAATATCAAAGCCTGAGTTTTCTTGTTTGCAGGTGACTATCACATTTTCTGAAGTGTACGCGCTCGCGCTCTCTGATTTTTTTGAGAGTCCTGATAGATTTCCAACATAGTGTGCTCACGTCAGGGAAAGTCATGGACAGTGACCACATCCAGATTAACTTTCTTTCTTACAGACATGAAAGAAAGTAGCAGAAGGTGTTGTTCTATAACCACACAAACTGAAGAGGAAAGTTGCCTTGGTTTCCTACTTTCTTCATCACCACATTGGCATTTCCAGCCCTGCTTCTGCAAAGAAGCAGTTGTCTATATCTTTGCAAAATTGACTGTAGAATTCTCCCTAGTGAGAAGGACACCGTGCTGTGGATCCAGACTGAATGCATACATAGATATACATGTACGAGTGTGCAAAGACATGTATGGATGTGAATATGGAGGTGTATATTCCTCCAGTCTGGCCTCAGTTAAACTCTGCTGAGGGACTGAGTTTGAGACATTTCATTGTGCTTAGTGTCTCCTAAGGACAAGCCATAGATGATTTCTATGAAAGGTAGCATGTCTGTTTAAAATTGCCCTTTTGAGGCCTAATCTCACCACAAGACCCAAAAGTCCTGATAGAGGCCTTGCAGAGCATTGTTTTCAAGTACACATACCTTCTATGGGATCCAGACTTCAGATATCAAAAATGCCTGTGGTCTGCTTCTCATGTAACCTAGTGCTATGAAGAACAGAGAGATAATTCATTTATATTATGACACAGAGAATTGGTTATGTACCAATAGGACCTAAAGAGAACAAGAGGTCAGAGGAAAGACACATTGAAAGTTTTGCACCGTGTTGTTATGGGCACCCACATTTTGGGAAAGGGAAGAAAGGATTAAAGGTTTCTCACAGTTGGCCCACATTCTTTTCACGATTATTTAAGTATTACATGAAGCAGATTCTAGCTCACATGAATATCCGATTAGTGAAGATAAGACTGGCAAGGAGAAGGCATTCAGTGTGTGAGGTCAATTATGTTTTGCTGGAATGAAATATGCTTGTGAACATTGTTCTGGTTCACCAGGGAAAGGTTTAGGCACCTTGATTCCTACCTGTTTTTTTTTTCTTGGTCCAGAACGGTATAGACTTCACAGAGTTTATTAAATACCTAAATGTAAAGTTCTTGCTGAAGAAGATATACTAGCATGGAGTGTGGAAATGAAAACTTATATGCAGTTTGTTCTGGTAAAAGATGCCAATGAAGAGGGTGGTGTTTAGAAATACAGTGTAGTGCTGCCTAGAAAATAGTTCCTTTTTTGGGTATGAGCTGCCTGTTTGTTAGGTAGCTTTGACAATCTAATTGACAATCTAGTAGTATAGCCTAAGCCAGAGTCAGATCTTCAGTTGTGTGGTTTGTTTTTGTCAGCAAGTTTGTGAAAACAATGCCTGGTAAATCTAGATCAGTACTTTAGTGGAGACCAATTGTCCCTGTTACCTTGGTCTGGGTCATAGAGCAGTCTCTGAAAAAGATGGACTGCTCTTGTTTGAAGTAAAAACAATTGTGTGCTTCAGGAGAGCCTTTAGTTCCAGCCAGTAGTCCCATTCAGTCCATGGGACAAAACTGGACGTGCTTGGGTTACTGTTCCCTGAAAGAGGGATAATGTGTCCTACAGACCCTTACAACCAGCTGTCCCACTCTGTAGGTTCATTCTTATTGCACATCACTTCTTACTAATGCAAATAGGAACCAGGCTTTGCAACCATGACTTTGGAACAGAAGGGAAAACGAGATATATTAAAGCATTTATATTCCTCATCCCCACGTGGCTTCAGTGCTGGATTTTGTCACTGAGCAGCACTGGCACTTTTACCACTTAAGATCAAGATTTGTGGAGTGATTAGACTGGCATTAGGTCTTTCATAGTGCATTTATTATTTCATAAGAGATTTTAGTTTCCTCTGCATAAGTAAGCAGAACAGCATGACTCCTTGTCTTCCTTTGGGACTCATGGCATGAGATAGAGAGAAGCTGTTGCAAATAAATCAAGAGTATTTTGACTCTGCTGAAGAAGCCTCTTTGTGTAGGAGCAGAGATCTCTGACTTGTGTTGTTTCAGTACTGGTCTTCTCTTCTGGCTAGCACAGTCTATTCCCTAAAAATAGTTGCAGAATGTAGGTTTGTCCAGATGAGACTGAAGAGCAAACTGGTCTAAAATGCTAGATAATAGATATAATTATGTTGGTTGTGTTCAAGAACAATATTTTCTTCTGTGAAATTGGAAGTTGTATCTTGATTAGCAAAATCGTTTTTGATTTAAGTATGGAATACAACGACCAGTTGTAACACGGTTACTGTTTCATTTTTTGGAAATAAACTGCCTGGAGAACTGACCTAGTTTGCACAAGGAGACAGCCTAATGGGTAGGTACTCCTATGGTCACCTTGGAAGAGGCAGTACTAAAGGGAAGACTTCAGGCTTCAGCTGTCAAAATGCTATTTGTTCAGGCTGGCTCAGCTCCTGACAGGACCAGTGGGGAGAGATATCTTTGGCGGGCACCGTGTCCAAGCCAGCTATCTTAGTGTGTGATGTACTCTGCTTGTGAAACTTCTCCAGCTCTCTTAGAGCTTATTTTATACTGGATATTTAATATTTGAAGTGCTGAGGTGACTTCCACCCTAAATTTCTGTTCCCTCTCCTGCCCCCTTCTCCTCAGCATGTCACAATAAAAATTATATCTGTTTGTCTGCAAGACAAACTCATGTTTATAAAACTGAAACAAAACACCTTCTCTACCTCCCAGGACCATTTAGCAGTTAACTTCATTATTTTTTGTGATCAGGCTCCTCAGTATTGGAGACAGAAGATATTAGAAGATCCTAAGATTTGCCATTATGAATTACGAAAGTATTTTCACATCTCATATGACCTTACGCTGAAAACATGGTTTCAATGACAATAATTTCTCAAGCATGTTCTTGCAAATATCTTTAAGAGAGTGACAGAAATTTCACCAAAGAGTTTTTTTTCTGTGAGGTACTGAAAAATTTTTAGGCTGATTTTCCAGGGCACTAAATGACTTTGTTAGAGAGAGGCCAAGCTACAGTGTAACATGGGGCATTGCCATTACTAAAGCCATTACTGGTTATATTGCTTGTTGCAAGCAGTGTGGTGAGAGAATGTGTCAGTGCAAATGAGCAATGTGGCATCCTCAGCCTGTCCTTTTCACTCCTTCTTCTCTATCTCTTTCAGAGAAAGAGTTTGCAGTGGATTGCTTTTGAAATATTGAAGACCTACAGAATAAACAGAGGTCAACAATTCATGCTGCAAACGAAAAGGGATCTGATAAATTTGGTGCATTTTCTATTTGAAAACCACAGCAAACTGAAAAACAGGATTCTTGGGTGCTTTATATCTGTGCTTGATGGGACTGTCTCAGATCTTATAGGTGTTTCTAATGCCATCTAAAATGAGTTTTCTCATGACAATCATGCTTTTTGCTCTATGGCAAAACTAGAGCTAATTACGCACAGCAAGAAAATCCAGTGGACATATGAAAGGTCTGTTCTGAGGTGCTAGGAGCTTGAGATCTCTTCCTTCTTTCCATGGGGTTGCTTCTGTACAAAAGCTAATTCAAACGTTAAAAAAATATTCATTTGTACATGTACTGCTGTAATATCAATCACAGCAGCATCTGAAGACCTTCACCTTACTTTAAGTATGTTCACTTCTGGTACACACTGTGTGTTTTACCACTCTCGATATGTGCTTTAGCAATGCACAGATGAATCAGACTTCTACATTGTGAAATAAAGCTGTTTGATGGGTTTCAGTGCTTGTTCTGAAAAAAAAAGTAAGGCACAGAGGGTTATTGTCATCAAACACATGCTAGGCAAGTGGCACAGCCAATATGCAGCACTGCACAGCTATGGCAAAGGCAAAGTTCAGAAAGATGATGGGCATTGACAACTCATTTCTCAACCTGTATCTAGCTGGTGTATTTGTCTGGGACACCTAAAGTAAATAATGCTAACCTACT
The DNA here is from genome assembly GCF_963662255.1 of Cinclus cinclus. Lineage (NCBI taxonomy): Eukaryota > Metazoa > Chordata > Aves > Passeriformes > Cinclidae > Cinclus > Cinclus cinclus. The sequence continues at coordinate 51,515,681 of NC_085047.1, forward strand.
CCAACCTGAGGTGGCAAATGAAGGCTTGAGAAGGTAAATATGCTCAAATAAGATGTACTCAGCTAAAACAATCAGCCTGCAGCTTCTTATTCTCTGGGGAACATTGGTAGATGGCATCCAATAATTTGATTGTCCCAAGGATCTCAAAGCATGTATAATGTTGAGTCATGCTTGGAAAGAGAAGGCAGTAAACCTCATTCTGGGTGAGACTGACAAATAAATAGGAATTGTATTTCTAGACAGTACTTTCACTGCTGTCCTTAGTATCCTTTGGTTGATATTATTATCTTCGTAGTTTTGTTTTGGACAAAGCAAATAAAACTAACAAGTGATGTCTGGAGAAAGGACAAAGGCAAATCCTGACCCTGACACTGATCTACCTCTTCAGCTGGGGCCTTCTGGAGGGGAACAGCCTTTTCATCAAGAGACCACTATCAGAGGAACAATTCCTGGATGCTATTTGGAGCTTCCCCTGGTGGCTGCTTATTTCAAGAGCCTTGGCTTCTCCTTGCTCTGGAGCTGGTGTTCAGACATGAATAATGACAGCCAGGCATTTGCTTTTCAGGTGAACATCCATATATCTCAGTCAGGGGACAAAAGAGCAGCTGAGGGAAATGGGGTATGTGAATATTTATAGACACACAGAATGCGTGATTTCCTCTTTAATGCTACACAGGCTTGAAAAAAAAAAACCAGAAAAGATTGGCAAAGGAAAAGCATTACTCCAGGTTTGTTACTTGGCTGACAAACAAATAGGTGGTGTATTTCCATTCTAATGTTTTCACTGACATTTTTAGTATCATCTATTGGTGTTACCCTATTTTGATCCATAAATACTTGCTGACATATATTTGAGCTGTAAAATACACACTCTGTATTTTTAGAACAAAGTGACCCCTACCCTATTTTTTACACACGAGAACAGCAAAATATGGAGCACTAATTGTGCTTTGAGTTTAGTATTTGCAGGGAGCTTTGCATGTATTAATGTGTGTGATATAATTGATCATTTAATTAGCATGATAAACCAGAAAACTAAAGCAAATATAGGATGACCAACTCTGCCTTTAAAATTTTCAGATTCTGTGAACCCCAATGATATGAGAACTATCAGTGTTTAAAAATGCATGTTTATTAAGATTACAAAAGCCTGTAAATTACAAGATTAAAAAATGCATTCATTAAAATAAAAGTAACATTTTGAAAGTTTTCAAATCTATTTGCATATCAGAGAATGGAATCCAGTTTGGAAACACTCTTCTGGCACAGTTCACTAGCTGGTTTTCCTGAGATTAGACTAATCATCTAGCACTGAAAGAGCTGGCATTTGGTCTTACTGATGCATTGCAAAACTACGCTGTAGGCTTTGATTAAAGTTTTACACTACTGCTAGAAAAACACCTTGTTGCAGCAGCGAGGAAATTTACATTCTCCAGGTCCATGTGGTTGGATATTATGAATGAGAAAGAATTGTGTAAATAGTGTGATCTGGATTAAACCAAGGAGACTCCTGCTTGTCAGCTCAAACAGCAGAGCAGGCTGCAATTTACCTTGTATTTAGTAAGTAGATAAGATTAAAACAAATAGGATCTAGCAAGATGGAGGTCATGAGAGGAGACAAGAAACTGCCTGAAGAAACCGTGGAAGTTTTGCAGCTGACACCCACAAGTGTGGGTGCAGTCAACATGCTCGAAGGCAGGGCTGCATTCAGAGGGACCTGGGCAGGATTAGCCAACAGCAACCTCTTGAAATTTGATAAGGAAAAATGACATTCTGCCTCTAGACAGGGAGAACTATGGGGATGGATGGGCTCTGCTGTGGGGAAGTTCCGCTGTAGGTGCTCTTTGGGTTTGGTAGATAGTGAGTTGGATATTAGCCAGCAGTGGATCTTCCAGCAGCAATATCCTGGACTTTATGAATAGAAACAGCCAGCAGAGCAAAGGGAGTGATTAATTCCTCAGCTCAGCATTTGTTACACTACATTTAGGCTACTGGATCAATTTTTGGCTCCCTAGTTCAAGACAAACATTGATAAACTGGAGAGAGTTCAGTTGAGGCCACTAGAGTGGGAGAAGGAAGAGAAGTCATGCTGTGAGGAAAAGCTGAGGAGGGACCTGGACTTGTTCAGCCTGGAAAGGACACAGCTTTGGGGGCAGCCAGCAGCAGTCCCTGGGCACCTACAGTGAGGATGGAGACAGACCCTTCAAAGCGGTCTGTGGTGGGAGGATGCTGAGCTGAAGGCTGACCCTGCACGGGGCAGGAGGTTGAATTAGAAATAAGAAATCCCTTGCAAACTGAGCTGTCCTGTAGTCCTGTAAATAGCATGGATCACAAGTGCTGGTGTGGCAGCACAAAGAGGCAGTGTAGTAGAGGAGCAGATAGATTTCCTGGCAGCTAATCATTCAAAAAAGACATCCATTCCACTCAGTGAGCAAAACAAGGCTTCTGAAGCCTCAAAAGGGAAGCAAACCTGGAGAGAAAAAGATATGCTTTAGGACAGATGGTGACACTATGAGAGGTGTTCAGGTAGGCACAAGTATGTAGCCTGGGACTGGACTCGGGTATCTGATTTCTCATGAATAATAAGAAAATAAAACAACAGAAAAAATACCTTAGGAGCATGCTGGTTGGTTTTCTTTAGGACTGACTGACATCTTTGGGGGTAAAAAGTAAAATTGGAAGACAAGATCAAATGCATAATTCAAAGTTATAAAAGAACATGAGTCAGATGCTGAATGCCACAAAATCAAGTCTCAGTCTCAGACATACTATTAAAATACAGTAGTTAAAAATCAACATACTGTTTGTGAAGGAAGTTGCAGCCAATTTGCTGATTAATCCTCCTTCAATCCTGTAGAACAAGTACTCTTTGGCCTACATAAAAAGCATCAGAGGCTAAAAATCCAGGGCCCTTGAATACATTTTTTGATGAAGCTATTTTAATCAATATTGAAGAATTATATATATTCAGGGAGTCTGCATGTTTTGGGTGATTTATAATGGAAGGATGAGCTTTTTATTTTGTGTCACTTGAATACTGCCCAGCACTGGAGTGGTTGGATATCATGAGTACTATCTGCTGGCTTCAGTCCAGTTTCTAGTGGGCAGGTGTCTATACTATGAAAAAAACATCATCACCATTGACACTAATTTGTATCTATATTGAGAATCACTATAAAGAGGCCAACATTCAAATGTATATGACTCCTTTCAGATTTTTCAGGGACAGAAATGGAGTACTAGAATAAGATGGAAGCATCACTGGAAAATAGTCATGACTTTTATTTTTACACACACACAAACAAACACACACACACACACACACACACACACACACATACATTTATATATACTTTATTGAAAGACAGACAAGAAAAATACAGTTTCCGATGCTTTGAATTTTACTGTTTCCAGAAATTCACACTGAAAAAAGACCACATAAAGTTTGCCTTGCAATTAAACTGCCTTTCTGATGTTTAGTTCCTCATAGTGTTTGCTTTATTTAACATATTCTCAAACTATTTTCCCACACAAGAGCTTTTTCAAATAAAAACCAGAGTGGAGAACTGCATCCCCAACCCTTAATTCACCTCCTGGCAGTCACAGAAGACAGTACTTCTAGAGCCCCACTAATGCTCACAGCTTCCCCCATCTGTTGGCTGCTGCTTTGCATATAGGGGATATTTCAGAAGAAGGTAATTGAGTAGGGGCCTGGTTATTGGATTAATTTCAGGCTTTTGTAGCCTTTCTGTATCTGAAACTGAAAGGATATACCTGACACCTGGATGAGCAATAGAAAGGGAATACATTTTTGCACAGCCCTGGAGTCCCAGCTGCCCTCTCAGCCTCAGGTGGAGGAGGAGGAGGTGGGGCTTATGAGTGGGACAAAAAAGCCTCATGTCAAAGAGAATCTTTGAGGCTAGATTTCTTCTTTTGCTTCTAAATAAGGAGTTAGAGCCATTGTTGGGGCATGAGAATGAAAGATGCAGCCAAACATTTCATAATACGGTCCATGCTAAAAATAGAAATACTTCCTTTAATGTTTTCACCTCCATGAAAATGATGCACTCATCTACACCATCCAGCTGTCATCCTACAGCCTCTGGTTGTGATCTTAAAAATTATTTATATGGTCTGGTGCTGATAAAGTGATAGCTGGCAAAGGAAGTAGCATAGGAGACATAGACCATTATGTAGGTTTTGAAAGTGCAAGGTTCCAGTAGAATTGCTAGAACTTCATGATTTTCCATTATTTACTCTAATAAGGGTGTATCCAATTAAGTCATTAAATATAAACATCTCCAGTCTAAGGGGATTACTTGCCTTACCCTTCTTCATCTGGCAAAATTTCTTCTTGTGATTATTTTCTTAGTGTGGCATTTGAGGGTGCCTAAAACTTATAGGCCCCAAAGAAATCTATTGGGGAATTCAATTTCTAACTGCTTCTGGATGTTGATGAATGAAAAAAATATTAGCCTTGCAGGACCAGCTAAGTCTGTGGGAAATGGAGCTTGCACTCTTTCTGCTTTGTCACCGGCCATAAATGCCTAACTCTCAACAATTCATGGAACACTGTTGCCTGATTTTGTCATTTGCAGTTTAAAACATTACTTGGGAAACAAATGCATTGCTACATTTCCTCCATCATTATATTGGTTTATTCCCAGAAGAACGAAAAGTATATTCAAGATGGTTTTGAGATGGGTTAACATCTGTCAAGAAATTTAATTGGACTTTTGTTGAGTAGTTTTGAAGACTGGCTCCCTTGTGTCTCTGTAAACACTCTCACAGTCCTTATACAGTGTCAAAAATCCAGCATGAAATTACTGTACTGCCAAGGGGACAGGGCTTGGAAAAAGTGAGGGAAGTGGAACATTTATTTTTTGCTGATGTTGCTTATTGTCCCTTTTGACTGTTCTGAACTTATGTATTGCAAAGTCATTGACTTGGGAGAATTCTAGAAAGGTACCCAAGACAGCTCATACAGCTCATAGCGCACACGAATTGTTAAAGTTAGGCACCTCTGAAGTTAGAAACCCTCGATTTCCAGGGCAGCACAGAGTGAGGCACCTGCGCATTTCACTGGCAGGGCTGAGCCATTTTCAGTCACAAGTTGCAAGATCAGTTTAAAATTTATTAATACATTTTAGGTCAGGGAATTCATAAACACCGAAGTCATATAATTAGCAAAAAGGATTCAATTTGTATGTCCTGGAAAGTCTTCCCCATCAACTATAATACATCAAGAGTTCTGTCTAGAAGAAAGTTGCTTTATGTGGATAAGGAGGGATATATGAGATATTTTTTCAAAGTTTGCTCGTTTTTATTTTGTAATATCTGTAAACAGAGCAGCATTGTTTTCCTTGCTCATGTGCTTCAAGTAATGGACCTACAGAAGTCAGGTTGTAAAACTTGTGTCATCCCAAATAAATCATACCGTGCCTTGATAAGAATATAGTTCATCACCATCAGATTTAACTGGAGGGATGGATACCCATGGTCTACTGGGCTCTGCTTCAACCTTCTGGAAGACTAAGGAGATGCCTAACCCCAACCAGTCTCACATTCTCTACCTCTTTCTTAAGTTTCTTTACTTCTGATCCACACTGAACAGCACTTCCCAATGCTTTCTTCAAAGTGAAAGGGATTATAAATCACTCACTTGTATTCTACAAGTACAGAAGATTGGTTTAATTGTGACATTGGGGTTAGACTTTGCTTAAAGTTCCAAAATCTCAGAGCAGAGCTCCACTTCTAAGCAGGGGAAAAGAAGTCCCTTTATAAAATTAAGATTTTTCCATATGCTGCTTTCTTATAGAGAATAAGTTTCTTACTGATAAAATGACAAACAGAAAGAAAGCAGCATAAAAAAGGACTTGGAAATCATTTGATTACAGCATCTCTTTGTTGACACTTTAATAAAAGTGACACTGAAATAATATTGGATTGTAAAATGTAAGATGAAAATAAAGGGACTTTTGGAACTTAGGTTTTCTTTTATTAACATTGAGTTACTTTGCAATGTTCATATCTTTATCTGCAGATATGATTCAAAAGAAAATCACAGCTTAGCACCATGAAAAATGTTGAAGGGAGAAAGGAAAGCCATAGTACATGCATACGTAAGGATTTCTTCCCAGTGTAAATACAATTTTACCCAGACTTCTGTTTTACAGCAAAATACAACCTTTCCAGCACTAGGAGAGCATTAGTGAGCCCAGAGTTGTCAATTAGACCATTTGTTTGCTACTCACAAACTCTGGCCTTCCCAAAGAGGCTTTCCTTTTTATATTTATGGAAAGGACAGAAATTTCTCAACACTGTGGCACTGTAGAACACTGATTCAACTTTCTGGAAAAGAAAATCGGTAAAAGTGTGAAGTGCTATGATATGCTCCATCCTATACCTGAGTGTCTTCCTCATGTTCTACTGATAAAAAATTATGACAGACATCAGCCTTTTAGATTCAATTTAATTCTGAAAAGCTAGGCTCTGTTTTACCACTTTATCATAACTTATATTGTTCAAATTGACTTCATTGAGAATATAATTGTCTGTAAATAAATCTTACCCAGAAATTAGTTCATCTACTTCGTTTGGTGACTTTGTGGATCTGAGATTGTAATCAGAAATTCCAAATTAGAATTGGCAATTGGGTCCATGACTGAACATTAATAAATTGTTTTGCACAGCTGTGAAGAAATTAAATCTACTCCAATGCTTCAGCAGTATTGGCTTCATAGAGTTATCACAGGCAAAATGTAGTATAAGCTTACTTTTGCCATTAAAGTAATCTGCTTCTGAACACATTAAAGTGACAAATCTGATGAATTAATAGATGACATTTTTGGATAGTTACTCTTCAGAACAGAGCAGGACTTCAAAACATGTTGTGCCGAACAGGAACGCATTCCACTTGTCCTGGTTTACAAATACAAGATATATATTCTATTACCATCTGAGAAGGGTGATCATCCTAATCTCTGTGGGAAATGTCTTCTGTTAATGAGCCATTGAGTCCTACTGTATAACTGATAAGATTACATCATCCCATTGGGAGATGCTCCAGCCAGGAGGATGAGCCAAGCCTTTTCTACCTAGATAAAAACTGAGGTTTAGAATGCCATAGGCAACCTTTTTCCACTGGATTCCAGAGGAAGAACCAGACTTTTTCCACATCATCGCTGGACCCTTTGGAGGAAAACTGCACCAACACCCTGACTGGCAGGCTATCAGGTTGTATTCTGACTCTGTCAGTGGTTTTATTTTTTATTATTGCATGTATTTTGTTTTTCCTTTTTCTCTTTCCTATTAAAAATTGTATTACTGACTTGAAGTCTCACTGGTTTTGCTTTTCAAACCAGTACACCACCAAAGAATAAGGCGGGGCCACAATCACAACACAAAGGCAATGAAGGGGGCTAGCCAGTTCCATTGAGATGTTCATTGAGGCCTTTAAGAATGCAAAGCCTTTCATCTAAATAGCTTTTTTCTGCCCACTGTACTCTGTCCTGGCAGAAGAGCAAAACAAACCAGAGACTTGAACAGGGTGGAATTCTGTGTGGCAGGACCCCAGCCTCTGTTAAAGGTGCAAGTTGAGCTGGAAGTCTCTGCTTGCCACTCATCTGGTCTCTCTTTTGGAGCTTCATGGCACTTGATGTCTTCAAGGCTTGTTTCTGCTTTTGATGTTTTGATTTGGTTTGCCCAGCTCAGTCTTCATTGCACTTGTTTTACTCAGTTCTCTGAATAATAAAAATTCTTCCCTGTTTCAGTGTGAGAAACAGATCTTGCTAAGAAATCCCAGGCAGTGATATATTCTCCTCCTTTTATCAGGTAGAACGTGTAATACCCAGAAGTATCAAGAAATAATGATTTGCATGTGTTTGGTGGATGGCAATTTTTCCCCAAGTCAGCAGGGTGCAAGCTTAATGTTGTGAATTTATAATGAATGTGTCTAATTTAGTTTAAAAAAAGAGCATGTGTGAATGTTTGGGGTTGTACTATACCCCTCTCCCCACCCATCAACTTGCTTTATCCTGAGACTAAGGAATTTTCAAGGAAATGTTGCAGAAAGATCCCCATTCCTATGCCACCACTTCTGATGGCATACAGTACTCTGGACTCCTAATTTTCAAAGCATCACAGAGTCATAGACTAATTAGGGTTGGAATGGATCACTAGAGATCATCAAATCCAACTCCCTACTACAGCAGGTTCACCTAGAGCACAGGATTAAAAATCTGGGCAGATTTTGAATATTTCTAGAGAAGGATACTCCAGCAACCCCTCTGAGCAATCTGTTCCTGTGATCTGCCACCCTTGAACCTTCCTATTTCTTAACTTTTTTTCCCCACAGGAGAATTTTCAAGTTGAATAGAATAAAGAATAAAATAGAGTTCAGCATCTCACAAGCAAACTGTGTAGAAAATCAGGAAAAGATGAGCACATCTTATGTTTTGCAGTCATAAAGGTAGCTAAGGGTGTTTAAGACAGAATTACCAGTAGATACCCACAGGGAAAAATCTAGTTTGCCATCTTCATGAAAATAATCCTATTGCTTGGGACTGAAAATCTACATATGGCAAGCAATATGTTTTTATTAGAAACTGCTTATTACATACCTGATATATCTACAGGAGAAAGAGGCTTAACATTTTGTGCTCTTGGGAGCCATGGATGTTCATTATCAGGTCAGAAATATCTTTCATAAACTTCATCGAAAACAAATCACTTTCATAATCTCTCCTGGGGCAAGATCAATTTACAGCAGCCAAGGGTGTCGCAGGCTGCCTGCAATCTTCAGAACTGTTGTCTGATGCTGGAGTGCCAGATTCTCATTCTCCCAAATGCCAAATTCATATTTTGAAATAGAAACAATACTAACAAATTACAGAAACTCTATGAGAACTAGCAGGCCTGATTTCCCATTATGCTGCCTCAGTCTGCACTAACGTGGAGGTGAATGAGACCATCAAAGCACGCTGCAGTGCAGTGCAGGAGTGTTTATAAGCAGATTTACCAGGCACGCTTGTTTATTTTTGAACAAACTGAAAAATCTAAGTAGGGAAAGCCAGTAGATTATGTGGATTTGAGTCATACACGCTTCTTACTGCATATCATTAAACTTTATTCTTTAAAATGTATTCACACTCTAAAGACTCACAATCCACGTGATTGTGCTATCATGTAAGAAAAAAGCTAACTAAATACTACTTGAAAAAGGAATGTTAAGTAGCACAGTATATTGTGGGCTAATTATACAGTGAGGTAAGAACTGGAAGGGAAAATAAACAGGACTAATGAAACTGCCAGATGATACTTTATAAAGACTTCAGCAGACTTGTGTGAATGCAAAAATAATCTCTTGAAGAGTTCAGAACAAAAGTACAATGTAGTAACATAGGATCCACTCCAGAAAAATAAGGCAAAATACCTGAGACAGAGATTTCAATCTGAGAGAATACTGAAAAATAAGAGTGGCAAGATAAGGGGAAGCTCAAAGCCCTAACCACCCTGGCCTTTAATATTTCTGGGGATGGGGCATCCCCGACTTCTCTGGGCAATCTCTTCCAGTACCTCATAACCTCCACCATACAGAATTTCTTCAGAATATCTGATCTAAAGCCCTCTTCTATATGTAGAGGAAGTCAGGACACTTTCTGAGAAAGAAAGAGTAGGCATTCTAAAACTTGCACTGCACTCCTGGAGACATTTTGGCCTTTTGCCTCATGAGCATTCTGAAAACAAAGCAGCACATTATTGAAAAAGTGACAAAGTCACTACCCACATCATAATCATGAAGTACAGTAATATCCCCCAATGTCCTCCCCCTAATGTTAAAATCAATATGCGTAAAGTAAAAAAATATGTGGTAGCATTTTGTCTGATCATTGCAATATGTGTGGGTGTGTGGGGAGGTAGCTTCTAAGACGGAAATGATTTCATTGCAACCTACTTTAGATTGAGGATTGCACTGGTCAAACCCTTTGTTTGATCCTTTGCACTGATTTAGCCTATTCACAATCACTTCCAAAGACTCATTTGCAAAAACTTTGTGGACGTGTCTCCTACTGATGTCTGGAGTGGTTACCTAGAACAGAGGCTAGACAGTGTTAAAGGAATAAAATAAGTATTTATTAAAGGCCTTAAATAGATGCACCTTGGGAGGTGTGCAAACCTTGCAGAGGCTACACCCAAGATGGACAGGGGTCACAAGTTTCTCAGACAGATATAAGTTTGGTATATTTGCATATCAGAGGTTAATTATCCAATTACAGCTTCAGGTAATGAAGTCGCATTCCCCCAGTTTTCTCCCTCCAATTTTGTTTATACCATTCAGGGCCTGAGGCTGTGATGGTGACCTTGGATCTTAGGCCTGGAAGGACAGTTTTGTCTGACCAAAATGTGAACAAAGCTTGCTAACATTTTATATGGAGTTCAGACAGGATCTGAAAAATATAAAAGCTAAAAACTTAAGGCATCATTCCATATGCATTGTTCCACTGCAGGGTGGTAGCTTATCACAAACAAGAAAATTTTAGAATTTTCATGAAATCTTTAACAAACATCCAGTTAGGGAGGAAATAGAGTCACAAAATGTAGAAGACTTAAATTTTATTGTGTGACTTGCTCCATAAGTAACAGAGCTTAAACCTTAATTACATTTTTAGCAAATTTTTTCAAACCTTCATAGACTATGCTCATAGATAGTCACCAAGTACTTTTTGCCTATACACTCATTTGCTACATAAGGATAATCTCTGAAGACTTCTGCTCATGATATTCTTGTATTGTCTGTCGTACTTTACATCATTACCATGTTCCTTATATTGTAGACTATTTACTTTCAAGACAAGATACAAGTGATATAAATGTATCATCCTGATCTCTTGTGTGTTCATGTTTCAATAACAGATAGAACTTCCTGGAGTGGGTCTGCTTTTCTACATATCTTTTATTTTTATTGTCATTGTTGTTGTTGTTGTTGTTTTTCCCCCCAAAGCTCCATGCTCCAATGCAATAGGGCATTTAACCACTAGCAGAAAAAAAAAAAAAAAAAGAAGAAAATTGTGTTTCTAGCTTGTTTTCTCATCCACTTAATTATCAATTTTCCCATTTTATACAGGATCTTAATGACACAATTATGAGGTATGAAATACCAGTAGACAGATTTTTATCACCCCAAAGGGAAAATATCAATGCCCTTATTAGAAGTTTGTTGCATTCCTTCATATTCAGAATTATCCACCATAAATTTTCAGAATATTTTTCTTTGCAAAATCATGTAAATAAATATTATTTACTGAGGTCATTTCTTAGTCAAGAGGCAGAATGTCTAAGGACATACTGCTGGTAGTTAGGATAATGAAATATGAAATTCCATGTAGTTTTTAACTTTTCTGCAATGCCTCTAGGTTAATTTGAATGTTCCAGGGTTATGGACCTTGAATACTTGATCTTACATTATTTTATACCTTGGGTATTAATTAGGCAGCGGAAAGAATGGGCTGATATGTCATATTGACTGTTGGTCATAATGACACCTCTCCAAACATCAAAGGTACATATTGAAGCTTTATGGACATGGGTTGTGAGATGGATACCCTTCAGGACTCCTAGACTTTAAATCTGGCACTCATATTTAAATCTGTAAGAAATGACTGTCACACATGTCACCAGGGCTAAGGACACCATGAATTTTCACTTGGAGATATTCTGCATCTAATTAATCTGCTTTTTTTTTTTTTTTTTTTTTCCAGTGACAATCAGAAACATCCAGTTAAGGAAGAAATAGAGTCACAAAACGTAGAAGACTTAGATTTTATTATATGACTTGGTGCATAAATGCCGGAGCTTAAACTTTAATTATGCCCCACATCCTCGCTCCCTTTTTAATTATTCATTACTTTTCCTGATTTATTTATCTTCATTTTATTTAAGTGCCTGACCCATAATCTGAACAAAAATTGAAGGACAAGCCAGACATTTTTCCTTCTCTGTTACTTATCAAAAGAGGAAAGAAGTTAAAAGAAACAAGAAAAATCTTAAGAGGACCAAATTAATTTGCCTCTACCCCGAGTTTGCATTTCTTTTTGCTTCCACACGACCTCACAAGACAGACAATTGGGCTCAGTCAGACAATTATTCGGAGTGGGATGCAGTCGACCTGATGTGATGGAAGCACCTATATTAAGATAATTGCCAACCATCCTCAGAGCCTCGGGGCTTAATACAGTTGTCCTTACATAGATGTGGTTTCAAATGCCAGGGTCACACAGGACAGCTAAAGACGACAGGTACATCTGCCACTACGCTTACGTAGTGGTGCATCCAGCCCCATACGGGGCTGCACTATCATCTCAGAAATGCTCATTAGGTCTTGGCCTTGGCAAAAAAGGACCTGGGTTAAGCTCTTCGTGACTAGAAACACTGTGTTCTCCCAGGAACTTATGCTGTCTTAGGAGCTCCTGGGATATTTTACAAAAAGCCTTGGAAATTCCTTTCTTGACTGAACAAAAACTTCAGTAGAACAGTTTGGTTTTGAAATTTCACAGGAAGTTACTGATCCATGTTATGGCCAGGATGGAAAATTACTATGACTAAAGCCAACACTCTTGCAGTCCTATAAACAGTGGTCCTAAGTGAGGCCATTTGAGCTTTTCTGGACCACAGCAGACTATGACCAGGAATCCTGCTCAGAGTGCGTCCTCAGAACCAGGGAGTTCTCAGGTTTGCTATATCTTGAAGAATTGCCAAATGATGGTGAGGGATCCTAGGCTGATATCCCCACTCCTCAAGGCACAGCTCTATGCCTGTTGAAAAGATGTGAAGGTATCCAGCTTCACTGAATTCAAGGGAAGTTTTTCACAGATGTATACCTAGTACATTCTCCTTAAGGTCTCTGTGTGTGTGTGAATGTACTATAGCAAATGTACTAAGAATTTTTCTTTCTTGGATTCTCAAGTGCATTAGATTCCTAAGTAAGCTGGGTCTGTAAGTGAGCTTGTATAAGCACTGTCATCCTTATAAAAAATTCTGTAGAATATTTTGTTAATTTTTTAAAATTAGGTTGTTAATTAAGTGCTGTTAAGTTAAAGTGCAGTTGAAATCTTTAGGCCTAAACATTTGACTAAATGTCTGTGGCTAAATTTGGCAAGGGGGTCCATGCTGAACTTTTTATCCTTACCTATCCTATCCTTATCCTTTACCCATTCCTAGCCTCCATATAGATAATTGTAAGTTGATTTTAGTTCTAGTTTGATTTATTTTAGATTTTAATCCAATTTCTCTCTTTGTGCTTTAAGCAACTAGTAAATAGTAGAATGAACCTTGCCAACAAGCTTTATTGTACTTTAATACGAAAAATGCTTTTTCTGATATCTTGGCCGGTCATTTCACAAGCAACCTAAACCACTTATTCATGACAAATTGTAGGAAAAATATGACTTCAGGACAGGCAGCTAGAGGCCATATGACTTCCTTCAAAACATCTCAAATTGTTTCTCAGCTTCCATATCTAGAAAGAAGCCTATAGAGAAGTCTCTTTTCCTCTACTGCACAAGAGGTGAGATTTGGCTGCCTAATGCCTCTGATTTAATCATTTTGTCTGGTCCAAAGCAACCTGCATAGCCTTTAGTTCCTATGAAGGATCATGGATGTCCCATAAAGAACTTTGTCAAGCCTGCAAGTCTCAGGAAAATGTCTCATTTTCCACAAGGTATCTGAAAAGCCCTTAGAAACTTATGTTTATGTATTCTAATGGTGCCTTAGGGAGTCTAGTGAGACCATACTCTTACCACTGGAATCTGTGCTGGGAGTCTAAAACTACGTGTTACAAGTCCCATGAACTCAGTTCTGTTGTCCACATATAACTTCTTATCAATGTCATGCATAGGGTTCTTTTGAGCTTCCTCTGAGCATCCCCACTAGCCTCTAGCAACTGTTTCAGGTGATCACCAGTTTCTCATGGGTCCTATGTTATGGTGGATGTCTTCCAGAAACCCTAGGGCATCTAAAATACTCCATTGTAAGCAACTGAATCAAATATCTTTCTGCAAAAAGGCTGCAAGAAGCCACAATGTGCCAAGTATCTCAAAGGATGTTCTATATATTTCAAACTAGTGTCATAAGCCATAATTAAAATGGCAGAATGTTCTTAGCTATGGCCATTAATAAAGGACATGAATTATGGAGGGAAAAACTGAATGACAGCTGAAACATATATGCTTGTGAAATACTGGTGGCTTAATGTCTTTTCTTGTTCTGAATTAGAACTTAAAAGTCTTTATGAAATAGATTGCATAAAATAGTGTAAAATAATACATAAAAATGACCAGAAGGTTCTTTGAAACACTTTGAGTCTACTGAACTCTATACCACTGGGGTTTTCTTGGGTTTTTCTTGGGGTTTCTAGTTTAGTTCAGAGTTCAACTGCTTTCACTGTCATGCCTCCTCCTGGGATATGTAGCTGTAATGCTTTTGATTCCCATAATGTTGACTTTTCTGGACTACCTGACAGGCATAATGGTTTATTTTTCATAACATGTGCAGAATCTAGTGTGCAAAGTCTGCTTGAAAACGGTAACTTGCTCATGCATATTTTTTTCTTAATTAAATCTGTAAGTTAATATGTGGAGCAATACTTAGAAAAAAATCTCAAGTTCATAAAAATCCTGACAGGTATGCCATAAGGAAGTCAATGGGGAAGGAAAAGAAGCCAGTTGCATTTTAAAATGACCTTCAGCAGCATGCAATTAAATGTCAATTTATTTACATTTATGTAAATGTAAATAAAAAGAAAAGAAGAATGGCTTATTAAATACTCCACTAAAGAGTGTTCAACTACTTCTGTCATGGATAATATTCATCCCTATGTTGTCTTCATAGAGAGAAGAAAACAAAGTCTTTGACTGCATCCTCATTTTTCTTAAATTCATGCAATGAACATTTGCCTTTTACACCAGCATAATCAGTAGGTAGCCACAAGATTTGGCAATCTTCTGGACCACTAGTTAGATGCCATGCCCCGTGCAATGTTCCAGCTCAGGAGAAACTGTTTTCCATGGCCAATATCAGTCATGAAGATACTGGAAGAGGTGATTAAATAATCAGGAAAAGGAGAAATGTGTGCTTAAAGCACTGCATCTAAAAACTGCTAATATCAAGCCTCTGTTTCCTTTCCCAAAAGCAGTTACAAATCCCTATTCCATTTTTTCCCATTTTTCAGAAGACTTCTTAGTTATAGTGAAGACATCATTCCTTTTGCCCACCTAAGAGCAGCTGGTTTAAGATTTTCTAAGGTTCATGTGCTTCTATGACATCTTAAAGAAGAATAGAGACCATGTGTTCAGAATACATGGAAAAAACTTCAGTTAAATATAGTTCCATTAAAGTCAGAAACAACAGCTGGCATGTCATATTGAAGACTTCAAAATAAAATTTCCACTGGAACCCACCCTTTTGACTTGGATGTGAGCAAGTAGGTAAAGTTTTACTGCAGATAATATATAGTTTTTCCAGGCAAAGATTTCTGCCCCTTTGAACTTCAAATCATGCTCTTTCACCAGTGGAAATCATAGTACAAGGTCTGTGTTACTATGGCAAGTGCAGAAAAAAAATTGATAAAGACTTGTAATAACCTAAAAGGAATTTCATACATCACTGAAGACACAGAAAACTGAAAATAAAAGAGATTGGGGTTATACTTCTTTTTAATAATGTCAGTCAAAAATGTTCCAGTCAGTGGTCTGAACACCGTGGATGAGGACAGATTTACCACTTCATTTCACTGAATAAAAATTTCAAAGCCTAGCAAAATCTTGGTAAGAGGAGATGGTGAAGCCTAAACTTACTGTCAACAAATCACACTAGACAAATAATGCATTTTGATAAAATTGCTGCATGATCTTTGAACTGGAATATCTAAATGAGACAAAAGGTTTTAGAGGAAGGAAGAAGGGAATTTGTAAAGAATCAGTGACACCAAATAGGTTCGTGTGCAGTTTTGCTGTCACAAAAGGAAAGGGACAAAGCTGGGTAATACCACCTTGTAAACTCTGTGGTATAGGCATAGTAGTAAACTGTTAGAATAGATGTGGGTAGACTTTTGACTTGAAAAATAAAAATGGACAAGAGTGTAATTAACACTGTAACCTCACTGGATGCCCAAATGGTGGCTCGGAAATTAATCAGAGTACTGTTCAGATTGTGATATGGGCCTCACTCTTTTATTCAAGGCAAGGTTTTACAAGTAGCTTATGCAGAAGTATGAAGCTTATGTTACCACTGAAACAGGACCCTGGTTTCCATCACCCCTGTAGCTAATAATATCTGCCCCACACGATGCAGATGGGTGTCAATCAGTTCTGCTCAGTTCCTTGATCATGTTCAGAATCAGTCCTACAAAAATATGACCCTCTGTGTCATGGGTCTACCACTGGATCTCATACACTGAACAGCTTTGTGATTGCTGGTGGGAATAAAAGGGAGGATGTGGGAATTCAGAATACTTACAGTGGTCCCAAGCAGTGAAACTATACTTTTATCTCAGAATTAATTTATCATCAACAATTGTGCTCAACAGCAACACAGAGATATTCTGCATTTGGATTCTTAACATTGTGCCGAATTTGATTGCTTTTCTTTCACTGAATACTCTGCCTGTTTACAGACTGAACAAAGAAAACTTACAAAGAGCGAGATAACAAATATACAAATTGACAAAAGCATTTTGTATTAGATTTCTGAACTTTCCAGATTTTATAAACATTTCCATAAAAAAGGGGAAAGCCTAAGTATTTGTGAATTAACAATATTATGGCAGAGCAGAATGAATGCCATTTTATTTCTTTGTGTTCCTTTATTTCTCTATTCTTCTTATTTTTCACATTGTCTTTACTGTTTATGTTACACAAACATGCTCTGCAGAAATGTGAATTGACTAACAAAAGTAGCAATAGGGATGAAGTTTGACATCAGCTGCAGGCTACAAGAACAAATGAAAAAGAAGCATGAAATACAATTCTACAAAAATAAATTAAGAAAGAATATGCTATGGACATTGTTGTACCCTCAATCAACATATTGTACAGATCCGATAAGGTAGAATGTCAAAAGCATGCTTAGTGCTGGGTATCACCGGAATTTAGATGTAAATGCTACAAGAAATATATATCTATGGAGTCAAAAATACAATATATAAAATAAATTTCTGTATTATGGACATTTGGAGTCGTTCTCTCACAACTGTTGCAGAGCTTGCACATTATTTGTTGAGTGAGTTTAGCTTTAAATGGAATTCAGAGAGCCATTTGTACAGAAAAAAAAATATTGTGAGGTTTGGAATACCCTTCTTAAATATATATGTATGTGTATATATATATATATATATATATATATACCCTTCTTAAATATAAATATTGTGTCAGATAGCACAATAAAGTCTTTCACTCTACCAATGAGAACCAGAGCTCCTGTTTGTGAATAACAGAGGAATTTGTAAAATATCTCCCAATGGCACAAGATAGAATAACTTTTTCAAATATTTTAATTCTGTTTTTTGTCTGTTTTGAATTCATAGAAATATAAATTTGAGAGTGTCTGAAGCCAGTAGAGCCACTTCATTGTGAGATCAGCTTGAGTTTTGTCATAACCCATTTAAACTTTTATTTCCTCATTTCATTCATTTACCTTCATGAATTTTCCTTGGCTTGACAGGGCTTAAATATTTTGGCTTTCATGCAATCAAGTAATTGACTTTTATATGTTCGAGGACATCTCACCCCATCAACACCTTCCCATCTATGGATGTGCATGCATAGACATATGTGTATATGCAAGAGAGATGTAGCTGAGAAATAAAGCTGAGAGATCAATGTGGTTCACTTTAAAATTTCATAGACCTGATTATTCCCAACAGTCATGTAACAACCTGGTGAGATTAAGTGTGAAGGTTAATCTCAAATGTTAGCATCCTAAGAATTAACTTAGAAAGGCTGAACTGTTGTAACAACAGAGAAAACTGTTTCTGGTGGTGCCTGAACAGCAGCAGTAGTCTTTTGATAGCTAAAGATAGCCCTATTGACCATGGCATCCAGCTGCCTCAGGTTCTGGGCTTGGAGAGAGGGCAGCCCCAGAGGTGGCCACAGGCAACAGCTGTACCACAGGTGCTAAAAAATAAATTAAAACATTCTTTGTTAACTTTCTTGCTTAAAAGTCAGTCTCTTTAAAGGGTCCATTTAACATGAAAATAGTGAAAAGTGGTCATGGTACACCTGGAAAAAGATAGCAGACTGCAGGTTTTATTTTTTGAAATGAGAAGGAAATGCAGAGAACTACATTAGACGCTCTGTCAGAGAAGTAGTCCTCAGGATAGCCTCAGGCACTGGCAGTAGATGGGTGAGGAGTGTGGGGGTATGTGCTTTGAGGGAGTCATGCCTAGCAATGGTGACCCCCAGAGAGGCTAATAAGACCAGGTGAAGAGAGGAAAAGTGGGAAAAAATTAAACCCAGAAATCCTTTCTATTGTTGTGAGAGAGCAAAGGAGTACACTGCTGCTGGAGGCACACCATGCATTATGCAAGTGACCACAGCTGCCCGGCTCCTCCAGAGTCTGTGTGGTTAGCACCAGTGCAACTTATGATGCCAAATGTATAACGGGTGGATGAGGGACCAGGAGCAGGCTTAGTCATTGAGAGATTTAAAGTACTACTGAGCTTTTCTACAGAAATAAAAGGGCAACCAGAGGAGGACCTCCATGCACACTGAAAGATACAAAGCTGGTCCTGGAACTCTCATCCAGGAGCTGCAGGGCACTGTTCCCTGCTGGATGTGAGCCCTGAAGTGAGCTGAGCAGCACTGGGGGATCCACAGAGGGCCAGGTGTGGGAGTGATGTCAGGGCAGTGGTAGAGTGGGTGCCCAGTGCATGGTGATATAAAGGAATCATATTTTTGAAGGGCAGTCATGGGGTGTAGAGAAGGGCTCAGCCTAGTGCTGGAAATGTGTTTGAAGAGCTGCATTGATCTATATGACTCAGTGGACTACTCCAGTTCTTCATTTCTTCTCCTGCCCAGGCTCATAAATCCTCACCTGCAGTGAGCGGAATGGTCCCGACATTGGCATGCTGCTCCTTGTCCTAATTCCCAAAAGCACCAAGGATTTTCTTGTGTTCCTGCACTCCCCAAATCACTCTGGCAGGACAAGGCATCAGTGTTTAATTCCACAAGCTCTTGAAAGGCCTAACCAGTACTACAAAAGTGATGCTTTTGACAGACAGAAGTCTGCTTTGATATCAGGGAGAACAGAATTTCCCAAGGTAAACAGTAATCTGCTAGCAGACATTCACCTTATCTGCAACTGGTGATATAGCTCAAGAATGATGCTTTCTATGTTATCTTCTTTTTCCATATAAATGCTGAAAATGCATTATGACAAACATGCTCTCTTTGCAAAAAACACTTTAGTTTAAGGACTTGCTTTTCCACAGCTCTAAGGGCGTGACAGATCACCAACCAGTATATAAGTGGGACAATTTGGGGAGAAAAGGTCACAGCAGCAGCAGCTCTGTCATGGTCCAATTTCTCCACTACTCACAGCTTGCTGCTCTAGAGTACTTTTCTGCTCCATTGTCTCTGTTAGCAGCCTCTCAAGCTTCCATGATGTAAAAAAATCTGCAGATGACAACTAGCCATTTCAGAGACAGAAGGGGGAAAAAAAGGAATTTTTCAACCCTTCAAACCAATTGCCTTTATAGATCTGATTTCTGTGGTGGTCAAAGAGGACTTGGTGCCTCAAAGCAAAGTAAACACATATGTTTGGGAAGGCTTTTAAACTACTTGGCACCAAATCACCTTATGGCACGCAGAGAACAGTTTTGCAGCCTCACAGATTTGTGATGTGTGTGAAGCACTGGCTTTCACGTGTCTCTTTGAGATGCAGTTGGTGGTGTGGTGGTACGTGCGACCTCAGACATCTGGACTAGCTGTCAGCCAGAGCCATTAGAGTTTGCAGCACCATACTGAGGCACTTTCACATAAGATGGAGAGGAAAATATTCTCAGATATTGGCTCTCTCCCAAAACCAGTACTTCCCTTGGATCACACCTCATGCAAAGCTCTGTATGAACTGAAGAGAAAGATGAGTTATTGGCATATTTTGCACAGGCTGTCTGTTGGCTTTACTGTAAGTGACGACAGCTCTAGCCTGGAGGAGGCATGACTGCATGTTGCTTTGTGCATATATATGCTACTTCGCCTGCTGTTTCAATTTGATTTTGTATTTTCTCATTGAAAAAGAGAAGACAGATAAAAACCATCTGACTTCTATAGCAAAAAGCATATGACAGTTGCAGGTATTCCTGAAAAAAAAATAGAAGTGTACACATACAGTGAAAAAGAAATACAGCTTTTACATATATTAGCAAATCAAATTAGATTTGAAGGTAAAATGTATTTAATCCCTCTTCCATCCACAGTTTCTGCAAAAATAAACCACAAATTGGTGCTAACACTGAACAACATCACTGAGACTGTTCTACAAAGTGTCCTCATTAGAAATTTGCATCCAGATGATGTAGGCTTTTGGAGGAATTGCTGCAGTACCAAGACAGAGCTATCATTTTCCAGGTAATTCTCTAGGATAAAATTCTCAGATACCTGCTGACTTTAATCAAGCAGAGACCAATATCTGTGGAGCATCCCACGGAACTCGCGGTGTCTGGCTCACCACTGTGCCCCAGCAGGGAGAGAGCAGGCTTTTCCTGCGGTGGAGCCTGGCTCTGGCAGGCTGCGGGCAGTGCCCACCTTGCTCCAGTGCAGGCCTGGGGGGAACCTGCCACACTGCGGCTGCCAAGGTCACAGGTCACAAGCCACAGGTCACAGGTCACCCCTGATCTTAAACACTGCTGGAAGTTTTAAATAGGTTTTATGCACTCTGGAGAAATTTGTAAGAGCTTTCAGTCTTTAAGGTGACCGAAAATCAGTGTCCTGAGCAGTTAAGAGCAGTTCTGTAACCCAGCAGATGCCAATTGCCATTGCCAGCAACACACCAGGAGCTTCACTCAAACTCCAGGAGGCCCTTGGACTTGTCAGGGCTTGTCTGGCTTTGTCCTGGGCTGCCTACAGCTTTGTTTTGACTTGCTTCAGCTGCTACCAGCAAATTCTAATGTACACGTGGCTACTGTCTAATTCGTTTTACTTTTTCTTAGCTTTATATAATTATCTGGTACAACCATAATTCTCACACAGATACTATTTAGCAAGCTGCTCTTTTATGCAGAACAAAATAGTTTTGAACGTAGCAAAATGATGTGGTGCGAAGGAATGGTACTGTAGCAGAAACCTTTACCAAGAGGGACAGAGAGTGGAGGATTACAGTCATGGAAGTAACCTGCTGTAAACAAATCATCAGAGGTTAGTTGGAGAAAGGCAGTCCTGAGGACTGGGTAAACTGGTTTCAGGGTTAACAAAGAAAACAAGGAAGAAGTATCCAGTATATATGAAATCTCATGTACATGAAATCTCACATTTCCAATGGGAAAAAAGAGAAGTAGCACATTGTGATAGGAGATACATAACAATAGCCCCATGGGGTCAGCAAGAAGAAACCCCCACTCCCACCACCAGCATCCTACTCTGCTTGGCAAAGGGTCTGGGGTGCTGATGACCTGTGACACTGAAGCACTGAACATCTGTGTGCAGGGTGAGACTAGAGGGAGAGCACAGAAGTGGGAAAAGGAGCAGCTATTAGGAAGGGAGTAGAGCCTTTATCCTACACCAAGGCTTTTGGGAGATAGCTCTGAAGAACAATCTTGTGTCCCATAAGGCTGAGAGTGGCTTTACTTGGTGTAGAGCAATTTACTTCTGGAAGGCAATGAAGATTAAATTAAGAAAAAGAGGAACACTGTGCATGAATGCAATAAAATGCTGTTTACTTCCTGCTTAGGGACTATGCAGTGATTTGGGCAGACAAATGCATCAGGGCCTACAGAAGCCACCGACACAGCCAAGAGCCCCTAATCAACAGCATAACTGCCTCTAAAATTATTCTAAGAGATTATACTAGAAAGAGATCTTTCCCACCTCAGGTAAGTGGCTGTGACTCCAGACAATTTGTTGTTCCTGGAAAACACACTTTTTTTAACCTTTTCCCTATTTTTTGAGCTTTTGTTTATGGCTTTTATTGGCTCAGTTTCATTTAGCATCAGAGAAAAAAATCAGATTTCAAGACTTCAAAAAGTTTTGTTTTCCATCCTTACTGAAATCCAGTGCTAAATTCAATTTTATGCCTCAGGTTGATTAACTCACAGTGAGAAACTGAAACAGAAATAAGACATTATATTAGGAGGAGTAAGATATAATTGCAGTTTTAATTTCTTAGTTCAGGGGATCCATGTTAGAAGTACATTGTATCTGAGGCCACTATTAGCAGCTTTTCTTTCCAACACAGTTTGCTCTGGAGTAGGGAACCCTCCCTCCAGAACCAGAAGCCTAGTTTGCTGCAATTTGGGATGATGACATGGCATAATTTGTTGACACATATGAAAAAATTTTTGCTCAGGTAGTGAGTTGCTCTGTCAGCCAGCTAAATATAGAGAGAGATGGTACCAAAGGTTCCTTGCTATTGACATAAACACATTAACATAATTTGGCTGTTGTCAGAAAAGATAATGCCAGTGACAATGTCAAATCTATTTTGTCATGTATTATAGTATATGCCTCATGACTGGTTTTTGCTGGCACTATCACTTAACAGCAAGAAGAATACATGGGAGAATGACAACAACAGTCATCTCTGGCAAGAAAAGTGGTTTTAAAAACGTTCTTAAGGCAATGTACATTCAGAGGGATTATTCTATAAAGCAAACAATTTACTTGCAAGCACACTGCGATGATGACTCTCGCTGTGAAGAATAGCTTTGCTGCGTGCCCTTCTTTGGCAGTGTGAGAAGGATGTATGAGGTCATGGATAATTACCACTAACCCCACTGGGTGTCCACTACCAGCAATTCCAGTTGCACCCGTGTGCACCCATGTGCACAGTCTGTAATGTAACACATAGCAGAAAAAAATCCTGTTGGCTTTTAATAAGTCATTTACTTCATGTAACAGATGTCCAAGGTTTTAAATAAGTGCACTGTGAAAACAGAAAATGAAAACAGCTTGGATGACTTCATAAGAGGTTACAGGATGAAGCACTTTATTTCCCTTGGTGCCAATGTATGTGAGTGTATTAAGTACATTTCATAAAGGGTAAATGTTAGCATATTGTTGTCCAGTAGGCACGTCAATTGCCAGTAACAAGTGCCTACAACCAAAGCATGTGGAGATAATTATGATTGACTGGACAGCTCCTGCTGTAATGAACCTAAAAAAAGTTCAAGTTGTCTTGGAGACAAATAGCAGAAATATACTAAAAAAGGGTGAAAATAAGGGGAAAGTATCAAAATACTGATAATCCATAGGGTGATACTAAAAAATCCACTAAGAATCTATGGGCTGAATCTAAGAATCTATCTATCTATCTATCTATCTATCTATCTATCTATCTATCTAATGGTCTCAGTTTGCCTCATAGTTCTCAAACACATTTTTTGCTGTGTTTGCCAAATTCTCAGTGGCAACAGTTTTGACAGCCACAGTCAAAATGCAACTGTGCAATAGTAAGTTTTCTTGCTGCAGTTGCTCATGAAGTCCTTGATACACATAGACACCAGGAGAGGTTGGGAAGTGCTGCTTTAAGAACAATGTGACTTTGGTAAAATCTTTCTGAGTGTTATCAATAAAATCATATTTCAAAGTTCTGGAAACCTACTACAGAGACAGGACTTATGTTTTCTGGTATTCATTTTCTTTCTTGTGAAAGATTTGGAAATTAATTTTGATGACCCTCCAAGCAGAAACCACATGAACAAATTCAATGATTTTGTCTTAGAACAATTAAGAGGCCTGGTCAAGACAGGTTGATATTTCCCTGCCATGAAATTCTCTGTTGCCAGAAGAAAAGGTAAAATCAAAGAAAGATTTTGTAAGCCTTATTTTTTGTATTTTTTTGTTTTGTTTGTTTGGTTGGTTTTTGTTAGGTGGATGGAAAAAATGGTTGTCACAGTAGAAATAAAATGTTGTTACATATGCACAGATGTGGATTGCAGTGAATGCTTTATATGTCATGACTCTCACCCTAACTTGCACCTGAGAGTCTCCTGTTATAAATACAAGAAGCCAGGATCTGTACAATTAGCTGAAAACGTTGTGTCAACCTGATCTTTCCTTCTGCTTCCTCAGTTTCTGCCCATTCCTTCATCTTCATCAGACTACTTGTTTATGTCATCTACCTTTTGAAAAAAGGATGTCTTAAACTTATTTTGACTATTTTAATCTCATCAATTATCTCCCATTCAAGAGCTTTTCAGATGAAGAAACAGTCGTCACTGTGATCTTCTTTATTTATGGTAAGTCCTGCAGAAGATTTTCCAATAAACCTATTAGACCGTTTCTGCCTTCCCCTCTGTCCATGTATTATCCTAAGATGGCACAGGTGTGCACTGTCTCTAGAGGTGCAGCCACTTTGTACAAAAAAGCCACCTGTTCTAGTGCTGGAAATGAGCAAATTGTTTCAAATTCTTGCATCAAAACTAACCAGGAAGGGAATAGGACAAACCCTCATGCCTATCACTGCTTTGTTAGACAATTTTGTTTATTGGGGAGTGTAGATCAATGTGATAAGGCACTCCAGTAAAGTTCTATAAAGGGGTCATGCTGATACAGCTACTCTGACAAATAATGATGGCACCAGGAAAATTCTTCACACCTGACAATTGCTCCTTTGCATCTGGCTTTTGTTTTGGGCCACGCCTAGCCAGTTTCTAGAAATCAGTGCTCAGGTGCAGGTAGGCAAGTACTTCGGTGCAAGGACCAACTCCAAAATCCAGTATTGATGAGCCTGTACGAGATCTGGCTTACTCCATTCAGCACAGTTCTAAGGATCCCAGAAGGATTTTCATTCCCACAAACATCCAACACCCACATTTTCATCTCAGTGCAGGCAACAAAAGCCTCAGGTTCTTTATAATGGGCTGCAACAGGACATTCATGTTATTTCTTAACCTAGAGCTGAGAAAAAAAATACATGCAGTAGTACCTATATCCCAGACTCCAGAGCAGTTTCTGTGATTCACATGACAAAGTTCCATCCCAATTACTGTGGTATAATTCTCCTCTGGGTCTCTGTTGTTATGCAGCATCCACGTGGCTGACCTGTTCTAGGTCAGGCAAGCCTGACATGGTACAGAGGCCTCTCCACTCCACCACTTGACCATAGAGTGATGAACTGTTCACTGGAGTGAATGTGACCCTTGCCGGGTTTGCAAGCAGGGACTCAGGGCCATCTTTTGATGTCCTCTTCTATTGCTATTGATTTAATAATAGAGGTTGAGAGCAACTCTTTACCTAAAGCAAGAAGGTCTTACTCTTATTTGGAACTATAAATCTGTCTTACTGCTGACATGAATGACATGCCCAAAAATCACCTCTAAACCCTGTACTCACAATTAATCTTTCCTATACTACAGCTGGCTCATTCAGTGAACCTCTGTTTGGATTTTGGGGATGGTAGGCTTGCGGTTTTTAACATAATGTACTGACATGGAAGGAGGAAAATGTTAGAAAAACTACAGAAAGACAGGAAAACTGGTAGAGAAAAAACATGTACCAAAGACTCAAGGACTTAGGACAGCAGATAGCAGCATTTTTAGAGGCTGACAGTGTTTTCTCTTCCATTAAAATTCTGACCCTATTCAGTGGCTTTTTTTCTTTTTGTGTTTTCTCATCTAGACTGTGTCAGGTTATTTTTAATTGTGTAATTCTCCAGCAGCTTGCAAATGTAAAACTTTAACTTTTTATTAAGAAATTCTTTTCAGTTCATATTCTATAATAGAAAATGAAACTTCGCTGTGAGCCAGCCACTAGAGAGTCTGAGGAAGCAATATCTGGGTTAACAGACTGTTTTAAACCCATTCTCTCAGGACCTTTCTCTTTCCCTTCAGCATTTTCAGTCTGTCTGCCTCTTCTTGCCTGCTTATTTCGTCAGCGTTCAGGCCAGTTCTGATCTACTTGAAAAGGTAGGATGGATGCATTAAAGAATGGCTTTTCATACCAAGTGAACATTCAAAATAATCTCACAATAACAGAAATGTGTTGGAGAACAGCACCCAGGGCAGGACTGGAGGAATGGTGGCTGGATCAAGGCACATTGCACAGGGCAAATAATGAGCACACTAGCAAACAACTAACTTTTATCTCATTAGCTGCCCTTGAGGTAGCTTATTGCTTTGATCTTAATTTGCAACAGCAATAGCAAAAGCAAAGTGAAATATTTAATCTTTGAAATGCAGTAGCCTGATATTTGCTCACATTTATCGGCCTCAAAGGTACACAGCTAGCATGTACATGATTTGGACTGTCTCTTTGCAGTCTGTGTGTGGCATAAATGTCTAGGGACAGTTTGCACAGCTGAAAAATAAAAAAGGAGGTTTTTTAGAAGCTAAACTTTGTATGCACGTTACATAAGAAAATTTTCATAGATTGTTGTCTGTGTTGAAATCTCTAGACTTCCATTTGCAAGCTTGCAAGCTTATGTTCTGAAACACTCAGGGCCTGAGTCAGTGCTGTGAGCTGCCTTTGATATCAGCAGCCTCTAATATTCCTCCCAGCAGGAATGCTAAAGTTCACTGCCAATAGCTTGGAGGTAGGCTGATGGTGTCCAAACTAAGGGAGTGCAGAAAGAACATAGTATGCCTGAAAAGTGCTAACATGTCCAGTGAAAAAGAAATCCGCGTTACAACACCCTCAGGGCTTTGAAATAGCACTTGTGACAACATTGCATTGTATTCTGATGTACCATGGTCTAACTCTTATCTGAAGAACAGGCATTTTGGACTCCACAGAGACAGAATGCAGTGCTTTGTAATAAAATAATGATAGGCTGAAGCCATACAAGACTGTGCAAAGATCATCAGTTTCAAACAGAACTTGAAATTATCAACCACAGCACAAATAACAGAAAATCTCTTCAGCTCAATTATGTGGCTTAGTCTGGGAGATCAATGCCTCCAATTCATAGTCTATATTTAACTGTCTTGTAGTGGATGCAACAGTGGCCCTCTCTTGCACATCTAGATAATTTTGGAAAGCCCTTGAGGAGACGTGTCAGGTGTTTTGATATTAAATCCATTTAATCAGTAAATGTTAGATATTAGATTTACTAAAATATTTCTACACTTAAGGCACTGAAAAATGTAAGTTGCAATAAAAAAAACCTGCATTTTTTCCAGGAGAATAAAAGCAAATATTTTGATTTGTGGGTACAAAATTACAGAATATGATACTTAATTAGAATTCTTTATAGCTATGATCTTTTTTCCAAATTAATAGGCTGATCACATCAAACTAGTTTTCTGCCCCACATTAATCTAATCAAACTGGGTTTTTTCATTTCAGTATTATTCTGGCATCTAAAAATGAGTTGCTAACTCATGATAACTGAGTCGTCAAGACAGTTTACTTGAAAGACAGAGACAGTAACATGAGAAGGCACAACCTCTTTTTAACATAGTGGAGGTATCATGTGATAAAAATGACAGATTGAGATCCTAGAAATTGGAAATTCTCTTTCAGAGGCTACATGTGACTTTGAGTAAATCATTTAGTAGATTACTAGACCATGAGAAATGCCAGTCCAGTCTCATTTGGCATATCAGCTTTTTATAGGTGTTCCTGATTACATCTGCTTATGTTGAAGACGAAGGCACGTTTTTGATGTTCACCTGTCTGAGGTAATACCATATATTTGAATGTAAACTGGAGTCCATTCTTGCTTAAGAAGTGGCAGTGCAAGTCACACATTCCATTCCTAGGGACCCACACTGCAAAAACAAAAGAGTCCTGACACTTTAGGTGAAGATACAAAATCTGGCCAGATAACTCAGATCCTAACAGTGTCCTACAGTATTTGTGCTACTCTTTCTGTTGCATGAAATGAGTAAAGTAAAATTCACTGTGGGACCCCAGGCTGAATTTGCACGGGCGGAATTTGAAGAAACAAAACTGATATTCACATCTATCATATTTGTGTTGCTAATCATTGAGAAAATGTGGAACAACTGTTATAGGGTTGGAGTTCAGAGTAAGCCAGTGTTGCAAGCATGAGTGAGCTGAGCTGTGCAGATTCTATTAAATGTTTTGATGTCCACAGAAGCAAGGTGCAGCAAACACTCACAGTTAACTCTATTGGAGTTAAAGTTGCTAAGCTCTAGCTCCTGTTGGAAAGATGTGCTGAGAATTGTACAAAAGCCACGATGGAGGAACTGTGTTCGAGGGCAGAGTGGGAATATTTGGCAGTGAAAGAATCTTGTCTGGAAGACAGACACGCTGTAAAATTCCAGCGCAAATCCAGGTGGGCAGCTCTTGCTGGACACCATGGAAGCACAGTAGACCCTCTTCTCCGTTTTAAATAGGGACATACATTTCCCTGAAGGAATGCATCACAGACAAGCTGATGAAATAACCATGACAGATTTTACTGTGACAAAGGATGGTGTGGCCAATTTTGTGCTATGCTCCTTTCATACAGAACGATAGTTCTTGCATTAATTCTTTGGAGTCATTGGGTAATGTAAAGAGATCAGGTTCCCAAGGTAAAGGCAAAAATCGCTGAGAATGTGAACTTCACAGCTACATTCACGGACAGCCTTCCACTGTCAGGTGTCCTTTTCTCTGAAACTCATTGGCTATGGGCCAAACAATGCATAAGTAAGTTAAAGTTCACTCACTAAGCCATAACAATGTAGGTGATGTCGTTACACCATGACAAAAACAGTTTCAGAGATTAGTGCCAAGCTCTTTGGGTAAAGACACAAGAAGACCCATATACATTTGCTCACTTCCACATTTTCACGTTGAAGAGCATGTCAGAAACATGCAGTTTATCTCAACCCACAGACATCCATCCATAAGGCATGTGCAGAAACACATCCCAACACAGTGACTAATCCTACATCAACAGCAATGTTTTCTTAGTCATTTGGCAGCTTGGAAGATACATTTAGAACTGATTTGACAATTGGAAGTGGATATTTTAATGCCTTAAAACAACCTTTTCCTAACTATTTATTTGCAGACTCATGAAAATTTGCTTCCATACTGCAATTATTCCAAATGATTCACATTTTTTTCCTTTTATACATGTGTGGGGTTATGGATATATTGAGAGGTGTAAAATACAATATTCAATACCTATAAGTGACAACTGATTCTGTAAGTAACATGTTTCTGTCTTATTTCCCTCACTCACTGAGTTTAACAGTTGATATTTGCGCTGGAAGTAGCTGGTGCAGGGCTGAGCACCTCAGGGGAGAGTGGTGATTTAGGGATAGGTTGTAACTAAAAGAAATAAGAGCTACTTTGAGCACTTATAAATGCATCATTTTCAAACTACATAAAATATCACTTAGTCAGGATCCTAAAAAATCCACAACCTCCTACACTCTTTATTGGTATAAGTGCAGAGTTTGAACTTAAGTTTGGCTCACACTACTCATACAAATGAATCATCTGTGTAAATGCTTGGTGCACTGACAAAAAACCATCAAAACTTGATACTTCTTCCTTGGGTCCAGAAGGTTTGACAGATCTGATACTGGCCCACATAATGGTGTTTCTAAACTTCCCACTGCCACTCTTGAGACCATCAGAATGTTCTAGGCAACAGCAATGGAACACTTAATCTAGTGTATAACACAGGGTAGGCATCTGCTATGCTTTTTTAGTGTTGCCATTGAAGTGGATTGTTAGTGTCAGCCTTATGCAAGGACGTAACTGGAACCCAAAGAATGGGACTGTGGAAGGAACAACACAAAGCTGAACAGAAGCAAGGATCCAAGGAGCTGCCCCAGTTGGCCTCATTACCTCCTCCAGGCAGTCCCTGACTCTTGCACAGTGCTGCCAAGGGTTAAATTGAAGTCCATATAATTTGACAGAATTTATATAACATTCTCTCTTCCTCCATTTTCTTTTATAGATGGATTGTCCTAATATATTCCATATATAATGTAAGTTCATCTCTCTTTATTTTGGCAGGATATTGCAACCTTTGAACTGAAATATCCACAGCCTGCTATCATAGCAGAGCTTCTGAGATATCAGTATAACCCAGCTTGGCAGGCATTCCTGCAAATGCTATTAAAAGTTTTCTTGGTGAAATAATGCAACTATTCCCTACCTTACACTCTTTTAAGAGATCAGGACTCCAGAATACCATGCTGCCATGAGCACATGAGGGCTGTTGAGGCTACATCTCCTTGCTATATCCTAAGGAACAAGAGAACAGGTGGGGATATGGAAAGGCTCTGGGCGAAGTAAATTGATAGAGTAATGGAGAGACACCAAACTAATAGCAGAATTGGTCACTGATGATGTTAAGATAACATAGGATCTGTGCAATTCTTCATTGGAAGAGATACAAATTCATAGAAAACATAAACAAATAAGGAACACAGGATATTTCCTGGAAAGATCACCCAGGGGACTGTGAGAGCCACATGTAAAATCAAAGGAGGGGTAAGGGATGGTTTCTGTTAGAATATGTTGTTGCTGTGAGGAAAAGTTGATGGTAGCTTAACCAGGCATACATGAGATAGAAAAATTAATATGTCCTGAGACCAGTGGATTTGATCAGCAGGAACAACAAGGCAGAGTCTAGGGCAAGATTCATAATCTATGCTGGATGCCATGTTACTGCAGTGAAGTATGCTCAGTATTTATGCTAGCTAGTCTACACACCTTGGACATCCTATAGATCTTTAATATTTAACTAGAGTATTATAAGTGTGTTTCTATTTATGAGGAGCCAGGGTCTTGGGAGCATACATCACACCACACCACATCATGGATACTCTTCTGGCAAAGATGCAGACTGAACTTCACCTCCTGATTTCCACGTTTATGCTTTAGCTGTGGTAACAAATATCTTAGTAATTTCAAATGGACACAATATCTGGAAATAGGATGAGGTGTGCTGCCGAGCAGTGAGACCAAGTGGGTTACAAAACATTGTGAGTTATAGTGCCAGGGAACAGGTTAGGAAGGTTCTGAACATGTTAATCAGCCATTCACTGTGACTTGGGAAGGCATGGCTAAAACATGTGTCTGTATGTTCTTTACAGCCTTTGAGTGTCTCAAGTAGGTTGACTTGGATCACACTGAAGGAGGAGGACTTGTGGGTCCTCACCGGAACTCTGCAGTTGAGTCACTCCTGTACTGATGGTTCCAAAGTCACTTTTACTGGTGCTGGCTTCTGGTTTCTGACTGATCTAAAAGGGCTTGGTCTCAGGAGGCAATATCCTTTCAAAGCCACCAGCAGCTGCTAACAGCGATCCCAAACAACTTTCTAGAGCACAGCTGAGTATTATTAAACTAGCACTGAGGATTACCCACACCCGAGTTTATATTCTAGGCTTTATTACATTTGTTTGGTTAGGCTTTTGATGATATTTTGAATGATCTCTTACAGTTACTGTCTCACAGTCACCCCATGTTGCCTTCCCCTGGTTCCTTTGTCTCCCTACACGACTTTCCCCCAGGTCTCTTTGCTCTCCACTTCTCCTCTCTAGAAAGATTTTAAAACAGATAAGTGTCCTCTGATCTCAAGCTATAGAAGTGGGACAATAAGCTTGTTAACCTAAGCCTGAACCAGGCAGGTAGGCACTTTGAGATTAATAGCCTACCCGTTGTTCTCTGAAGGACTCTTGGTATTCGCCTTGGAGATATCTTATCTCTATCACTGAGCAAGCAGGAAATGAAACATAGATTCATAAAGTTTAAGCCCAGAAGAGACCATTAGAAGCACTATTCTCATCTTATATATATCAGAGGCCCTTTAATTTCACCCATTTATCCGTGTAGTGAGTTCAATAACTTCTATTTGAGCAAAGGAAATGCTCCTCCTAAGAGATGCTCCAGATTTCAATTCACACATTCAAAAAAAAAAAAAAAAGAAATCAAGCACATAAACAGAGACAGGTAAAACCAATACAGATGTCTCCCTCATTCTCTGTAACAGTGTCTGCCTCTGTTTTGATAAAGACCTGACATGCCTGTTTTGATAAAGACCTGGATGTCTGTATGAGTCACTTTAAAAAGCACCCATCCCCAGCATAACAGCATAAGAGGACATGGAAGTTAACACATGTTTAGCCCACTCATTAGACACCATAACAACATTTTTAGGTAGGCTGCACATTGTAGTATATCAATATAAAAATAGCACAATACCCTATGCAGGACTGTAGATGCCATTGATTTGTAACTCTAGATTGACAAATTAGGGAGGGCTGCCCTGACAACTCAGTTTGTTACCTCTCTTTCCAGCTCAGTTTTTGCTCATATCTACTCTCTCTGCCTGAGAAATATTGACAGTAGGGGAATCTTAGAGCATTGATGATGAAAGACAGCCCCACATTATTATAGTGAGAGGTCTATAAGCTTTTAGTCCTCTTTTATTTAGTTGTAGACACTAGGAGTAAGTCTAGGTAACATCTAAGGAAAAGCTGAAGCCAGCAAGGAAATCATTATACTTTAGTGCACAAAGGGTAATGTACTCTTTGCCGCTTTGCAGCAGGATAGAGAATATTCCAAGTCATCTTTAATCAAATTAACCAAATTTACTAGGAAAACTGATCCTATTGTCAAACATAAAACAATTAAATACATAACATCTTTGGACAGTTGTAATATATGCTGAGACAAGGAAGATCTTTTATCTCTATGTATTGCAGTTGTGCACCCTTCTGAATACATGATTATACCAGCACTTCTTTGGGGTGTTTGCAAGCAGTCATTGAAAATGGGGAGGTTTTGAATGATAACATAGTCCCTGGTGGTGTATCATCTCAAAGAAGGAATGTAAATGTGGTTATAACACTCCTTTTTCTAAAGACATCACAACATTTAAAGTTGACTTTAGTTCAAGAGGTTGTATTTACATATCACTATTCACTTGGTAGTTTTTATACAAATGTTGGCCTCTGAAAGTTATAAACATGGTTCTATCCAGGTCAGATAATTTCAGGACCATGTTACTTAGATTCATTTTTTGATGGAAGCAACCTGCAGTATGTTCAATTACAGAACATTTTAATCTGGGGTATACTTGACAATAGAAGTCTAAAAGACCAGATCCGAGGAGATTTTGAGCAGTCAGTTTCCATTAGCTTCTGAATTTGAAAAAGTGCCCATATGCAATCACTGAAGTCTAGTTTCTCACCTTCAGGGTATTGTGCATTTCTGCCTCTGAAAGTCAAGGCAAGTGTGCTATTATGCCTGTGAAATTTCTTTTTAACAACCAAATCATCTTCTTACTATGCAAAAGAAACTATGAACTTCACTATTTCATCAAGGAAAGTTAAGACAATCTGAGCATGTGCCCACCCAGGGAGAACCTTCTGCTGACACAGATCACAATTTCATGACAATGTTGATATAACCAAAGTTTTA
Organism: Cinclus cinclus; assembly: GCF_963662255.1. Taxonomy (NCBI): domain Eukaryota; kingdom Metazoa; phylum Chordata; class Aves; order Passeriformes; family Cinclidae; genus Cinclus; species Cinclus cinclus. The sequence goes on from NC_085047.1 coordinate 51,549,223, forward strand.
CTTCGTATGTACTTATGCAACTATTAGAAGAGGATTCTGCAAAGACTTCAAACTGGCTTGTGGGAAAGAACTAGGGAAGAACATGCCTAAAAATGTGAGGGAAATGAGGAGAGTACAAAAATTAATTTTCTGTGTGATTCCTTGAATTTAAAAAAAGTGAAGTTATCTAAGTTCTTATTTAAAAATTGACCGTAATTAAATTTCAACAATTAATTACTGAACCCACAACATTTTACCAGAATATATATGGATTGATTTCAGAACTAAAGATTAGTACAAGGAAAGAACCTGAAGTATGTTGCACAAGGTAGACCCTTAAAAAACACAGATTTCTGGGATGTCTCTAATTTCAAGCACTCCATCCAGGATTAAATCAGATGATAGTTTACAGTTCCTATTTTGTGATTATTTTTACAGCAGTTCCTGATGATAAGAATGTGTGCTAATCTAGCTCAGCAACAAGTCTATCAGTATTAATAACAATCAACAGACTAATCAATGCATGCCTGCTGTGTGTGTTTCAACAATATAAATGTCTTGCTATGCAAAAGGTGCAAGATATTAAGATAATTTTTATGAGTGGGCTCTCTGTCCTGGTTGTCACAGACAGCTGAAATATCTTTTGGTCTTAGTGTTCAGGAAGCATAATTATATTTTCAGCATATTAAAATGAATATTGTAATTATGAATTTTCAAATATGTAACTGAATTTCAAATTTATCTTTTTTTACATCTGTTATTTTTCTTAATTCTAATATATATTGATAATATGTACTTTTTGAAAGCAAGAAGCCTCACTCTTTATTTCTGCTAGTTTTATCCTGCAATATGGCTCCAATAATACTGTTTTACACCAGCATGGCTGAGAACAGAATGAGGTCCAGTGACAAAAAAAAAAAAAGGAAAATTTCAGTTCTGCAGCCAACATAATAGACTGTCCAATAATTTAGAGAATCTCATCCATACAGCCTCTTTACTGCACAACAAAGAACCATTGAAGCCTTTACCTCATTGCCAGTGTTTGTATATGAGTGCAAATTCATGTGTTCCTATGAGCACGAAAGAATCAGTGAGATAATACCAGGTCTCAATTTGCCTTCCTACATATATATTTTATTCATATTGCTTAATTAATATCATCATATTTAGCAATAAAGGTCATAACATCTTTGGCAACACTGTCTCTACTAGTCAAGAGTGAGAAGCCAGATTAAGTTTTGAAAAAATGGATTTATACAAAAACCAGTCAAGTCATTGAAGTTGCTTCTTATTCTCTTCTTATTCTCCCCATGGTAGTATCTAATAAGCATTATGGAGTCAACCTGACTGAAAAGAAAGCAAAAATTTTCTTATCAAATATATAAATACTTGGAGCCTTTTCCAAGTTTGGAAAACTTCAGTCTCCTTTCCCTTCACCAGCTGCATGATGTATGTTTACAGAAACCATTTAGGATCCCAGTACTGCTTTGAAAATCTAAACTTTTAATAGATGTCATTTGCTGGGCTTACTAAGAGCAGTAAATGCTGTCTGTAATGATCTTCCCTGGCAAGGAAACTGCCTAAAGGGAGAATATGTGTTCTGTTTGCCACTATTGTTGTGCATACGCCTCCAGAGACACCCCAACAGCCTTCTGACAGCAAACAGATCAGCCAGCCCTTGCAGACAAGGTACTTGTCACAAAACATTTTCTGCAGACTCTCCAAAGAAAGAGAGCCCTCTCTCCATATCCCCTACACCCTGCAGTCGAACCGTAGCAACGATCTGCTCAGAGCAGTCTATAATGGCCTCCATAGCCAAGCCCCATCTCCTTCCCTGGGGACCTGGGACCTGGCTATGGTGCTGGTGGACTGCAGAGCTGTAGGGAGCTGCAGGTAGCCCACAGCAGCCACAGCAGAAAGACCAGGCAGCCTGAGGAGGACCCTTGCTGTGTGTAGTGCAGTGCTCTCAGCAGGTTCCCAAGGATGGACTGCAAATTGTCCCTTAAGTTTCTTTGCTGCTGCAGGTGCTAAGACAAATGTCCTTAGGCATTTCTAACATGTCTGATGTATGGGGCTGTTGTTAGGATGCTGCCTGTGAGTGAGTGATAAGCAGTTTTGTGCTGAGGGTACCTGTTGCCACACTTGGCTGCATCTGAGCTGTGGTGGGCCCATGGTCCTGCCTGCCTACACGTTTCTGGCACCAGTTGCTCCATTATATTTTACCCCTAGGAGCAAACACGAGACCCTGGGCAACATCCCTGCTTCATTGGGGTTACATGGAGCTTGAGTTAGGGAGAGCTTTTGCAGCAGCAGCTCTGGTGGCTGGGAAAGGTGAGTTGCCCCACTGAGTTAGTAAGGTGACCTGGAGTGACTTGTGCAGTGGGAACTGTGCTGCCAGCACTGAGCAGCTGCTGTCAAGTTCCCTGCTGTGACACTGAGAAGAGTCAGTTCTCTACATGTAATTGATGATTTTGAAAAGTGACAGATATATTGATGCCCCAAGAGCCTACAGCCTCTGAGGATGTTCATAGTTTACCTAATAATATCCTGAGTTGCTAAGACAGATGTAGTTGCTGCTGACAACAGGGAAAGAAATGGATCCAATGATGAATGTAGTAACACTTCCCCATATTGGACAAAGGCAGCTTCTATGCACCGTGGAATAGCACTTTTTTGTCCTAAAGGATCTAATGCATTCTTTCTGTACATTGTGTCGTTTGCTGATGTTTTGCTGAAAAACTAGCCTCCTATTACCAAGTTTCTAACTGATAGCATTCTTACCTCTTACCATGTATTTTAAGCAGACTTTGTGGCAGATTTGCATTATGATAACTGGCTTGAGTGAAAGATACTGTCTGAACTTGGATCCCACCTAGTCAGCTTTTCTTCATACTGTGATCAGTATATCAGCATGACTGTGGCACCTGTGTGAGACTGATAATATCTGCAACACCTTATCTAATATATGTAGTGCCCCTGAGGCTCTGTGGTGTTTGCCATGATGTTTCTTTGAAGAACTCTCTAATTTTTTTTTTCAGTAAGAGTCATTAATACCAGGAGTGATTAATTAATACACTGTTCAGTGAAGCTGCTTTGACTGCATTGATATGCTCCTTTGTGCTTCATTTTGTTCGATATTCACAAACAATGTTTGCAGTGTGCTCTCTTCCTGCCAGGCAGTAAACTGCATGACTCTCTTTGTTTCTGCTGGTTTACCTGCACTAGCTCTAGAAAGATCTCTTTTGCAATTACTTTTTTTCCTTTATTAAATTAAATGCTGTCATTAAAAGATTTCTGTGACACCAAGTTTTGATGAGAAAGAATTAGGTGCACATCCTTACAGCCCTGGCTACCACTGCATTTAAATGCAATTTACGCATCTCTGCCTTGACAGCAGTGCAGCACTGTGTAATTCCTGTCAGCTCAAAATCAATAGGCACCTTGCAGCTAACCTGAAAGCTTCCCAGGCACTAGAGTTACACTCTGTCCATGCTAACTTGGAACCTCAGAGAAGCTGCTATCACTGCACAAGTTATGCACAACAGGCTTTCAGCTGGAGCAATCATCCAGGGGTCAGGGAGCAGAAACACAGGGCCTGTTACTTGAACAGAAATCTTGCAGTTATGCTCTTTCCTCGCTGTTTTTCTTTTAAACATGTGTATCTTGCATGCCAAGCTGAGGCTTGCTAGGGAAATATTCTTATCTTCTTTCCCTCCCACCACACCCCACAGGAAGGGTCTGTAATGTGCTCTATGGGGCAACCTCTGGGAATATGGGCCTGAGACCTTGTTGTCATTCCAAGGAGATTGGAAATCCAGGTTACCCCTTCGTGAAGCACTGCTTTAATGTCATTGTCTATCATAAAAAATGCCTTCAGCACAGCTATCAGGCAGCCTTAAAAAGACAGGAGTACATCCCACTTGGGCAGTTGTGTGAAAAGACTAAATATTTTTAGCCTGGAAGAGAAACCAAAATTGCAGAGAGGGTGAGAAGGCTTCTGCCTGATCTCTCTAGGGTTTTTGACTATCCCTGTGTGGTATCCAGGGCCAGTTTTAATGGACAGTATCTCTTTACAAACTCCTAGATGATCTAGACAGTTAAAGTGGTTTGTGTCGCCCAACTCTTGGAAAGCAGAGGTAGGTGACTAAACCCTCAAGTTTCGTATAGCTCTAAAAATCCCATTCAAAGTCAACCATCTTGCACAACTTCTTTCCTTACATTCATTTCCCCACCACATCCAGAGCACTCTCCGCCAGGTGCAGAGATATTGAGAGAGGTCAGCACTATAGTGGATTCTGTATGTTTTTCTGGGACTTCTGCATAGGACAATAATTGTCCTGATGGCACCTCTGACCCGAAGAATTCTATTTCAAACCAAATTTTTGTTTTCATTTAATACCTCAGAGAGTAATAAATTCCTTACCACAGCCAGCCAGGCTCTCAACGTGCTGAATTCTACAGCTTCAGAGGCAATTTCACCATGTCTTTTAAAGAATCCAAATATATTAGCAGTAATTGAAACTTAATCATATATTCTATAGTGATATTCTCATTTGCTGAAAGTCAAAAGACTGCAAAAATTCCTCATTAAAATGATTTTTATAAGGCTTAGTACCACAAATTCTTCACTCAAGCTAAAAAGACAACTACCCACTCCTTCTCAACGATGGATGAAACCAATATACATTGCCAAAAAACTTTGCTTAAACAATTTTTGAAGCAGGAGGGCAATTTTACCATTTTTGGATGAAGTTAGATAAAAGTATGTTTCTAACAGAAGTTTCATCCAACTTTCTCCATCTCCTGGTGCATTCTTGGAAGATTTTCAGAACTTTTAAAAACTCCAGTGATTGTCTGTGCAATTTGCACTTCTGATTCCTTTATAAAGAAAATGTGGTAATGTTCTTGACACTGAGGACATAGCTTGGCTCTTACCAGGAGGTCAAGTTTTGATTATGTGATATTGTCCTGTAAAATTGCCACCCGCTAAGGATAGAATTCAGCTCCAGACTCTTGAACTTTGAGTCTGGTACAATGACCATTAGCAGAGTTTTGTGGCTATTTGGGGTGCTCTCAGATGCAGGAGCTGGTCTCCATCTGCAGTTCTAGTGGGCACAGTTCTCTGCCATAGTCTCCAGCCCTGTGTGAATCTTGGATGCACTAGGCTATTTCACACTGCAAAAGATATAAGCTGTGCGTCTGAACTGGTGCAGCTTAGTTACCAAGTGATTTCATCATAAAATATACATCTTCACTGGGTCAACCAAATACTTTCACTGACTCTTAATCCAAACAATTCCTTTTAAATGTTACTTTAATCTGGAAGATTATCATCACCCAAATGATTAGCATCAAGAGAAATAGAAGAAAATTTCTGTATGTAAATACCTAAAAATTTTGAGTTCTGTCTGCCATGAGCTCATGAGTCTTTTCCATATTAGTGGCTACATATCCTACAGCTTTGTACACAGGCACATAGACATGGGTGCACATCTGGGATCTGAGAAGAGATGCTGCCGATAAAGACTTTTTATTTGGTGTGTAACAAGCTGTACATTTCTACTGTTTATCTTCAATAAACTATGTTGATAACACTTTGTCTCTTATACATGCCTTACTTACTGCCAGTATAATGGATTAAAGCAGAAATAGGTGGTATTCCTGATTAAGAAAGGTCTGGTAGTTTCTGAACAAACTTTTGATGGAACGCATGGCTTCCCATTCTTTGCAATCCTTATACTTGAAAACAGACAAATTTTAACTTTCTGATGCTTTCCATAGGGTTTATAACTTTCTATCTAACTGACCATATAGGCGTCCTATTTATTTCATTGTTAATCCAGGGCAGCATAGACTAGGTAAAACCGGCAACAGAATCTAATAGAGGATAATATGAAAATTGGGTGATGTAAATCAGGCACTCATATGTATTTTGCTCTACCTTACTGCAACTGATAGGATCAGAATCACAGAATGGTTTGGGTTGGAAGGGTCTTCAAAGATCATCTAGTTCCAACCCTGCTACCATGGGCAAGGAAGCTACCACTAGGCCAGGTTGCTCAGAGCCCCATCCAGCCTGGCCTTGAACACCTGCAGGAATGCGCATCCACAACTTCTCTGGGCAACCTGTGCCAGTGCCTTGCCACACACAGAGAAAATAACTTTTTCCTAATATCTCATCTACACTTACTGTTCTTCAGCTTAAATGCCATAAATCATATCACAGTACAATTTCAAGACTTATCACAGGATTCCACAAAAATAAGTGTTTCAGGTGTTCCCGTGTTTCAGGTGTGCAAAGGTGTCTGAAAATACTGTGGGTAAATATACAGTTAGAAGGAATCAGTCTTGAAGACGAAGAGTAAAGATTTTTTTTTCCTTTGATGGCAAACCTTTCACTGATCTCAGTGAGGAAAGAACTTTTCTCCAAGGAGTCCCATGTTCCTGGACAGACACTATAGCACTTGAGCTAAGCTGCTGTTAGCAAGTTCCTATTGAAACAGGCTCCTTGCAAGGATGAGAAATATGTACTTGGAGAACAAATTAGGAGTCATAGCAACTGCCTAAAAACACCAGCACACCCACTACATGAATATAACCACCTCAGTGGTATGCTCCCATCATTCAATCTCTGTTTGATAAATCTGCACACAGAACAGCCAAGGGACATTTACAGATTGTTGGGAGGGAGAACGTGGGAGAAGCCATGGCCAAATGCAGTAAATTTCTTGTTACCTATCCATCAAATTCCTCTAATTCTACTAAAATCAAAACTCCAACTATTGCTAGCCTTGGCATTTATGACCCCTGAAAGCAAACCACACAACTCACAGTTGGCTCAATTCTAACACTAGATATATAGGTGGGAATTTGCTGCTTAATTCACCTGAACAGAGCCTGAGCTCCACTTCAGCAAGTAATGGTGTTTCCCTGTATTTATATAGATGCATGTATTTAGTAATTAATTTTCTCTGTATTTATAAGTTTCTACCCTTTCTAAAAAATGTAAAATTGATTTTTTTTTTGGTCAAATGAGTTAAAAAAATGGTATTAGAGATATAATTAAGAACCTTTAGCTCTGGAAGTGAGATTTCCCATTTAGTCAGCCAGAAATATTTTATAAAGAGATCTTACAAAATAACTACCCTCACTCAATAAATCAGGAAAGTGAAGCATGGAAAGGGAAAATGATCTCTCTCTGGCAATTGTGTTTCAGGTCACTGGCAGAGCTGGAAGCCAAATTTTCCAAGTTTTAATCTGGCATTAGCTCAGATGGATTATGCCTCTCTCCAAGTATAGACAGGTGTAAGGGCTAACCTGAACAGCTCTACTAACCACCTGTCCTATCTACAATACCAATCTGATATTGAGATAAAAGGCTTTCAGTAACTTTCAATGGTCATTTGATGTTCTCAGAAACCTTTTCAGTGCTTCTATTAGTCCTCTATGGTTCCCACTCCCCACCAAGAAGATGCCAGCTTCCAAAGACTAGATTTCATAACCAGCTGTCAGCAGCTATACCAAAAGTGTGAACTCCTCACAGTACATGTCATATCATCCCTGAGTGTTTCTCAGGGTATTGGTGGCAGGATCTGCCTCTTTCCATGCTCCCTCCAGGTAAGGTGATGTGGCCATTCTGCTTGCCCTTTGAGGCCAGAACTGTGGGGTTGGTTCAGCTCAGTACTTAAATCCCTAATGGTAACTCTTGTATGAAATCATCTCACCTAATTTTAGACACCTAAAAGGAAGTTGTTTCATTGCAAGTTCTGTTATCAAGTCTTCTTGTGCAGTCAATGAATACAGACAGAAATTTCCAGAGGACAGTTAAATCCAAAGGTTGGAGTACAGAAGATGTGTGACAAATAAATCCCTCTGGAGGTGCCTGTCTCTTTCTATAGGTTAAAGGCAGAACATACTTAGTAGAATAGACAAGATGCCTTATATTTAGATAGCTGTCATTAGGTGAGGTAAAAATCTACCTTTAATAGCTTCACACCCTCTTTTTTTCCATCTGTTAACTGCGATAGATAACTGGATAATGCAGACATCAGTGGAATGCCAGGTGTCCACATTTATTATCTGCAATTATGGGGAGATTGTTGAATGCATAACTCTGTGGAAGTGCGAAGAAATCATTATTCACAACTGTGACAGATGGCAGAACGATTTTGGGCACAGTTTACCATAAATATTCCACCTATTATATCTTGCTAGAAGGTGTAACTAGGCAATAAGGAGGTAGGAGGACTCCTTATATTGTCCTGAGTACAGGACAGAGGGTTCAGTAGCTGGTACCCCAGGAAAAAGGAGACTGATCTAGCCTTTCCCATGAGCAGATGGATAGGCTTGGCCAGGAGCAGCTCCCAGAGTGCTGTGTGGGGCGACAGAGGAGTTAGAGATACTCTCAGTAAAGGATGGCTGCAGTGGCACATCACATAGTCTCCCAAGAAGAATAAAGGACTGCTTTGTAGAGCAGAATACAGGCCAGAAGCGATACCTCTGGCTTTCTTGGGGAGTTACAGTAGCCCTTTCCTGGGGACTTAGGGTGGCCCAGAAAGTTGTTGAAAATCACTAGATTAGAAAGCCAGATTGGAAGATGCCTCTTGGAAGGGCATGGTAGGGAGCAACATCTATCTTACCTTGTTATGAGGTTTTTTTTTGTTCTGATAAATCTGGCTTTCGAACCATTGTAGTCTTCAGATGTTTTTCATTGTTCATGCTGTAAAGAAAAGGAAAGGTAATTTCATACCTGCCTTATACAGGGTCAGGCCACAACCACCTACTTTGTTCTCATGCTATTCACACTGGCCAGTGTGGATCCCTCCTACAACTGGGTACAGCATCTGATTCAATTTTAGTGGAGACCCACATGAAATAAGTATTTGGTCCTTTGTGAGGGGCCTGGAGTCTCTATGTGAACTCACAATTTGTTTGACAAATTTCCTTACTTACAATTTGATTTTACAAATGTAAAGTTGCATTTCAAAGTAACCAGAGTGCTGTTGAAATAAGGTAGCTCCAGAGCTGAACAAGCTACAGAGGCAGCTACTGCAGAGTAAAGCATTTGCTGCAGATCAATACTGTCACTAACTCACAATAGCTTCTTCAGGAATGCATGACTGATGGGCCCATATGTGTCTTGAAGCTGATGGAACTGGAATGCCTTAGGCCAGCAGGGAATTTGGAACATCACCAGAAGTTAATATGAGTTACCTCGAAATAAGAGAGTATTTTTGTAAACAAAAAGGTTCTTTGAAGCCAAAATACAGGCAGAAGGCCACTTTTCCTGTTCTGCCATACCTAGCTCAAACCATTTTGACCTTGGCAAAAATAATAGAAAAATTAGTATTTGTGAGATTTTAGCAGCAGAAATAGACATCAGAGCAGTTGGAAATGTACTCCATGAAAAGTTTTACAGATAAGAAGAGGGCCAGGACAGGGCACAAACTTAATAAAAATGCATTTTTAAAATTTACTTGACCTGTGTTCTGGTTTAGGGGGTATGATGTGCTGAAATGAGACAACTCTTTGACAGAGATTTTGGCAGATTTTTTCACTCTGCTTCTGCACTGCGTATTTATTTCCATGGAATTTTTCAGCCTGGGGATTGTTTGTACGCAGTGTAAAGCAGAGAATAAGCCTCTCCATTGTACCAACCCCACCCTCTAAACTTCTTATAAACTTGATGAATAAAGTAGATTTGCACTGTTCTCTCGTCTAGAATTTTCTAGGCAAAAAAATATCATTCCTGCTCTTCTACCTGTACTGAATTCAGTTCACTTTATCTCACAGGGATAGCCCACCATTTGCACCAAAAATATATGGAAACTCACTGCTCACACTTCTGTTGCAAATGTCAGCATAATGTGCAGTGTTTGCTTACAGCTCCCATGAGCAATTGTACTGAGGCACGCGCTGGTGTTAAGAATTATTTGGGTGTTCATAACAATTTATTTTATTGAGCTGATGTCCTGTCACACACACAGCAGTCTGCGGTACTGTGAAAATTTAGAGAAAAGGGTTACTGTAGAAAAACTTTGTTGTTATTTTTTTTTTTAATTATTACTTTTTACTACAAGATCATCAAACAGGGCAATTGATGTAAATTTAAATTATGTGTCTGATAATTTTTTTAGCAGCAGATGATTGCCCCTAAGAATTACTTAAGAGAATTTCCATAAGAAACATCTTAAGATCATGAGCACTAAGAGCAGAGTACAGCTTGCATTACCAAACATTTGCTTTCTGAAGATAGATAATAAGACATCGATTTTTTCTTACCTATAAGCATCTGAAAACTTGGAATTGGCTTCTGAAAATAGTTTTTTTACTTATAGGATCTTAAAACCTCTAAAAGATTATTCTAAAATCAAGCTGAATATATGCACAGATTTAAAACATGATAATTTATACAGATCTGAACCATTCAATTAATATCATACTCAAAATGGTTTCCTCTGATAGGAGCTGCCTACCATCTGTCAAGTCACCTATTTCTATTGCCAATGATCTTAAGTTCATAGTTTATGCTAGAGTGGTTGAGATTCTTAATCATAAATATCATCTGTTCTTTTCCCTCCCTGTCCTCTCCCCCTTAACTTGGGTCATAACATTTAAGGGGCTTTCTTGATCAGCAGTTTCTGAAAGCAAGACCACAGGAAGAAAGCAAGCCCAGCCTGGGAAGGAGGAAAGGGGCAGTTGTTATTGTTGTCTGCTGGCTTACAGTAATTTTTCATTGACCACAGCACGATTAGATTGTGTGTATTTTCCTTGCATTTGATACGCAGCCACAATTAGAAAGGATGGTGGCTACAGCTTTGGGTCATCTATTCACTTCCTTTGTTCATGTCAGTGTTTTTCACACAGAAAAAACCTTTTAATTTTCATAAAAGGGTCAGGTCCCTGAGGAAGTGTAAAAGACATCTGAATCAGCAATATTTGCTTCAGTAACTCCCAGAAGTTTCCTTACTTACATAGTTCCTTATGGCCAATCCTTGCATCTGGAGCTCTCATATCCTGAGAATAGCATATTGTTCCAGACAAAAATCTATGTTTAAATGAAATTAAGAACCATATCAAACAAACAAGGAAGAATGGATCTTCACATTGCCTTGCTAGGGCATTCCGGAGATGTACAAGCTAGAAAGACAAAAATTTGCTATCTTGTTTAATTTAGCAAATAATTTGCATTTTATGTATTTCTGGTACTTACACACCTTATATATTTCTTTTTCTGGCTGTTGTTTTCCATGGCTAATTCCCTTCCCCCATCTTTGCAAACATGCAGTTTTGCTAAGGCTCTGCCACCAGGAAGAAAGTGCAGAAGGGAGAGGTGAGGCCCATTGTCTCCTAATCCCTCCTTCTGCATAGATGCTGAACACGTACTTCATGCTTCATAGCAGAATGGGACACCAGAAATTTATCTCTCAGTTCTTGCTGCTGGTGCTGGAGTTCACTGGGTCTTATGTTCAGGCTGAAAGTGCAGATGTGTTGGCTCTGTGATGCTCATAAAATCTAGATGGTGCAGAATCTCCAGGGGCTGCAGAGGAGTCAGTGAGCACCTGTTACCTGAGAGTCATTGTGCTTGCATGAACAGCATGAATGGTAAGAGCTTCTCATGAGTCATTCCACCCCCATTTACTGTCTCACTCTGTAAAGTGGGTTTAGACTGAATGCATCAACTCAGGCTTTGTATTCCCATAAAATATATTAGGGAATAACAATTAATTAATTATTGACTTTTTAACTATATGTTCCAGGGCTGTTCTATTTCTCTTTGCCTTTTTCATTGTGAGTAGATATCTGTCTATATGCGAGTTGGAGTGAAATTCAGCATAGAAAACAAAATGTTTTTATCAGCTGGGTAGTAGTGAGGGTACTACTACTTTTGCACCACCAGCTGTTTACTACATGAATGATTTATGAAAGTGTGACTGTCTGACTTCATATTAGGTTCTACTATTTCAGCACTCCTATTAGCAGGGACATTAGCAAAAATTATCATTCTCCTGCATTTGAACAAGAATTTAGAAGCTTATCTTATTCTTGTAAAGCAAACAACAACAAAAACTCAAGTAGATGGCATTAAGAACATGATACAGTGATGAACTGAATTCCCACAACTCCCACTGAGGCAATGGAGTGACGGCACTCTGCACTTCTTGGGATGGGGAAATCTAGTTCACTCAGTACTCAGATGAATTATAAATACACAGTTGACTTTACAACTAGGTCTTGATGAAGACTATATAGTGATGGAACAATCATAGAAGAATCAGAGTGGATGCTTAAATTCATTAATATTCAGTTCAGATGCAAAAATGAACTCACATGGTATGATTTCCTAAACAGCTTGGAATCTGTTTTGAAGTGTTTTGCCATTTCCATGCCATACTACATTTCCAGGAAGAAATAGAGCCTGTATTCTACAGTAATTTCTTCAGTGTCACATAGTTTATTTACGTAAAATATGTATTGAAGTGCCAAAGATAGATTCAAGTTCACTAGCGATGGGATTTAAATTCTGAAGAACCAAGAGATAAGAAGAGATAAAGCAGCTGTTTTATCATGAAATGTGAATTCCCATGGCTAAACCATAAATGCCTTATTACTTTGCTGTTCTGACACTAAGGAATTGAAGTGTAATTAAACGTGATTTGTTTTCCATTGCAAAGGCTGCTATTTAATTTTATATCTACTTTGTTACCAAAGTTAACATCATCATAATAATATAAGTTAAATTCCATAGATAGCAGGTCTTTAACCTAATTCTCCACAAAAACTAAAATAATTTCATGGTATGCCATTACAGCAAGGAAAGTGCATGTTATGATTTCCATGACATAGATCTCAAAATGAAATGAAGAATTTTATCTTCATGAACAACCATATGCTACCATCACATTAATATTTTCTCTCCTCTGACTTTGAAAACTGGGCTCTGGTAATTAGAAATGCCTCTATAAAGTCACTGGTAATCCACAGCTCCCTTGGAGCTTGTGAGTGTGTTCATTGCAGTGACAGCCATTCCATGAGACCACTGGGTGAATCTGCAGCAGTATGTGCTATTATGAGGAAATAACTGCAGCTGAGGATCATCTCCCCATAGCTCTTTAGGCCCCTAAAGCTAATACTGGCATTTCCAAATCTGCAGCCAAATTTCTGCTCTTCCTAAGAGTGAGTAGGTTTCCTTCCTTGAGTGCCTCTAAAGCTGACTAAAACAGCAAAGCTGTTTGGCTGCTGGCTAATAGCTCAGAGAACAAGGTCAAGCTGAGCTCAGAAAATTCCCAGAAGTGAAGTTATTAGGAAAATGTAAATTTTCTACAGATGGGAAAATAGCTAGGGTTTTACAGTCTTCCTCTCTTGACCCTTTTTACTCCCATTTCCGATGGCATATGCTAGGAATATGGATTGTACCTGTCCAGGAGCAGGGGAGAGTTGGTAAACGCTTCTCCATGTCTGGCTGAGAGGGGAAGCCAATGTCATCCATGGGGGATACAGCAGGAGGTACAGAGCTGTGTATGTCTAAGAGTGCATATCAGCAAGGCAAAGTCTGGGCTCACAGGAGTGCCACAGGTTGGGCCAGCCTGCTGTCACTGGGTTGGTCACGTCCTACGCCCCCTGATGACATCTCTGAGGTCATGAGGAAGAGGGGAAATATGTCATAGTTTTATCTAAATATATCTTCTACCTTTCTGTCTTATCTGTCCCAAGCTTCATGCTCTAGCTATGTCCACCTGTTCTTGTTTGCCTTAGCCACCCTGGACACTTTCAGGAAAGGACTGCACATGGCACTTAGTTTTATGGTTTTGTTGACAGTGTGGAGATCAGTCAAAGGACACACTTGATGATCTTGGAGGCCTTTTCCAACTTAAATGATTCTGTTACTGTGTCCTAATTGGCAGAAGAGGAACACTGCAACATCATCGCAATGGCCACGGAGAAAGTGCCACATGTTCTTTGGCTGCCACGGTTTCAGCCATCAAAGAAAATTATTTTATGTGTGACCAAAGTTACTGGGTTTTGGTCAAGCACTGTGAGAAGATGACCCCTTTCAATAAGGTGGCTCCACCATTTTCCTCACTTAGGCTGCTGCTTTGTCTTCCCCTCTCCTTGGCATTCTGCTCCTGCCAGGTGGCTCCCTGCAGCATTTAAAAGTGCAAGGGCAGCCTGACAGCTTGGCTGGTGGCTCTGAGCACTGAGAGCCTGGGAAGTGCAAGGCATAGCAAAGCAGGAGCTAGGCAGGAGGTAGGAATAAAGCAGTATCCCTGTGTCAAAATAAAAGTTGTCTGTCTTGTTCAGCAAAGAAAACAAAACAGTATCCCTGTGGAGAAACAAAGAAATTTCCCCATGTCAAAATAGGAACCACCTGACTTGTTAAGTCTGGTATCTCTATGAAATACTGAATGCCCTTAAGTCCCAAAGAACTGTCTCCACACAGCTTTTGCCCTGTAAAGTTACCAAGATATGGCTTTATCTTGTTTGTTTGTTTGTATGTTTGTTTGTTTGTTTGTTTGTTTTGGGTTTTTGTGTTTATTTTGTTTTGTTTTGTTTGTTTTATTTTGTTTGTTCTGTTTAGTTTGGTTTTTTTCACATTGTTATTGCTTATTTTCAGAACAAGAGCAACCAGTACAAGTCAATAAGGATTGTCTTAATTTGCGAGTTGACTTGTTGGAAACCTGTTAAAAGTGTTCTTATTTATTGTTGGGGAAAAAAAAATTCTCATGTAGAATTTAGATGGAAAAATTGGTCAGCAGATGTTTATTTATGTCTGGAGCAGGGTAGCAGTTTTATAATAGAAATATAGATTGGACTGTTATCACATTGATTTTGGTAAATATTGCTATCCTCTTCTCTATGTGTGTGTGTGTGCAGGTTAATTAAAAAGTTCAGAACCTTTCCTGTGAAAATTCATCTTTTTAAAAATGTAGATTTGAATTTAGAAGCTTAATGAAATCTACAGAAAACTTAGAATGTCTTCTGTTCAAAGTCAGAAGGCAGAAGGACTGATACTAGACTCTGTTTTCTGACCTTTTCTTGAGCAAATGACTTTCTTGGATATGCAATGCAATTATTAACTCCATAGGTAGTAATTACATCCATATGATATTTATTGCACACTGAAAAAAAAAAAAGAACATTAAAATTCCATAGTCGAGTTTTCAACAAATAAACAACACCAGCATGAGTGCTACTTGTGTTTTACTTCCAAAGCCCAGAGCAATGTTATTCAGAGAACCAGCATCCTGCAGGATAAAGCTTTAGGAATTATTGCAGAGGCCTCCACCACTCCAGCTCAAGGAGCAGCTCATACCAATAGCAGGTGGTCATTTTTACAGGGATAAGCAGAATATAGGATGGTAGAGTTTCCCACTGAGAAACCAGCTAGCACTGGAGGAGTGGCCAATGCCAGGAGCCTCGAGCTCCACTCACAGCTCTGGAGAGGAGTGTGCACAACTGTATCTGCCTTTCTCATACCTGTGTGACCATCTGTGCACAGACACACCTCAGTCCTGCCTTCTGCATACCCCCTTCTCAGCCTCAATCTCTGTGTTCATATAATATAAGTCTACTGGCTTGGGTTTCACACCCAGAAAGTCGATTTCCTTCACTGATATTTTCAGGCCTCTAGTTTCTTTCCTCCACTGTACTTATCCATAACCCAATGACACTTCTCTATTTTTGCCAGTCTCTTTTCCCCACTTTGCCTTGTAGTCATCCATGCCTCACAGAATCCTTGTCCTAATCTCTGAATTGTGACTACTGCATAAATTTCTGACATCACCAGTTCTCCTACAGCTTGTGACAGGTTTTCAAAGGCTGCCTACCACTCCAAAAAAATTAAACTTCCTACCAGCTTCTATACCATTTTCTTTTAAAATCTGGCATGAGAAAGAGGCATACATTTTATGAAATATGCTGGCTTGTAGACCTCTCCTCTAGTAAACAAATTCAACACAATTTTCCGATAGAAGCATACAGATAGGCATGTTTTATCACTTCAGTAATGTGATTCAAATATGATTTTGTTGGTTAGGAATGTGACACAGTACCTGTCATATCTACTGGCTGGACCACTGGGCTGAGGCTTGATCCTTGTCTTCACTGTCAAAAATATATCTGCATTTGGCATAAAAGTCACACAAATAAAATACAGAAAGACTTCTTGAGAGTCAGGGATCCTTATTTTGCCTCTTATAGAAATGGTTCCAGCCCCTACACTATAAAATAAAACTATTTTCTCTGTACATGTTGCCCAATGTACCTGGTACTTTTCTCTATGGTCACAGAAGTGGTATCAGACTATCACATGAGATGGAATTCTCCTATTTTGCAGCAAACTTATGAGCTAAGCCACCTGAGTGTCAATATTAGACCTTTACTGCAAATTTTCCTGTGACTAAGATAGCTTCACAAATCTCCGAACGGCTGTTAGTTGGAGCAAAGATGAGTTAAACACTTCCAACCTTCCTAGCAATTCTTTTTTATATAAAACACAACGATGAGCAAGACAAAGATGTTGTAATCACACTACAAAGTGCCTGCTGCAGAACTTAGAAGGTGTAAGTTTCTCAGGATAGTCTTGTGACTTCCCTCAAGAATATTCCTGAGGATTCACTGGGAGTCACGAGAGTGCAGCAGTTGATACAATAGGAAAACTGGGGTAGCGCCCTGAAACAACTTCCAAGAAACCCTTCTGACAGTGCTCATGACCCAATGGTGGGTGAATGCCTGCACCAGTAGGAATATCTGAACTATAGCCGTGCAGGGATGCTGCAGGGCTTCCTGCTTTTTCAGAGAAGCATTTCACATACAGACAGCCCTGGCACCCTGACCCATCTCTCACATCTCGGTACAAGCAAGCTATGTCTGTGCTGGCATTTCTGAGAGCAATTCCTGTGTCTGGAAACTGGCATTTCCAGAAGGAATTCTTGGCTTCTCTGCAGTAGTGGATCCTGGAGACTTTCTCCTGTCCTATCCATCATTAGGGTGTGGTTGGTCCACATGCACAGAGATGCTTGCACAGGTTTCCCTGAAATAGGCCCCTCGGGAAGTGGGGACACACTTCAGCATTTCTCCAGTCATAATGACATCCATCAGCCTGGATCTGTGTCCATGTCCACTCAAGGCTGTGCTGGTGGGTGTATGGTTGCAACATTTACCCCAGTGATTTGTTTTTTATGCTGCAGTGATCTCCTCTTCTGGTCCTGCTTTATAAATAATGGCACTTATGACACACAGCAGAAAGAAATCTGTCCTTAGGGATTCCAGTCATTCAGGATTCAGAGACTTAAGAAGGCTACAAACACCACTAGATCCCAGGGTGTTCATGGTGTGGGTAAGTTGGGGATGAGAAGGTGGGAAATTTTCCAAATTCTTCATTAGACACAAGGGTCTGAGGTGAAAGAACCTTGTGGGAATTAAAGAACTGGGGACAGGTGGAAAAGTCCACCTTGGGCTGATCTCACTGTGATGATACTCAGAATAGCTCCAGAAAAGCATTTACCTGTTTCCCCCTAAACTTTACCAAGCTTTCCAATAAAGCACATCAAAACTATCACAGGTCTGGTTTTTATATTAGCCAAATTATATCCTCATTTTGTTTGAGGTTTTGTTTTTTTGTTAAAAATATCTAACTAAAAATCTAAATAAATCAAATGTGAAGAAGTGAAATGTTTCTACATATGAATTTTCAGAACATTTATCCAGTTTGAAAATTTTGATATGACAACTATAGCTAAGACATAAACAAAAGAATATAGCTTTTTTAATGTCATGGCTAAAGTGCACTGGGGAGATAACTCATATTTTGCGGAAGTTAATATTAGGAAATTGTGCTATAACCTTATCACAGTGTTCAAGTGTGAATTAAAAGTATCTGAATGGTATATTGATCTTAAATTCTTCCACTTTTTAACCTATTTCAATGATCAGTTATTAGGACAAGGTAATAAAATTGCAAAGATCTAATCTTTTGTTAGTAAATTATATTGTCCATATGACATACCTTATAATTGTATTAACAAAATTCTTTCCAGTAGTTATGAATTCACTAGAGAAACTCCTTACTTAGAAATTTTATTGGTTTCAAAGCAGAAATCTTCTGGACACCGTTGTAGCTTAACTGCTCTCAAGAAGGTGAAGACAGAACTTCCACTGCCTTCAGCAAGCATTAATCCACCCTTTCTTGCTGTTCCTACAAGACACTAAGGTTTCCAACAGGCAACCTTCTATATCTGTCTGCCCTAGGAACAGTTGCAGTCACTCTGAAATGCCTTGCACTTCATTGTTGCTAGATCTTGGATTCCTGTGAAAATAAGTAAATATTATACCTGCAGCATATGCCTACTGCTGGTGATCTGAGTACCCTGAAGGGATGATTCTGTAAAAGCAAAAATAAAATTAATATTTTACTCTTCTAAATAAAAGTTCTGAAAGAAATGTATCCATTTCACAACAGTAAAAAAAAAAAGTAATTTTGTCTGAAAAAAGTCTAGGAAAACAAGTATGTACAGGCCATGTATTCTTATGGTCTAACAGATAAAAACTGCAGATTTTGAGACAGAATTTTGTTAGAAGACACCAATTCTTTTATGCCCATACCAGTCAAACAGCCAGTCTGCCTTCTTATTGCAATTTATATTGAAGGTTGTAAGTTTTCATAATTTTCTTTGTGAAACAAGATCGTTAATACCAACCATTTAGTTAAGCAGTGGCACTGGTTTTGCACTGGTTGACAAGAGCCTTTGTATAGACAAGGTCTCATGCATATTTCAATGGCAGGAATAGCGATTTCCTTGTTTGGCAGCTCCCAAGTGTCATTTTGCTGCAGTACCTATGTTAGGAATGGATACACTTTTTGTTAATGTCCAGGAGGTTTTCCAATTAACTTAGTCGAAGGTGACAGGACTTAAATGAGTTATCACCTGCTTTTATGTATATTTAAAATTTGACTGCTTGATTATTTTAGCACTTCTGCTGGGTTGTTAGCATAACTTAGGCTTTTTTTGCTAACTTACCCAAAGTGACCTATACAGTTCCAGTTTTATATGCAGCTTGCACTTAATCTGATATCAGTGGCAGCTTGATTCCACAAAAGCATTGTATATCTGTTCCTACATATCTGCTCTAATCCCCATTTGGTCAATCAGATTCTTCTGTTTTAATGAGAGAATAATTTTACTTAGGTAAAATTCTAAGACTGAATTAGTCTTTTCACTTCAACAAAAAACCCCAACATTATATTTGGGTAGAAATAAATATAACCACTAATTGTAATTGATAAATATTAAATACATATAATTAAATTATTTATGATTGCAAAGGAATAAGTACTTTTTGTCAACTATTAATTACATTTTGAAAAAATCTCTGATTTTCCTAAAACAACATCTGCCTTAGTGATGGGTTTTGGAGTTTCTTAAGTATTTGTAATGTGTCCATGTGCTCTTCAGAAATAATAATTTGATATGTTTGTAAAGATAATTGCTTTTATGAACTTATATCAAATGTTTCTCATTTTTCTACCCAACAGAGAAAGTATCTAAGCTGTTTCCTTTCTTACTCAGTTTATTTCTATCAATTATTTATTTCATGCCAGTTTTTCTAACCTAATCAATTTTCACACATATTTTCCACAGTCAGGCTTGAAAATCCAGTTAGCTGAGGTTATGACTCCAGTTATACATAATAAGGGAACCTGATATGCTGTGATTATTTTATCAAATGCCTACTGAATACTGAGGAAAATTCTCTGCATCTGATTTCTGTGCAATTTAAAAGTCAGCCACACTGGGCATTTGATATTAATAATGCTTTTTGAAGCCAGGCCTTTCTTTTTCATCTGTTGCATGCCAGGGACCGGTTTTGTTTTCAGTTGCCAAAACAAATATCCCAGTTTTGTGTCCTGGTGATTAACACAATGAGCAAAGGCTAAACAACCTGGATTAGGAATATTTGAGGACACCAGCTGAAGGCAGTAGCTCAACAGCCAGCTGCCAGGCAGGACATTAGCCTCAATGCAAAAATGCTATAGCTTTTCATTTGATGGGCTGAAATCCATGGTGAAGACCCAGCCACCTCTGTCTGGGGAGTGCAGCTCCCTTGATGGATGCCAGGCACATACGGCCACAGTTTCTTCCCTGCAGAGATGATGGTTCCTAAAGAGGATCCAGAAAAGAGCCAGGTTTGTCTCATTCCGTGTCCAGAGAGGAACCAGAGTGACCATGGTTCTCAGATAACAGCGAGTATGCCTGGACATGATTATGCTCCCAAAAAAACATTCAGTTTCTTTGGAAAAAAGGTGAAGGAGGACATGATGATGAGACCCCTTTCATGCAGTGCTGCAGTAACCAAAGTATGCTTTGGGGGCTTGGGATAGCCATCTCAGAAGACACACTGCCACCATGGCTTTTCCTTGATTTTAACCTGCAGGTAATTGTGGCTAGCTATTCTCACCTTCAGAGAAGTCTCTAGTTTGATGTAACTCCGCATGTTAAAGCAAGTTGGAAAAGTAAGGTGATAATGTAACAGTTCTTAGGCTCACAGGGAAACTCTTTTCTCTGTTTCTCTTTTAGGGTGTCTATGGGAAAAGATGCTTAGTAAGACCTACAGCTATCTATCTATGCAATGGTGACCTCATATGTCAAGATAAGCTCTCCCAAATCTCGACTCAAATGTTTATTATAGCTGCAGTAGGTATCCTTTCTGCTATTGGTACCTTCAGTTGATATCAGATGATATTTCGTTGTAGAGACTTTGCACAAAAAGCAGTGAGCACACAAGGAGATCATAGAATTGTAGAATGGTTTGTGTAGGAAGGGACCTTAAAGATCCTCCAATCCCAATCCCCTTGCTGTGGGCAGGAACACTTTCTACCAGATGTGCAGCCTTTGTTAGAGAGAGCAGGTATTTTAGCATTGTCACATACAGATATTGGTAGGTGAAAAGACAAATAAAATGTAAAGAGGGTGATAATTTTCAGATCTCAGGATTGCATCCACAAATTCTTTTTTGTTGCTCTTTTCTCCCCTAGATCTGTAAAGGCGTTTTGCAGAAGTTTTTATCTGTTTTTACTAAAGCAAGGTGTCTTGAAACACCAAATGAAGAGGGTTTAACAACGAAGCAATTGATAGGCAATGAAAAACAGCAAAGGACTCAGTTATCAGATATTCAAGATTTTGAAGCATTTCTGTTAAACTGCTGTCAAAGTTGGAATCTGGAGATTATCAATAACTATTATCCCTAATGTAATTTCTTTCCAATCATCATCCAGAAAACACAGCTGGAATAATAGTATCATATTGTTAGCGAAATTGAGCAGATATTTAAACAGAACAAAACTTCCAGTTCACTCTCAACAGATACTGTCTTCAGTATCGCTTACCTGAGTTTGTACCCTTATCCTGGATAACCAGTCCCACCATTTATCAGAAAAACCTGATGTACCCTACTTTTGCTATTTACTTCAGTGTTGTTTTAAGTATTTTATTCCTGTTGACTTGAGAAAGTGATTTAGAAGTGTTAATAAAGCAGACAAATGCTGGAATCTAGCTATCTTGCTGGTAATCTTGGAAAGAAATATGAAAGATCTTAGCCATCCATTAGAGACAAAATTAATAGATATGGTTTTATATTTTTATCGTAGTGATTATGGTCTTTTTATAGTTTTAAAATGTCTATATTCACACTCAATACATTACACAATTAGTTTCATACAAAATCACATCAGATTTTGAAATTTGTTTGGCTAAAATAAAAGACAATCTATACATGAATACCTGCGATGAGAAACAGTCATCTGCTAGATGTTTATAGCCTTCTTATATTGAGTCTGTAGGTAATTTTCAACTGAATTAAGACAGTGTTTAAGTATTGTGCTGAGTTATGTGATGATTACTTGCTTGTTACAAACAAGTAATTGTTTTCTGTTCTGATTTCATTCCTTGCAGTACAAAGGAGCTGTCTAGATCTGTTAACACGTACTTGCACAGCAAAATAATTTGGTCAACTTTCTTGCTCAATAAGTCCTGTATATTTTTCATAGATTGTATAAACTATCACTTATGCAATTGCGCATACACGCAGGGAAATATAAATCACGCACCACACTGCGTGTAATTACAGATTTGTCCCCTATCCAATAGGACGTATAGCAACTTTGAGCTGGCCCAGATTGTGTTAGCCAAACCAGATAAAGATTATTCCTCTTTAAAGTAGGAATTCTGAAACTTTTAACAACCAAGTCATTAACTGAAAGGCATAAGACAATACCAATGATATCTGGCAGAGAAGATATTAAAAGGTATGGCGGAACATTTCTGCAATACCCAGGTGTGTGCATCTTATCCCTGTAGTTAAAAATTAAATGAGAGAAGCAGAACTACATTTTGTGGGAGCTTAATCCTGGGATGAAGTGCAGTGCCCTGTAGTGCACTGGAAATGTTACTTATTGACCAAAGTGAAGCATGGGATAAAAATATTCAGTTACACTGGTTGGGGGATAACTCCTCCCGATACACCAGTAAAAGTTCACATATTCATTGATCTCAGAGATTGTCTAAGGGGTTCTGAGGTAAGAGTTTAGAGGCACAGTAGATTTCTCTAAGAGGATGTATTTTTAAAGAAATATTAAAGATTTCAATAGCCTATAAATCTCAGTCTCTGAAAATGATCTTTCAGACATGTAAGTACCTTTCATGTATGCTGCAGTATATTTGTTAAAATCTCCATAATCAGAAAGACATTTATTCATACCAACAGAGTGAACCCTGATTTTTCTGTTCAAAGTTAGCTCTCTTTAATGCCCCATTCCCAGAGGGCATGTCTTCAGTTCTCATTCTGTGTCAGTTTAATGAGGGCATCTTTTACAAATAGGAGCAGTAAATCTTCTCCCATCCCTGATTCACTGCCAATTTTTTCCCTTCAGGATTTTTCTTTTATATTTTTTCAAAATGAGTGACTTTAAATAGGGTTTTCATTTCTTTCATAGCTGGGCCACTATTAAGTGAGTAGCTTCAGGAAATACTCTCATAGTCATTACTATTCAAAATATTCAGAAACATGGGTCTGAACTATAGAAAAATTGTCAGGGTTGAATGACAAAGTATTGTTCATTCCTCCATAGTCAGCTAAGTACAAGCTGTCTCAATTTTGCCTCAAAATTGAGAGTTCAGAAGTTCAACAGGAGTTCACATGTTATTGAGTTCATGTTTCACTAGAGAAAGAGAGAAATAGTGATAAATGTTTACACTAGGGCACTGGATTAAAACATATGTGTTATGGCTTCTATATCTACTTACAGTTATATCTGAATAAATTGTACTACTGTGACTGGGCAAACCACTCAAGGGAGCAACCATTGAAACATGAACAGATGGGAGTTGGCTTAAATCAGTGAACCAGTGGTCCTTGAAAGGCGCAGGTGACTAAGCATCAGGAACTTGGAATCAGAATATGGAGTTAGAAATGCTGCAAACTGATCCAAAATAAAACCCAACCACATTAGTGACATGGATCATAGATGCTGGCAAATAGGTGCAGCATGTTTCTCCTGGTGGTGTCTGATCTTTTTAAATTTTTTTGGTTGACTGATGAAATGACAGATGCATATGTGTGTTAAGATAAGACTAGTGAGATATACCTCTGCCTGAATTAAGGTGCAAATGACACAATAAGCAGAAGTCAAAAATTTGGAATTTATTTTACAATGAATGTGAGGTAGTGAGATAGAAAAAGAAAAGAGAAGAGAGAGACAGAGAGAGACAGAGAGAAAGAGCAAGCCGAAGATAACCACCATCCATGGATACCACCCATGGATCCAGCATATCTGCTTTGGTCCTCCATTGAAACAAAAGTTAGAAGGGCATCTCAGAAGGTCGTTGACTGCCTTTCCTAGCTCTGAAATAAGATCTAACACAGTTTCTGAGCTACTCCTGACAGACACATCTTTAACTGGACCTGTTCTTCAAAATCTCCAGTTCAAGGAATTCCATAACCTTCAGAGATAATTAAATTAAAAAAAAATAGACAAAGTGTTCAATTATCTTGACATCAAAAAAGCTTTTACAATGTCTAATTTAAATACCTCATTATAAATTAGTCCAAATTCCTCTTACTTTTTGATCACTCCAAGTGAGAACAGCTGATTACTATTCAAACAGTCTCAAGTCTCTTAACATGATTATACTGTCTTGTCTCAGTCTTCTCTTTCCTGGACTGAACATTTTCTTCAGCTTTTATTGCAAATTTTTAGACTACATTTTGTTTATCACTTGAGGTTTCCTTCCAGATTATCCACAAATTTTTAATGATGGTTTTCAAAATGGAACATGATGTCATCAGGTCTCTAGCATTTGTTCCAAGGAGTGCAATAGTTATGCAGCATATTAATAATTACTTGTGTGTTAATATTTAACCATCATAAAGTCTTGTATATGATGATATTTCAGAATGACCATCTCAAACTCTGACTCATTTCATGCAACCCCCTCCTCCTGAGCCGTGCTTGCAGTATTGTCAGCTAAACAGTAAATTATGTTTTTGTCTCATTTTGCATTTGTGATGTTAATTTTTCTTTTCTACCTGGGGAGCTTTCAGTTTGGACTTATTAAATTTCATTCTATTAATTTAAGACTAGTGCTCTAATTTATAAAATTCATTCTCAGTTCTACTCCTGACCATTGAAGTGCCTGTTCTACTTCTCAGCATTGTTGTCAACAGATTTCATGGGACTACCCATTTCATCCTCACAATATTCAAGGTTTAAATTGAATATTAAAGGAGTGGGACTTTTGCAGGGCCTCACAATTTGTCAGTACTTTCCATTTTTTGAAAGTAAATCCTTGATCAAACCATTTCAACAATATTTTCTATATTTGCATAAGAAAATGTTGTAGGGACTGTGCCACAAGCTTTACTAGTCGAGGTATACGTATTGTATCTTCTATTCCTACTGTCTCCACTAGGCCTTGTTGCCCTACTGAGAAATGGAATAGAGAGATGTGACTGCTCTTCACAAATGCACATTGATCTTCTTTTGTTACTGTATCATCTTTCTAGCATTTATAATCTGAAGTTTAGGAATTTGCTCCAGTAGCAGGCACAAGGTTTAGGCCATCTGGCTCTTAGCTATCCTTTGCATAGGCTGAAACCAGTTAGGTCTACTGGTGAGCAAGTTAAAGATAATTATATCACAGCTCTGGGTACAGCTTCAAAAGAATAACAACTCTGTCATTTGAATTTCTGAAAAAAACTTACATTTTTGAATAGGGGAGCTGTAACACTACTGTGGTCATACTATTGCTTTCCTGCTCTGTCAGTTCCTGCAAGTGGTATCTACTTCTTTTACATTGACACAGAAAAGTAAAAGTCATCAGAATAAGAGAAATGTTAGCATTCCAGAGGATGTGTCTGTGTATCCATTAATATTTACAGCTGGTTGGAATAGCAGTATAGACAGTTTCTGCAGGCAGAGACTGAAGGAAAAGGAAACAACTTCTTGATCTCAAGGGAAGTGGAGCAAGAGATATACAACAAGTATGATGAGATCAATCTCTTGGCAGAGAAGTAGGTCACATTCAGAAAACAGATATTGCCAAACTCCTTGTGATTCGCTTTTGATAGTCTCACATGGTTTCTTTCTGTAGGTATCTGGATATTTCCACTCTTTTATCCACTCTCCATACGTGAAGTGAAAGGAGTAGAACTCCTATTCTTGCATATTTCATCACTAAATAAATAATTTGGTATAGAGACCTACATGGAATAGAGACCTATATACTTTCTGATTATATTTGTGCCATATTTTATATGATGGAGCTCTGATCCCAAGGACACTATCCAGTAATAAAATATAAAAGCAATGATGTAAATTTCAATACTGAGCAAAGAGAAGGAAATTGTTTCTGGTCTTTTCAGACAATTGTGCTTGAAATGCAGACTAGGCTATTTGAAGCATGCAGAGCTCCAACTAGACCTAAATTGTCTGAGGAGTGCCAAGCATGATTACACTGTTGAAAAGATTTATATAGAGGCAGATGCATAAGAAAAAAATCCAAGGCATGTGAGAACTGTGTGAGAAAATGCCATGCCATGCCATGCCATACAGAGGACAGTGGGCAGACAAACAAGAGACAGGGAACAAACTGAACCTAAACAGGCAAATCATGTTATTAAGAGGGTTAGTGCTGTGTTCTGGTCTCTGCTTCAGTAGTTTAGTTTCTTGTCTCCTAGAAAAGAGTTATTTACTGCTGGTTCCATTGTTGAGTGGCAGAGCCAGAAAGTCTGAGGAGAAAATGTGGACACTTGGCTTGAGTATGTCACTGCCAGAGGCCCAGAGAGAGCCTGGGTGGGATCAGGATTTGCTCTCAGCAGATGTAGCAGCCATCATGCTGAAAGGGAGGCTGAAGCCCATGGGGTAGAACAAAAGGGCTCAGTTACATTTCTTTTTCTTTTCTGTGTAGCTCTCAGAAAAGAAATCTGAACTAATGGCAGACATCCCCACACTTGCAGAACAGCAGCTTGAGGACATTTGAAATGACACTTAGATAACTGAATAGAGCTCTAAATTTCTCTTGACGATAATGAGAGCAAAATGATGTGCTTTAAGCATCCATATTGGTGTGTTAACAATAGTAGAAACTGAAATGCTGTCTGAGAGGTGCTGAGCCGTGAGGGTCTGGTCTCCAGAGGTGGCTTCCACAGGCACTCATTCTTGTCACTGTAGGCAGGGGAGATTCACACCCCCTCCACCTCAGTCACCCCTCAGGCAACAATGGTAGATAACAGCACTGATGTTCGTGGAGCTACAAAATGAAAATTAATGTCCTGAAGAAACTATGGTACTTCCCAGACTGGGAGGGGGTTTAAACAAAAGTGTCTGACAGAGGTGTCATACATTGGTGTGCACACCTGTGGGCCAGGAAAGCACCCTCAATGCTGCATACTCCAAGCTGTCCCTCTGGGTGAACTCACCAAGGTACCCATTCTCCCATTACTCATAAGAGTCAGAAAAAAAACCAAAAAAACAAAGAAAAAACCAGTTAACTCTGCCTTTGAAAACAATATCCAGTACATGTGCTCAAACACTGGGACCAAAAAAAGGAACCAGACAGGGAAGGTTGTGACTGAATTCAGTTGCTGTAAATTACCGTAAGAAACAAAGCAAAGAAAAGAGAAACCACAACTGTACATAGCAAAGTTTTCTACCCTAGATTTTAGGCTGCGCGAAATCTAGGCATTATCAGGAGACAGATAGGCATCAGGAAGTGTCTTTGGACTTAATTTTTTTATGCCTTGATACAGGACAAATATTTCTCTTATTTGTCTCAGCTAAGGGCCCCAGGTCACTCTAAATTTAGCCAACCTGTTACCAATCTGTAGAGTAAATACTTCACATGTTACATGAATATTTGTCTGAATTGCCAGAAAGTTCAGTGATCTAATAGTATAATATAACTTTTTTTCAATTGCAAGTGGATATTCATTTATACAAAAAATTTCAGAAGAGTAAGATGAAAATACCTGCTGTGACATAACTGTGTCTACAGTGACATACAACAAATTACTTTGATAAAATAACCAAACAGATTATAAGATGTTAGATGGCATCTGGATTTTGAACCACTATCAAGACCACACAGTAAATGGCCTGAAAAAGTGGTGAGACAGAATTGGTAGAAATGAAGCCTGGTAAAGAAACGAAGGAGAATAGTAAGACATGCCTGAATTTAATCAAAAATTAAAATGATTTTTCTTTAGACCTCCAGACCTTTCCCCAACTCCATTGTCCTTCCTGGACATGCTTCAATGTCCTTGTAGAGAGGGGCCCAAAACTGAACACAGGATTCAAAGTGTGGCCTCAACAGTGTTGAGTACAGGGGGATACAGGTCACTGCCCTGGTCCTGCTGGCCACACTATCTCTGATACAAAAGATAAAAATAAATTAATTATGTGTTGTATAGTTAGCGTACTTCATAGAAACTTCTTTTCATCACATAACTGTGTTGGATATTTAGGAAGGATAAATAAAATAAATAAATTAGAAGTGAATATTAACTGGAAGGATAATGACAGTTGAAACAAAGCACTCTTGCTTCATATATAGATATAAAAATGCATGCTATGTATTTGAGAGAGGACAAGAGATACAGCAAATGTTACCAAGTGAAGATTTGACAAACTTTTGGGGAAGGAGACTATTGTACTGTTTTTTTAATTTTTGAGATAAAATCCATCAGTGCTAGAGACAAAATATGAGAAGAAAATGTGATATGATCTGGTACTCCATTTCTTTATTCCTGTTAGCACACTAATGTGATCATTCTGGACTATATGCCTCTTGATCTTACCTAAAAATAGATGGTAACTGACTAATAGTCACTTGAATAAACTTTTAGAATGATCTGACTGAAAAACCCTGAGCACTACATCTCTGGGATAAGTGTACATTAAGCATTTATTGTATATGTTTGTGTGATGTCTATTTATTAAACACACACCCTCCTTACCAGCAATTCTAAGTAAGACATTCAAAAGTGGCACACTGGTTATGATTGAGATGTACTGAAGGCTTCTTCTTTTTGTCAGTTCACACTCTGGCATTGCCACTCTTCTCATATGTTAGATGCACTTCACTCAGAATGAGATTTTAGTAATGTATTTTTCTGCCAGAAATCAAAGAGCTTTGAGACGTTTCTCACAAAATAATGGCTTTTGAGAGAAATGTTTTTTATACAAGTAAGATTTTAGAGTGCTTGCCTAGAATCAGTAGCAATTGGGAAGATTTAATTGGGATTAGTGATGTTTTCTCTCACAGAAATCCATTAAGTCTTGTTTGAAGCAAGAAATTCCTACATTCTTAGAGGTAAAATTACATTATATATTTTTTGCTGTAAGTTCTTCCTTAATCAAAAAGTGATATTATTCCTAGTATCCTTAAACTAAGCAATTTCCTTCATATTTTATTGCTCTATGTGCTACCGTTCTTTCATTTAGCCTCAACATGGCTTGCAAATCATGGGAATAATATTATCTTCATTTTTCATAAGGAGAATTTTTCATAAATGGAATTGAATCATACAGAAAATAAGTGGTTTGTCCAATCTGGCACTGTAAGGTCATGGCAGGATCAAGGATCAATATTGAACTTTCTGCTGGGTAAGATCAGAGTATCTGATCTTACAAATCAGAAAAATGTGTGAATGCAAATCCAGGAAAATATGAACATTAACGATTAAATGAATAATATGAAATTACTAAGGCAGGGCAGCATACTTCAGATCTTGCATTTAATACTGTCTTTTTACAAATGGGTGTTTCCACTAAGAAGCACAGGAATCAGATTCTATGGGACAGCTGTTGAAGGTTTATGGGAGCACATACTCTTCGGACCTACTCTGCTTGAGTCTGACTTTCATTACCATGAGGTCTTGGCTCGGCTGTAAGGAACTGTAGTTTCTCCCCTGCCCCGCTATCTACTGCCCTCTGCTTCTCCTGTCTATTATTTCTTTATTAGCCTAAAGGGTGGAACAGTTCACACCAAAATTTAAATGGTCAAGGGCACCTGAGTAAAACATTTCTGAGTTGAATGGGGAAGTTCAAACCTCACCGAGCTACTCTGCTTGCTTTCAACCAGTTTGGACACTCATGTGTGGTTTGAATGAGTCATGGGTGAGGTTTTTCAAAACTGTAACAACTGCAGACTACTTTTCATAACTTTCTTTTCTTGGCAAAAACAAATATTTAGGTTTTTTGGTCTGACTGATCAGCCTCTTACTGTACACAAGCTATAAAACTCCCCCACCCCATCATCTGGATGCACCAGTCCTTATACATAATTAAGTCTGAATGTAACCTTGACCTTGGAAGTGGATAAAGTAGATAAAAGATACAGACATTCCAGCTTATGTGATAATAGACATTCCAGTTTATGTGATACAGAAATAAATCACAGTGCTTCTTGTCTACTGACAATCATAGACCTACCCAAGAAATATAAAAGCTACTTAGATGTCCTCCCTCAAAAACAAAATAAAATTAATTAACAAAATTATCAAATTTATAACATAGTCTCTTCCACAGTACATTTTCAGGGATTTATTTTATTATTTGTTTGTGAAAATCTGTGGAAGCTTCTCCACTCTAAAATGTAAATTGCTCTGTGTCTTACTCGTTTTCTTGCAAAATGTAACCAGAGAAGGCAATATGCCTGGGTTTATGGCTTTTACCCTTCCCATCACCCACTTCTGGCTAGCATGTTTTCTTAGGAGTGCAAGATCTAGATACAAGTTCATGATCTGATCCTAACTCTCCTCTTAGATTACTCCAGCCAAAGTCAAACTCTGTCGAGGTACCCTTCGTCCTCCTGTTATGGATGATTGTACAGCCAGCCCCATGGTGCTTATGAAGAACAAATGCACCAGGGCCAGCCATGGCTCTAAAACGTATTGTTATGGCACTCATAACATGTAAATTGCCAGTTTAGTTTTCTTCAGGGCTGTTTTTGCATTTCTCAGCTGATAAAAGCCAGCAATGATACTAAAAATGGAGTCTGGACATTCTGCTGTGTGTTCTGACCAGAACCTGATTTCTCGCCCACTTGTTTTCTCACAGAGCATGACAGCTCCCACCTGTGTTTCAGGATCCTACTGGGGCTTTGGTCAATGCTGTGTGCCTGTCCACTCATGCACAAATGCAAATGCTCATAGGAAGAAGTGGAACAGGAGAACAGGAGGCACCCTGGACCTTACAGGACCTTTCAGGATCCAATCAATCACTTCAGCTACCTGCCATGGCCAAGTACAGGCTGAGAAGTCTCTCAAACACAGCTGTCCAAAGTCTTGTCCTGGTTATAGGCAATATCTACAAGGATTTGTACCATTCTAACTTTCATCCCCACAACACCTCAGTGATCACAAGGGAATATTTACATGAAAAGCCCTACAAATAAAAGAAAAAAGCCCTCAGAATTCGGCAACTTCTCTGTTGGTGGCTCAGCAGCATTTCAGCTTCCCAAGTGCTAAATGTCTGTGTAGTGATTGTCAGAATGCCTGGCCTTTACTTCATTGCTTCATTGTGTTACCCAGAACATTTACTGATAGAAAAAAAAGCAGCTGGTTATTCACATTTTTTTCACAAGATCATGCTAATAATAAATGTACCTATCATTGTTACCAATTCATTTTCCAGGTTGTCAGTACTTCAGTAATTTTCATGGACATTGCCATTTAAAATATGAAACTTTTACTAATTGATTCAATATCAGTCGTTCTTAATTTCCTCTCTCTTAATTTGCTTGGCAAAACTGTACTTAATGATAAGCAGAATGATATGCTAAGCATTAAGCATAATTTTACACCAAGTCTTAGCCTAGAAATGTCCTTTATTAATGCACATTTGCTTGCTCATCCTCTGTAGGAATACCAAAACCATAAAAACACTTTGCAGGTTTATTCCATCTAACTGAAATTATTAAAGTAATTCAGTATGTTATGATTCCAGACTATGTCTCAAACAGGGTTTTCTGGGAATAGGGGCTAGGGGAGGTTGTTGGTTAGATTTTCTTTAGTCAGGGAGTGTGTGGCTAACCAGAAAAACAAATCTCTTTAATAGCACTTTCTAAATATTCTTCCCTGTGTGAAGAACAACATGACCCACAGGTCTAAATATGCTCCAAGTCACACCGTATAAATTAAAGAGGCTCCAGTAATGAGGCTAAGTGAATCCAGCTTGCTTGAAACTGAGAAATGTCAGCCACATTTCTACAGGGCAAAAGAGCTATTTGGTTTATTCCTTTAGAGGCAAACTTTAAAAACTCCCCCCAAAAAAACACCTCAAGGCAAATAATAACACTATTAGAGGTGCTAGATATTCTAGTCAGCTTACAAGAAACATGCAACTCATGCATTATTACTGCCCAGGATACTGCAAGTGGACACAGCTGACAACTTCCATCTTTTCAAGTCACTTTTGGTCTAAATATATCGACATAAAGGCACACTGAAACTCCAGCCCTTTGCCTTGCATCCTTTGAAGATAGAACATGGTCATCCTGGAAACTTAAACTCTTCTTTCCTAAGTGTAGTCTTCTCCTAGGGCTCTGGAGGGCACCTGCATGGGCTTGCTTGTATATAAGCATAGAATGAGACAAGAATCACATTTTGTCTCTGCTGGCTGAAGAAATTACCACCACTGCTTTTCCTCTGGAGTCCTTTGCTAACTCAGATCTGCTGAAATGTTTTGAACATGAGGACCCTCTGACTCATCTCTGTCCGACTGAGGTGGGCAATTCAAATAGTTCACATTTGAGAAGTGTCCTCATTTTGATAGGAGTGATTTAATGAAGGGCTCTGAGGAAACAGCAGCTGACAGCAGCAGTTACCAACAAACAGATGAGACAGTCACAGACCAAGGGAAATGGTGATTTCTTTAGATCAGTCAGAAATGGGCATAACCAAGAACTAACACTGCAGAATTAATAAAATCTGAAGTGCCCCACTACTAAGGTGAGGGGCTCTCAGCTCTCCATGCCCAGGCAGATGTCAGGCTCACAGTTCAACAGGCATAACTTTGCCAAGTTAATACACATGGCCAAAATGCAGCTCATAATTTGTCACTGTCATCCTTGCCATAACAGCAGTCTGTACCCTGGTTAAATGCAGCCTTCCTTCTTATTTATTATAATAGTTTGGGGAAAAAAAACCCAAACTCAAACAGGTTGAAAATTAATCAATGAAATTTCTGGATTTCATGTCTCACGTGGAAATGGAAAGAGAACTGCATTAGTTTGAACTCAGTCTTCATACAACAAGGTTTGTATGTAGTGGATACTGCTAATTTACAACATGAATGGATTGTTCCTAGAAAAGGAATTAGAATTAAATCCTAGTCATCATTTAAAACAGGGCATAGAGGAAGGTTTGAAAGTACATCTAATGTTTCAAATTTCCTGCATTATATAGTAAAATTAACATGAAATCCTCTTAAAGACTGTATTTTCAATTAACATATTATGCTATATTTGACGAAGTGGTCAACTAGATTACAGTTCTACTGACAGAGAAAATTGTAACATGCAGCTTTTTGATAGTCCCTTTCAGTGCAGCAGAGAGGTGGGGGCCTGCCCAGACATGAATGAGCTGAGTCCCACAAGAAAAAGCAGCCACAGGATGCAGCTCTTCTCTTCTCTGCCTTGGCCTTTTGTGATTGCCTGGGGCTGCTCCAGGAAGCTGCTCACAGAATAATGAGTTGGGTTCCCACTATGAATTGTCCCTGGGAGAAATCTTCCTCTGGACTAAAGAAGTAGCCTGAAAAGATTAGGTCCACACAGCTAAATATAGGTTTATAGGCTTCATCCACAACCTTCCTAACATAATATTTTTTTTTTTCACAGCTATTGCTCATGCTTTATTGTCCAGCATACTCAAAGACATCCACATATCTCCCTGCACTTTCAGACACGCAGATATCTCAAAAGGGTCATGATGTATTGCACATTTAGAAAAGGAAACGTCCACTTCTTGGAAGGTCTGTTTTACATGGAGATCTAAACTTGTGTATCAAAGAGAAGCCACAATGGGTTACAAATACTCAGTTGATCTCCATCTGAACTATTACTGGCACAACTTCTTTTTCTATTCTCCCTTCTATTTCTTCTTAGAAGAAGCTCCAGTTGCAGAGTGGATGGGAATGGAAAGCTCTGTGATTTAACTCCCAATCCCAACTTGCTCAAGAAAGAAAATGACCAAACAACACTTACTGAGAACCTGCTTTATTCTGTAGTTGAACTTTAGTGGAGTAGAAAGAAGTCCAGAAGAAAGAAAAGAGAGGAGTCAAGAAAATAGCAGACATCTACCCCAGAATATATTTTTTGCTTTCTTCTGCTTTTAATTTTGTTATTAAAAGAAAAATGTTTCCAGTGGTTAAAATGGCACTGAGCTCTTTGAACGCAGGATAATTAGAAATATGGAGTGTAACACTTCCTAAAATCAAATAAAGAAATTTGATTCTCTTTCATATGAAATCTTTCTTCACCACCCATTTGTATTTTTTCCTGAATTCTTCTCCACCTTCAGGAGTTTACTTTAATGAAAGGGTAGAATATTTCAGAAGAAGAGGTTGTGGGCTGTCATCTCATTATCTGTGAGTCCAAAAGCTTGACATTCTTTTATGAGAATGAGTTATAAAACACTTACAGCACTGGACATGCATCTGAAACCAATCTGAAGGTTTCAGAAGGTTTTGCTTTGATGCCACCATTTACTTCCTGCATTTCATTATGCTTTTTTAGCCCTTCACTTTCATAATTCCCATAAGCATCAGCAAATAAGATTTAAATTGAGATGTATTTGCCTAAACAGGTATTTTCTATCTCAATTTACTTGCGACAAGCTTATTGAAATCATGTGGACAACACACACTTATAAAGCAATTAACTTTCTGAAATTGCCTGCCTATGTTCAGAAATTTACACAGTAGACTTATTGGGTGTCAAAATATCTGGACAATATATGATCTGTGACATCATTAGCTATCTGTATATGCAAATTATAGGACTTCTTTCTGTTTCTTTGCTTCTCTGCATTACTGCTCAAACAGCATCACACAGAGAATGTCAGAAAAGCCAGGAAATGGAATTCACGTCCTGCTGCCTTGAAGAAACTGTAGAAGAAACACAGAGTGTTTCACAGAGTGCCACATGTAGTATTTGTTCCATATACTGATGTATGTAAAAAAAAAAATACAATGGCCATGTCCTCTGCCTGCAACAAAATCAAATTATTGTCAGTTCAAGAATATCCTTTTGGCATGACCTTTATGTTTGAAAGTAAAACAAAGATCAGGGTGGAGAGAAGAAATTAAGCTAGACAGAAGGGTATGTTTTCTAGGTAAGCAAATATAGTATGGTAACAAATTATTTCCAGAAATTTATAAGGCATTTGATCATAGGCTATTTTTCATGTGTAGGACACTTCCTGATATTTTGAAAAATATCCCCCTAACACAGAGGAAGAATTTTTCAGAGTAAGACAAGTAAGGCTGTGCCTAGGGTAAAGAAGGACACAATCAGTCAGAACAACACAAAGATCCAAGGCAAAGTCAGTTTTTAAATACATACTTGGTGCATATCCTGTTTCAAAATTAACTCTGTAATAACATGCATTTCTTATTCATTTGACTTTTTCTTGTCATTCAGTGTTGCCAAAATTCTCATCTGATAAACCTTATTTTTTCCCTTACTTCTTTTATTAACTATTCAACAAGTGAACATTTAAAATGGCAGATATTTTTGTAGTGTATTTTAGTAGTTTTTCTTCATTTGCAGAACAGAGGTCTAGAGAGACCCATGAGTTATTTATGAAAAAAAAAAAAAATTAGAGAAAAGGCTTGTAATATAAAGGGAATTTAAGAATTGTATATATTGATATAATGATCCTGAAACTGCAAGTTGTCTCCTGAGACTGTGCTCTTCAAGCAGAAGAGAAAAAACTAAAAGTGAAAGGTCAGGATAGAAGTTAATTTTGCTACAAGATTTTCCATGATATGACAGATATGTAGTGTTCAAGAAGGAAAATATGAGTTATAAATTGCTTACTTATTATATAGAGCATTTTCCCAAGAACAACTTAATAATCCCAATTCAAAATATTTTCCCTTTCTCTGTAATCTAGGGTATTTTTTATGAGTTACACAATAGAATATTTTTTCTTGCTGACTGTAATGGGAGTGTCTCTGTGTGACCAGCTGACAGCAGTAATCTTTTCATGATTACTCTGTACACTAATTATTGGTTCATCATATATCTGGGAAAATAGGAATTAATAGAACACTGATGTAGAAATCACACATTCTGTAAATTGAAACCTATGCAATAGTTCCTACTTCCATTTACATTAATTTAAACCAGACTCAGCCCTCTCACTTTAGAAGAATATCACAAATTCACTGCGGAGGAGCCCAGCATCCAGCCCCAAGTTTTTAAAATAAGTGGATTCCATTTGTGTGATGTAATGGCCAGAATTTTCCAATGTTGAAGTCCAAGGAGACTTGAGAGTTAACAACCGAAAGCAAAATCAGTAAAGTTTAGATCAGAAAGGCAATGTATTTTGGCCAATGGAAACAATAAAGCACACATGCTGGAAGGGATCCCAGGGACTGCACATACTCTGCCCTTGTTAATTTTTCATGGCATTTTGCATAGAAAGGTACAAATACATCTCGCTGCATGAGAACTGTTTGTGCACGTAGAAATGGCACTTCAGCCTGGAAGCCTTTTTAAGCCTTCACTTTTCTTTAATTCAAAAGTACTGTTCACTGGAGTTGAGAACAGCACATTACACAACCTCTGTGCCCAGCCTGTGGATTACTGATGCAGTAATCTCTCCCCAGACGCTCTCTGCCAAAGCAGGTGGGTTGCTGATTTTGGAAGAGGTGAGCTTGCACATTGTGGGATGCTTTCAGACTGTTCAGGCAGTTTCTCCTGTAGGTTACGTGAGAGGTAGCAAAGGGGAATTGTCTCTGTTACACAGGTAGCACCATGCACTTGCTGATCATTCATTCATGTTCCCAGAAAGAGATTTCTCTGACCACATGTAGACATTTCTTTCATAGGTGACTTAGTGTGAAATGGTGAGTTAAATCCTCTCTGGTCAAGGGACACAACCAGCATTTCTAGGGTGCTAGGAGACACCAAACCCAGTAGCCTGATAGAGGCAAAGTTGCTGCAGCTCCATGTTCCTGAGTCCAGACAGAAGAAAGACTGTGCATGTGCACACAATAAGTATGCTTAAATTCATGGGAAGCCACATAAACCACCAGAGACAGAAACTGCAAAACCCACACAACACAAACAGCACCAGTGCCCTGATCTTTTTCCTCCAGCCAAAATACAGACCCTAGTGACTCCAGAAGCAAGGACCTCTGATTTTTCCGGTCCACTTTGGCTCTTCTGTACACTTCTGATTGCCTTGGTATTTAGCTCTCAAAATTCTTGTACTCTCAGGAAAGTCTACCTTGATGTTCATTAGTGCCTGCACACACTGACAGTCACACTCACACAGTGTGCATCCTGTCTTCCCCCACTGCTGACACCAGAGAAGTGTGGTCCCCACATATGACTTTTTGTCCCTCTTACAGTCTCCGGCACTCAAACCTCCATACACACATGCACTTGGAGACAACTTGACCAGAAGAAATAGTAGGAAATGGAGTTAAATGAGAAAACAGGTCATGTAGTTGTCATCAGACAAAATTCCTACATGTGGCGGGGTAAGTGTACCAGTCAGCAATATCTATACATGTGACCTACACTTTTATTTCCTTATTCATTCTATTGTACCATTTTGTTACCTCCCCAAACCATACTGATCCCTTTATTTCCTCTCATTCTCTTCTTACAGAAGTATCCCTCATACAAAAGTTTGTACAAATCCAAGAAAAGTTTTCCTTGCACCCCACAGTGTCGCCCAGACCCTTGCAGGGAGTAACCCCCCTCAGTGTATAAAGGTGATGGAGGAAGCATCTTCTCTTGACCCACTGAGTGGTGTCATGTCTGGAAAACCTGGCTGATGTTTTGAGAGAGTCCTGGAATGAGCCAAATTCTGGTGCTTGATTTTCTGTTCAGGTTACTGGGGTTCCTCTGCCTGTCACTGTTCCAGTGTATTCCATTGTGTTCGGGGAACGAACCTTTTGACAAATAGGTCCAAAACCGTTTCAAACTTGGTGGTAATATCTGAAAATGATCAAATGAATGATGACATAAGAGTTCCCATTCTCCCACTGTATGCCTACCTGAGACAGATAGTCATGTGAACATCAGGCCTGGTGGTTGTGTAAAATATAGCAAACTGTACTTAGTAGGGAAGAGGACAAATATATTCCTCTTTATACCAATGTAGATCCTCCTTCTCTAAGACTTCACTTTTATCACCATAAGCTACCCCATACTTGCATGAAGGCAGTTTACATTCACGTCTCCACCCCATGTGTTCTTATAGACCCAGCATGGTAAATAATCTTCACTAGATTAGGACTCCTATCATATCAAGAGGGGTTTCAGCACCTAATGAACATAAAGAACTCCATGTTACTACAGGCAATTGCAATCAAGATGAACCAGGCGAATAAAGATAAAGAATTACTATTAATTCTGCTATATGTGTTGAGGCAAGGCTCTATTATTCTGTTCTGCTGATTTAGGTTAATCAGCTTACATGCAACCTCAAAAATTGCAGTAAATACATAATTAGGACATCACAAATGTATAAATCTATCAAAAATACCACAGAATTTACCAGAAATATTTCAAAGCCATTCCTTTTTTACAAACAACATATTTTTTTAATCAGAATTTTAGAAAGCATTGCTGATGGACATTTTGGTAAATAAAATTCCCATTATGACTTTAAAAGAACATTCTGTGTTTAATCTTTCCAGATGGAGATGAATATAGATGATTACAAAGAACATGATTTATAACCATGGGTGAATATTCGAGGAGAAAAATATCTTCTTCTAAGGACTAATTGTCATGCAAGTATGACCAGAAAGTAGGAAAGTTTCCTGCTACACATCAATCTATATTTCATGGGACATGGAGCAAGTCAATGCATACAGACATCTGCCTCATAATACACCAATAAAAAACAACCCACAGCCAACTAAATAAAAACAAAATTACCCAAACAAAGCCAAAACCAACCAAACAAAAATCCTCTGAAGGCAGAACTTTCTTAAATTAAAGGTGAGATTTGTTGAAGAAAAATCAAAATCAAGATCTATTACCAAATAGATCTTATGTGATCTATTTACCAAATGAAGAAATTCACAGTTATTTCTCATTTCAGCTAACTCTTATCCAGGAGAACTAAGATCTTCTCAACACATAAGAAAATATATGTAATTTCGTCTGCTGTACATTTACAATGATGGAAGGAGTTTCCCTTATACCAGTACAGGTGAAAGGTAAGTAAGCCTGATTGTATTGCTGGCATTGGAATTGGTGAGAGGTCATCTAAATAGTCCAAAAGAGATCAAGGCCCATGTTAATAATTAAGCAACATTGATGTTGATGGGTTTCAGCATTCAAAATAATTTTCTGACCCTCTTTCACTTCCCAGTATAGAGGAAACTTTCTCTTCGTGCCTTGGAATTGCCTAAAGCAGAACTCCAGACACTGTCTGCCTCACTCTTTTCATCTTTCCTCTCTGAAATAAACCTTTGACATGGCTGTGGTTTGTAAGTTACAGGGTCACCTCCAAACCACTAATTATAGCAGAACCCAACAGAGAACTCAAGGAGCACTTCTATTTGTTATGCTCATCTCAAGGACAAACCGTTTGGGAAATGATGAGGAAGCAGTGACAGTACTGAATAAGCTGAGAGAACTGAAGCTTAGGAAGACAAGAAGTACCATTTAACTGTAAATTGACACTGAAAAAGTTCATATTAAATGTGAACCCCCTTCTACTATAGATAGAACACCTCTTAGAAGAGCTATTCTAAGAAAGGCATAATTTCCTTCCTCACAAATCCTAAAACCCTGTCCCACCCATCCTGAGAGAAGAGCAACAGAAACAGTTCTCAGACAAGTAAGAAAGAACAAATTATGCCTTCCTAGTATGAAACAGTTTTCTAGGCAGTTCATTGTTGGACAATTTCCAAATATCACAGATGAATTAGATGGCAAAACTTCCCTTGACATCCATGGCAACAGGAGTATTGAATGACAAATGAAAGGGCAGGTAAATCTAGAAAGAATATTATATCATGTCATGCTGTGATGGAAAGAGCATTGACATCTGCCACCTGGTCTAGTTTTGGGTTTTTACAGTAGTTTTAAAATGTGGATTTAAATGAAATTGTAACTAAAGTATTGCATAAAAAAAATAAACCAACTTCCTTCTTCTCTAAGTCCCAAAACTATTTACAGTAGTTTTTGTGTTGGTACTGAATAACGTTTTCCAGGGAAAGAACCACATCCACATCAATAACTGGATAAACATATCACCCTAGGGACCTATCCAGTTTTAATGTTGCCCAAGTTTGTGGGTTTAGTAAGCTGTAGGAATGGTAGCAGAACTTAGTGACGTTGCCAGGATTCAGCTGGTATGGAATGTTTGATTAGTGTGATAATTTCAATATGGTCAAAATGGCATTTACCTGAAGATAGTGCTTGCACTTTCATAGGAATTGCCAATTCTAGTTCTCTAATGTGACCTTCTCATGCCCTCAGATCCATTAATCCAGTAGAGACATTAGACCTCCCACAGATGAATATACACTGGATAGTTACTTCAATCAGTCTGCCAAGTAGATTCCTATTTTTGGAATGCTATGTTTGGTTCAAGTTTTGGTAAGACAGTAGAAGAAAGCACTTCATGTGAAAGGAAGATACCTAACAATTATTCCTGAATCACAATCTCCATGGATAGAAAAAGTAACACGCTGTGTATGAGAGGAGAAAACATAATCTTCTGAAGAGCTTCCTTGATTTTTTCCCTCTTTTTTGCATATGTTTCCAGTATATCACAGGGCACCATCACATTTCTTACCTTCAATCTCATATTCAAAGAGTTATTTCATTTGTCTGCCAGTAAGGATGGTGATGTGAAGCACAAAGATTTCAGATCTGAAAATAAGGCTGAAAATAACATTGAGGAAGTAAGAAATAAAACTTAATTTATCTAAGGAAAATGACACCAGATAGTTTCATTGGAAGTGCAGCCTCTAGAAAAAAAGAGGTATATACGATTTGAACTTTACATGTGTAAGAGCAGAACTTGGCTCTAACCAGGACAAGAGAAGATTGTGATTGTTCTGTGTCTTTATGCAGTATATTACTGGCAGTCTGAAAAAACTCCCATTGTCACAACATTCACAAGAAAAGCTTAAAAGCTGATTTAATTTATTAAAGAGGTGGTCCTCATTGTTTGTTTTTGTCCAGTATGCACAAACTGATAATTTTTCTTTATTTTTTTTTCCTTTTTATCTTTTTCTGAGATTAGTTGTTTGTTTGTTTAGGTTTCTCTTTTTTGTGTATTTGTTTGTTTGTTAGGTTGGTTTTCTTACAAATTTATCTTACCTGTAAAAGAGTTAGAGGAGCAGGTCTATCCAGCCTAGAGTAAATAATTTTATTCCCTTCCCATCTTCATGTATAGAGACCCTTCTGAAAGAAATAGAGGGAAAGCACTGAGGTTCATACATTACTAATATCTGCAACTACAAAGTCAGAGATTTGTTAAACTGTTTAGAAATCCTAGAGATGAGTTCTTCTGTGAACAAAAACATGAACAATCAATTTTGTCTGGACCTTCTATGAAGAAAATGTACCAATCTTTCACATAAATAGTTTTGTGACAGACCACTGAAGTTTTCTTTAAAAAAATCAGCTATCTAGAGGTTACTAGGTTAATTATTTTCTTTTGAGAAACAATAAAGCCATCCTGGTATGTATTATATCTGCAAACCTGTATCGGCCAATAGTTGACCTTTGGAAACCTTATTTACCTCTTTCTAGGACTGTGGGATCATGCATCCTTGATTACAGTTATAAAATTTTCAGAGAATCAGTTACATGGTTAAGCAGATTGTCTGGGCTACTACTTTTTTAAAGAAAGTAAATCAGAGATTGGATTTAATCTTTACAGTATCATTTCTGTTCCCCAGGGCATGATGCAGGCAATGGAGAAATTTCAAAGGTCCGTAAGTGCAACCAAAAATAAGATGTGGTTTAAGTCATTTAGCTGAGAGCAGGAAGAACTGGTGTTGTTTTTACAGACTGGGCAGGTCCTACGCTGTCACTTGAGTCATGTAACCTGCTAGGGGGAAATGCTAAATGGTGGACATACCACTCACACTATTCACTGGTAAAAATATGTGTGTGAAGAAAATAGTATCTTACATAATTTGTGACAGTTTTTATTCAAATCATTAAAATTCTTTGAGCTGACAGAAGGGATGAGTGAAATAGGCCAGGACAACCATGCATGCATTTCTGCCTTCAAATGAATTGATTTTGTGTGGCTGCATAAAATTCACTTCCCTCAAAAAGCAAAAGTAATGGTAGATTAACTCTGAATCCTGCTTATGAAATCCAGATCTATACAAAGAGTATAAGTAGACATTGTTTAAAGGGGTTTGATATGGTTAGATACATGTAAGAAGAATGTGATGTATGGTCTTTGAACATATCCATCAGTACAGAGACATTCTGGTCCTAAATTAGTTGTCTATTTAATTATTTAAAAGTTCTGCTTAAAAAGGAGTACGTACCATGGACTGGGTACTAGTTCCCAAATTATTCTTTGCTGGCATTTCTATTTTCCTCTGATTTGCATTTTAAAATTTCTCAAGTTAGAATATACTGAATTTCTATACTTCTAAACTTGCAAATTAGTAAATGCTCAGGAAAGCTCTAATTTCAACTATATTACACTATATCCTCCACTCCTCATGGTATTGGTGTTGCTATATTTACATTATCTGTATGTTCACTTGAAACATTTGCAGGTGAGGTAAAATCTTCATGCAATTCAGCCACACCCCTACCACCAGAGGTGCTTCTCAGTTCCCCAATCTACATGTGCTCCTTTCCACATCCAGAGCTACATGACACTGATGCACAGTAATGTATTCACTCCACCAGACATAAGAAGAGCTGGAGCAAACTTGGCAAATTATTTGGTTTAAGAGCCAGGATTCCAAGTTACTGCTTGTCAGAAGATTACACCCAGCAATGGTAGTTAATAACTGGTTATATCACACACTATTTATACAGATACTTTCTATGTTTTGGCACTGGTAGATTCAAAATTGGTCACAATATGAATGAACCTGCTAGGAAAATATGTCATTCAAGACGTGAGCAAAAAGAAATTGTTACAAAATGTGGAATATATAAATTTTTCTTAAGAAATAATGTTTGGTGTTTTGTTTTTGTATACTAATCAAGAAGAAGAGAGATTTAATCCATGAAACATGAGAGTTGCTAACAAGCTTGAAGTGATGTCCAGGTGTTAGAAAAACAAATTACTTGATGGTAGAATTCCCTTGGGAAGGTTTAGGGCCTGACAGTTCTCTCAGACAGAGGGAGGTTAAAAAAGCTTGGGAAGAGGGATTCCCACTAATAGTGAGCACAAAGAATACAGAATTTATGGACCACAAGGACATTTGGCAGAATTCCCAAGAAAAGGAAGAAACTAACAAAGCCCTCTCAGCAGTTGTGCTGAAATCTTCTCCACTAGATAAAAGAGAATTCCATCAAGGCTGATCACTGACCACCCAAGGAACTCAGCAACTCAAAAGAAGAGAAATTCTGAGCATGCAGACTAATTAACATGAGAATTGGAGGAACCATTAACCAAAATAAGATAGAATAGTAATTAATAAGAGAACTAGGTAGCTTGTAGCCACTGAATGATAACTGATTGTTTGCGAAAATGAATAAATAGTAAAAAGTTTCGG
Source organism: Cinclus cinclus (assembly GCF_963662255.1). Classification (NCBI taxonomy): domain Eukaryota; kingdom Metazoa; phylum Chordata; class Aves; order Passeriformes; family Cinclidae; genus Cinclus; species Cinclus cinclus. Next base: position 51,592,664 of record NC_085047.1, read on the forward strand.
TAGTTGCTGTGCTTGGTTTGTGGAATACCACAGAGCACCCAGGCTGCCCAATTCTTAAATAAGTAATCAATGTCTCTCTCGAATGTGCAGTTATTGGTTTGTTGTACTCTGGGTAACAAATCAGAATTTTATGAGCAAAAGTCTACTTAGGGCACTGCAAGACCTAACTTTTAAGCACCTATTTTTTGCTGTGACATCTAAACTTATGCTTTAGATAAATGGATTCTTCTTAAAACCAGAGAAAAGAATTGGTGACTCAGACTGCGAGTCCCCAGATCAATCTCACTGAATTGCTTAGGATCAATGGGGAGAGGGACAGAGAGAAAAGGGTGGACCTCACTCAGCAACTTCAGACCGTGTTTTATTTCACAGGTGTTTAACAGCCCAGGGGTCTCTCCTGCAGACTCATATCCCTACTTTTTCTTTCTCCTAAAATGAAATACAGATCACTGTTCAGGCAGAGGAGAAAATGGGCAGGCCTTGCTGGCGGATGGATCACCATGTATACTCATCTAACAGATTCACTGAAACACCACTTAAAGCAGTCCTCGGAGACAGCTGTGATTGATAGACACGTCGCCTATTCAAGATCGTGCTAACTCAGTTGGAAGGGTGGAACAGCATGCACAGTCCTGCAAAAACAAAGGTGAATCCCCTGAACAGAGGGTGAATCAAGGTGAAACAGGAACAATCAGATTGCAAGGCAGAAGCAGTCTGAAATGTTGCCCTGATCAATGTATCAAGGGGAGTCAGAAGAATTGCAGCCTAGGTTTTAGACATGGAGAAATGGCAGAGCTTTGCCATGGACATGGGCATGCTCTAACCTTGCTAGATAAATTACTTTTGTTTGGGCTACACTTTGGTAACAGAAAGAGGCTGATTTTGCCACCAAACTGGACCTACAGCAGTACTTTACAAAACACAGGGGTGGAGTTTTTAGACAGCTGGTAAGCTGCCACCAAGTTTACAATGCCTTCACTACACATCTAATAACAGCAGACAACAAGAGCCAGACAGAATATTTTTATGAAATAGCTTGACAGTATTTGAGAGACAGAGATATTTTTACCTGTTTTCCTCAGGAAAGATCTATCCTGCAAGAGCAGGTTGAAAAGTCATCCATATAAAATTCCCCTGTGACCAGTCTACTGGCTGGTGCTCATGGTATGTTCTGGAAGAAATTATTTTGGATAGCTTTCAGAAGCAGAAGCATCCTCCTCTGTATGAGAGAGTGGTCTGTCCAGTAGGCTTTTCTGGGAGGAAAGCATTGCCTCCTTCTCCCCAGGGGTTTCCAGATAAAGCCCTTTCCATCACTATGCCTTGTAAGGATTACAATTCTGCATGCTCCAACGTGTTGCCTGGGTTAGGTGTATTCGGCTGCATTAAAAAGAGGGTTATGTGAAGGGTGAGCTCAGACACTGACCATGCACGGTGCTCAGTTCCTGGTGCTGATTTGAACTGCTCAAGCCATCTCTCTCCATGGGAGGCTTGCTGTAACATGGCTCCTCCTCAGCAGCATGGACATGAGCCAGTCCCCACTCTTTCCTCTTTACCTGGCCCCTTCCTGTTTAGCACCACTACACAGCAAATCTAAGGGGACAAGAGACAAATAGTGCCTCTGGTGTCCATGGAGAAATTAATCTGCTTTAGCTAACAAATCTACAAGTCAAAGTCTCTGTACTTTTCCTGGTAAGGCTTTACAGCTGATGGAGAAGCAGATACCCATGGAGATGACACAACTCATCCCAGGATTGGTATCTGCACTGTCATCTCCCTTTTCACTCCCAGATCCTGAAATCCAGTTTATCTACATTGGATACCTCCTTTTGAGGCCCAGTGAGTGCCCAATGATGACCACCGAGTGTTTTCAGCAGGGTGATCCTGCCTGGACAGGCGGCATGGCATTCTGCACCCAAGGTCATCCTGGACCCAAAACCTGGCAGGCCTCACGCCTCGATGCTGCTCAGCCACCTGGCACCCCAGTGTTTTCACACAGCACATTCACATGGCAGAACAAGCCCCCTGATTATTTCAGCTGCTTAGACCTGAATCCCACCCCTCAGAGCATTATTTATGGGGAAACATGAAAGACCTAGAAAAGGCAGGGCCAAAGTTGGCTGTGGGCAGTTTTCATGAAAAGGCAACCATGATGTGCATGTCAGGCAGGCAGCAACACCTGGTTTGGGGTTGTCTCCCTAGGGTGGTGACAGAGGCAGTGAAAGGCTGTGCTAAAATGTGTGTCTGAGCATCACCCTCTTGAGCACCTGTTTCTTTGTACGCAGGGTATCCGGGGTGTCATGTTCAGATTCAGAGATCTAACTTTTACATCATTACGGATGAACCTTGAAAATATTTTTCAGGACAAGAACATTAAAAGGGCTCAGGAGAAGATAATTTCCAACGTAATAAACAAACACATTAATCTTTATCAAGTGCCACAACATTTCTACCCATACTGCCCATGCATTACTTACTATATTAAGGAAGGTTCTTTTGCTGAAGAGCACAACATAACAAAATTGCTGTGAAAAAGCAGTTAATATTTATTATGCTTGTGACACCATGAGAGTTTGAACGACTGATTTGACAGCTACAGTTGATGGCAATTAACTTAGAAGCCATTAAAGATTTGATAGCACAAAATAGGGTCTTCCATTCATCACCCAGTTATGCCTAACAAAGAAGATACTATACTTGATGTATCTACACTTTGCGAAAATCCCAGGCTGCAAACTCTTGAGCCCTAAATCATCTTACAGAGTTGTGTTATAGAATGTAGAGGAAACCTGCATTAACATGAGATGACCATAAATTCATGTGTTTCTCTCCATGGATGGACACACCAGGTCTGACCCAACTATAATTAAACCTTGGGCCCTTTTTAAAAAAAGCCTGATAACATATGATGTAAAAGCAAATACGAATTTAAGAGACTGGGATTTATTACTGCTCAGGACATGTCTAGTCCATCATTGCCTTGAGTCCTGGTTTTGTGGAACTGAAGAGCTGTGTCAGGCACATCTAAGCACATATAGATTGCAGATTGCTTAGATAACCATACTCACCGATTTTATCCAGTCTGTACACTCTGGTTTTGTTTCACTTGCTCAAAAAATGGCTTTAGAAATCATATAAATTCCATGGGGATTTGTATGCAGACTGAATGCTTCAGTCTGATTTGAAATGTTTGCAAATGAACCAGTCCCTTCAGGCTTGTGATTAGATCTGTCTCACAAGAACTCACACTGCATTGTCACCTAAATGTTACTCTCATCTCTGGTTGATAACACAAACATTTTATGCATCTTTAGAACAGACTTAGTTAAACAATCTCAATTTTTTTTACAATTCTATGTGGAAAAAGCTAATAATGATTTATTGTTCCAGAGAAAGAGCAGATCCCATCCCATGCTTAGATGGTGTTTGAATCTTTAAGCTTTCGGGAGTGAAAGGTTAGGTTCATTTGGAAAATGAGAGTATTTGATTTGAGACAGGAATGTTTTACAGAACTCTAGTCTAGTTGTGTTCTCTAAACATTCAAGTGAAAGACTTTGGTTTGCAAATCATAAAAAATAATGTAGGAAGTGATCAGAGAAAATTATTATGGTCCTTTACCCTGCCAATGCTGTATAGGAAATAGTGAGCCATCAGCCACCTCTCCAGTGATTTTTAACTTTTGAAGGGGTTCTCTTAGTAGAGCTTCCTGGCTAGCATAGATTTAGCTTGCTCTCCTTACTCCTTTACTACAGAAATTATAACTTTCTATCTCTGTGACTTAGATCTGCTCTTCACTCTCTAATTGATGCAAGGTCACAAGGGATATGTTAGCTGTAAATGTCTGTTAAATCTAAGGAGAAAATCTCTGGTTTTTTTCAACTACATCCCTTTCTCTACTTACTTCTTGGAACTAATTATAATCAAAAGGTTTCCACTAGAGGAGAAGGACAGAATTTGTTGGCTCACACATATATATATATACAGGGGTGCTGAAACCAAGTCTTTTCTCATCAGTCCTCAGTTTGCTGTGCTTTACCAGGGTTCATAAGCAACATTTTAAGACAAAAATCGAGATTATAAAATTAATATGAACTAAAAATCAGATAATTCAGCATATCATGACCTCTTCAGCACTCCCATCACACCAATTCCAGAGAAATGAAATGTAAAAATATCTATCTGTGCCCATTTTTAACAATGCATATCAGGAGCCATATGTCCAGTAATCTGTTGAAAGCACAACTCATATTGTCCTATTTACAGATCAGGAAGAGAATGTAAAGATTATTGTAACAAAATCATGGTAAACTAATTAATTAATAATTAGAGTGAAAAATTAGAAAGAGGAGCTATCCTTGAAAATTGACTGAGCTGTACAAATAAAAATAGTCAAAATGAAATCAGCAGCTGGAAGAACAAGTAGAATAAAGGATTGAACACTATTAAATACAGAAATAAGAATGTGCTTGAGATCTGTTGAAATTACCTCAATTTCTCCCTCAAGCCAGCACTTATTTTTCTCTTAGTGGGAAGACTACAAGGTTGGCAGGTCTGCATCCAACCCACAGTACGATAGCCAGGAGAAAAAACATCACTAAAAACCTCAACACAAAAGGAGCAGCTGCCTGAAAAAATAAATCACTGCCAAAATACTCAGACAGCCTATTCAAATACAAGCAAAGGAGGTAAATACTAGCAATTGCTAAACAAACCAAATGAAGCAATTGATGCTCAGCTCTTGTGGTGCAAGGTAATAACAGCCCATGTACATATTCACCCTACTGTTCTCCTTTCTGAGGGGTAGAGATTGACAGGGGGATTGCTCTGGTTTCAAAAGCTCTTGCAGTGACACTTGCGCAAAATAAAAAGCTGGGCAAGACATTTTCTTGTTTCAGGAATTCAGGATTTACAGCTATCTAGTCAATACCTCTCTTATTTGTGTTACATCCTTGAGGTCCGTTGACCAACTCTATTAGGCTGTATTCAGTCTCTCAGTGCCCCCAATGTCTCTCAGTCACTTTTCTTCTTAATAGCTCTATATATGCACTTTAAATTGATAGGGCGGTGCACTTCAAAAAGGGATTCTTCTGGGTTGTAACTTACCAAGCTGAATCAGAGAGGGAGATTTGAGTTAAGCCTCAGTGTCCTGTGCCCTCTCCATGATCCGAACAGTCCATATAGCCTTGTATCCATATACCCATCCCATGCAAGGCAAACTTGGGCATAAATATTTACAAATCTGGGTTTCCTTTTCAGCACTCTATTTGTGGTGGAGTCCATCCAAGAAAGCTCCTACAAATTACATATATCCAATATCAGCCATATGAAAGCTGATGGGACCATGTGGTGGATATGAAGGACAGTGTTTGACAGGTCCACGTGCACTGGAGGTAGATGATATCATACTGAAGAGTAAAGGAGGCCCAAGTCTCACTTCATGCTTCAGACATTTCAACTGAGACCCATTCCCAGAAGTGAGAGTTGAGCACAGGCTTTCATACAAACTCAGAGTGCAACCTCAGCCAGAAGGCCAACAGAGTATTGGGTTATAGAAGAAAAGTTGAGAATAAAACAGAAAATAACCTCTCACTGCTATGAAAAATCTGGTGCAGCCACATCTCAAGAAGTAAAGGGAAGTCCATGTGCTTCTCAGGCTCAACTCAAGAAAAATCCAGTAGAAGCAACTGAAAGGTCAAGAGAATAGAACATCTGCTTGAGAAGAGACCAAGTGGGACAGGATTTACAAACAGAAACTAAAAAGGCCAGGGGGAATATTTTGATCACTTAGTTTGTGGAGATGAGAAATCTGGATGACATATTACTAAAGTTTGTAAAGCCATGAAACCAGTGGACAAGCTAATTTAGAACCCTTATTCACCAAACTGTGCAAATGTTGAATGACAGAAAGGTTTTTAAACCAATAGGAGCTTGATTTAAAACATCAGAGAGAAAGTAGTTCTCTCCAGAGGGTAGTGAGTCTCTGATTTACAGCATATGAGTTTGTGGATGCAGATGATATCAGCATGTTCAGAAAAGTATTAGACAACTCAAGCACAATAGGACCATAAAGAGATACTGAAGGCAGAACTCATACTTTTGAATATTTAGAAAGTCATACACTTTCTAATATATAATTTCTAACATGCCAGCTGGGCTTGTGAGGAGTATCAGAAGAGACACCAGAAAATGGTGGGGCTCATCTGCCCTGCTGAAACAGCATCTTCTGTCATTTCTCAATGGAGAGAGAGAACAGGGAGCTGGATAGACCCATGGTTAGACCAAGACAGGCATTTATTCTGTACTTACGTTCTTCAGTATGTCGTGAATATGCACACTGTGCTAGGCAATTCATATTCTGTTGACTTCAACTATTTCATTACAGATGATCAAAAAAAGAAAAAAAATAGTCTGGTCTAACAATGATCACACTGAGTGGGAATTTCAATTCTCTTCCAATTCATGAATTAGAGCTTGAATAGAAATCTATCTCATCAAAAAGGAAGGAAAAAGAAAGAAAGAAAAAGAAAGAAAGAAAGAAAGAAAGAAAGAAAGAAAGAAAGAAAGAAAGAAAGAAAGAAAGAAAGAAAGAAAGAAAGAAAGAAAGAAAGAAAGAAAGAAAGAAAGAAAAAACCAGGAAATTAACATGTTTAATTCTTTTTGTTAACACATCCCATGCAACTGCTGCAGTAAAAGGATACATTTGTTTATGACATTATATAGAGTCTGGAAGTGGAAAATGACCAGGTAGGAATATGGTTATCTAGTATTCAATTTATGTGTGACATTCAGAAAGCGGCAGGAAGTAAATAAGGATAATTCCATCATTATCGCATAGTGCTCACACTTTAATGCTTTTATAATGTACAGTAGTCTTTCTGGGCCTTTCCACAGTAATTGCTGGGTCGACTTAGAGTGCCATCAATATTCTGCAACTGCATTATACTGCATAATGTTAATGGTATTACAGAATGATAGCAGGCAAATAATTACAACTTGAAGCAAAGGAAAAACAAGGAAGGAACCCAAGGAAGCACTGGGGAAACAGTATGGTGTGACATATATATATATATATATATATATATATATATATATGAGCAGGGAAAGGAGATGGAAGCACTGCATAGTTAATATTGTCATCTGTATGATTTTAGCTGATGAGTTTAAAAAGCTATTCCAGCCAATTTGTTGCCACCAGAAGACTTGATTCAGTGTGCGTGTAAACATATACCCCTCTTGAGCATGCAAGGAAGATCACTAAAGGTCAGGTTGTTATCCACTTCAATAAGAAGTAGACTTCTAGAAGAAGTGGACTTCATGGACTTCTAGATCGTGGCCTGTGACATTAACATTTCTGGAAGTTGAAAAAGGGTACGCATACTGAAGTTTCAGATACAAAGCCTAAACTGTCTTGATTTGATAAGGACTACATAGCATTTCATGGTAGAAATAACTAGTATTACATACTTCACTGACACTTTTCTACAGGATGTTGGCTGCAAACTAGACACAGGTGACATATGCAGAGAAAAATAAAATAATTTCATAACTGGGCAGGTTAACTGAAACTGAAAAAAACTTCATACCTGAAATGAATTAATTCACCCAGAAGTGTAAAACATGTAGCAGAAGACACCTATTCTCTTTTATAAACTCTTTTGCTAACGATGAATTACAATTACTGCAGCCAAATTTATCTTAGGACCTTCGTCCTTTATATTCTTTTCTCCAGGCTGAACAATGCCAGCACTTTCAGCCTCTCTTTCTTGTCAGTCTGTCCAGTCCCTCAATCATGTAAATGGCCCTCCACTGGGCTCCCTCTAATAAATAAATCTCTCTCTTGTTCTGTGGAGCCCAGAACTGGACACATCACTGAAGACACTCTCTGACAGTACTGAGTAGAGGTGAGGAATCAATTCTCTTGGCCTGCTGGCAACGCAGTGTGGGAGGGAGTTGACCTTTCGTGAAATGGAGCATTGCATTTTTGTCCAGCAGAACCACTGAATCCTTTCCTGTAAAGCTGGTCTCCAGTGGTTCAGTAACCAGTGTGTACTGGTGCACAGGCTTATTGCTCCCCTTGCAGGGGCAGGACTTGGCATTTGTTTTTGCTGAATTTGATGAGATTCCTATTGGCCTGTTTCTCCAGAATGTTAAGGTCTCTCTGAAGGTCAGCACAACCCTCTGGTGTATTAGCCACTGCTCTCAATTTTGCATCCTTTCCAAACTTACAAAAAATGTCCCATTATTCCAGGTAATTAAAGAATTTGTTAATATATACTGGATGTAGAATCAACCCTTGGGATCCTTCACAAGTGACTGGGCTCCAGCTGGACTTTGTGCAGCTGCTCACAACCCTTTGAGCTCAGCAGCTCAGCCAATTTTCACCCCATGTTTCTGTCCACGTAATTCCCCCTTCATCATCTTTTCAATGAGGATGTGATGAGGAACTGCATCGAAAGCCTTACTAAAATCAAGGTAAACAACATCCACTCTTTGCTCCATATACTCCAAGTCAGTTTTCTCATGCCAGAAAGTAAGAAATTTATCAACCATCATTCTCTTTTTGTAAATCCATGCTGACTTCTCCCAGTCCCCTTCTTGTACTTTATATGTTTGGAAATGGCTTTCAGAATTATTTGCTCCACCATTTTTGCAGGGTTTGAAATGAGGCTGGCCAGCCAAGAGTTGCCAAAACTGTCCCCTTTTGCCCTTCTTGAAGACCATAGTGGAGTTTACTTTCTCCCAGTCCTCTGATAATTTGTGACAGTCATCACAGCTTTCCAAAAACGATCAGGGGTGTATATAATGGTACATGGTGTTTTTATCTCAGTCTCAAGATGGTGTGGTGGGCCCCATGTTTTCTCTTTTCCCATGTGTTTTTATCTATTTTGTTTCTTTCTACAATGCAACAAAGAGTAAAAGTTTAAAGGGCTGAAATTCTTTTGGATTTCAGACTCAAAAAAAAGTCGTGTGGCCAAAATCCTACCTGTAGTTTGGTTTTTCCCAGTAACATATATTGACCTTATATCGGCTGTTTCCTTTCCATACAAATTTTCTTGCTTTAGTTACATTCTGCCATTGCAGAATACCATCACTGCAAAAGGAGTTCAGCAACTTTTTCTGCAGGAGTTAGTTGTAAGAAATATTAAATAATTATTCTGAATGTATGGAAAGTAATTAATTTGTGACTCTGACAGAAATACTGGTGTGAGGCTGCTTTCCTTTCCTAAAATTCTGCTAAACTTTTGAGTTCCTGAAACTGTTATGCACATCCCCATACACAGCTGGAACTTTATATAGCTCCACCACTAACAAAAGTGATACTGTACATCAGAAAAGCCATGCAGAAACACTTGTTAAGAACAAAGAGTCTTCTTTTGCACTGAATATTCTTGCTTCATGTGTTCTATGAATATACTTTAAAACACTATGTTGCTAGGCAATTTTTAACACCTCTTTTTACCACTTCATAGTGATGCTACTGTGCTTTTTTATTAAATTTCTTCCTCCCTCCAGGGTTCTCATGAACTATAAGCTCCTAAAATTATTTCTAAAATGACTAACTTGATGTAAGAGAGGGAACTTGACACTTTTGTAAAATAATAGGCCTTTCTGTTCCTTAAAACAAATCCTGTTCCAAGTCTTTCTGCTAACAGTGCTCTCCAGTGAAAGTATACTTGCTGGCTGTTCTCTGCTTTTAAAAGTTATGGTTAACTGCAGCCAGTTCTCTGGAAGAGAAACAGAACATCTAAGTCATGCTGCTGATAGAAATTAAGGGCAAACAAACAACAAAACCAGAAAATATGATGTAATGGCAGAACATTACTTGCATATGAACTGAGAGTTTGGTTCTTAATACAAAATACTAATCCACAGACACACTCCTTAAAAAGCAGCTGAGATGAACAGTCACAATAATGGTTTTAGTTAAACTGCGCTTCTTACATTTCTGCAGGGGGATTTCCAAAAAAATCCCTGGATCCCATAGCATGACCAATTCCTCCCTTGCCCTGTGTGGTGGGTCGACCCTGGCTGAATGCCAGACACTCACCAAAGCTGCTCTCTCACAGTCCACCACAACTGGGCAGAGCAGGGAAAATGTGCCAAAAAGTCTCGTGAGTTGAGGAAAGGACCAGGAGTGATCACTCACCAAGTACCATTATGGTCAAAACAAGGAACATAGGGAAATTAATTAAATCTGTTAACAATCAAAATCAGAGCAGAATAACGAAAAATAAACCAAATCTCGGAAACATCTTCCCCACAGGAGCAGATATCCAACCTGTGGCCCATGGTAAAACTCCATGCTGGAACAGCTGGATGACCAAAAGAAGGCGCAAGGGAAGCCCATGCTGGAGCAGGCTCCTGGCAGGGACCTGTGGACCCATGGAAAGAGGAACCTAGTGCAGGTTTTCTGGCAGGACTTGTGACCCCACTGTAGCAGTCTGTTCTTGAGGAAATGCTCCCTGTGAAGGGACCCATGGTGGAGCAGCTCATGCAGAACTGGAGCCCATGGGAAGGACTCCCTTTGGAGAAATTCCTGGAGGACTGTCTCCCGTGGGAGAGACCCCATGCTGAAGCAGGGGAAGGAATACTTTCTCCAAGGAGAAAGAAGCAACTTGTGAAACGTGATGAACTGACCACAACCTCCATTCCCATTTCCCTGCAATGCTGCAGGAGAGGATGTACAGATCAGGAAATAGTGAGGGTTGAGAGGAAGGTGTTTTAAGGCTTGTTTTACTTCTCATTATCCTGATCTAATTTTGATACATGTGTGAGAAAGCCTTGAAAGCGTAAGTCTACATACACCTCGTTTAATGCATTTGTTCCTGGGGACAAGTAATAAAGACTGAGTTTTGATCAATGTTGTATTTGAACCCTAAACTGAACAGCTTGCACCAGAGGGCAAAGGTGGGAGATTTTTTTTTCTTCTCTTCCCTGCAGCAGGCCTGTGCTCTTGTCACTCAAAGACGAATAAAATGAAATGCTGGTTACAGCATGACAGTCCTGGCTGATAGTAAAACCTGTTGCAGTGCTCCAAATAGTGACATGGCTTGGTATTTGAGGGAAAGAATAGTGAAAACATTTATCCATTTCTTTCACTTTCTGTATTTGGAACACTGAGTATTTTGTGCACTTTAGAGAGGCAGTTTAACTCTGATGAGTTCTCTAAGATGTTTCTTGTGGGTAACCTTTTATACTTAAATGAAATCTGTAAATTCAGGGAATTTCCATCATGTAAATAACCCAGACAGATAACCTGACATTACTCCAAAAGACTGAAATGAGGTCTTCTGGTATAGACTGTATAGAAATATTTGTCCAAAAGAAGAACATGGAGCCACATTTGTGATGAACCTGGAAAAAAATTCAGTTATAAGTGGAACTATAAAATGGCAAACATTTTGTGATAAGAATTTAAGTTAATTATGAGTTCTACTGTTCTCCTAAGGTTTTGTTGTTTTTTTTTTAGCAAAAATGTCAAATATTTTGTGAAATAGGGTGCCATCATTGTGAATGTATTCATACAATGAATACATTTAAGAAGAAAATGGAATTTAAAAATAAAATGTTCATAGAATATTGGAAGGAACCTTTAAAGATCTCCTAGTCCAAACCCACTATGACCAGGGACATCTTTCACTAGATTAGGTTGCTCAAAGTCCCATCCAACTTGGCCTTGAACACTTCCAGTGTTGGGGCATCCACAATTTTTCTGGACAACCTGTTATAGAGTATGTCACTAGTCCCATCATAAATAATTTATTTTTATGCCCAATCTAAATCTAAACTCTTTCTGTTTAAAACCATTACCCCATGTTCTATCAAGAAGATGTCCATATTTTTATCTGTTGTCTCACCTGGATAACTGGAATTGGAGCTAGTTCTCTAGCTGAGCTAGATCACAGCTCAGCAGACTAGAGAGCTTTCCATCACAGAACACTCTTGTCTATCTGATGGTACCTGAGAGAAAGAGAAGGGCAAAGGTGGCAAGTAATAGTGAGGACAATACAGAAAAAAAACCCAGTTTTTCTGTTTTTCATCAAACCCTCCTCAACTAACTGAAGCTAAATAAAACTGCCTTTTCTTTTTTTTTTTTTTTTTTGCTAGAACATTTGGAGAAGGAAGTACCTCTCTAGTCTGGCAAAAAATTTGAAGACATGATGATTTGCAGCTCCTGGGGACAGCAACCAACCACATGGGTCAGACATCCCAAAAAACAGAATGGGAGAAGATCATATATTTAATTTAGCCTCCAAGTCATCTTGTGGGGTTTTTTGTTTTTCTTTTTTTCATAAAGCACACATGGGAAAAGTGCCTTTAGAAGCTTCCTGGAAGTAAGCATTAACCCATTGTTATTTCAGCCAGTACACTATTCTCATTTGTTTTAAATATATTTTTTTATTTTTCTTTTTTTTTTCCCCACTATCTTTCATTTACCATTATCTCTATCTTCAAATTGTGATAAAGGGTGGAATTAAACACAGCTGTCAATAGCATGCAAAGGCAGCGAGATATATACAGCAGGACTACTAAAGTAACACTTCTGCAGGTGTCAGACATCAAAGTTTCTTTTGATAAACCAGGGAATTTCTCCACCAGTGATGGGTGTCTTAGCAGGGGTCTTTTGCCCAAAGATTTATGCTGGGTGGGTTTCACCTCACACAGCTTCTGACTGGTGAAATGTAGATTTCTGTCTTAGTCTCCTGCAGTTAACAGATTCTTTTGTGAACTACTGAAAATGAAGTATGCCACAAAAGTGTTTCCGGGGCTTTTATTTCGCTGGTTGATCAAAACAATCCAGATGGCTGGCTAAGGTGTAAAGTCAAATGACAGAGTCACCAAAGTTGTTCACTAACAGGCCATTGCTTCAAATCGTTCAGTCAGTGGTCTGGGATATTAGAGCAAAAGCAAGTTTTTTACTCAAACTCTTTCAAAGCAAGATTAACACATGTACTTACTAAACCAGGAGACAGCAAAAATTGTGTACACTCAGGGTAAAAGTAGACATCTTAATCTTACTTTATGGATAAAATATCATAATTTACTCTTTTGACACTTTGCCTTGGTAAATCTCTATATCCACTATTCCTGTGCTAATTTTTAGGCATTCAACCTTTCACATCCAGTACAAAAATCATTTTAACACCAAATCCAGCACTGTGAATTCCATTAGTTGAATAAAGCACCTAAAAGTTCCCAATTCCCTTTGTAGATCTAACCTTTGAAACCCAAGAAGACTGGTTCAAGAAAGAGGAATTCAGCCTGAAGCAGAGGCAGAGAAGACCTTTTTTGGCAATCAGAGGAGTAGAGAGCATATTTTGTGTGAAAATTTAATGCTCAGATAGTTTAACAAAACAGAGGTGATAGAGAGGTGATGCAATTGATTTTTATAAATACATCAGACTGAAAGTGGAGTTATTTAATCTAAAGGAAATGCTGTTGCAAGCCCCAGAAGACACAGACTGCCCAAGGAATACATTAAAATTGGATATTGGAAGAAACGCTTTATTTGCTGACACAGAGAAGCCCTGAAAGAGCCATCCAGCAAGGCTAATGAGGAAGAATGGGAAACATATAATTTCAAATGAGTTCTAGGCACCCAAAGGATGGAGTCTACTGATGCACCTGAATCACTTGTGACAACAAGAGGGCTGGAATTAGTTGCCCATTTGCTGGAATACGCTCACCATTTTGTTCTACTCATATTTTCTAACTGCAGATATGTGGAGTTCTAGCTCAGGTTTTGCTGGAGTTAACCTTAGATTTAGCAACTTATTCTAGGTATGGAAGGAGGCTAGAGTTGTGAATTTATTGGCACTGATAACATCAGATGTCCATGGAAGTATTTTGCTTTTTTCTCTGAATCCATAGCTACTCTTTATCTGTGCCATAGCATGTTCCAGCTCAGGCAACACTGTTTAAGGCAGAGTAGCAGCTCCAACTGCATCGTTAAAAGATAGAGATCTGAAAGGGATGAAAACTATCCCAGGCAAGCCCTACCACACACATACATTTGATACAGCAAAAACTCAGGTGCTCTCTGAGCAAGAAGCAACTCTGACCCAGAAGCCAGTTTTATAAAACAGAGGGGCTGAAGAGCAAATCAAGTACTAAGAATGCCCTCTTTGGTTCAGGTTCAGACAGGCTGGGATGTGTTGTCTGGTCCAGATGTGTCCTGAAGGAGTGAGAGCAGAGCATTGCCCTTCCTTCTTTTTATCTTAGCTCCCCAGAATGAGGAAGAAAGGAGATGTCCCTACTATAGCTCCAGGGCTTTTGCACTACCCTGATAATGAAGAATAACCAAGAGTTCCCTACATTTCCTTGCTTTCTGTGTGGTCCAATTTTGTTTTCTACTTATTATGTGAATTTCAATATCTAATTTGATCTAATATGAACTTAATAGTTTTTTCCAGTATCAGAGATGCTCTACTGTAACTCTGTAAATGAACAGGAAAGAGTACTAATCATCCATGTGTGCTCTTTTCTGTAATTTCAAGATGTATATGAAAAAATAATAACTTCAAGGCATCCATGAGAGCATCTTGTTTTTGCTGGGATTTTTTGACATTTTTGTTCCCTGACTGCTATGGAAAATGAGATTTGCATGCTAAGAACAGCCTTCAAAACACTCATCTTCCATTGGAAGAAAGACAGGACTTCTAGAGGAAGGCCTCTTCCAATCTCTGTGAATTATCCCAGGAGCCCAGAGCTGTGCTTCATAATCCAGTTTTTACTCCCAGTTGTGTTATCACAACAGAACAACAAATGCAAAGCCCTTCCTATAATTTTGGCCCTACAGAAACCAACTAGCTTTGCCAGTGACCTCAAGAGAGTCAAGATTTAAAACCTCCATTAGATCTGAATTCCACTCCTGCACCCTGGCCTCTGTTCTAATACAGAAATGATAGCAGTTCTCAAAATCATCTTCCTCCAGCACTTAAACCTGGCTCTTTTCATGGGGTGGTAATCAAGCTCAACATAACAGTGCAAATATACAGGGCAAACCAGGGCAAACTAGCTAAGTCAAATGCAAAAGTCTCTCTCCCTAAAGAACCCAAATCAGATTCAGTAGAGCAAAGGCTTTTGGTCAAGCTGCTCCCACAGAAGAGGGTTGGTTGCACATTGTTAATTTTACTGATGACAAATGTGCTTTTTATGTTCAAGATCATAAGCAACATACTTAAGCAACAGCCTGACATATTTAGAAGCAAAATAATTTCCTTTCTGCACAACAGATGGAAATTATAGATGTAAGAGCTGGGCACAAAGCAATAATATCAATTAATCTAGCATTTTATCAATCTGTTTCAGGCTGTACAATTAGAAAAGTTATCAGTGACATCACAGCTCATGACAGGTACCCAGTGAAGTGTCCCCTTTGGGAAGTATCAGTATGGCTAACTCATCGTGAGAGTAAAAGATGTACATCATTTAAGCTATATTACACTCCCAGGTGATGAGCTGGGTTATCTGGAAGCAATTATACTGCACACAGAGCTGAAGTCAGGCCCCAGGGAGTGCTGGATTTACACAGCCTTCTCTGAACACACTAAAAAGGAGATCATTGTGATGATTTTCACAAGGTTGATTATTCTCATGATCCATACCCAACAGATGAGGTTGGTTTTTTTTCATGGAGACATAAGGATTAGGATACCTCAGTCAGTCAGTGGAAAATGCAAGGGAGAGTATGCATTGGAAGCTCTTTCTTCATTTCCTGTGACACCTATCTCAGAGAAGAAGAACAAATGCCTCCATGACACCAGGTGAGACTCATCCCATCATAGCCTATACCTGAGTTTTGCCTATACCAAGCCAATGATTTTTACTACAAGAAGAGAAGACCTGGAAATTTCAGGCAGACGTATTTTCATTTCCTTTAGACAGCTGGTTTTAAGAGAGGTCATGCTTTAGTGTCTGTTTCTCTCATGACTTAAAAAAGTAACTAAATAAATTCAGGTGTAGACATCTGTGCTTTGCCAGATGAATTACACCCTCTAATTTACAGTTTAAAACTCCCTCCTGACCTCAGGTTTGAGTTGGATATTGTTTTCATGAATCAGAGTGGGACTACATTTCATGCACAAACAGGAACTGATTTGGCAGAAGGGGGCCTCCGTTTTTGTCTTCTCACTGCCTCTCAATACTTGTGAGCATGATCCTGATGCAGAGTGAGTTACATAAAACTTGTGTCGTTCCTACCTTATCCAGATTTCTCCTATATGTGAGCCTAGTGATTATTAAGCATGCCTGAGAAATGAGACATATGACTTCTAGACCTGTTTCATTCAGAGGAGGGAACCCTAAACGCAGGGTTGTTTTCTCCTGGAAGAAAAATTTAATTAATATATTTGGGAACTCTCCTTCTTCCTGTTTAAATTGGGCATATATCCAGGAGTATGAGAACATGTAGGTTCATAGGAAGAAAAAATAAAGTGGAGAGCATGAATCCAGTCTTAGTCTTCAAGAACTCAGCTACAGTAGTCACTTATTGGAAAAAGCTGATTATGATAAGACCGTGATTTGCATCAAGTTCATGACTATCTCCAAAATGAGGTGAGATTTTGTTTTTCTAATTAATTATCTCTGCCTGTTTTTTTCAAAATTAATCCATATCTCTTAACACAGTAAAATTAAGTAAGAAACTCTGTTTCCTGAAAGATAACACCACAAAGAAAGTACTTGCTGCAGGGAATAATGCTTCTAACAATCCAGTTTACCAAGGGTTTGCATATAGAAACATGCTATAATCAGTGCTTTCAAGAGCTATAGTTCCAATTTTAATGCTAAGCATATGATAGTTTCCTTGCCTTTTAACTAGTATTGCAGGTAGCAAAATAAAACTGCTGTACTGCCTTGGACAATGTGTTTTTCCTCTTTTCCTGTGTAGTTATTGCAGTTTATGTTTTTACATGTGCTTCAATCATCCAATTTAATTATCCTCTTTAATCACTAAAAAATGAATTAATGACAGATTTTAATTAAAAAACCTAAAAATAAACTTTAATGGCGCTAGGAGGCCAACAAGCTCAGTCTAGGATCCAACCAAGTATCCAGTCTCCAGCAGTGAGGAATAGCAGATGTTGTTGCATGCAAACAGAGCAAGCATGTTGTGATATCGATCAAATACTCTGAGGCTTGTAGCTTACAGGTTTTTGAGTCCAAGTTGTTATGTTTGCTTATGACTGGGAAGATAATGGATGAGTTAGAAAGAACCATGCCTCTAGTCAACTGCAATGATGAGCTTGTTTCTGAAATTTTATGTTTTAAAGAAAAAATGGAAGGAAAAAGATCTAACATGTTACAGTCTTACACTTCTTAAGGACTTTGTAAAAACATACTGCTTCTCTTCCCACTCTCTGGTGCTAGCCCTTGGCTAGAATCTGGGTTCCTAAACATATGAAATCCCAAAAGTTTGGGTCCAGCAGCCGGCACTCCACAGCTTTCACTTAAAGTGCACTGATACAACTTTTCATGGGGGACAGTGTCCTGTGCTTGTGAAGTGTCAGCTGGCAGTAGTAAATTGATGTCCTCTATACCAATCTGAAATATGTCTGTTGGACCAATATAGAAAGTTCCTGAAGAGCGGTGTGGTGTCCCTCTGGTACCTGGGTTTACCCTCTGGAGCTCAGAGACACTGATCTTCTCACGGGCTCACACATGATGCCACACTTTTTCTCAGTTCTGATGACTTGATCTCTAGATTTTTCAGGATTTTTCTTTCCCTCTAAATAGTCACCTCACCAAACAATCCTGTTTTCAGTTACACAGGTTTTTTTTATCTGCTAACTTGAACAGACATTTCTCATGCAATTATCAAATGCAGTATCCATACTTGACAAGCATTCTCACTCACAGACCAATAATTTCTAGCCTTGGAATAGCAAGTGTCAAGTTTTAATGTGTGTCCGGGTGCCTCCTCCACAGCTATGCATCTCTTGCATCTACAGACCTGATGCTTAACCCCTCTGCAAGTGAAACTGGCACTCCACACTTCCCAGTATAGCCACTCCAAAGATTATAAACTGGATTCATCTTTTGTTTAGAGTGGCAAGGACATTGCACCTTCTGGGAATGTATTTCAAGTCACAGAAACACAGAATCAGTAAGGTTGGAAACAATCTTGGAGATGATCGAGTCCAACCTGTGACTGAACACAAGCACATTAAGTGAATCATGGCAGTGAGAGCTACATCCATCCTTTTCTTAGTCACCTCCAGGAATGGTGACTCCATTGTCTACCTGGGCAGTCCACTACAACATCTAATCACTCTTTCCTTGAAGAATGTCCAACGTAAACCTCTCCTGGCACAACTTAACATTTTGTCCTCTCATTCTGTCCCTCGTTGCCTGGCAGAAGATGCTGACCCCCACCTGGCTACACCCTCCTTTCAGGCAGTTGTAGGGTAATAAATTCTCCTTGAGCCTCCTTTTCTCCAGGCTAAACACCCTCTGCTGCTCCTCATCAGACTTCCACTCCAGACCCTTCCCCAGCTTTGTTCTTCTCTGGACACGCTCCAGCCCCTCAATGTCTTTCTTGCAGTGAGGGGCCCAGAACTGAGCACAGGATTGGAGCTGTGGCCTCAGCAGTGCCCAGCACAGGGGGACGGTCACTGCCCTGCTCCTGCTGGCCAGGATGCCTGGGCACAGCTGGCTCATGTTCAGCTGCAATTGACCAGCATCCCCAGGTCCTTTTCCACTGGGCAGCTTTCCAGCTACTGCCCTCAGTCCGTAGCACTGACTGGGGTTGTTGTGACCCAAGGGCAGGGTGCGATGCCTGGTCTTGTGAAATCTCATAGCCCTGCTCTCATCCCATGTAGCCTAATCATGGCTCCAAATAATGGTGTTACCAAAACAGCTGCCATTATTTTATTTTGGGGATTTAAACAAAAATTTCTGCAAAACTCAGGCTGATGTGAACAGCCACCTTGGAGAGCTTTGGACTGATAGTTAATGAAATTCCGAGGAATTTGAAAACAACAAAAAATAACAAGGAATATTGAAATACATTAAGAATTTGAGCCCCTCAGACCCACTCTACCTACCCATGGCACCTTGCACATTTCTCTCTCCTCTGTAGCCAAGTGCTGCATTCACAGGTCTGAATTTACATTCTTTGTGCATGACGTGGATGTTGCCAGAGGTCCTCACTGATGAGACAGCTATGTGCTCAATTTATTGTCACAAATGTTGTTGACTGATCCTGTTAAATTTGTGTATTTCATATGTATGAATGCGTCTTTTAAACTAGATATTCCCTAGGGATTTATAATATTTAGAATGCCACTGGAATTATCTTTAATCTAATTTGCATATTTTCTGTTTATCAAGTTTTACTTTTTATACAGACAAACACTGAAACAACATAAATCTTTTGTAAGCAGTAATTAGGGACTGGAAATAGTTTCCAGAAGAGTCTGGTGATTGGACTCTACCTGGGCAAGCTAGTTGTGATTTGTTTTAATTTACAAAATTTTACAAGAAAGAAAAGCATTTTTCCTCTCTTGGTGATTGTTTTGAAATATATGTTTCTAAAAATTCAGTTTTAAACACTACTTTCTCCAGGAGCTTTCTGAAGTAAAGTGCTCTCTCCTCTGCTGGGAACAGCCTATTTCAAAACTGAACAGACAAGCACATAACTCTTTGAAAGCAAATTCTTTGGAGCCCACTTTAGTTCCACTAGTAAAGCTCAGCCATGGGC
The DNA here is from genome assembly GCF_963662255.1 of Cinclus cinclus. Lineage (NCBI taxonomy): Eukaryota > Metazoa > Chordata > Aves > Passeriformes > Cinclidae > Cinclus > Cinclus cinclus. The sequence goes on from NC_085047.1 coordinate 51,612,363, forward strand.
ATTTCGGCTGCTGAAGCAAGGGAATCTAGAGTTAAATCCACCTGTTTACTATCCAGATAACGCAGCAGCAATAGCTGCTAGCAGGAACCTGTTTGAAGAAACAGGTGCAGAAATAGCAGAAAATATGAAAGTAAATATGGATATGAGAAAACTGCGATAGCCAGTTGAGTATAAAGGATTTCAGAAGTGAAATACAAGTTATGCGCAAGACATAATGATTATGTGGGGACAGCACCCAAAGCCAGAGACACAATGCTTGCAATTGGCAGCCTTTGTCCCTATATCCACCATTACTGCTCTGGAATTCATCCATCTGTAAATATCAGTCCTTTCCCATATGGACTCTGCTACTGGCTCCATGGTGGATGAGGCAAGGAAGGGAAAAGTGCAATCCTGACCTTTGCAGCTGGTCCCTGGGGCAGCAGCCACAGGAGTTTGTGTTCATTTACTTCCAGCTGATGTCCCCGCACAGAGTTCTTCTCCCATTACTCCTTGCTGGGGCCTTGGTCATATGTTATAATTTATCAGCTGGTGTTATTTAGACCACACTGCTGGCCTGAATCCCCCTGCATTTTCCCAAGATTTGTCTCTCTGCAGCAGCTCTAAGCTTCTAAGTTACATGAGCTATTGCTGTGTGAGTCCTGTTAGCCACATCTCCCATTGGAACAGATGTTTTAAGGCCTTACCATGGAAGGATTCATGGTTCTCTGCTAGCCAGGTGGCAGCAGTGCTAAGGTAGATGGGAGGCATGGAGATGATTGGGTCACATCCTGCCTGTTCCCAGGGTACCCCAAACATATGTGGGCACACCCGTTGCTGTGTCTGACACACAAGATGTACTGACAGGTTGCTTCCCCAGGCAGACCCTCTGTTGCATTTTAAGCCTAGTACAAGTGTTTTTCCTCAATGTAGAGTGTGTGTGAATTTGACACAAAGCACACTCTAAAAACGTGGTTCAAAGCCTTGGAAATGGTTTGGCACACAGAGAGAATAAATGCCACTATGTGAGCTGCCTGTCTCAGGAGTTGGAGGTTTTTGGAGGTGGAAAGGTATAAGGACTCTTTGCAAAGAGTGTCAGAATCTCCCACAACAGCTGTGACCAGTTTTCATGCTTTTTTAAAAAAAGCCTGTAATTGCAGAAATAAAGGAGTGGCAATAATTTGCAGTTCAGCAGGGAACTCTTAGGTGCTGTGGTGTTTTGCTGGAGTGGTTAATGAGAAGATGGACTAGGAAGTTACCACTGTGACAAATCTCTGTTAATTAAGACAAGGAAACCAACAAACAGAAGAGATGTTTACAGGAGAAATGGGAGGCAAAAGATCTGTTTCGCTGTTCATAGGGTTCTATCTCAGATTTAACAGAACACCTAAAGCTGGTTAAATCAAAGTGTTACATTTCAGCACAGATTTTAGAGTGAAACATTCTCCCAAATTCTGGGCACATTTCATCTCTGTCCAACAGCTCTTTGCTGACCCAAGTGATCATTTTAGTGTGATAAGCTGCAGTATCTCACCAGGAAGGAAGCTGGGGGTGTCCACCTACACCTTGTGAATGATGTTTGAAAGCAGGGACACTCTCAACACGTCTGACTCCAGCTGAAAGCTTTATTTTACTAGCAAGACTGGGTTTTGCTCCCCTGCTGTCTTCTGACCTCCATCTTGATTAAAATTCTGCACTGAAGGTGGACAGTAACACAGGAGCCTTAAATGTTGAGAAAATAAGCCAAACAAAGAGCTTGCAAGCTTCCTCTTCAGGACAGATTTTCATTTCTGAGCTCTGATGAAGATATATCTAGATCTCAGTGTACTTGAGGCTTTGGTCATGTAGGAAAAGATGGTAGATTTATCAAGAGTTACCACTGTACTGAAACATGCCTCTATTGCCTAATGAGGGAAAGCACAGTGCTCCCTGAGCTCCCGGAGGTGATTGCAGTAAATACACACAGTACATTTGCCCAGCATTTTGCGTGAGACAGTCTTTGATGCTGAGGAAGATGGATAAACCCAGAAAAGTACCACACCCAGAACCCATTTTCTGCCTCAAAATTAGAAAATAAGGGTGTTTTATCCCACTTCCAGTGGTTCTGATTATGGGACTGTCACAGACAAAGTGAGTTCAGGTCTTCCTGTATGTGACAGAGTAGTTACAGCTTGGGACAATTTGGAAAAAAGGACTCAGCCTTCCTGCAAAGTTTGATTTTGCTGAAGGAACTGCCAAACACTGAATTTTGTAGCAGCAGAGCAGATCATAATTACATTCTGTAAGTTTGGGCATTATAATATTCAGAAATGGTTCTGAACAACACACTAAAAAAAGACTGGATGTGGCACTCAGTGCCATGGTTTAGTTGATGAGCAGGTGTTAGGTCTTAGGTTGGACTTGATCTCAAAGGTCCTTTCCAACCTAGTTGATTTTGTGATTCTTTGATTCTGTCTTACGGAATTAGTCTTTCAACTGGCAAAGGGTTAACTTTAGCACAGGTATATCTGAGAAGGTTTTAGTAAAGTTCAGTGAAGACAGGAATCACCATGTGATCCATAAGGGCTCTCAAAGTTAGAGTCTTCAGATCTCCTCAAAAGTCAGTATGCTGATTTTCAAGTGACCCAGAAGGAGACTACACTGCTCTTGCAGCATAGCAAACTGGCTTGGCATAGGATTAAGCACACCCCACCCCATGTTTTCAGCTTCCTGGTTCATTGAGTGTGGGCTCAAAGCCTCCTTAAATGTGTACTGACACTGCTTACCTCTCACAGGGTTTTTAGCTCAGGTTCTGGCATTGTCCGACTGGAGACCATTTCATGTGAGCCCTGTTTAAAGTTTAATCCTGAACTAATTTACCACATCCAAATCCTCCAAGTAACCTCCATTCAGCTCTGCTGCCCATCTGCAATGACAATGTCAGGCAGACAAAAAAGACTCATGTTGTCTCCTGGAAGGGCCATCTGGAGAGCAGTGGGGGCTTGTAAGCAGAATTCAAATGGGATTGCATTCAGCCCACTGGAAAAGGCACTGTGGATACACTGTGCTGTGTTTCAGCTTCAAACCTCTCCAAGGAAGCATCTGTTACAGGATGGACAAATTCAGTCCAAAAAAGCAAAGTATGGATATCTTCCAGACTTCTGGATTATGGTAAATTCAGCTCAGCCTGTGATCACATTCATCCCTGGCAAGGTGCCAGCTGTATTTGGGTGTGGTTGGCATGTCCCAAGTGGTACATGAACTGACCTGTGGCTGAGCCTGAAGTCGCTTTTTGACAAATGCTGTGGTTTAGGAATGGTTCTCCCTAGTTTAGTGAACCTGAGGGGCAGCTCTCTCCCTTTCCTCCCCTCTGACTGAAAGCAGAAAAGGCAAAGATCATGGGTTGAGATAAGAACAATTTACTGGAAACACCAATGAGATTAAAAAAAATGAACAGTAATAGCAATAATTTTAACAACAAAAGTATACAAAAGAGAGGGTGATTTATATGCAAAGTGTTCAGCAAGTGTGGGGCAATGAGGCAACCGTGGAAGGCTTCCCTTTATTTGACCTGAAGCAACACCATTCTTCCCAGAAGCAAGAATTTCCTTTTCCTAAACCCTGGCAATGATGTGACATGGTGTTGAATAATAGTGGGGTCTTGGACATACCCCGTCCTGCTGAAACAAGGACAGCTTGAACCTGCAGGCAGCTCACAGTACAAGTCTTACTGACTGTGCAGCACAAGGTAACCCAGGTGTGAAGAGGCTGATATCTGTTTTCATATATTTCTGGGTCATCAGCCATTGCTGGATTTCTTGGTCTGCTTTAATACATGAGACACTTCAATCTTCTGGTAGGAAAGTAACTGGGTTTTAATGAAATTTACAGTGTAATTTACAGTGAAATTTAGGGTGTAAACAAAATCGAGATGATACGTATGCCACTTTAGAAGGATTTCAGAGTATCATAGGATGACAGTGGTTGGAAAGCACTTTAATCGCATCCAGTCCAAATGCCACTCCAACACTGGGTAGGGACACCTCCCACTCAACCACATTGCTCAAGGCCTTACTCAAACTGGCCTTGAACACTGCCAGGGCTGGGGCATCCACAACCTTCCTGAACAACCTCTTCTACTGTCTCAGCATATTCACAGTAAAGAATTTTGTCCTAATATCTAACTTATATTTCCCCTTTTTTACTTTGTACCCATTACTCCTTGTCCTGTCACTAGTTTTTTATGAAGAGTCCCTTGGCAGGTTTCCTGTAGGTCCCCTTTAGATACTGGAAGGTTGCTATGAAGTCTCCATGTAACCTCATCCTTCTGCTGGCAGAACAGCCCCAAATTTCTCAGTCAGTCTTCATATGAGATGTGTGCCAGGCCTTTTATCAACTTTATGAAAGTGCTCTGGATTTGCTCCAACAGCTCCATGTTGTACTTTTGTTGAGGACACTAGAACTGTATGTAGTTCATTTCAGAAATGGATGCTTCTGAACAGTTGTCATTGCCCATTTCAGAACACCTTGAGCTTCTGGGACCCTAAAAATTGTGCATCACTCATTAAAAAACAGAAGCAGAAGCCTTTACAGCAATGTTTTCCAAGATAAATTTGAAAAGTGCTAGTAGACTTCCATTTGAAATATTTTCTTTGTCTAGGATTTAATTTTATTAATTAGTATTCAGCTTTAAAAATCTGAAGCAGAGGTAAAAGGATTCAGTCTCCTTCAGATTATCATCAGGAAAATACTTTCCTTCAGAGTTTCCAGATATGGAGGAATACTTACACGTCATTATTGCAATTTTCTGATGATACTTCACTTTAGACACCCAAGAGTATTTCAAACCTCATCAGTTCAACCAAAACTCTGGTAGGTTGATTTTAATTAGCTCAAATACTTGAATGGTGTGAAAAAGAATAACAGCTGTCATTCCTGATTTTCACTTTGGTGCGATGTTTCTTTGATGATTTAAATGCATTGAAATACAGACTCCTGATACAAAGTTTCAGTTACATTAATATGTCTTTTTTAAAAGTCTTCCTTCAAGTATATGGAGTCTCCTGTTCAACTGAGCAGCAGTAACAATTTTTTTATTGTATGTGCTATACCTAAATTAAGTACTTGGGACCTTTGACAGGTTTGATGTTGCTGGACTAAATGTGCGAGGAGGTGGACAAAGGTCAGCACCATTGAAGGGCTGTCTCCATAAAAAGTGTGGGCTGACAGCAAGTTATGAAACTGGCCTCTTTGGAAGACTTCAATGAAAGGTTGTCATATTAATGGAAAGGGAGAGGAGAGGAGAGGAGAGGAGAGGAGAGGAGAGGAGAGGAGAGGAGAGGAGAGGAGAGGAGAGGAGAGGAGAGGAGAGGAGAGGAGAGGAGAGGAGAGGAGAGGAGAGGAGAGGAGAGGAGAGGAGAGGAGAGGAGAGGAGAGGAGAGGAGAGGAGAGGAGAGGAGAGGAGAGGAGAGGAGAGGAGAGATTTCAGTTGTAAGAGACATGCAGTGATCATCCAGTCCAACTGCCTCACCATTTCAGGGCTGACCACAAGTTAAAACATGTTGTTAAAGGCGTTATCCAAGTGCCTCTTAAGCACTGACAGGCTTGGGGCACCAAACATCTCTCCAGGAAGTCTGTTCCAGTGTGTCACTATCCTCTTGGCAAAATTATGCTTCCAAATGTCATGGCTAAACCTCCCCTGGCACAACTTTGAACCACTCCCATGTATCCTATTATTAGGTTTCCGGGAGGTCAGCCCCTCCCTCTCCACAGCTTCTCCTCAGGAAGCTGCAGAGAGCACTCAGTTTGCCCCTTAACCTCCTTTTTCCCAAACTAGACAAACCCAGAGTTCTTAGCTGCTTCCCACAGGACATTCCATCCAACCCTTTCACCAGCTTTGTTTCTCTCCTCTGGACACATTCAAGGATCTTCATATCCTTCTTAAATTGTGTGACCCAGAACTGCGTTCAGTACTCAAATGGAGACTGCACCAATACTAAATACAATGGGATTCGACTGCTGTTTATGCTGTGTTCAGATTCATGGGATCCTTCAAGGTAGAAAAAGACCTTTAAAATCACCAAATTTGACTAAAATCAGCACTGGCAAGTCCACCACTAAACCACATCCCTGTGCACCACGTCTACATGTTTGATGCACCTCAGGACACAGTTTTCCCTCCTGGATGCCAGGGTACTCATCTGACTATTGAGCCAGCTGCCAACCTGCAACCACAGATTCCTGACAGCAGGACTGCTCTCTAGCCACTCCTCTCTCACTTTCCACTTCTTCCTGGTCTTCGATCCAGGTGCAAAGTCCATTGTTGGTGTCTGTGGGAAATGCATACATGACTCAATCAGCCTACAAACGTAGTGATTGTGTTACACACGTGCTAGACTGGCTTCTAGATACCTTAGATAGGATTTATCTTGCCTTATATTTGGATGTCTACAACGTAAATCAATATATTGATATACTGGCATTGATTACTGGTCATCTTACTCTGTCTTTTTAATCAATTACATAAGACTTTCTGTGACAGGTGATTCATCTCACCTATCTTATACATGTAAGTAAGAATGAAAAGAAACATTTTGAGAAATTGTTCATTCATTGTATTAATGACAAAAGGATAGATCAAAATTTGGTCTTATAAATACCATCTTTGTCTCAAAGGAACCTTCAGGTGCCTTATGTGGATAGATAGATATCTTTGGATTGATCTTCAGAATTTAAGCACCTCCAGCTAATGTATTTTTCATTTCTAGCACCAAAGGATTACCTGGATCTTGTCCTCTCACTTTCTTTGTTTGTAAAGCCACAGGAGAAGGACATAACAAGCAAAACCTTTGAAGATGGTCTGGTTCCTACATAGTCTGTTCCACATGAGTGTATCCATGTGTTTAGGATAATGGCCAAGTCACAAGTGACTCCCCATGTAGAAATGTACCTTGAGCTTCTTGCAGACCTGAGCCTCCCTAACAGTTCATTTCCATTCACAAATCTGTCATCTTTTCCCTGGATCACCTAACTCCACATGTCATTCACAGCCTTTAGAGGTTGGGGGTGTTAAACATTCATTGTTACTGCCATACATGCCTGGCATATCTTCTGCAAGTGTTCATCCAGGGTTATTCATCTTAATTGCCTTCCACTACCAAGTGTGCAATGTCTTATCTTTGTAAGAATATCTATGTCTTGTTTCACCTTCTGAGTAAATCTAAAAGACCCATTGTGTAAAACAGTTCAAAACACCTCTCTGTTGGACTGATATTAGAATCTCCACGTACATGTCAAAATGTCTTGGGTTCTGGACTTAAATGAGATGCTTTTTATGATCAGTATTCTGTGGTGCAAGTGAGGTACCTTAAGAGAGCACTTCAGATCTAACATAGGTAGAACTGTGCTTTCCAGGCATTTCACTCTTTCCATCTGCAATTTTCAGAGCTGACCAAAAAAAAAAAAAGTGTCCCACTTCAGCTAGGAAAGAATCTAGGTCTTATCCAATATTAATGGAAAGACAGTAGTCAGTCTGAAGCGTCTGTGTGTCCTAGGATGAATAAATTCCTATCTCTGGTAGCTGACAGCATCATAAAAAAAAGTGCATAGAACAAGGCCAGAGTTGCTCTAATCTCAGAGATAAATAATTGGACATTGGAATATTTTGGCTCTAAGTATATTTAAATCCTAAATACTAAATATTAGTAATAATAAATTATCAAATTTATTATTAAAATAATAAACCTAAAATCTCAGTTTAAGCACAAAACATTTAAATCAATGTTATCCCTACCTCCTTCCCTCCTCTTTCCCCTTAGCCAAGCTCTATCAGCAATTTGAAGCCCTGATTTGGAGAGAGAGAGAGAGAGAGAGACAAAGAAAGAATGAAACTTATGAAATGCATTTTGTGGGGAAAACATACCAGATGTAAAGAGAAATTACTTTCAATGTGAATACACCAGAGCACTAACATTCAGCAGGCTGAAAAATCTGCTAGTGAAATGCCAACCTTTTGATAGGATTTATTTTTTTCATTGGTTCAGCAGATTCCTTTTTCATTACTATAAGAAATACTGTTGAGCGAGCAAAGCTCTGGATAAAGTATATCAACAGCTTCAGCTGGGAAAAGAGCATTCATGTGTATGATACAAAGGATGATGGGAAATGTTTTTTCCTACAACAATTGTTACCTTTGACCCTCTCTTGCTTGTCTTCCAGAAGATGAATTCCATACATGGTAGCATTTATAGCAAGAAATCTCTTGACTTTGAAGTGCTGGAATGTTGCCATTGAAGAAAGGAAGAAAACAAAGCAAAGCAAAGCAAGCTTGCTCTTGACATTAAAGTCAAACACAACTAAAATCACAAAACTCCAGCAGCTGTCTGTTGTTTCAGGGTATGTTTCCTGCATTACACCCGTAACATTTTGCAGGAAATACATTTCAGCATCCTCAAAGATTAAACTTTAGTATCACATCCAGGAATTAAGTTGTAAAGGCTTTGAGCTAAAGTGGGAGAATTGAATCTTAAAAGGAAAAAATTTGTCTGTGATTACAAGCAAACGAACAAGCTCTGAAAGGCAGAAACTGAATTAATTTTCCCCTTGCAAGTTTTATACTGCCTGTGCAATGCATGAGGTTTTACTTTAGCCAGTATGTAATGTGAGATTAAAGGGAAAATACATATTAATGAAGAGGTTTTACTTTAATATCCATTTCCAAGTGCAGCTTGGTAGAGCAGTACAAATAGTAGCAAGCCACAGTGCCATTAGAGACATAATCATCAGCTGCTAAGACATGGGGCACATGAGATCTCACATATACTTTTCCCTGAGAGCAGAAGGAGCAATCTGACTCAGAGAAAATGGTGCACAGTCATCTACAGAAGGCAAATACAATAGTAAGCTCTTTAGTTTGATAGAAAAGGAGTATCAATCACAAATGTTTTTGCAGATGTCTCCAAAAGTATCAGCTTACTAATTTTATAACACATGAACAGAAAACTAGCTATGGTATTGATGCAAGACTTAGATATTTGTGCTGTAATGACACACAGTAAAGGGAAATCTCTTTCTTCCTATTTTTCATGATGTTAATAAACTGGTGATTTAGAGTTCTATTTAAAGACATGTAGCTTATCCAGTAAAGGCATGAGCATAACCTGAGGGAGTTTGTCTTCCTTTCCTCTCTAATTGGGTTTTGTTTTGGTTTTTTGCCCTGGTCCTAAATTAGATTGTTAAGTCTTCAAAGCAGGGACCCTGAACTCAATTATCCTCTCATTTTTCTCAGTCAAACTCACTGGAGCTTCACTAACAGTAAACTTGCAAAAGTGGATGAGTAATCATACTTGCCTCACTATATGTCTCCAAAGACATCTAAATTACACAGGTGTGTGAGGGAGGTACCTGACAGAGCTCACCACATATTACATGGGTTGTTCCACCTTCCCCATTGTAACTTTTTTCGTTATTACATGACTACAGAATTGTCATCCTTTGCTATTCTTGCACCAGAAATGAGAATTTCTTCCATAGTTCTGGTAAGGCTTCTCCTGCTTCCAAGGATAATATTGTAGAATAACATAGTGCTTTATTATGGCCAGTTAAGATTTTGGCAAAGGTATTTCTCCTTCCAAGCAGGTTGGCCTCCCCTCTATCCTACAATTGCAAACAGACAGGTCCTCATATTCAAAATTCAGCTTTTTTTTAAAAACGCCATGCTTAAAGATCTCCTCCCAGGGGAATCAGATGGCTCCATATGTTGAACAAGGCTCCATGGCGATAAATCCCAGCCAAAGGGAAGACCTTTCCAGAGGTGCACAGTGAGGTCACAGAGGTCACAGTTAGTGACCTAACTGTCAAGAGGGGATTAGTCCACAGCTCTCCTTTCTGGATTTCTTTCTTGTTAGTTTAGAGCTGCTCCTATGCCTAAGTCTTCATCATCTTCCTGCAGCAAAACCTCTTCCCCATGCACAGTGTGGAGGACCTGCCCCCTCGCTGCCATTTCTGGGCGCAGTCACAGTGGTTACCGGGATTTGGAAAGTATTCCCAATTCCCAAGGTATTGGGAAGAATATTCTACTTTGGTGAGGACAAAAATGGGATAAAAAGAACAGCAGAATCTTTTGTTCAAGCCATTTCCAGGTCAGTGTGACAATACATGTATCACACAAAACGGAAGGGCAAGAGAAGTGAGTATAAAAGGGCCTCTGAAAATCTGTGGAAAAAGCAACTGCTTTACTAAGGCAAAGGTTGTACAGAGTAAAGTAATACTTATTTATCTGGCTTTACTTTTTTCCCCTGCAAAATTTCCTTTAACTATATGTACATCTATAAAAAATATACAGCTACTGATCTTCAGATATCACTTGATGATTCAGAGGTTTTATTCCCAAACAGCATAGGTAACCATTACAATGATCTTTTGCTACCTTTGTAATTTATTAGCCATTGAACCTTTATATAATATGTGATGTAATGCTTTATAATGACCTCATTTGTTTAAAAGGTGCTGCAATTCTTTAAATAGAAGTTGTTTTCATATAATTTGTCTCAAAACAAGAACTACTTCTGTCCAAGTTCAAGCAACTGTCAGACTGAATCAAAAATAGTTAAAATGTAATTTTGCCTCTATCTGACAGTCCTCCTGCCATATTTATGGATTTTATTGTTGCAATAAAATTTGATGGGGAGAAAGGAATTGACTGATTTTCTTTGTTCCACCTATTAACCCTACACTGGGTTTTGAAAGACATATTCACATAGAAAAATAATTAAACCAAATGTACTCTTAATAACATGAAGAAAATGAGATGAATATAACATTTCAAGTCTTCTTCAGTCACAGCATATCATAGTAATAAAATTTGAAAATTTACAGAGAGGATCATTTTTGCTTTTTTTAGGCTAAAGTTGTCCCTTTAACATTCAAATCTAAAACTGAATTATGCACATGTCTTGGAAGGATGAGATGAATTTCAAGGAAGCAGTTAATGTCAAACACACGTATTCTGCCTTTCTCTTGACAAAGTAGTATGGCTGAAAGCCTGCTTGGTTTTTTTACTTCAATGTTATTGCGTATTTTCAGGTAAAAACTAGATCTGTAAGACTACTCCATTATAGATTTTTTTATTATTATTTATCTGTACTTTAAAAAAAAAATAAAAAAAAGAAGTAACACTTTGCTCCAAGTGCAAATCATACCTCTATGGTAGTCCCTGATTGGTTCAGAGAATATTTGCTTATGCTAAAGTTCCTCTATGGAAACCTTCTACCAGAATGTCATGATACTGCTGATTAGAGTGTAATGGGTTTGATGGATTGATTATTCCATTTAAATAGTTGAGATCAATAAATTTCAGCTAAGTTTTTTTAACAGCACTTCTTTGTTTATTCAGCAAAATACTGGCTTCTCTTAATCTAGACTTATTTTAAAATGTGTTTTTTTTTTCCAAGTCTGAAATCTCAGGTGATGACTGGGGGATGGATAAGTCTAGCTCTGGGAGCAGAAGCCTAGCACTGAACACACAGATCAGACCTGGGAACTTGTGGTGGATTTGCTTACAGACAAGCACCCACACAGCCACTTTCCTCTCTGGCAGGATGAGAAGATAATCACAGAAAGGTGAGGAGGCTTGTGCATTGAGATGTAAGTCTCATAGGGAAACAAAAACTATTCCCAAAAGCAAAGCAGAGAAATAATTTATTCACTATTTCCTGTCAGCAGGCAGATGCCCAGTTACTTCCACAAAAACAGGGGTTCATCATCTCTAATGGTCCTCCAGAAAGACTAATGCCACAACCATAGACATTCCCCTTCCTTCTCCTTTCCCTGAGCTTTTATTGCTGAGCAGAGTATCATAAAGCATGGAATATCTTTTCCCTCATTACAGGGCAGCTGTCCTGCCTGTGCCCCCTCCCAGTGTCTCTCTCAGTGGAGAGTTTCAGCTTGTAGAGTTGCTTTTTCTCTCTGCCCCTGCATGGTTGAACTTGGACAAATAGTTCACAGAGCTTCAGTTTACTCAGGCTTAATACAGGAGGAAAATTTCCCCTTCAAGACATCAAAAATCACCCTTCAGAAAGTGCTTTCAGAGACATCAACAAAAAGAGCAACAGAAGCATCAAATACCGTAGTAGTATTTTTAGTATTTATATTTCAATTCTGTCCTCTCTAGATGCATTTTAGAATTTGGCTTAGATTTATGCATATTGAATTTTCTGGTTTCATTAAATTGAATCCTCTTTCTCTAATCCTTTTGTACTTTGTTTTCTGTGTACCTCAGCTTTGGTGAAGCCATGCAACCTGCAGGCTTTGCAGAAGAGAACACAAGTCCCACTCCTGTCAGACCAGGATCTTGTGATCTTCTGTTTTAACACACAGCAGTGAAACACAAAATTGACAAAATTTCGTGAGTCGTGCTGGCCCATATGCTTCATATGCTTCACACCTGACTGCTGGACAGCCTTCCCCAGAAGGGGCTTTGCCCCAGCTGCCCATTCCTTTAGACTTAGAGCTTTGGCATCAGTGGCTACCTTGTGGCTCTGTGCTGGCTATAGGGCTGTTGTGCAGCAGAGTGGTATTGTGGCTGACCCTGCAAGGGACCAGGGTGGTGCAAGATACAATGAGGAGGATATTCCCATGTGGGGCTGTCCTTATGTACATCTGGAGCACTGTCCTGGAGGTCAGGCATTATTTGAGGCTTACACATTCTAAATGAACCTCACACCACTATGCAGATACTTCCTGTCAAAATGGCAGAGCAGTAACAGTCAATAACATACCCATAAAAGCCACCATAAAAAATGAAAGCGTAATAGGAGACTCCCCAGTAGATTTTTGTGTTGTTATTTACTGTTTAAAGATCATATGTAGAATCTTTATACCAGCTAATAACCAGCTGCCACCAAATGTAAATTCAACTTTTCACCTGTTTCTCTTCTATGTGGTGCAGCAATGACTCAGGCTGCACATGAACAGCAGCTTCATAAAACTATTTTTTGATAATTTCTAGTCTTGATCCTTTTTAAAGAGCAGGAGTTTCACTACATTGCTGTTACCCACTAATTTCATGGTCCATGGTCAAACATAAGGCTGTAATTCAATTGTGGATTTTTTCTGATACTGCAAACAGCAAGAGCAATCTGATTTATAATTCTCAGTGCTCACAAGGACTACGTATCATTATTTATAATATAGGCAATTTATAATACATGCTATTTATAATATAGTCATTAAGTTTTTTAAAATCCGTCATGCTGGATAAGAAATCTTAATCCATAAAATGCATAAAGGAAGGAATTACAGTGCTAGAGATCTCTAAAGGAAGTGATTACTGAGGAAAAAAAATTATCACAGTGTGTTCACTTCCTGAGAAACAATCACTTGCAGACAAGACAGTGTGCAGCCTTCCTACATGTATAAGTCAATTTTTAACCAAAAAATGTGGTTTATCAAACACTAGCAAGCTATCGTATTGTAAAATATTTATTATAGAATACACTTTCCGCATAATAATACAAGGGAATTAATTGAAAAAGTAATAAGGATATCCTATATCTACTTATCCTTGTTCTGGCAATATCTATTTCATGTTATGTTCAGATGAACAAGCAAGTACAGTCATAATTGCAGGAGGAAAAGCTTTTGAAAGATGTGAAATCAATATCTGTCCTGAAATTGGTACCAGAAGAGAAATATTTTGCAGAGCTATTGAACTTACAACTCACTGGGAGCCACACACTGTCATAACACTTGGTCTTACAAGATGCTGAACATTTTCTCTCTGCTCCAGCAGACCACTCATGTGGAGAACAGATAAAGTCCCACAGACAGCACTGGCACTACTCTTGTGGTTATATTTAAACTGGCCCTTAAACACTAGTTTTTGAACCAGTATGCACAGCAAGTTAGAGGAATGAGCCTTTAAACACAGTTATTAACAGTCCAGAATCAAATTCTACAATCCTGAAAGTCAAAGTCTAGCTCATTCATAGTCTGTGACTCATGGTACTTAAGGCACCTGGGCTACATATTTAAATTATGAGTATCTCACCGTCTTTATCCAGGCAAAAGTCCATTGGTCTATGTATTGAAACAGACGTATTAATTCTACACATCAGATTCTGGGCTCTCCATAATAGCTTTATCCTCTTCCTTTACCTGTTAGCCAGCCTCTGCACCTCATGCTTTTAGGCTGTCACTGTGTGTCACGGACAAAGGAGTGGTTTTGCTGCCATCATCAGATGTAGCAGGATCTGTGTGCTTTGGGTGAGTAAGGAAGGACAGGAGGAACATGAGATGCTCAGGCATGGGGCTTTTCCTCTTTACCTTAGTTCAACAGTTTATATCTCAGAGACAGCAGCACTGTTGGCTGTTTTAGAGGCAGTGAAGGGCACGAATAAGTCAAAAAGATTGTGTTTGGTCTGGTAGATTTACCATCTGTCTGTCCTGGGGTCTGTTGTCTGCTGGAAAACAGGGATTCAAGGATGCATGAGTCTGCTCCCACTGACACAGAGCAGCCTCACTCCACTGCTAAGAGGTTAAATTCATTAATGCCTGCCCACTGAAATAATGAAAACACATATTGTTCAGCTAAATTAGTGTTTCTTCATAGGAGGGAAGTCTGGTCAACAAAACCAATAGACAATAAGGTCTAACACCAGCAGATACCTTTTTGTTTCCCTTCAAATACAAAACAATACAAGAAAGGAAAATTTTACCCAAACTCCATGGAAGGTTAGAATATGAGATCCTGATGACTTCGCATGACTTTCTAGTCTTCAGAGTATATTGTATAAAATATTTTAGCTCTACAATCTTCTATTTCAGAACTAATATTATGATTTTTTTTTTCTGCTTCTCTCTGACCTAAGAATTTTGTTATCTAAGCAAAAGCAAGTTTACTAAACTGAACTAAATTTCATCCACTGTCCTGGCAAAGTTTGCTGCCAAAAGAACAGTGCATGTAAAACCTATTGAATATTTGACACTATTATTTTTTTGTCTTCTGACTACCTTGCTTGTTCAGAATCCTATATGTGCAACAAAGCCATAAGGATTAAGGATCTAAGAATAATTATATTTTCTATTTTACTGCCAAACCAAAACATGGAAAAAAATCTTCTCACCAAATTAAAAACAAAACAAAAAAAACCCCTAGGTATTCAATTTAGAGTAGAATGTTTCATTCTTGGATGTTTGACAGATTGAAAAGCAAGAGAGGGACTAGAGCAAAATAAGAGGAGTGAGGAGGAGGAGGAGAAGGTATATAGGTAATTCATGCCTAATGTCAACAAGCTTTCTTACCTCTCACAGTTTCCACTGGAGTTTCCAATGGTTTCTGCTTTGGTGTGTCAGAAATCCATCGGGCAAACGCTCTCCTTAGCTCGGAGTGCTCTCAACCTGCCTTGGTAGGAATGTGAGAAATTACATTTTCTGAAGGAGCTGTAAAATGAATGAAGTGGGTATCAGCCTCCATGGGCACTTTTTTGAGGGACATTTAAATGGGCTCAAGCCTGTTGAAAGCAAAAGTCCACCCTTGTGAGCTGAGCAGGAATCCAGAGCAGCCAGAGTGAGTCTGGAAAGATGGGAAGGACAATACATCAGAGCATCTCACTGTCTCTCCTCTGGCAACATCCATACTCAGAAACAAAAGCAGATATGGACCACTGGACCACTGTGTAGCCACAGTGCCAGGTGGCACCAGACAGTTCACGTGGCATTCCCTACTACTTCAAAATGCGCTGGTTGAAACACTCCACAACAGAGAAAGGCGTGTGCAGATGAGTAGGATGCAAGTGCCAGAACTCACACCTGGGCATAATTCACATGTGTCATTCCACAAAGTCTCCATCAGGAGCCTGCATGTTGCCATTGGTTCAGCACACATTCCATTATGCCTGACAGTAACTTGGAATACCTTAAAACATGGCAGCTAGGATACTGTAAATGTGAAAGAGAGAAGGGACACTCATTCACCATCATCAGACTGTGTGACTTCTTGATGAGTAGAAAGGGGTCACTTTTACCTTGGCAATATTGCTAAGCCAGCCTCTTGTGTCTGCTTCTATTTAGTGTAGGAAAATAAGGAAATTTGGAAATTCATGCAAAGATATTTTAAAAAAATGTAAAAATGAACTGCTTTGATATTCCTAGCATAAGTGCTGTTTTCATTGTGACCAAAACTTAGCAAATCCAAGTCAAATTTATCATAACTGCATGTCTCAACACTGCCTTATTTGCCTATTTTTTTCCTTTTTTTTCTCCCAAATATCAGGCTGACTGAAAAAAAAAAAGGGAAGAACACAAAAATTAGTTGAACCACACCCAAGTCTCGTCCCAGAGTGGAGTCAGTACAGAGTCAGGATGCTCATTTGCATCCAGGAGCCCAAGCCCTGTTCCAGCCCATTTATTTGGTATCCTGCATCACTGCAGCACAAGATCATTGGGGTGTTAATTTCTGGAGCACCGTTTCCCCCTCCTAGGCATTTAGATGGCCATGCTTAAGGCCAGGTCACCACTGAATGGTTGCAAGAGCCTCAGAGTACTCTCTCCCCTTCTTTTGGGAGCTGCTTTATTGCTGAAGCTATTGCTCTGGGTCCCCACCTGAACTTCAGCTGCTTTGCAGCCCTAAGTGTTCTCCATCCTGTGCCTGCCTGATATTTACTCTGACTCTGAGTTTCTGTATTGGCTTTCTGGCTTCACCTTGGACTTGTCTCATCACCGCAGATTTGGGGGGTGAATGTTGGTCTGTGTCTGATGCTGGTTGCTTTTACAGACCTGCTCTGTACTCCTGGCTCAGGAAAAGTGAGACAACCCTGAATGGTGTCCATACAGGCTCTGCCTGCCTTGCTGAGAATATCAGCCCCCAGTTCTTCAGCTGCAGAGTGATGGAACCCTCAGCTCTGCCTGGCAGGCAGTGTACCTGGCAGAGATTTTCAGCCTCTCTTTGATTTCCTACTTGCTATTTCAAATACAGCAGATTATCTCAAGATGCCTGGAAATTCCTATTTGAGTCTGATTGCCTCCATAAAATGAGTAATGTCGAGTCAGCTTCCTGAAGATGATTGTCCATGTCTCAACTGGCATTCCATCTAGTCAGAGTTATCAGGGGTATTCTCAGAACTAAAATGCAAGTGCTGCTGATGATATGAAATTAATGGAATTACATCCGCCTACATGGAAACAGACCCTCTGACCTTGAGTACTTAACTTCATAGATCTGACATGAGGCAAAAAGGCTCAGCAGTGGAAACTCATTTACTCATTTCATCACGGCTCTTACAGGGGAAAAGGGAAGACTCCCATCTTTCTGCCCTCAGTCTGTCACCCCTTGTCACACAGAGAATTATCTCTTAAAAGAAAACAGAGGAAATTAATTAATTAATGAATAAATGAATCAGTGGAAGTTTTTGACAAAGTTAACACAGAAATAAAGTTCATGCAGTACTAGCAGGACACCTCAGGGTTTCTCAGGAATCGAGGTGCTATTATGGAAATCCCTTGTTTGTGTGGAGTTCAATTATATTCTATTTAGATTTTCTGTAAATAGAAATTTAAGAGTAACCTTAAGTAGAAAAATTCATTAGGCCAGAGGGTTGAATTTACTATCCAATGTCCTTGCCTTGGTTTTAACCCATGGTTTAAACTGCTTCAAAGTTGTTGACTGCTAATGCTCTTCTCTCACGACACAAAATTAAAGACCTCTCCCAGTTTCTGGTCATCTGTCGAGCAGAAGAGGAGATGACACTCTTACCTCAAACTATAAGGTCTTTGAAGCAGAAGACAATGCTCTCTTTTTTTCTGTCATTGTCAAGCAGGTGGGAATCTGCAGTCCTACACTATTATTATGTAAATTAAACATAATGTTAAAGTACAGAACTCACTCCTTTCCCATCTAGAATTAAATTTCTGTCTATATTCACAACAGGTGGCAGATGCATAATTTTGTTTAAAAAAATTCCTTTTTGATAGAGGAAATAAATTCTCAGTAAAGCTGAGGTTAATCATAAGACAAAACTCTAAGTGGGTTGAAATACCTTTAGGGCAAAGTTAGAGGAAGGTAAGCATGTTTTAAAGTTAATCCAGTACTCATAGTGCAGGTAAAGAGAAAAGTGAATTCTAAAAATATTTTTGTTCTTTGGGGTGAGATCTTTTGGATAGAAACCAAAAATCTCACCCTATGATAATTTTTCTGAAGTAATAAAATATAAGTAAAAGAACATTAGCAAATCTTACCAATATACCAGGATCAAAAATTTGTTCTGTTTCCTATGGACTGTCATTTTCCTCAGAAAATCATCCAGAAAAGTATCTGTTTTAGAAACTGTGGAGTTCCAGCTTAGCTGTATTGATCCAGTATTTAAAAGCCAAAACGTCACATATGCAACAAGGAGGCTCATAGGAAGGTTAAATCCAGAGGAAGCCTGGAGTTTATAAGTTTGCTTAAGCTACTTTTGCCACTGTTGATCTAAATCAGTGACACTACTAGAGTCCTATGCTTGGCTCAGATGGATGTGTGTGGGAATAAAGACACTTTGCCCACAGTTCAGGTGATGGAAACTTCTTTAATCAGGAGTGTGTTGCTGGGGTCATGGGAATTTGAGAGCTATAGCCTCACGTCTATTTTGGATGTACTCTAATATTTTATTATCAACACATACATATGTACACTTGAAGTGAGATAACAGTTTAAGTGCTGAGGAGAGTGTAACTCATTTGAGTCTTTGTTCTGCAAAGTTTCAGAACAAAAGACAAGGTGCAATCTTTTGCAGGAAAGCACTTGCATGTACAGTTAGGCTCCAATGTTACTAGCAGCTACAAAGCAAGTATTTAAAACCTTAGCACGGCCAAGAGCTTTACTGAGTATGAATTGTGAAATAGAGGCTTTAGTGATGGTAAAAAGCTTGGGAAGCCCAACAGTAAAACAAGATATTTATAGAGAAATCTCTAGAGGAGGAAAAATTCTTACCCTCTTTCTCAGGCTAAATAACAATTTATTCTACCCACTTCTTGACTACTTCCAGGGAGCATCAAAAATTGGTCCAAATAAACATTACATGTCTGTAATCCAAGTCAGGATTTTCCAGGAGTCATCTTTTAAGACCCAAAAACTTAAGTTTAAAGCAATCTGTTTACTCTAAGGATATAATAAATGCACATTACAAGGGATCTTAATTCTACTTGTCATTCCTTGGTTGCATGAAAAATACAGTTAGCTTTTAAATTTTTAACAAAAACTGATTGTTGCAAAATTTCTTCTAAACAAAAACCCTTCATTTTTTCCCTAATTAAACAAGACAGTTCCCACTGCCTGACTTCAAACTAAACCTAAACTAATTTTTTTAAAAAATCCAGCCTCCCATTAAATAAATGGCATATTTATTAAACGTGGGCTTTTGATAATCAGAGTTATAGAAAGTGTAAAAGCTGGGCTTTTTCATCCTAGACATTCACACCTTTTGATTTCAATATTTAAGCATGTAGGGAAAGAGTGCAGTCAAAAGCATATTGTTTGGTCTAAAATGTGCTCTTTAAATAGTTTTTCATTTCAATAACTTTTATATTTGTCATAGTGAAAGCAACACATAAATGAAAACAGCAGAAATAGCAACTTGAATAAGTTGTTAATGGCTGCTTTCCATTTTTTTCCTCCTAATTCTCCATTTGTTATGCCATAACAATGATTACTTTCAAGGGCTGTCATTTGACAGTCCCACACAGTGTAGGTGAGGTGAATGAAAGCTGCTTCTTCTACCTTCAAGCTGAAGCACACAGCACACTTGTACAAAAGGCAAGAGCTGAGAGAATGCTATATATCATTATCTCAGTCATCACCTAATGATGCTCTCAGTTGTTCTTAAATTTGCTTTTATTTTTCAGAGAGGGATAATAAAATAAGCCTCTATTGCCTTCTAACCCCAGCGACTCATATTTTGACCTTTTAAACATTTGCTTCATTTTGACTTGCACTTCAATAAACATGAGGCTGGGAAAATGATTGAGTAGACCAGGCAAAGATTGAAAAAAAAAATCTCTTATTAGCCTGGTCTTCTTCTCCCCTCCAACAGCCCATACAAATCCATGGACGTTATTATCACAGATAGAATTTAAATCTCAATTACGTTCTTGGGGTCTGACTGCCACTACCACTGCCTTAGAGCAATTTACACAGATGATTCTCTGATCCCTTGCTGACAGGCTAATGGACTCCATGAAATTCTGTGCAGTGGTTCAGTTGTAGAGAATTGCACCTGAAAATACAGTATGTGAATTGATTTAAGAGTCAATGTCCTGTCTTTCAGCAGCATCTTGTGCACACATTTAATTTCATGCACGTAAGAAAAGCCATGGCTAAATTTGGAGCAAAACTAAGTGCCTTAATTTGTTCTCCTACCATTTCTAATTATAATATTTTTGTTAAGTAAGCCACTTGATTACTTATTCATGCTCTTAAAAAAATTATCTATTATTATTTTTAAAAGCTTCAGTTTACACTTACAAAAAACATGGTCTTGATCCAGCTCACACTGAAGTCCCCATATCTGCAGTGCCATTGTTTTTGTAGGTGAGTGCTGAGATTTTACCTGCTGGATTCACACCCAGCTGAGCTCACACACTGAAGCCCAAATAGCATCTTTATACCAGCCCTGGCACATTCAACCTCCAGCTTACTCACTGTCTCCCCTGCTCCTTGTGTGAAAGCAGTGCAGGACTTTAGTATTCCTATGGCTCTTTTTTCCTAACCATGACATGTAGTGGTAGCAAAGATTAGAATGGGGGGGGGGGGGGGGAGGGGTAAAGTAAATGGTAATTAGGGGAATTTAGCCCCTCCTTCTTGCAGCTCAGGGTTTTACAGATGGCACAGTTCTCAGCCTTTCACCTGACCAGCAGTCCAGAGTAACCTTATCTTGCACTTGCTGATGCTCTGTTGCATGAGAGCAGATCCAGCTGGAGCACCATTTCTTTGAATGGGTGCTGGAAGAATGCATCCATTCCTCAACAATCGAGGTTAGAAACACACTGTGACGGGACCATGACAGGCTGGAAACATGATATTAACTCCAATGGACTAAAAATCCTTTCTATGCACAGGTCTACTGTAACAAGCTGTGAAGAGCTAATATTTTTTTCTGCTTCAACTGCACAGTTCCTCCCAGTGATGGAGCTTTCTGTCACAGGCAGGTGCAGCATTGAAGCATGTAGGATGTAGATTTCCCAGTCAAAAAAAGAGTGTCAAAACACTGGGGAACCACAAAGTGGGAGTCTTAGATGACCACTTTGGAAGAGCAAGATTATCAGTTACCAACACTGTCACAAATATAACTCTGTGCAGAATCATCTATGCTCAGCACAGGACATGATGTCGTGATGGATGGGTTTTTTTTATTCACCTTAACTTGTTAATTAGTATGTCCTCTATTGCAGAGTGCATCCCACCCTATCTTTCTATTCTGAGAGGAGCCCAAATCCAGAGGCACACAGTAGATATCAGCCACTCCCACATGTAGGTTTGCTAGGTGTTTTCTTCAGGCCTTTACTCATAGCAGTATTCCTATGGTCCTGCTCCATCCCTGACCCAGTCTGGATCTCTAGACACTACATATAGGGCAGTCTGTGGGAGACGTGTGATGCCTAAAGAGAAGTGGACTTCTGTGTTTCTGTTTTTCCAGCCCCTGAACCTTTACCTCTGCTTTGGAGATCCTGGAAAGCACACCCAGACTCACAGCTGCTGTCCTACCACCCAGGTGTTCCGATGGCATTAGTGTGAAGTAACAAATACAGGGGGAAAGGTAGCTTTATTCAGACTTTTTCAGACTGACAGGTGATAGTAATCATCAATTACTCTAGTGACTTGGAATCACTGACCACTGTCATTTAAAACATATATGGATAAATCTACAAGTCTATCTCTGTGATAATCTAGGAAAAGTAGAAAAATTTTAAGTAAAGGAAACTTGAATGACCACATGACTGCAACTGGTATAAAAATAGACTGTGACCACCAAAAGTGGAAAAGAGAAGACAGGCAGGACACAGTATCTTAAAATAGCATAATGAAACCATCAATATAAAAAAATAGTATTAAATTTATAATTTTAAAATTATGTAGAAATGGAAAATAAGGACTGATTATTCACTATTTTTCACAGTAAGAGTGCCACCGAACACTAAAGGAAGCTGTCAGGTAACAGGTTGAAAACAAGACAGAGGAATTAAGCTCTTCAGTATTACTACAGTGTCTAATCTACCTTTGTTGACACTTAAAAACTTAGTGAGGGACCACGTGTAAGAAAATCAGCTTCAGCAGTCACATATTCTCACAGGAATGGGCAACTGAAAATGATGTTGAGAAGAAATGTGTGAGACATCTTCTGAAGACATGGTGTGAAAACCAGGTGAGGTATTGTTCACTATTATTTATTATAAGCTGTCTTAATTTTCAGAGAATCAGTATTTTCTCTTCATGTACTGTGAGCCCTGGTATCTAAATCATTGCTCCCCCAAAAAGTACTTTATTAAATAATATTGATAATACCTACAAAAGCAGTTGAGAAAATTATTCTCTGGTGTACAAGCAAGCTGTGCACTGGCTGCTGTGCAAGAGGAGGCAGCCTGTTGGTCTGCTCCCAGTACTCCCAGTAAATCGTGGTCATCCCATTCAGCTTGCTGAATGCCTAGCTGACAATGGAAGGATAAAAATTCTGTCACGGAGGGATGAATCTTCACTCACTGATAAAAGTTACTGAAAGCAGAGAACTGGAGACATTTAACTCTAAAATATTATGATGTCTGATAAGCTCTGGAAAATCATGCAACAACAAAGGCCAGAGATCCTGAATTACTTTTAACTGGGACAGCATAGGATCTTTTTATACACAGAACAGCATAATACTGTGAAATGTCATATCCTTATTATTATTAATCTGGTATTTATGTCAGCACAAATTAGTTATAACAAAATCAACAGAAAATGGTAATATAAAAACACTAGTTTCATGCTTATTACTCTTCAATATGTCATAACAGGAAAGTAATTTGAGAGATTACATCAGAAGAAAATTACATGAACCTATACAGTAAAATAATGTCTTTTACACTTTGGGAACTGTAAACAGCTCTCAAAACAAAATTTCCAAACCTGTGGAAGGAAAGTGAAAAATCTATAACAACTGAGAAACTAAGTGGAATATTCCAATTGACTTATGCAGCTAGAACTAGGTGTCTTGCAATCAGAAGTCCTTAATGGAGAAACAGCCTCATCATCCACCTATCAGAATTGTACTGTACCTTGTAATAGACATATATATATATATATATATATATATATATATATATATATATATATACATATATAACCTCTATGTATGGTGATGGTTGGAGCAGAGTTCAATCACAGGAAATCATCCCTCTCCCTCCCTTCCACTAACTACAGGAATGGGTCTGTGAGGGAGTCATGGGTATTAAGTGTTAAAGATGACAGTGATTGTTTTAGACATCCTAAAGACAGAAGGAAAGGATGTAGACGGAATGTAGAGTAAGAAATTATTTTCAGCATCTGGAATGAAGGTAGTGATAGCCTGACAATGGCAGAGTTTATCATATTAAAACTGAGTAGAAAATGAAGGGGTAAATGCTGAACATATTCATATGTGTGTCAATAAATATGAAGAAGCTGCTATTGAAGCTGTATATGTTTAAGAGAAAAGACAGCAGCAAAGTATTGTCAGCAGGAGAGGATAAATCTTCCCTTTTCTTGAATTTGATATATTTTTTTCTTTCAATGTCAAATAAGATAATTCTTATTATTATTCAGAGGTGAAGACATTGAAGATAAAAGTGTGCCCTCTTTCACAATTAATACATTTCCTATTCCAGTGGAATCAGATTTTACCCAAGGTCTTCTAAATGTAAGAGATTGTCTCAATTCACAGATTGTTTCTTGCCTCATTTATTTTCTTTTAACCCATGGTGCTGCAGTTAAATGGAATTCATGTTTAGTAGACAAAACACAAGGAAATTTCATTTAAGTTAGATTTTAACACAAAATATGTCTGCCTTGTGAACCTTACAACCAATGCATGTTCTGTCTCTGCCCTACATGAACACACAGAGTGGACCTGTTTCCCCTTGGATTACAGAGGATAAAACTAGCTGAATACAACATCTTGCATCTTCTATCATGAAATATTTAGCTTGTTGCTTGCAGAACCTTGTTGATGGGAAAAAAAATAAATGCCATATGAAATTGATCTTTTCACAGTCAGGCTATTTTTTTTTTAACCTGTAATGACTTCAAGACACTTTAAAGATCTTGAAGAAGAATTGATTTTGGATTTTTGGGTTTGATTTTATGTTTTTCACCTATAAAAAGGATTATAGGAAGCAAGTTGACTGATCCTAATGTTCTCATGACTACTGTCACATGCAAGTCGAAGACAAAAGGTTTGTACTGTAAGCAATAGAGTATATGTTACTTCTAAAAATTCAGATTGTTCTTCATTTTTTATGGAGAAGCATCACGCTTTTACAAGCATAAAATATCAGAGAGCAGACATAGTGTTTAAAGACATCATTCATCCCAGTAACCTTTAATTTGACCTTTAGTAATTAGCCACTCTTTTTTCCCAGTCCAGAGAAATTGAGGCTGTTATCTAACAAGGAGAGTTAGAGTCCTTAGAAAAAGTTTAAGAGTCCTTGATTCAAAATACAGTTTGGAAATAGCTAGCTAACATGGGCTTTTCATATATAGTATATATATATATTATATTTATACTCTGTTTCTACATATATAGTATATTTAATGCGCAACTGACAATAAAATGTTTTTATTAACAACCAGTAATAGTTTTTCTGTGTAGGATTTAGCACTGGTGAATGCATGTGCATCCTGGGATTGTGGTTCCCTAATATTTTTGTTTTATTTTAAGTTCCATTTTCAAAAAAATGCATGTCCATCTGGAAGCTTTCTTGCAGGAAACTCAGATAAAGTTGCAGTGCTAAAGCTCTCTAGAAAACGTGGAATTCACTTATATTTTACTATTAATGCATCAATTTTTTCCAATTCTTAATTTCAGTTTCCTTCATTGGACATTTTTATGCAGAGCAAGGCCACTGGCAAAACTATGGGAGGCTTGCGCGGAAATTCCTGATGGGAGTCGGTAAAGAAAAATGAGCACTTAGACAGTTCACAGTCCATGGAAGCTAAAGGTATTTTCCAGTTTTCAGAGGACTTTAGAATAAGCCTTAAAGATACATAGCATTTCTTTTTCCTCAAAAATTGTGGTATCATTCTGAGACTACAAGAGTAGGCCTAAGCCACAGCAAGCTGAAGTGATTTTATTGATGCTGAAGCTGTTTCTGTCAAAAATGTAGCTCTGCATTCACACTTTCCATAATACTTGGTGTCATGGAACAAATTTAAGTATTTTGACTTAGTTGACTAAAGGTTAGCTCCTTGCTCTTCTACATATTTATATTTACATTTACTAATTTCTTTGTAGAAAATGCTTGCGTACAAATTAAATGAAAAAAGATCAGGACATTAAGAGGGGGAGGATTCCTGTAGGGATTTTTTTTTCCCCAAGACAAAAGAGAAGGATTTAAAATGTGTAAATAAAAACACTCTGAGGCAGAAAGAAGGCAAAAGACTGAGAAAGAAACTGTATTTCACTCATGAAAGGTCAGACAGCAGTGAGGAAGCAAGAAGTGGTGACACATCACCATCATTATTACATCTACCACTAATGTTAAGTTTTATGTATTTTTCTGTGGAAAAAAAAAAGGGAATAAACAAAATCATTCTCATACATTATTCAATAAATCATCATAGAGCAAGTCCATTAAAACTGCCATACCTGAAACATCATAAATGGAATTCAAACTGTTCCAAGACTTTTGCAAACCTTTCACAAAATTTAAACAGACTTAAGTAGATTATACTTCAAACCCATTATTGATCCTCCCTAACAACATGTTTAATCAACCAACATAAATGAAACTCACTGTAAAATGTAATAAATGAGATTGCTATTAAAATACAAAAGAAATTTCAGCTAAAACTCTAGAAGACCATGCCAGTCAATAATACAATTGTTTCATTGGAGTCATTAACACTGGCTAACATGCAACAAAAAATTCATATCATAGAATCATTGAATATCTCATGTTGGAGGGGAGCCATAAATATCATCAAGTCTAAATCCATATATATATATAGAGTATATATATAAATCATCTCTACATTCAGTAAAATAACTAATGTTCTAATGCTACAATGACTTGATCCATTTCCATTTCAAAGGTACTTCACACATCTGAATTTCACTGATTTATTCTGGTGCATTTGATTCCCTTTGAGACTGCTTAGATTCAGCCTTCAGTTAAAAACACAATTGCTCAAATTGCATCAATATCAACATCCTCCTCCACTGGCATCCTCCCTGCACTGTTCCCACATCAGGGACAAACAACACACACGTCTTTGTGAACTAATGAAGGATCCATCAAAGATGCCACTTCAGGCTTCGATCAGGTGTTCATTTTATTTAGATAATGGAGAGAAGCATCAAAGTCAGTTTGATGTAGTGTAGGATGGATTTGCTTAAAAAGTGCCTAGAGCTATAACAAAAGAACTAATTTCAAGATATCTACAGAAGTGGTAAATGTATTCACTTTGAAAAGAATTGTCACATTATTTATATTTAGACTAAAATATTTAACTATTTAAAGACCAACAGAATTTTAAAATTCTACCTGTAATCCTTTTTTATTCCATAGTTTTGAATTGTGGTATTATCTTCTTAGTTTTATCCATTAATATTTAATTCACAAAAAACTTCTTTATAGCCCATTTTTTTTGGGCTCTCCACCCTATTGTGCTCCCCCGGCTGCAGCCAGATCTGGCTTCAGTGGCCGACTGGGGGAATGGCCAGGAACTCTACCATGAGTGCTGAAATATCAGTGTGTGGCAATCAGTTCTCAGGATGAGAAAAAAGGCTTCTTCCTCAACTTCCAAAACAGACTCAACTTTTGGTCCCATCTCCAGGCTTCTGAGATACAAATGGTTTCCCATTTTTTAATGTCATTTCCAATCACCTCCTTGTTCTTGTGTCTGTTAATAGCAGATCAGCTTGCTCTAGATCAACTCATCATACAAATACGAAAGCCCTGTCTGAGAACACAACTGCATTTCCTTTTTATTAACCAGAACACACTGTGCAGTGTTCAGCTGGCTTAGCTGCATGAAGACTGATACCTGGTGCACTGTGGGAAGGTTACCCCTTCAAAAATTTTACAGGAATTTCAGTTGTAAGAGTGAACTCATGCTAAGTCCATTCTGGACATAATGTGAACGCAGTATCTCAGACCTGATATTTTTTACCCTAAAACTGAATTATTTTTATTAAAAAATACACTGTCTCTCTGACTCCTGAAACATGGTCTGATGTTGGGAAATAAACAATTTTTTTACACCAGCATAAAGCACAAGCTAGCACTGACAACATCCCAAATAAAGCTTATTCCATAAAAGAAGAGAACTGCTTTATACACATGTACCTTGGGGATCTTTTTGTTGTGTAATATACTATAATATTATGTAGACATCCATGAAATCCCCTGTACCAAAACCACACATATCTGAGACCTCCCATTTGTGGACAAGGCTAGGTGTGAATTTAAGCATATAAGCACCAGTTAGGAATGGGACATATACAATTCACTAGCAAGATATGAGGACATTTTGAAGGGTGATGGAAACAGGCTGTGGAAAAATGATAAAGATTCAATATTTTATATTTAGCAAAAACTATATGTAGGTGGTGTTATAAGTGTTTCTAAGTGTTAATGAGTTATCGTTGGCTAGGATACACATGCATTTATTGTAACAGAAGGAGCTTGGAGGAGATAGTTAACCCAAAACAGGGACTTGGGTATTTCTTACTCCTGTGGCTGGGAATACAGAAACACACAGACTAACAAGTTGTGTTAATGGAGGTGCTGGGATGGAGACATCCCTCTGTACATCAAATAAAACATTTTTTCTGCCTATTGTCTAGAAATGATTGCAAAATTTATCTGCAAAGCATTTTGATTTGGAGCTCCTGAAAATCTGTGTATTTACTTTCAATGCTTATAGTGAATTGGCTTTAAAGTTAACTCAGAAAAAAAAGTTGTTATTCCTAGAAAAAGGAATTGTGGCCAAAACTAGGGTTTCATCAGATATTTCCCTGCACATTCACATTTTGTCCTGTTTGGCTATTCATTTAGGATTCCCAGGCTTTTTCGGAGCTGTTATCTAAAGGTTTTTAATTTATTATCTTAAGCTGCACAAAAGGACCAGAAGATAACCTCCTCCCCTACCCTTCTGTTGCAGTTGACAGCAATTTTAAACATTCCAGTAATGGAAAAGATCAGAGCTAGGAGCCAGGTCCTAGTTTTTTAAAAGTGTGTGTACTAGTACTGCATCAACCCAGCGATGGAATGGAAGAGGAAAAGAGAATAGCTGGTGGAGAGTGGAGGGACAATAGAGCAAGGAAGGTAACAGGCAGAAACATCCTTTTAATGTAGTACTACACTTTGGTATATCAACCAAAGTCTAAAATAAAATGAGGAAAATTCAAAGTGACTCTAAGATGTGAAGAAATTTCAACCCAAAGAATGCCTTGGAAGGTATTCCAACATTTCTCATTTTGACAGTGACTAAGGCAGGACTAGCTGTAAGCTTCCCTGCAGCTGTGTTTGTCCTGTATAATATGTTTCAGGGTCACTAGTGTCACAAAGACCCCATGTCTCAGCCAAGCAGTGCACCCTGTTCTATAACTTACTGCACACATTCTTTACTTCTCTCTCTGCAAATGAGAGGGATGGTCATGGAAGAAGCAAATTGTTCAGCAATGATGAAGGTCAGAAGCTGAACAGATTTGCTTAACAAACTGTCTCAGTGTCATCTCTTTAATCCTCTGAGAGAGGAATGGAGCAGAAGTGCTGGTAAAGTTCAGTCTTCTTCATTATTAATTTGCCTTTTTTCTTCTCTATTAACTCATCTGCTACAACACTTTCCATTTCTAAGCATCAGCCTGGGGCAAGGCCAGAGCTTGGCATTAAGTGAGAAACATGTGCTTGTCTTACAGACCTTCTCCAACATACTGAGGCCATTGAGCCTCCAGCTGAAAAGAAAAGCTGTACCTTCCCCCTCATCTTCACCCCTGCTGCCCCAACAAACCTTATGGGGAATGCAGCACAGCATTATTGCCTGCAGCACTAAATCCACTTCCCATTCCACACTTGGGAGCTGCTTACAATGTTTACACAGACATGTGTTTGCAGGTGGATGCACATTGACATCTCCCCGATTCTGGAGATGAGTAGCACGACTTCAGCATAATAGAGTATAATCTGCAGATTTTTTACAAGTACAATTGATTGTGCAAGGCACAGCACCTGCTGTTACCTACCCTGACCAAAGTCTGAGTGTAATTTTTGGGATATAACCAGGATGAAACACACAAACCTTTTGGGCAACAAGATTGCAGGTGTTAAATCTGTTCTTCAATCCACAGGGCAGACCTGTGTACCTGACAACCCTCTAAGGATTCCATACACACAGTGTGTACAAAAATCTAACCTGAGAAATCAGGAAAATGCCTCCATTAAAGTGTAGTGCAAAATTGACAACAAAGTTGGAGAAGTGCTGTTATAAGTAGTTAATAGGAAAATAACACACTGATTGGGTCTGTCTAGAACATCTTCCAACACATGTCAGCTAAGAATATCTCAAACTGCAGTAGAATGCTTTGTTCTGATGAGTGTGGCAGAAAATAAAGAAGCAGAAGTTCCCAGGTGTTCATGGGGTTTTTGGTGTGGTTATTTGGTGAGGGGCTTGGTTTGAGGCAATAAGGGCTCTTAACATAGGCCAACCAAGCAGCTTTTGGACATAAGATTTCTGCTCCACTGATTTCTGCTGCATTTCTGGTGAAGTCTTCCCAAGTGGTCTTTTTTCACTGCAGCTGGCTGGTCTATCCACCTGCAAGCTCTGCCTCAAGACTGAGGACACTCCCCCAGGTGATTTTTCTTAGCTTCTCTGGTTTTAAGACTCTCACAATAGGTTTTCTCTTGTGAACAATCCCATGCACCATTGGAAATAATAATAATTAAAAAACCACCCCACCTCTAATGGCATATTGTTTAGCTAACTTCTGGGGAGCAGAAACCCTTGCTACAACTAGTCAAAGACTGTTGCAGCAAGGTGAAGGTGAAAAGGAAAGCTCATTCCCTCAGTGTTTCATTTGCAGCTGATAGACAGGGAGACACATTGGGGTGGGAAGCTAGTGTGCCTCTCACTGCATTGAGCTAGGAACTTAGATGGTGTGTGGTACTCACTGTCCAAATCCTTCTTCTCAGCTCATGCACCTTGTGAGGTCTCACTCATTAAAAAAAACCCTACAGATACAAACACACCATACATGGAAAAGGGTCTGCTGTCACTGACAATACCCTAATGATGGCTGTTCATTCCATGTTCACTCCACAGCCATGGATAGATGTCAGACTCAGGAGCTCCTGTCTGCCTGCAGGGTAAAAACTTAGCCACCATGTTAGCACTGGTACACAAAGTATCTTGCAGCACACCTGCATAAAATCTTTCAAAAGTTAATATAAATTATGATTACCCTTCCAGAATAAGCTGATCCTGCTTTTTCCCCTGGCATATTGTAAATTCTATGAACCAAAGGCCATGCTACAGGCCTAAATGTATTCAGAAGTTGAAATCACACATTTTTGTTCAAGAAACCTGACATACATTCTTAGAACAGCACTCCTGTTTATACCAATGTATTAAATTCAAAGTATCCTTTTTATTGTTGTTGTTGTTATTCTTCAATATTTCTACTTAATTTCTGCTTTTGCTTTTGTTCTCTGATTTCCAACTAGTCATCACGCCTATAGGTGATTTCAAATATTTCCAAGAAGTTGCATATCATTTTATTGTCTTCATTAACCTTATTTCTCATTAGTACATTGGCTGCAGTCACGTAGAACTGATGAAAAAGTAAAAGGTATAAATCTTTCTAAAACTAATCTCAGAATAAAACGTCTTTCAGGGAAACTGTTGGAATCTGGGTTTTTTGCCTTGTTAGAAAAGATGCAGTGGCCTTTTGACACAAAAAGCCTCTCATTAAAACTCAGACATTAGTGAACTCTCTTGATCAGGATTGATTTCTATTTCATTGTGGCATGATTAATGTATGAAAAAAAAGAAGCAATATTTGAGCAAATGAGCCCAGGGTTATCCATTTATGGGCAATAATATCTGCTCAATCAAGAGACCCCACAGAACAGCTTTTTGTTCTGATTAAGATATATACCCAATTGAAGGTTTCAATCCAGTTCCCACTCAACTCAAAGGGAGCTTTCTCCACCAACACTGACGGGTGTTGATTAAGCCTGCAGAGGGGATGTTTCTTCATATATGAAAAATTTCCCAGTTCACTCTGTTTTCCTTGAGGTAACTTAGTAGTTCAAACAGAAGGACTCTGAGACAATACATTGCCTGAAAGGTTTCTGGGGGAGGAAATTTGCAAAAAGACAGAGGTCAGGAGTTATTTCTAATTATTTCTGCAAAAGATCCATTTATTGAAGTCTGTACCTATCTGTGAATCCCACATAAGGTGTATATACATCAGGTGTACACTTAAGTGTTCAGTGAATAATCAGAAGATTGGCTGTTATTTATGTTTGAAGGTGCATTTAAATAAATAAATAATGTGGGCTGTTAAAGTTTTGTTTGTGTGTTTGGGTTTTTTGGTATGTTTTTTAGTATGTTTTTGTTTGGGATTTTTTTCCCCACAAATACTGGTGAAATGAAGTATCACTAGAGAATTATCACATTAAAATACCCCTTGTTAAAACCTGTAATAATACTTGAAAAATAGTTATTTTCTTAGGAATTTTGGTAGAGATTTGGAAGGGCAGTAAAACAATTTATCTGAACAGACTTACATTGATAGAGGCATTAATAGAAAATAAATTTAGTGCCAATAATTCTTTGGTACTGCAGACCCTTCATCTGCAACATTTTTATAGGTATCACAATGGACTGGGATTGCTTTCACAATTAAGTAGCACTGTGGCCTTTTAAAACTAATTTTTTTGACATTAATATGTCTATAAAATATTTAAGTCAAATGGATGAAGTGAAAATAAATCATTGCAAGTATTAGCAAACATAACACATAAATATTAAAAAGTAGTTATAAAACTAATCATGGTAAGAGTTGTGCACTTAGAATCAAGATCCATCTATACATTGATTGTTACAAGATTTTAAATAGCATGTAAACAGTGTGAGACTAAGGACTGGGTCTCTGGGTCTAACTTTAAAAATTATTTTAACTTGTACCATTTACCAGAGGTGAGTGTTTTTGCTTAGTTGGTTTAATTCTGGGGTATAGACCCATTCTCTTAAAATATATGCAAATCTTTCAATTATTTAAAGGTGCCTTCTTTTTTTTTTTCTTTTCTTTTTTTTTTTAGGAGTGTTTAAATTGTAAAGCAGTTTAAGGAAAAACTTTAGCATTTAAGAAAAAAAACTAGCTAGGATACTAGAAAAATCATTAGATTAAAGGAAATGAGCTCTTCCCAGGTTACAAGTGACAAGAAAAGGTTGTTCCAGGAGGGGGCTAGACTGGATATTAGGAAAAATTTATTTGCTGAAATTGTTGTCAAGCACTGAACCAGTCTGTCCAGGGAGGCAGTAGAGTCCTTATATACCTTGGTGGCATGTTTAGAGATGTGCAGATGTGGTGTGTAGGAACATGTTTAAGTGATGGACTTGCCAGTGCTATGTCAACAGTTGGGAGTGATGATCTTAAAGGTCTTTCCCAACCTAAATTATTTTATGATTATTTTATTTTTGTCAAAATACTATACATGCTGCCAGTGCATCCACTACTACATTTACACTGAGTCCAACAAGTTTCTATGTCCCAAAAGGGATTACAAGGAATGAAGAATCTAAATATTAGGATCAGGTAGATCTGTACATACATAAAGAAGGGACACTTTAGGCAATTTTCTTATTTGAAGTGAAGAACTACTGTAATTTAGAGACTTTTCGCATAAAGCAGTTAATGAGTGGGAGAATTTGAGGCTTTGATTTTGGACTTTGGATATAAAGTTCACTTAAATATTTTTCTGGATCTGGCCTGTAATTACTAATGCCACATCTTTCTGTGTATGTTTTTTCTCTAACTGATCTTTTCTTAATTCAGACCATACCCAGTTTTTGAGTGAGTATTAAATAGCATAATGTTGATGTATCCCACCATTGTGCACGCTCACTCTTTTGAATGGAGAATTAATTTGAACACTGAATATCTTAAAGAATGCCAAGGAAATCTTGCATAATGACAGCTTCAAGAGAATTAGTGGGCTACGGTGAAAAGAAACATTCCTGGCATCTTCCAGTTTTGATACCCTTGGCTAAGCCCTGTTTGCTTTTAATGATTTCTTTAAAAAATAAACCATTCGCTTGTCTAAGAGAATACTCATAAATTACTAGAAACCTTTAGTTAAATATAGCACATTTGCATTCCAACAATATCCGTGCTTAATTTACTAATTTTGTCCACCCTATATCCATATCAGAATGAATCCTAAAGTTGAAAGCTTCATTCCAGCTGCATGTGTTGTTAGAGTGCCTACAGACATATCAGATGAGCATTTTTAGAGTGCATAGTGCTGCACTAAGAGAAAACCAGAATGCAATTCACATTTAAAAAAGATTCGTACATTTCAAAAATAAAATACCTTTTATCTAGGTGAAACAGAAAAACAACCAAAATACTACAGTAGCTTAACATAGTCAAGTCAGCACAAAAAACCAGTAGCTTTTCTTCTTCTTTCTGGAGATGCAGAATTGTTCCCTAGTCTTTTGTCCATCTTTCTGGGTGTATCCTTTAAAATATTAGCTCTTATTGTCCCTACCTGACTGAAGTGAACATTTTCAATCCTCTGTTCTCCCCTCAGAAGTAAACAGCCAAACAGTGACCAAGTGTTATTTTCATGGAGTTGGCAAATTGAGATGAATAGCATTCTTGAGTTCTATATTTTCAGTATTTTAAAATTCTGCATTAAAGTAAAAGAACAAACAACACATTCTTGTGTCTAGGTCTTCCTAGTGTGCTTCATGTTAGGCTAAGCCGGAGATGTCTGAGTTAAAAGAGGAAAATAGATGCAACTGACCTCTGAGCAAGAATAACTTAATCTCTGTTAGCTTCCCAAAATATCTGCCATCTCCTCAGGGGTCTGAGTCAGCATCTCAATCATAGACTAGAGTTGCAGAATCATTAAAGTTGGAAAATGCTTCCAAGATTATCAAGTCACACCTGTGACTGAATACCACCATGCCTGCTGTACCATATCACAAAGTGTCATGTTCACTCTTTCAGGGAAGAAATTTTTCATAATATCCAACCTAAACCCCACTTGGCTCAACTTCAGGCCATTTCTCCTGTTGTATTGCTTGTTGCCTGGGAGAGGAGGTCAATCCCCATCTTTTGCATAATTGTAGAGAGTGATAAGGTCTCCCCTGAGCTTCCTCTTCAATACATAACCAGCACACCAGGCTAAAATTTTCCATCTCCCTCAGTCACTCTTCATAGGACTTATGCTCAAAAATGTCCCATATTAATTGTCTAAGGCCTGTCTGTAAAATCTTCTTCTGAATAAAGCATCACCATCAATCAGTCAGAGGTTCACCTGACTTAGGTGACTTAGTTCATATTGCTTATTCAGCTCAGAGGTTGGTGTAAAGAGCCTTTTGATTGTCACCTGGTCTTTATATTCAGATGTTCTTTAGGTACAAGGCAGTAGGAGCTGGATTCTTGCAGAAGTGTTGTTTGCTGCCACCTACTCAGGCTGTGGAGCCACTTAAACTCTACTGCAAAGTGGTGAATTGGAGCCACCCATACCAATAAGTAATTACATCTTAAGCTCCCCTGCTTGCCTTTGCTCCAGAAAATAATGAAGAGCAGTGGCCACAATGTGGAAGTGGTGAACAGCAGAAATACCTTTCAGCTGGTGGAAGTTGTGAGCTGAATCTGTCCACTGCCTGTAGCATTTCAGGCCAACACCAGAGCACCCTAACATGCTGTGGTGCTTTTCCCCAGCTTCAGGTAATACAGCTTAATAACTAGGGTTTGGTAAAACTTTGGAGACAAGTGTAAAGATTTATCCAAGTTTAGTGAGCAAGAATTGTATTTTGGCTTCATGGTCCTCAAACTGTTCTCCCAGCTAGTGTACAGCCAGTCCTCCACTGTTTCTCAGAGTTTAGACTGAAACAATGGGTCCTGCTGCTCACAGAAAGTCTCCTTGTCAAGCTAGATGCAACAGTGAATGCAATTAAATACTCTCCTTTGCAAGAGATGAAAGAAAAAGAATCAGAGAAAGTGACCACGACAGCACCCTCAGGGAAGGAAGAAAAGAGGGAACCCAGCATGGAAGAACCAAAGTGGAAATAGAGCTGATGAGTGGAGAGAAGCCTTCATTTTCACTTTTCCTAGGATTTAAAGAGTTATTCTCCTTTCCCTAATATCAATCTTTAAGGTTATTCTCTCATGTCAGTCTACAAACTCCTGATGTTCAGACCGAATACCACTCCAGACTCAACTGTTACATGACATTTTGGCTACTCCATGACATATATATCACATGCATCATTCATCTTGATTTTGCCAGCATTTTATTTACTGTTCTTGCCTCCTTCTTATTTGAACAGGACGTCACTGTTTTATTTGCCATCTGTGAGCTCCATATGGTCATAGCTAATGAAAGCAAGTAGTCTAAAAAAGATGACACCATTAAATAACCTTTGTTTGATTAAAATACAGTCTACTTCTTTTAGACTATACTTGCTGTCTCTAAATGTCAAGATAGATACTCTTGTATTTTCTGTAGATCACAGTCTTTGGGATAGCTGAAAAAATATTGGCTGTCATGTTACAACTGCAGTGAAATTTCCTAAAACTCTCAAAATTGAAGTTCTGCTGAATCTTTCTCACTCAGAGAAGACAACACCATATTAGCAGCTTTTCCTGAATCTCCAGTTCCATCAGAAAGAAAAAGGAAGCTGAAAAAAGCCATCACATTTTCTGTCGTCTCATCTTAGACACTTGGGCCCCTCAGTCCGCAGGGCTTACCTCTGATGCTGTGATCTCATTTATGAACCCACTCATCTTGTTGGGAAG
Source organism: Cinclus cinclus (assembly GCF_963662255.1). NCBI lineage: Eukaryota > Metazoa > Chordata > Aves > Passeriformes > Cinclidae > Cinclus > Cinclus cinclus. Next base: position 51,648,563 of record NC_085047.1, read on the forward strand.
AACAGCCTGGGAATCTCCCAGTATGCTCTCAAGGACCACAAGCACCACTGTGTTTATGAGCACTTCGGAAGACTGAGCAACAGCAATTTCAAATGCCTCTGCCTCTGACTTGTCTGTCTCATCAGTGTCCTTTGCACTTAGTAGTCAAGAAAACATTCTTAGACTTATATCTCTATATCTCTGAAGGCAGAAGGGAGGGGAAATCTTCCCAGGGGAAGTCTTTGTGATCAGTGAAGCATCTGCAGTGTCCCAGCAGAATTCTCTGAGGAACATACTTTTTCTGAAAACTCATGAGAGAAAAGGCCAGGATTTACACCTGGTATTTTACACTTGAGGGATATAATTAAGGCTGGCTTACATACGTGAAACCCCATTAAAGCTCTGGCAGCCGGAGTCAGGACCTTTTAAGCCTGTGGGTTTCCAAGTTTGATTTTTATAAATGAAGTTGAAATGGATGTCAGCTTTATGTGGCTACAAAACTGCTACTGTACACATGAATAGGGATTTTAATGATTAGTTGAAATCCCTATGGTGTTGAATGAGGTTTTAAATATTGTTTTAAAATGCATTAAATGAAAATAATTAAATAATGTCTTGCTTTTACAGTGCAACTAAAAGAGCTGTGTAATTAGAATGAGGGGTAATATACAATATTTAATTGTGGCCCTGGTGTTCTTTATAATGAAGTTTGACTAATTAGTGGCATGATGACTGAGTACTTATTACTTAGTATGAGGTTTGTGTTCCATTACACAAAACATCAATTACTGTTTCCCCATGACAGCTGTTATGGCAGTGTCTCTTTTTCTCTTTTCCTGCGACTCTGTTTGCACATTTCTAGAGTTACCCCAAATTTTATTTAAGCTTTTGGCTGTCTGTCTTGACTGTTTTGACAAGTAAGGCCAAATTCCATTTTCATCTATATAGTATAGCATAAATGACTACCAAAAAGGAGATTTTTTTTTGTCAAAACTCCTTATATTGAAAGGCGTGCTGCAAAAATATCTGGTTTAATAGTTTTTGTAGCATAAATGTACATTTATGAAGTTTTTATGCCTATTTATTATGGAATTTAAAAGGCCTTTTTGTAAAATCTGGGAAGCTTTTGTTCAAACTTGTGTTGATATATTCTTTTCATGCTTTTCTCTGCTCTTCAAGAATTGAGCCCATATGAAAACATCACCTGACATAGTCAGGTCTGATTTTCTCAAAGGTTTTGGAATGCGAAAAATGAGTTTTAGGTAGGTGTTTAATTAGGAGCCAGTACTGGAGAAATGTTTTTCCCATCACATTTTCCCTCACAAATATTCTATTATGCCCCTCAACACTGCCTCAGGTTTCTACTATATCTGTGATTAGTCTGAATTCTTTTACAATGAGAGCAAGTTACTTATAAATGTCTGGGTTTTGTGACTGTCTGACATCACAGTCCTTCATTTTCTGGCTGGGGAAAAGGGTGAGAGGCTTTCTTCTTGTTATATATTTCCCTATTTTCATGTTAGGGAACAAACAAGACTGATATTAGTAACTGAAAAGCTGGCATTCTGATGGTAATGATATTATTGCCTCTTTAAAAGTTGAGCACTGCTGAGCATTTCCTGACTACATCTGAGACAGCTGTTCTTTGTTCAAGGTACCACCCAGGCCTTGAAGACAGACTAATATTTAGGGTGAGCATAAAAAATGGCAGCCTTTTCTCAGCAGAACTAACGTGTAAGTTCACAGCACACAGCTCCTAGCTGGCCAGCCACTCCAGGGCACCACACAGGTCCTGCTGTCAGTCTTCTGCCAGGTATTTAATGGTCAGGCTGAGACCCACAGGCATTCCCTTGCATCACATACTAGTAAAGGATGGACTACAACAATTATGTGATTAACAAAAAAAGCCTTTCTCAGCTGCCACAAGCAATGACCTGCCATGATAACTAGTAAGCTGCAATGGCACATATTCCACTTCAGTCACTGGGGATCATATTGTGAGTAGAGGGGATGACAGAGGCAATTGTGGTCTGGACTGAACTGACCACAGCAGGGAACCCAGTGATGTGCCAAACATAACCAACAGCTAAAAGGCTTTGCTATGATGAGCAGACTTAACTGTCTCACATCACTGCAACCTCTTTCTAACACCCAAAAAGGACAAGTGGAAAAGAGCCTTTTATATAGGTACAAACTGACTAAATACAGGAAACTGTTCTGCCCTGTCGTTTTCTTTCCTTCTGCTGAAGAAGCAGAAGAAAACTGATTAACATAAGTGTAGTGGCTGTGAGATAACACACTCAACCTGAACTCCACAGCTTTTTATATATTTCTTTTTCCTTTTATTCTTTTTGTTTGCATGTTTTTGTTGCACATTTAAGGAACAGTGAGAGACAACCTTCTTGTACAAGAAGTCATTTTCATGAGAAAATTGAGACTTGTAAATATTACCAGTCTAAGACATAAAATTAATCCTGAAAAGATGCTGATTTGCACTTGTTAGCTTTTTTGAGCTGGGCAAATAAGTAAGGAACCTTCTCTGACAAACACTGCTGCTCGTTCTCAGATTGACTCACACAGTCAATTTCATTGACTTCAGGCTAACTTTGCTGAATGCCATCAGTTCTTATTGATTAAAAATGGGTTTAAAATATATGGAATACATTGTATATAAGAAGAAGGATAAAATAGACCCAGGGAAACACTGGATGTGAAATGAAAAAGGGAGTTATTAAAAAGAGGAATAGGGAATAAGGCATAAGGCAAGTTTAGTTTCACCAAGTTGGGTCATACAAAACTTGATGTGTAGCCAGTGTTAATTGTGCAGATTTTCTCCATAGTCGTGAAGAGGAAGTGACGACTCCACAGAGATATTAATTTCAGAAATCCTGGAAAATTATTTCAGGAATGAATGAATCACCCTTTGGGGCATCTGTGTCTTTCCACAGAGTTTAAAGGGAGGATAGGAAATGGTAGGGAGATTTTATCTGTAAAATAAATTAATTCATTTGAAAGAAAAAAAATCAACGATGGAGCAGAGGAGAGTATGCCACTATACTAAAGACAAACCAATTAAAAATTGGGAAGATTTCTTGTTTTCTTTTAGATGCATTATGAGCTTTAAGGTATAAAAGATTTGAAAAGCTTTTTCTTAGAGTAAGACTATTGAGTTCTGTCTCTCGCTTCACCCATTTTTAATCAAATGAACCTAAGTGTTTTAAAGTACCTGAATACCCATATACAGAAAAAAAAACAGATGTTATGTGTCAGAAGCATCTTATATCTAATCATAAACATTTGCATTATCACCGCTTGATCCACAGTGGGTGTATCCCATAAGGCTGGTAAGTTCTTCATTGTGGGCTATAATCACAGAAAAGATGAAGCATCTAAATGAGAATTTTGATCCCACATGATCTTACATTCCAATCTTTAAACCTCCACCCCATTGTGGATATATTTTCTGTTTGACTTCTAACAGATTGCTCTGCAGGCATTACTGTGCAGAATTGCTCCCCTCTGAAACATCAAGCACATCACCCATCACCAAGAGACACCTATAAACAGATGTTGTGAAGCTGTCTGACCACTTGCTAATTAGGTGCTCCAATGTCTAACTTTCAAATATCTGGACACCAGCCTGGTATCAAAGACTCAGAGGTAGAAGCTTAAGAGGCATTCATTCAGTAAGGAAACACATTTAACTAACCCCTAGGAAAGGACACGACATTGAGAGTAGGAGAGTGTGTGATAGGACAGAATAATGGTCAAGGAGACCAGAGACAGGACACAGGGGAAAGCAAAATGTTCTGCCTGAGACTTGTGATCATAAGGTAGCACTGAATAGGAGTGTGATCAGTGGGTTTAGGAGGGGAAGACAGCCCTGAATCTGTCTTGGCCCAGCCACCTGCACTTCAGGTCTCTGGTCCTCACCAGTGAGAGATTCCAAATGAGGACAGCATACCTTCCCTTGGGACTTCCTCCAAGAATTCCTCTCTACTGATTGTATACCTAACATTGCTCATTTATTTTAAGGTATGTTCAAGTGCCACCTGAATGTCGTGGCCCTGTTGCTTCCAACATCTGAGCTCTCGATTGGCAGGAGGTGGGAGCCAGTTTCTGTTCCCTTGTCAGATTGAGGAGTTTAAACCTTGATCTCTCATTCTCACTGCCCAAGGAAGATACTTATAGCTTAGAATGAGTGCAGGAATCCTCTTCCCCTCCTGTTCAAGTTTTAACATTGCCTGGGGGAAAATAAATCAATAATTCTATAATCAGAAACAGAGAGAACAAATACAGTCAGCTGAAAAAGGACAGTTATCTGTGTTGGAACTGTGTGCTTTTTTGACTGAGGAAAAGGAATAAACCAAACACCTATTTGCAGTATCTTGAAATAGTTGGTGACTAACTCACACAGTTCCTGCCTGGGTGAATGTTGTTATTCCTAGCTGGGGAATCAAGAGTTTTCTTCTTCTTCTTTCTTTTTGAGCCTTGAATTTCTGAAATGAGCTCTTAACAGTCCAGCAATCTCTACCTAACACTAAGAGAAAGACTAAAATACATATGAATACTTTCTCAGACGCGGCTTATTTTGCAACCCAGAAATCTCATCTGTGAGTGGTTCAAGAAACTGATGTTTGCTCCAGATGTCCAGCAGTGTGCTGCTCCTGTTCTCTGGGAACAGTATAGCCCTCCAGCAACAGCAGCACGAGTGCTCAGTGGGGAATGCTGGACCTGTGCAACAGCAGAAAATGTTGGAGTGTGCTCTGGGATGGTGACACATCAGATCCAATGGGTTGTTTTTTTTTTTGGAAGCACAGGGGTTTATAGCTCACGTGTCATAGATATTCTGCCCATGTGCAGTAAGTACTAGGCAGCCTGAAAGAATTTAACTTACTGAGCCCTTCCAAAGATGCTCTGTACTGATCTTTGACACCCAGGTCTTACTCCGTGCCAGAATAGGCCGTGAGAGTTTATTTTGGTTTTCCACATCAAGGTATAAAATTCTCCCCATGAGACAAATGGGCACAGACCACAGACCTGTCTGCCCCACCTTTGTAAAGCACTGCACTGTGTAATCTCTATGCAACTCAGTCCTCTTCATGATTTGGTCCCAGCTGTCAGGTCCTGTTTGCTAAATAATGATATTCTCTACCCTGTGCTTGCATTAATAACTGTGCTGCATGAATTTAAATTTTTATTCTTATCTGATGATCTTTTGCATTAATTTTAGTCTGATATACACATGTGACAAAGGCTCAAGTCGTTGGTTACTGAGCCTCACTCTGCTTTTAGTTGTTCCTGAATAGCAACATTTACTTTACTAGATTGGCTTGTGATAGTCAGGATTAGTTTCCCAGAAAATACAGCTTTCCTGTTCCACATGAATTCTGAGAATAGTACCATGAAGCTGTGCCGTCACTAAGAGCCATAAAAAAAGGAAAAGTAAAATTTCTGAGAAATATGATTGAAAAGCACTGCACACTACCTCTGGTCACTTAAGGGTATTTAATCAACTTCAACTTCCCAACTTCAATTTTTGTGGTGTTTTTCTTTGTTTTGTTTTGTCTTTTTTGTTTTTTGGGGGGTTTTTTGTTTGTTTGTTTGTTTTTGTCATTTTTGGTTTTTTTTATTGTTTTTGGTATTGAGAAGTTTGTAACTTCAGAAGAAATCTTACTACATGTCATTTTCCTTCTTCCTGGGTCATCAGCATCAAATATGCTGACACTTTCTCTGACTTGACACATTCTCCATCTACCTCTTCTGCAAATGTCAGTAAGATGAATTTAGCAATGTTTTTTGTACTTGCACAGCAGAGAGCAACTTGAGGGCGAGAGGGTAAGAGTAGTGACTCTGCAGTCATGGTGTCTGCTTACTTCCCCAAGCCAAATTTAACGAACCTGATTCCTCATACCACCATTTAGCTTGCTGTGTTTGAACAGATTTCCAAACAGGCATATCTATCTGGCTTCCAGCCTCAGTTAATACCGTCTTCAAGAGTCAGTGAAGAATGAAAGAATACTTTTGAAATAAAGGAAATTTGAAAGGTCAATATTTGAAAATGCTGTCATATCCACATGGACAACTTGTTTATTCTACAGAATCTAAAATGTCAAGAGATATATACATTCAGTTGCCATGATTTGTCACCACGTGTCCTGGTTGGTTGTCTGAGATAATTTCCTTTCATAACAAATAGAGGCAGATAGACAACCCCAACAGGCCAATCAGTCAATCTGCTCCAGAAATTTTTTACTGGAAAATGAGCCTCTCTTAGTGGGCCTCTGCTTCTTTCCACTGACTGGAAAGAGAACATACCATAGAAAGGTCAGAACTTCCTGATGCCTGTCTTAGCACAAATGAATCCCATTTCAAATCTTAGGTCAGGCCCATGCCTATTTGAGTTAAAACCTTGTTTGTCTGTAATGCAACAGAAATAATAACATCTGGGTTACCTTTATGTCAGAACTTCAGTATGTATCTTTCCTGAATGTTCTGTGTAGATTCTGCTCCTACATGCACTGGGCCAAATAGAAATACAATTACTGATAACAGAATATCCAAAAATATTTAAACACCTAACTAATGCATCCAGCACAATGCAATACAGAGGTTTATTTGCAGAACAGTCTGTTTCATGGCTTCTTACTTAATGGGAATGAAGTTAAATATTTTGCAATCATTTACTAAAGAATAAAATTGTTTCAACAATCCCTTTGGGGACTGGAAACCAAAAACTTTTCTTTTCTTAATGTGTGGATGGTATTAACATTTTGGTAGACACCTCACCGAGATAATCAGGAGAGAATCCAGGCCCAGGTTGTGCCCTGAGCAAGAGAAGGGGCTTTCTATCCAAAGACCAGCACAGAACAGTCAAAACACATTTGAGATACTGCTGACATCTCTGACTTACTTCTTCTTGAGCTTTAAAACTCATCCACTTTACTACAATCAATTAGTTCTATTTCATTCATAGTATTATAGGCAAAGAGAAGGTATTAATGGGATGATGTAGTTAAGGTCAGGTTGTTTTTATATAAAATGCAAGTTGCTATTCACAGCAGGGTTATACCTTCATAAAGGGTTTGTGTCCCTGAGGCAGATACAGAAAAGAAATGGTATACTTTTGAGATTAAGAACTGTGAAACTAACAAAAAATCTACCCAGAAAGAAAGATACTGATTGATTGAATCAAAGGAATAAGGAATCAGATCTATCAAGGAAATTCTGATGCTATAAAACCCTCAGGTAGAGGTTCAGGTTGGCACTTTTGCATTGAATTGAGAACATTGGCTATAAAGCTCTGTGCAAACTCATTTTAGAAGTTAAGGAACTGATGGGTGCAGTTTTTAGAACGTTCAGCTATACATAGACTAGAAGAGAAGGTCAATAGGTTTTGACCTGCTCTGTGCTACCTTGGCCATATTTTTGTTCATTATAAGATAAAGTATAAAATACTTCCCCAGCTTTTTGAATTGGTGTGATCTAAAACTTAATAAATAAATCTGTGACACTCATTTCAATTGTTTACAGTCAATCTTTACTGGGCTTTTTCTGAGGCATCTTTCTCCAAGTCTTGCTGTCAAAGATGTTACCACATTCAGAAATTTTACTTAACACCAATCAATTCACATTCAGAAATGAAATCACACTTATTTTTACTTGGAAAAAATGCAAACATATGAAGATTTAGTTCAGCTCTGAGATTTGACATAGATTCAGATGAATGCAAAGATCAATGTTACAGAAGTGTAATAAGTAACCTCCCAAGTTCTGCTGTGGTGTTTGTCAGGATGCATGATCCTAGGCATTTAGAATAGTAAAATTAAGCATTTTACCTTAAACTTCCCCATGAGAATGCGAAGCATCTCCCTGTGTCTCAAGACCTGACACGTAAGGTGCTGGGGGTGTCTTCGATTCAGTTCAGAAGAACATATCCTCTGATCCCCCTGAGTATGCCAAGTTCATGACCTCAGCTGGAAATCTGGGCCAGGCATTTTCACTGCCACGTCTTTTATTTCTTTGGTTCATTAGTTTATAAAAAACTATGATACAGTACTAATTAGGCTGCTAAAAAAATAAAGAGAGAGAGAGAGAGAGTACGGGAAGATTAGGAGGGTGCACTGCATCTTGTAACATCATGATCAGTTAACTGTGAAATTACTGCTTATCACCACTATACATTTTCTATTACCCTGTGGACCTTTTAAAACTCAGTATGTTGCTGGCAGAAAAATAAAAGTTATAAAACTGCAGGTTAAAGTCAAAGTTAAGCAAATATGTATGTATGCATTTCAAAGTAGAAAACAAAATAACCCCACCAGAATTTAGTTATATTCGTATGTTTTAGGAAAAAGTAGTTAATTCAAGGTAATTATTGGTAAAGATGGACATTTGAATAATCAGAAATTTGCATTAAGATATCCAGGTATTCTAAACTGTGCCCTACATGTACGTATTAAGAAGCTCTAAGAAGAATGACTTGTCATCACTAGCAACAATTCCTCCTGCACCATGTGCAGCTTAGTCAGAGTCCAAATCCTGTCCCAAAGAGGGTATTTTCCACTGGATATAAAAGGATTATATTTCTCCTTTAAGGATACATTCTGCACATGATTAATTGCCACGGGGATGTGATATTTATCTAGTCAGAAAACTGTATTTTAGAACCAGGATTAGGAAGTTAATTCGCAGAAATTCCATTAATTCACTAAAATGAAGATCCAGGGGTTCATGTACTTTTTGCAATCATATCAGTCATAATAGAACTGTGATAATTGATAACAACATTAATGATATACACACATACACAGCTTGTTGACTTGTACAGTACAACTAAGCTAATATTTCAGCACAGCAAAATATCTTAAGTACAAGAAGCACAGTAGTTATTCTACAGTAAACATTTCAGAGAAATGTGATAGCTTAATTTGAAAAACACATAACTATGCACTTTTTAAAAGCCATTTTATTTTAATAGCAGAGATTGTAATAGCACATTTAGTTTTTATATAGCTGTATTCTTAATTTTTGAAATACTTTTAGAGTTGTGCTAGTTATATGAACTATAAAGATGGCATGATGTTTCATTATAGGAATTAGTATATCAATAGTGAAAAATAAAAGATCCAACAGCATCTCAAAATTTTTCCATAAAATATCTTCCAATTCCCTCAAAGGACTAATTTATTAAACTATATCTCAGAGCCTAGATCTTATAACAAAAGGTAACCGTCTACAGGCAAGAAGAAAAATGTACAGAAACATCATCTCTAACTAAAGAATACTAATTTAAGAATGGAATGCTGTCCTTGTCTATTACCGGTCTTCATTTCTGATCTAACTTCTACTGAACTTGTTGAAAAGATTTCCAATTACTTCAGTGAAAACTGGATCAGTAACTGTGTCCCTTAGTAGGTGTGCAAACTAAAACAGTTAATTGGCATAAACCAGAAGCCAAAAGAATATTGAACAGTGACCTCAATCTCAGATTAAATGGAATGCTCAGAATCTCTCAATAAGAGCTGTGACAGTTAATAATATGTTTGTAAGGCTATTTAGAGCATGAATGTTTAATAGAACTCCCTTGCAACTGAACTGCACAATGACATCCAAGTTTGGCAGTGCTGGACCTTTCTGAGATTGGAGATCCTAAAGTGGACATTAGGCAACATGGACAGAGATGGAGGTTAAATGAACAAAAAACTCTACCTGGGCAGGAGGCTTTCCCCCCACCATAGAAGCTGATTTACTTTTCATAAAAGAATTGTGACATGTAAGATGACAAACAGATATCAGAGGTATGTAAGCTCCTAACCAAATACTGAGTTTGGTGGTTTTAATCAGGATCTACAAGCTTGCTCTGCTAAGTCCCCAGACTGTCTCAATGGGGTGTCACACACATCTGAGATGGGAAACATGAGTCACTGCTGATCTCTGGTATAGCTCACAGCTGTGAATCCGCCTATGGAATTTTACCTTGTCCTTTACTGATCAGATGGGCTTTTTGCTGGCATCAAGATTAATTGTGGAATATACAAACTTCGGCCACACATCGGGGATTGGAGGAATGTGTCAAGGGGCCATGTGCTCTTTAAGTGCAAATATTACATGGAAAAAATTTTCTTTTGTGAAAGGTAAACAATGAGAGGTACTTTAAGCAATGTAAAGGGTGTGAGACAACATCAGCACTGTTAAAATGACCTCATTTTTATTTATTTTGACATTTGTGCATGTTCACTCATCTGAAATGGCAGACAGAACAAAAGCACTGCAAGCTGCTGTCTAGTGCCTGCTACAAAGCTAGAACTCCATTGAAGACTTGCCAACTTGTATGGAGGGCTTAGGTGTTTGAATGAGATTGTGTGATATTATTTGCTATAGCCTTGGGAGGTCAGCAGTGGAATGACTTTGGATCAACAACTGGAAGATAAATTTAGCTACTATTTTCTTACAGCAAATCACTGTCCTCTTGCATGAGTGTCAAGGAAAGAAAAGCAGGTAGTTCCCTAGTACTTAGGCTAGGTACAAATCTAAGAGCTTACTTAATGCATCTGTTATCAAATAGTTTTCTCAACTATAAAGGATAATGTTACTACAGAACTTTAATTTGGTTGTAGAAAAAAAAGTTTACATAAATGTAGGAGACAATGGAGAAAATAGCATTGATAAATTTCTCCAAGTCATTAATATAATTCCACTATTTATGTGCTCACAAGAGAACTATTTTATATATATATATATGTGTGTGTGTGTGTATATATATAAGTAATTGATACTTTTTCATAGATTCTAGAATAACTTCTGAGGAGACGTATATATTCTGCACTTCTGGCAAATATTTCACATTATGTGTTCACTTTCTGTGGTGGAGCATGTGATATTGTTCTTATCTTGTTTCAGTTATTTAGTTGCTATAGAAAACAATACTTAAAGTAGTGTACATATAAAAAATAGTTCCAAAATTGCTTCAGGAAAATCGCTGATGCAAATTTCTTTTCTATTGCTTTGTGCAAGTAGTCATTGTGATTCTATTTTCTGTGTATGAGCTCAATTATTGAAAGTTTACAACTAAACCCATATAAAAACTTATAAATACCAGAGTAGTAACTGCATGAGTTTTATTTTCAAAAATATTAAATATATTTTATTTGAACATTATGCCAATTTCATATGTACTATAAAAAATGGATGAACCAGCACACACTTCAAGTTACTTCAAAATTTTAAAAGTCTATCTGTAAAAGGTGAAAGAGAAAATCTGAATTCATATTAAATTTAGGCAATAGCTCCAGAAAAAATACTCTTTACCCTGCCCAGCTCTCAGAAAGAGGCTAGGCCAGGGTTACTCCTAAAATTTTAAAACAAAAAGCAAAAAGTCTAATTGGGACAGGATAATTGGTGTCAGATGGAAAATGTGACAGAGAAACTAGCACTAGTAAAAAATATGAGAAAATTCCTTTGTTAATTTGAGCAAATACCTTGAAGACTTAGACAGTGATTAACCCCATATTGACTTATAAATTTAATTATATCCAAGAGTTATAAGAAAACCCTGAGTTTCTTGAAAGGACTGGAACTTTTTCAGGACAAGGAAGTGCTCACAGCTGAACTGATTTCTTCTTTTGTGTGACAGTAATGCCTCTATATGAAGGAATTAATTTTCATGGAGCTCTTTCCCAATTTTCCACAGAAATCTTAGGATGTCTTTCCCCTCTCTTCTCTCCCCTACCATACTTTTCTGAAAAAACACCTCCAGGAAAATATCAGGCTAATGTAATTATAAAGCAATATATTTACGATGTCTCCAAAATGAAAACTCAGTTTAAAAAAATGAGTTCTTTGGCATCTTATCTTGTAAGCTTTTGGTAGTACCAAGACTATATTGCACAAGTTAAGGTCAAACAGCCCAGTATGTTCCAATCCAATCTAGGCCATATTAGTACTAGCAAACATAACTAGCCTTGGCCTATTTCCTAGGTCCCACATCAAGTGGTGCGATGTGATGTAAGCTGTAAAAGCAAGAGAATATTTTCATATCCTGTTTTCAGAGACTGAGGAAATTGAGCATCTGATGAATAGAAATGCATTAGGCTGACTCACTGCTTTTCTTTCTTAATATAGCTAGCTACTCACTTAACATGTATCACGAAGTCACAGAATTATAGAATCATTGTAGAATCAATCCAAGATACCTTTAAGGATGATTAAGTTCAACCCCGCCATGCCATGGGCAAGGACCTTCCACTACATCAGGTTGCTCAAAGCCCTAGCCTTGAACACTTCCAGGGACTAAGCGTCCATGCTTTCTTTGGGAAAGCTGTTTCAGTGCCTCGCTGCCCTCACAGTAAAGAATTTCTCCTGGTCTCACTCATTGCCCAGAGTATATCCATATTTGGGATTGCCTCAACCCAAGTGTAGGATATTGCACTTGGCCCTGTTGAACTTAATCCCTCTGAATGGCATCCCATGCTTCAGAGGATGTGCCAGCAATACTACTCAGCTTGGTGTCATCCAAAAACTTGCTGAGAATATATTCAATCCCACCATCCAGGACCCTAATGAAGATGTTAAATAATACTGGTCACAATACAGACCCCAAGGGACACAGCTTGTAACTGACTTATGTCCCAATTTTACAAAATCATCTCTGAGCAGAGTAGAACTACAAGTGGAAAGGAAAGTATGGAATACAATAAACCTACACAGCAGGAGTAGTGTGTTTTCGTTTTCTACTTTCCCCCCAGTATTTTCCTAATAACATTCTATTTCTTTTTGAATGCCACTAAGCACTGAGATAGGAGTATCATTTTCTGCTTCTTTTTATTGGATTTTATTCAGCATTTTATTGAACTGTTATTCACTATCTTTAGCCTTTTTTGCAACCTTTGTTAGTGAATTCACTTCTTGACATGTGTTTTTAAAACTTTGAAAACTAATATCATCAAACTGTCACCTAATTATTTTCTCCTGTTTACAGATCATTTGTGAATATACTGAAGAGTTGCAGTGGGAATCTCTGTTTCCAATGGGGAATGGTAGCTCATTTTTTCCCTGTACTGTGAAAAGCATTTATTACTGCTCTGGCTTCCTGTATTTAATCATGTTAGAATGTTCCTTTTCATTCATGTGAGTTATTTCTATAACAGTACTTGGCAAGTTCTTGATGAAGGAAATTGTGTAGTCTGTTACCTTTTGTTATAAGAAATTTTAGGATGTCATCTTATTTCTCTCTTGAGTCCTTTCTGGGTCTTTCTAAGATTTTAAGTAATATGAATTTTCTGAGAATATCCTATGTGTTGTCTGTTTTGCACATCACGTAAACACATTTTACCCTGTCAGTCTCCCCTCTATCTCCTTTTTAAACAAGAAACATTATCCTGTAATGTTAATGTGGCCTTCTTTTGGACATTAAATACTAAGGTAGAAGACTGGGTGACAGGGAGCTCACCAAAATCCTGGATCTAAGTACTGTATGAAGAGCTTTTTAGTAAAAAATAATTATGTGCTGTGCAAGGGAAAGCCATGAGCTTCATCCCTTCCTACATGCCCTAACTCGTTGCTCTACAGATCAGCCAGACATGTATAAAAATTTGGTCTCGGCATCTCCCTCGACTGTGACATGTACCCTTTCAATAAGAACATGGGCAAACCTCTTCTGCTCTTCTTCTGTTTCTTGGCCTTTTGGTTTGATGACGGCTCTGAGCAGGTCACATAAAATCACTGTCATCCTAGTATAGTATGTGTGTAGTACTAGATGTCTCCTATTTCACATGAAAATTGAAAACATCCAGGAGGGTTTCAACATTTCCTGGAACACTGAAATTTTTTATTTGATAGACTATTTCCATATTATAAAATACATTACATTCTATGTGGTATATCCCATATAGTTTCTGCTTGTTTGTTACTGTGTCTTAATTATCTTCCTCCCATTAACTTTTTTTTTTTTTTTGCATATTTATAGCAGAATGTGCTAGCTCAAAACACACAGTTTTCCTCTTCTTATTTATGGGCTTTTTATAATCCCCACACAAAATTTTATTTTTTCAGTGGCCTATTTAACTGGGAACTCATTTATTGGGAATTTTACCTCATCATTACCGTCCTCTCCTTTACATGAGGACACGCAATTCATCAACATGAACATTATTGTCCATCTGTCTCTGCTGGCTTCCTGTCCTCCCACCAAGACCATTTGTTTAAATTCTGCGGGTTTTTTAAACTTTTTCACCTGTTTAATGAAGGAAGGAAGGAAGGAAGGATTCCAGGAAGGAAGGAAGGAAGGATTCCAGGAAGGAAGGAAGGAAGGAAGGAAGGAAATAGTACTTCTGTTCCAGAACTTTTCACAATTTCTAATAACCTGAAACCTTCTCCAGTGTTTATCTTGATGTCTCAGCAGGAAGGCTCTACATTCCACCTCCTTTCTTTTCAGCAGTGTGAGTGTTGCTAGCCTGAAGTTGGGTTGCTCAGCAGTGTCTTTAGAGATACCGTGGAATAAACTTTCTTTCTCCCTGGAGGACCTAGCCCTGGACTCCAGAACCTGCCCAGGAGATTTTCTCAGCAGGAATTACTGTGATGTGACAGGAGAAAGCCAAATAAAGCTAATACAGCCTTAGATTGTGAAAGCTTGATGATACAGAGTCGTCCTGGGGAGCAAAGCACGTGTCTCATCCTTAAATAAGCTCGTGCTAAGGGTGCAGAGGGACTTGTCAGTGATATATGAAGATAGCTGAATGCTCTACCAAGACTCATGGCCTCTGCATACTGGATCTCCCCAGAGTACATACAATTAGAAGGTGGAATAAACCGAGAGTAATTCTCTTATGTAAGTGAAAAACTGAAGGTTGAGCACTGCAAGGTAAGCAATGAAATAAGGTGTTTTCAACCAGCATGCCTGAATGGAATTTTAACTACAAATATTTTTGCGCTTCTAAACAGGAAGCACTTTCCAGTTTAGCAAAGGATCTGAATGAAGGCAACAACTGTGGCAAAACAGTGTGTGAACACAGTAGATTCTGCCAAAGAGAAATCCTTGAGGGTAAAGGAAGATGAAGGTGAACTCTCAGTTTCTATTGGATTAGTTCCAGTATAGTGCTGCATGTTGAAATGAGCAGCAGTGAGGCTTTAAACAATTTCTGGTCAGGAATCTGGATTTTTTTTTCTCAGGTTCACAATGCTACAGATTATGGATTGCTTTTACGTCATGTTCATTAGCTGCACCTTGCTAAACAACCTACACCCCCCCCCTCCCCAGCCCCCCAGGTTCTATAATAATTGCAAACTTAAGGAAATCGATTATATTTAAACTATTTTTAACTTAACTGTCTTTGACCAAATACATAAAAACTCTGTGATCTTATTCCCTCATTGGAGCCTGCAACCCTCAACAAGTTAACAAGAATCGATTGATGACATTGCGACAACCGAGTCAGAACAAAACGTCAAAAAATATAAATTAAAGAGACAAGCAGAGGCTGCTGTGGAGAGATGTGGAGAAATGTGTTACTCCACCTTTTGGTGGCTCTGAGAGCTGGTGACAAACTGAGAAACCCAGGTTCTTCTTTGGAATTGCCATCATTTTCTCATTCCTGTTACAATGCCAGGTATCTGCAAACCACTGCAAAACTGACTTAGCCTCAGTGTGAGCCAGAACTAGAAATCCAATCCAGAATTTTAAATCAATGAGGGAGCCTTGCCAGAAATCTTAGGTCCAAACCTCATTTCTTTGTCAAGAGGAAATCCAAGTCCAAAGAATTGCATGAGTAAAATAAAAAATAGTGCTGATCAGTGTGACAGTAGATGTTTATTTCTATTAATAAAATAAATCTAAAATTTGTAGCAGCTCACATAAATAGAGAATGGCATTTGAGAGAAAAATATAATGAGGAACATCTTAATTGAAGAGCTATATTAAGAAAGGAAAACTATGCATCAACCTAAAGCTTTTCCATTCATCAACTCTTCAATTTCCTCTGTCTCTGAAAACAGGATATGAAAATATTCTCTTGCTTTTGCAGCTTACATCACATAACAAATTGGAATATTTGGAAAATATGTTTTAACAGAAATCTCAGGTTTTAAATCAAATTTCTATCTCAGCTATGGTATCTCGTTTTGTCATTAAAAAAAAAAAGACTAAGACTAAGACTGATGAGCCTTTGCCTACTAAAGAGCTACCATAAAGGGTAAAAAATAAAGAAGTTTTGTAGGATATGAATGAAAATCTTCAAAGAAAGATTGATTTTCAAAGCTACATCACTATTTTTCAAATAACCACCCCACCTTAAACTCATAGCTCAATCCTTTACCCTCCCGCAGCCTCTCCTGAGCAAGAAAATTTAAACCACAGTGCAATGTCTTAATGCAAGCTTGAAAACAAACAATGTCCAGTTCAGCAGACAGAACTCCAAATAGAGTTCTTCAGCACTGAATGCTGTGAACCCAATCTACTGTTACCTAAGGAAGCATCATGCACAGGAAAGCATGGATTATGGGGTTCAGTGCATTTAAACTGCTCCAAGACAGTGTGTGGTAATCTCCAAGGAGATCTGCTGAGGAAAAATGCTGGGAATGTGCTACTTCTGCTCCTTTATGACAGGTACACAAAGCCTGTAATGTTTCTTTGTATAAAAAATACAAAGGATGGTGTTTGTAGAGGGGTAATTATACTTGGAAAAATACTTAGCTGTATTATGGAAAGCAGTTTAGCAAGTTATTTGGAATCTCCTCAAAACTAGGACCGTTTCCAGGCAGAACTTAATCTTTATTTCAACCTAAAGCATAGTTAGCGTGTTCAAGGAAAGGAAGCCTTCTCCTGACTTCTCTGATAGGGAGCAAACGTCTCACACAGCAGGAAAACAGTGAAATGATTAGGTAGAAAAAGAATGCTAATACAAGTGTATGCCCATGATTTGACTAAATGCACTGGCCAATCATCTGGAGAAAAATACTGCAGTTGTAGAACATGTGAGACTGAGAACCTTTGTTGCTGCGGTGTAAGTTTTTATCCACACTGTTTAATCTCAGTTATTAACAACTTTCAGGAGTTATTATCCATCAGGCTTTTCAGGTAGCTTTACTGTTCCAGTGTAATTTAGTTTTTTTAAAGCTTAAACCTAAATAATCCAATTACTTTTGAAAACTTGAAAAGCAGAGGAATACAATCCCCAAGGCAAATAATGAAAACCATTCCTAATTTTGTGAAAGCTCTAACTTCAACACTGTTATCAGACCATGAATGATATTTCATGTTTGTCTCTGGAGAAACACATCTCCCTTTTTTGTAGAACAGGGAAGAATCAAAATATATTAGGTCAATGACTTATATTTGGTGCACTTTTATCCATGCTACACAAAAGTATTACCATTTCTCCCCATAAAACAAAAAGGAATATGCATTTTTTACCAAATTGCCAAGTATTTTTTAATTATTAGGGATTTCAAATTCGATTATTTCTCATTTTGATCAGGGAATTGAAGATCCTATTTAAGTGCCCAGCAAGGCCAGTTTTTGAGACTTCTCCATTAAGTTGTGCTTCCATACCTTGAAGCTCTTGGAGCTGCTTTCCTGGGAGACTCTGGTTCTTTGTCCCTGCCAGAGCTGCATTTCATCACAGCTGCATGCCATGGGGCTCTCATGGATTCAGACTCTGACCCATGGGCTGACACCCTGGCCCAGCCATGGTCCATCTCATTCCCAGGGGGGTGCCCAATGCCCTGGGCTGGGGCTGCCCTTGGCCTCTCCCCAGCTGCCCTGCTCATCGCTGTGGGATGAGTGTGGGATGGCCTCACTGGTGAGGATCCACCTTTCCTGCCTGTGAGTTGTGGCTCACAGCTTCTCTTAAAAAGCTTTTTGGTCTCCCTAAAGCTAAATGATTAGCCCAGACCAAAACATAAATTGCAATTATCTTAGATATACTTCTTTTTAGAGATATACTTCCATACCAATGGCTACTCTGGTAGAGCAGCCACCAATGCAATAGTTAACACTTGAACTTTGAGGATACTTGACAGGGATTTATCTTGTCTAAGGTTCAGTTCTGTGCATTAGAGAGAGAGGCAGGGCAGCTGCCTGCAGCCAGGGCTCTCAGGGGGATTTCACTCCGAGGGACAGCAGCTCCTTGCAATTAATTACAAAAAATTACCTTAAAAGTAAGGCAATTTGCAATCTTTGGAAGGATTTCCGGTTGCTTTTAACATTTTGAAGCTTTTACTGGTTTGAAAGATTCTTTGATCGAGCATCTGACTATCACAACGCTCCTAAGATCTGTATTGATTTTTAACTTTTTGCCTAGGAACACGAGACTGGGAAGGAACCCTTCAGTCTCCAAGGACAACAGTTTGCTATTGCAGACAATCACTTTATGTAGTAGGTGTTTGGGAACTCACCTTTCTCTGACTTAAATCAATCTTCTTCCTTGTTTTTAATAAATGGCTGTGCAGAGTATCACTTTGTTTATATTTACAAGGTTCTCTTGACTTTTCAGACTGAATGTAGTTAGAAAAAATGTATAATTTTCTTTTTTTAATGTCCTAACTCTTATAATCTCGTGTTTAACTGGTAGGCTTCTATGATTTCTGCCTCTGTCAGAAATTAATAAACTGTCAGGAAAAAAAAACAGAAATTATCCTTCAGGAACTTTGGTGGGGATAATTCCCTGGATTGATGACTCCTCTTTTAATGCAACCAGTATCCTCATCCTTATCTTCTTTAAACTTTCCCCTCTCTCTGTTCTCTGGTATTATTGTTTCAAATGCCACCATAGCACTGTAGTGAATGTCAGATACATTAGTTCCTTGTCTAAAAATTCTAAGAGAGACATCGTGTTATTCTATTTCTCTAGCATGCATAGCATGTTATGTTCTTACAGCATCTATTTCAGGGCTATTAATATCTCTTCAAATTTATTGTAAAGCTTTGCTTACAACTGAAACCAGTCTACTGCAGCAGTTGCTCTACATTTCCCTGTTTTGAAATAAGTAATTTTCCAGTCATAAAGCACCACTCAGCACCAGCAGTAAATTTTAAAACTTTATATCAAGATTTGCAATTTTGCACAACAACTTTTCCAGATTTTGTGATGGTGATTTTCTGAGGGGAGCATATTGTGTTTCATAGATGAGATTTCTACTTTGCTTGAGGTAATTTTTAAAATATTATTTTGTGCACATGTCTATTATTTCCACTGCCTTCACTTGCTTAATCCATACCATGACTCTTATTTCACTGAAACAGCTAAAGAAGATGGCAGGAAGGAATAACTAAATCTTTTTGAATCTCAATACCATGGTTATTGTTTAGGATTTCCCCTCCCATTTTCCTTCTTAGAAACACAGAAAAAAACAAAAAACCAAAAAAAACAGATCAAACAGAAAGTCTATTTCCCTTAATATAATCTTTATAAGAATACACTAAACATTTGCCACGATAAAGATAATAACACAAAAGTACAGGTGCCACTATCAAGCTTTTGGGAGCTGTCACTGTGTTCTCCTTTTAATTTAAAAACTTGAAAAAAATTAACTCCCTTTATTCTAACTTTGAATGTAAAACCTAACCTTGTTGACCTGGGGCAAGTCTGAACTGCCTCCTTCCTGAGCTGTAAAATGTTTTGTCTTGTTTTGTCTCATTTCCTACTCCTCATTATTCCTCATGCTTTTTCAGAGGCGGCATTTGAGACTGCTGGATAGAACCCACACCTTTTTTCTTCATTTGATTTGCAAACTCTGAAGACTTTTTGCAACTTTGATTTAAGGAAAGTCCAAACCAGCAGCATATTAGAGATCCTATTCTGTACCATTTAGGTCTTCAAAGCTTGTTTGTTCATTTGAGACTGAAAATCTTAGACTAAAAGCTAATTTTATGCTTACATAAATTTACATAGAGTGAAGCCAACATATATTATTCAATCCAGGATTGCACTCAAAAGTCAGTCTTTATATTCTCATGTGCTTTAGAAAGCTAGCTTTAACCAACACAATTTCTTACTCATGCAATATTTATGTGAATAAATCTTTGAGCCAACATTTCTAGAAATACCTTGACCATGTAACTCACTTTTATTGTCTCTGTTCACCAGTTTGTATGTGGGATGTTAAAATCTTCTTCCATTGCACAATTTCAAAGAGGATTTCTTTTTAACAATATTTCAGAGTTGTCTGTTCAAGCTCCCATTCAGTCCTTGAATGTCATATATTACCTCTAATCCTCAGAATATGTTTTAAAATTTTCTTCAAAGCAACTTTTTACCTGAGAAAATTTTCATGTCTGTATTTTATAACCATTATATTTCTCTCATCTCTACAATATTTTGTATTTTTTTTTTCTTTTTCCCCAAAACTTGCACAACCCACAGTGGTGGAAACCTTGACCTGGCACATATTTCTAGCTGACAGAGATATAGTCTAAGAACCTTTGGTACTAATGTTAAATCATACAGCTTTTAAAACTTGAAAATCTCCTACAGTCTTAAGTACTTTTTTAGATTTGTTTTTTAAGAAATCTGAAAAGACATGAATTATTCAAGACATTATTTTGAAATTTAATGTCATGTATAGATTATTCAACTAAAACTCTTTTTTTCTGCATCATCTACAGTTTCACAGACATTTTTTGCACACATTTCAGCAGGCGGTGAACAGATACTGACATAATAAAAAGAAATTAAAAAAAAACCTGTGTTCATGTAATGAGCATAATAATAAACTAGAAGCCAAAACAATATTCATATGATAATCAAGGTGGAAGGTGTCTGGAAATTCTGACACTATGAGGCACTCAGACCTGAGAGTTCTAAATAGGAACTTGGTGTATTTCAGAGGATGAGAACCTGTGAACTGTTTCAGACACAAAGAGAAATTCTCAGTGTAATTTTAAATTTGTTCCATTTCAGGATTCTCTCTCCTTAAGGCATGTACAACAATGTGTGACAAGATTTCACCATTCTAGTACAAAGTTGATGTTACTCAATGCATGCCTAGGTATGAAGAAATTCTTTGCATTACCTGTACTACACCAGTACCTCATACTGATCTGCAAAATTCAATTAGAACAAAGAACCCATTTCAAATTGGAAGAAGTTATTAAATTATCACCTAGGGCCCCCTACACTAAAGAATTTAGTCATTTGGTTGCACTGCCTGAGCCTGTTGGGTTGCCTTTACCAACTTCTCCTTTCACCTGTGTGTGCCTCCCATAACCCACACCATACAAAGTTGCTGTTTCCTCAGTTCAGTGAATCAGAAATCAAGCAGAAAAGGACAGTCCTGTGGTTAAGTGATTGGAATGACATCTCCAAAGTGCCACAAAATACGTATGAGACCATAAGACTGCACATATATTATAGACAATTGCAAGGAATTTTTAACCAATGTGCAACATCTCTTATCACTTTCTACTGAGCAACGAAGAGAGTCCACAGCAGGTAACTTCAGCCTGCTGCCTAAAGTTAGGTGACCTGGACCTGAGAGACAGATTCCAGTTCAGAGTAAAGTCATAACAGGCATAAAGTTCTTGAGAAGTACTGTTGAAGCCAATGGGTTTCAAGAACATAATTAGGTCTAAATGTGTTAACAGGTGGCAGCTTTTCCTTCTGAATACTTTGGTTTCTTATCTAGAAAGAAAAGCCACTTTTCTACCTTCTTTTGCTTCCTTTTAATCAGTTTGTGACATCTCTAGGGAAGATAGTGTCTCTGGGAGTGGAATTGAAGACTGTCTTCTCTGTGCCTCTGTATTTGCAATGTTTTTCTTAGAGTTGAGACTTCTGAAATCACCAGGGCACTGTAATCCATTTTCATTTTAAAAATGGAAAGCTTCATTTCTTCATAGATACAGAGAAAGTTTCGATTATATGTTCAAATTTATCTTTACAGCTTAACAATCAGTCAACAACATCAACAAAAAAAAGATTAAAAATCTTTAAAGCATCATTACTTTTAAATTGATCTGCTGATAATTGGAGTTTCTTTTAGAGGTTTTGAAATGTTGAAAGAGGCAATGGGACAAAATTTTCACTGGAATCAAACACTGCAAAGAATGATTTATTAACAAATGCATACTTTAATTGCAAGAACATATGTACAGACGTTTCTGCCCTGACTTTAGCTGGAAATATGCTTTGGCCCAGGTAGGATGATGGACTATTCCATCTCTTCCTATCATCCTCCTTAGCTGAGGCAATTGCCAAAGACTAAGTGCTTAATAAGAAGGATCCTGAGGAAGAGGGGTTCTGGCATTCGGAGTGAGCAAGACAAATGACCTCAAAGTGGAAGAATTTTTTTTCAAATATGCACAGTTTTAGGCATCCAACTTAAACAGAAAAGGCAGACACTTCAGGTACAAGATGCTTATTCCCTTCTCTTATTTTTCCTTTTCATGTTTTCTTATGTTAGCCTATTCCCAAAGAATATATATTTCAAGATTCATTCTTCTGTTCTCCTGTTTCATGAGGAACACAATTAAGAACAGTACTGAGCAATCAGAAGAATCTTTTTCAAATTTGCCAGTTTTGCGCAAATTCCGGACACACTTTCAGTGATTACTATTTGCTGCACATAGAAATCTTTCTCACCTGCCGAAAGTTTGAATAAAGCCTTATTTTTTCTGTATGCGTTTCCCCACTGCCAATTGTTTGTATTCTGTAGGGATGTCTGGTCTCTAAGACAGCTTCAGGTATTAAATAGACCATGTCTCAGCAGGTTAGCTACTTATAACTGCAGCCACTTGAAAACAGCAGCAGTAGGAGAGCCAAGTGAGATTATCATACACATTTGAGAACAGAACAAGAAGTCAAGGAAAACAAAAGTCTCTCACAGAAATAAATACTAGAAAAAGAGTGCAATTATATGACAAGTACATCATAAGTTCTTTTTCTTCCTCCAAACAATAACAATGCTACAGAAATGAGAATTTTTTATTTTAAGACTAAGTACTTTTCAATTACACCAAATTGAAGCTTGATCAAAATAAGGATTTTCCTCTTAATGTACGTACTTGATATTAGTTAAAGTGAAGAAGATCTTACCAAACACATGGTAAGCAAGATATATTCTAATACCCCCCCATTACAATAGATTTCACCAAAGTCATTCATTTAGCAGCATAATTCCTGATATTTTATTTGCTTAGCTCATGTCTAGATAGTTATTCAAAATATGAATCATTATCACCCAGCTAGGCTATCCATAAATCAACCAGATTAGGAAAAATTAAAAAGAAAAAAAGGGAAAGAAGAGGTTAGTGAGCAGAAATGCTCCCCAGAGATGTTGAGCCCACTCCAGACAACCAACAAGGGAAATATAGCAACTTTTTCATAGTAGCTACTGAAGACTCAAAATAGACAAAGTTAGGTGAGCAAAAGATAATAGCAACAACATAGCATGGTCAAAATACATTTCTCAAAGGAAAGTGTACTCCATGTAGCACTTAATTTAGTAGATTATTTATCAATAATAATATCAATAGAAAAGTAATTGATATTCCTGTCTGATAGGGATCATTCAAACGGTCTTTCATTTAGAGATCTTCCTGTACTTTTCATAAAAAATGTTGTAATTTTTTTCATGAGTGTATGTTGGTCCTTTCTATGCTTGTAGAAGAGAGATTACATAGATTCTTGAAAATATTGTACATTTTAGCTGTCTAACAGCGGGAAAAAACTTACTTTTTTCCTAATTATATATAATATCTAATTATTATAATTATATTTATTATATTATACATATATAATTCTAATTACAATACATGACTTTGTGATTCTGTCATTTAAATAGTTTTTTTATCCGTATTTTTTGTCTTGAATCTTTGGGGGCAGTTTTTATTTGTGAAAAAAGTATATTTGAACTCATACTCACACTTTTGATAGGAGTCCTCACCAAGAAATTCTATCTTCCTAGAAAGGAAAATATTTAAAGACAGGACCAGTGGTTTCTTAAAAATATATATTTTTTTGTACAATCCTAAGTCTAAACT
Organism: Cinclus cinclus; assembly: GCF_963662255.1. Classification (NCBI taxonomy): domain Eukaryota; kingdom Metazoa; phylum Chordata; class Aves; order Passeriformes; family Cinclidae; genus Cinclus; species Cinclus cinclus. Next base: position 51,672,513 of record NC_085047.1, read on the forward strand.
TAAGCAGCAGCGAAGCAGAGAAAGTTGGATCATCAAACATTCTTTGACTTGAAGCAGTTAGATTTCTTTCAATACAGTGAAAGGAAAACGTTATCAGTAACATAAGCAGATACCAAGGCAGGAGGCATAAAAGTTGTTGCTTCTGTTGACCTCTCCATTTACACATAATTCAGGGTCCTGCAGCTTATTTCTGTAGGAAGGAGGAATAAGTGCAGCCAGCTACCTTTGTTGCTGTCCTGTTTATTTACAAACAGCAAAGACTAAATTCTTTTACTGTCAAAACAGCAGTAATGAAAAGGCCAGGGTTTCCTTGCTTGCAGTTCCAACCATCTTCTAGACTCAACACCATTTAATAGATAGCTTCATTTCATAGCAGAAACCTGAGGCAAGGTAAGAGTGTTTCTCTCTTTTTATCTTGGACTCTTGTTTGTTTTATTTGTGGTGAACTGTGGCACTTTTAGTAATTCTCTTCAATTTATCGCATCAGTCTGCCTTCCCCTTCTTTGTTGTTATCTGACACTTGAGAAAATCCTGAAACAAGACCTAGGTTAACATTAAAGTGCTCACATTATTACAAACCTAAGAAATGTCTCAAAATTTAAAGCAAATAATTAAACATCAAAGTTTGCTGGCAGCTAAATAAAAAACATTTTCATTGTTTTTTTCTTTGACCCCCTCTCAGAGACAAGAATATCTGGTCAGGAACCAATTCACCCAATTAGTCAGTGGAAAGACAGCAATCACATTCAACTAATTTCAACGAATAAAATAACTGTACAACTGTTTTATCTGCCATCTAGGGGCACTTTTTCCTGCTCAACAATATTAATTCCCCTATGATAGTAAATATATGCATTGGTTCTGAATGTCAGGTGTCTGAGCACATTGTCCCACTGCTGGGGATTTGTCTGGTTGGGCTTGGGGCCAACCTAGATAAGGTGCAGGTGCCCTGCCTTGGAGAGAGCTGTTGGCAGAATCGCTGCTAAAAAAGCCTCAGTGGAGGCTCTTCCTGAGGAGGTCAGCTGAGATACCCCAGTGAGGAATCACCCTCTTAGTCCAGGAGTTGGTTTAAGATGAGGCTTGCCCCCAAGATACATCCAGTGCCTCTCCCCAGTCACAGCCATGTGACAACCACCTTGTACATCCTTGCTGGACCAAATCTGGACTCTGACCCATGGGCAGAGCTCGGGACTTGACCCCAGACCTGCCTGCTGTTCCAGCTGCCTGGCACTTGCTGGACAGGTGAGTGGTGTGGCAGTGCCCTCCTGCCCCTCGGGATGCCCCTGGGGGTGCCCGTCCACTCCTGCACCCAAGGGGCAGCAACCCACACTAAAGGTTCAGGAAAAGACAACGAATCCACCATCAAAGCACATAAACAGCTTTCAGGCACCTCCATTGTACAGGAGAGCACAAGTTCAAACAGCAGCCAGAAGAAATGATTGTTCTGAAGGCAAAGTTAGGTAAGGAAAAAAGATACAGGAATGTCTGTCCTGAAAATTGTCTGTACCATCCTTTTTCTTTTCAAGCACACACAAAGCATTACATGCTTGCAACATACACTACTGCATACTCTATGAACTCTGCCAATCCCTGGAACACATAATAAAGTGAGGTATACAAGAATTTGACCCTGAAATAAAAAGATGTAAATAGAATCTTAACGTTGCATTTCCTTATAATGGACAGCATATTCATTTTAATGCCATTTTTAAAGATGCCTTAGTTCATTTAACAAACCACAGATTTTAATGAAGAAAAGTATTTTACTGTCTCCAGTAAGAATTATAATAATTGAAATTATTTCAACTACATTATCAATAGAGGCCTCAGGTTAAATGAATTTACATCAGCTTCTAGCACATCTACACACATCATAAATCCTCTGCCTTTTCTCTGCCTTGTTCAATAACACTTTTTGAAATATTCAGCTTAAGGGGAAATACAATCTCAGAGACTTTGGTTTTTTTCCCTACATATATATTTATAGAGAAGAATCAATTCTTTCTGATCAAAGAGTGTTTTATTAACAGAAGTGCATAACAAAAGGAATAATCCTCCAGGTACTTGATAACTTCTTACTTAGCCTGTAAACTAGATGTACATTGTATTTTTTACATTTTAAGTAAAATGCAGATCCTGTCTCTGTAAGTGATAACTTACCCCGCATTTTTTTATTAAATCAGTAAGAGTGCTTGCAAGGCAAAATGACATCTGTTGTAAAAAAGTAACAGATACTCTGATCAACATTGATAAAAATAAAATGTTAAGGCTGAAAAACACTATTAGCTCTGAGGAACACTTTCAAGACAAAAATAAAAGAAATTATGCAAAAAAACCCTATATAAAAATTTGCTGGTGAGCTAAATCAGAAATCTGTTATATAGAGCAAGATCAGAATAATAAAATGCAGCCAAACTGAATAGCCATGAAAACTGAATCAGGGAATGATAGATTAATGCACAAGGTTCAGTGCCATGTTGGCAGAGACAGCTTTGAGAAATTATTTGTAAATTTGAAATTCGTAAACTTGGAGTTCATACTTGGAAAGTGCAGGTGTTATTTCAGGGAAGAGAATGACACATAAGAAGTATGTCCAACAGTATGAGGAGGTTGAAAAATGAAACTTTAAATCTAGAGTGCATCCCTTCCTACAGAGAGAATGAGAGAGAGAGACAGAGAGGGAAATGAATAGCATACTTCTCTGGAGGTCCTATCAGCTAGAGTGTACACTTCTGGTTACCTGTGAACTCAGGTAGGCTAAACTCAGGGAATATTAACCAGACTGTTCTAGAGAATGCAAAGCACATTTTATTAGCTGAGATAGAGACGGGTGGCTTGCTTAGACAAGCAGGAGGAAAGCAGAGTGGGGATGCCATTGTTGTCTATAAATATCTAAAGCAGAGAAGAACAAGGAAATTCAAATCTATTTATGCTAATGAGCCACTTTGGCATAGGTATGAATGAACCATGGATACATTAACTGCAGATTAGATTATTTTCAAGATTAGATTATTTTCAAACAGCACAGTGAAGTGCTGAACAGGTTTGAAGCTTAAGAGAGAGCACCTTCCAGGTATTTTCACCTTCTCAGCTCTAGAAAAAGGTTAATTGATACATACATAATAGGAAATGATCCTGTGGAAGCTGTTGACCCAAGAGTTCCCTTGTAGTCTTGAGGCACCTGGAGTGTCTTGGGGGAAATAACAAAGATTTGCAAAAAACTGATATCTACTAGGATGAGGTTGTTAGACACTAAATTAAAATTGTTTTGCTAATCTATTTTAGTTTGGGGTTTTTTTGTTGTTGTTTTTTGGGTTTTTTTTTTTTTGCTATATTGCTCTGAAATACATTATTTACTGTTGGTGGAATCATTACCATTTTTGCATAAATATATACATATATACATATATATATACATATATATATATATATATATATATATACACACTAATTCTATTGCAAAAAAAACCCAAAACAAATCAAACAAAAAAAACCACACAAAACCCCCCATTTTAAATGGATACAGAATGGATTAGTGCAGCAGGGCAAAGGAGTTGTGCAGATTTTCCAAGAGCTGTAGACAGCACTGGAGGGAAGTGAATGCTCTAATACAGTGTTTCTTAAATTGGTGGAGTTTACAGGAAAAAAGAATTTTTAACTGATGACATAATAAATGAGAACTTACTTCAGTTCCTTAATAATTTTCCAGCACATTTGGCCCACTGAAACTCAGATGGTTCTTGCCACTGCAGCTGGTGAACACTTCCCTATGTACTGCTCTGTCAGGCATCTTCTCTACTACACTGCTAGTTCCAGAAATTACACTGAGCTGTAGATAATCAGACATTTATAATGTTCGTGTTATGTTCACTTCCTCATGGATTGATGTGACGTGTTGGATGTTCTCATGTACAGCATTTAGAATGAGGGAACTCTGGAACCACAATGCTGTCAGAAAGCTGGAGCTCAAGCAAGGTTTGTGGAGCTGCAAGTGACCAGGTTCTGTGGCAGCTGCAGTTATGGATTTTCTAAGGATGTTTTTTTAGGGAGAACGGCTTCCTATCCAGGTCTACTGCAAGGGATGGGAGAACTTCTCTGAAAAACAAACTCTAGATGTTCAGTACCTTGTTCTGCATCCTGCACTGCTGAGGCTCTGTCTAAAATCACAGCTCACAAAATCCAGTAACCATGTGACAGATCTTGAGCAGTGTGCCAGTGATTGTCCATACATTTCTCTGAGCTGCTGCTGTCTTGCACGTGGCTACAGCACTACACACACATCTAAAAGCCTGCAGCTACAATTCTTTGTTGCTGTTGAGTTTGAGGAGAGCTGTGTCCCCAGCATGGACAATGAACAGCAAATTGTAGTCCAATGGGAAAATGCTTTCCAATGATTTATCTGTGTTACCTTCCGCTAGATTGCTCCCAAGGGACATGCCAATAAAGAAGGCTAAGCCTGATCTTCCTCACTCATTTCAGGCTCATATACTGCCTTCTGGCCTTGGTAGCTATCTCTGTGTTGCATATCATATGGGGAGACTTTAGGAATACCTGTTATCCTGCAGGACTTAGGTTACCTTTGGCAAGGCCATTCCAGATCTTAGGTCATACCCTAGCTTGTCTTTAGTTCATAGGCTCTTTTAAGCCTCCTTTCCTTCCTCCATTAAGGAGCCGCCTTCCATCTTGCCTCAGCATCCACACCAATCCTGCTCTGGAGAACACTGGTCCCCTGGTTGCACAGATGTTGTTGTATTCCTGGAACTAGTTTTCTCTAAAGCAAAACTGATGGTTCTGATAAATGATGGTTATCAAAATGCAACAATGTCAAGAATGAACCAGATTTGCTCCCTATCATTCTGTGAGTTCCTCTTCAAAAGCTTCTATTTTGTGCACTTCCAAAAGCCTCTACATGACTGTATTCCTGTTATCATGCCACACTCCAGGAGTAGAGTCTGTATCTAAGAGCACTGTGCCATTTGGAAACGTAAATGAGTATACAAAGCTGGTATATATAAAGAATAGCTGCCTTCTGGAGCCAGAATACCTAAGAAAAATACCCAGATGAAAAGGATAAGAAGAGACTTACATTTGTATTGAGAACCTTGTGCAGTACTTGGAATCAATGGCTCAAGATATTTTATTCCTAGGTCTGGTTCTTTTACTCGAGCCAGCTTCAATCAAGCACTATCACAGAGCAGTGACATTTCAAATTTCTCTATTTACTTGAGTCACCAGGAATCCCTCAGTGTCCCTTCAGATAAAACACACAGATTAAATACCAGCCACATCAGGTTATTTAAAGAAAAGCAAGGAACTGGAGCACACTGATTTCTGAGAAGCAAGAGTTATATGGCAGCACTGGTATAAAATCTCCCAGGTGTACAGAGGAGGTGTGACTTAGATAGTGCAGTAAGGACCAAAGAACAATGGTAGCCCTATTCCAGGTGATCCACAAGAGCTCTATTGCAACTACCTGCCAGGTTTTCTTCCCAACAAGTGAGGTTCTGCATCATTCCCTGGATGATCATCACTGTGCTACCTGTTGTCCATCGCTGCCTTAGGAACGGGCCTCCAGTAAACAGTAGTTCCTCTGATATCTGTGGTTAGAGGAGGAATTCTCATACATGTTTGTAGTTTGAGTAGCTCCTTTGGGGTATCCTCAGTTTGAAAGCCTTCCTCTTCTTCCCCCACATCTTCACTGGTAATGATGTTTTTCTTTAACAGGACTGGGCTAAGCATTCCCAAGGGCCATATAGCAGCTCTCAGAGAATCATAGGATTGATAAACTTAGAAATGATCTTCGATATCACCAAGTCCAACTTTGCTGCTGAAGACCTTTAAAATCTTTTAACTGCACCAGGATAGCCAGGGCACATGCACAGAGGCATTTAATCTGGGTGTGGAAAATTTAAAAAATGAAAATCAAGGTTCTTTCTCAAATTATTTTTTTTTCTATTTATGCACTAATATTCATAGAAGTAGAAGGTCTTTGAAGGTTATTTGGATATTTTAAAAATGTATTGGTTCTGTTATTCTGCCTCCATAGTATTCCTCAGTGTTGTGTTATATACAAGTACAATGGATACTTTTCTTATGACTATGACTAAAGTAAAAAGGCCACAGTGTGAATTGTAACCAGGCCTATAGATTTGCTTGCCCTTTTTCCTTTGGAAAATTCCTAACTTATTTTATTTTATTTATTTTATTTTTTCTATTTTATTTTTTTTTTATCTTTCCATCAATTTTTCTCTAGAATGTTTTTGAAAAGCTTGGATAAAGTTATTTATTTTGTTTATTTTCCTGGGTAAAGGGGTTAAACTAATTGTCTAAAGGACTGCACTTGACTAGCACGAGATATGATTGTTGGAAGGCTATCATTTAGGTTTTTCTGAAAAGAATGAGGCACATAATGACTATTTTGCAGCATCAAGGTACTGCATCTGAAAGTTAGTAAAAGCATCAAGAGGCAGGGAGGCATCATTTTCTCCCTTGATGTACCATTTGCTGTTTGCACAATGATCTAAATTTAATAGGAAAAACCTGTAACTCTTTTAAAAGGAAAACAGCGTCTTTCAATATACAGCAGACAGAGTCACTAAAGATACAGCAGAATACTTTAACAAATACAAGGTCATATGAGTTAATTAGGCTTTTTTCTTCTTCCATTTAATAAGAAACAAAGTTACCATGGAGACTCACTGGATAATGCATTCTATTTTGGTACAAAAAACACCTTTTAAAAAGAACATGTTTAGTGAGAAATTTTCAAAGTGAGTGCTCTGGAAAAAACCTCCACATGAACCCGTAACTTATTCATTTTCTTTCTCATTTTTTCTGCAGTAGTTGCTCTGACCCTGTTGTCTGGTGATTGTCTGGAAAGAGTTCTCTGTCCTGTCCATAGAATAAATAAATGGAAACTGGTGAGGCAACAGCCCTGCCTGGTTAGATTGCAACACAACAGGACAAGGTATCTGTGAATCTGGAAATCCTGGGACCCCTGGACTCTGTGAATCTCTGCTGAATTGCTTTCTAATGTCATGGATCCTAAATTCCCTGTGTCTAAATTGCTCTGTCTTCTGCTGTTGTCCCTAACCTAACAGCCAGGCTCAGATGAGAGAGAGAAGAGTCTTCCTGGAGCTCTCTGTGTTGGCAGACATCAAACCAGGGCTGGAAGAAAAGGTGTGAAGAATAGTTTCTCTCCTACTTTTTTCTATGACATAGACACCTAAAACCTGCCTCTGCCAAGTTTTCTAATGAGACAATTTTTTCAATACTGTTTTTGTCTTGGTAGATGGTGTGAAGTGTACTTCTTGAGCATCAATTTCTTCTCCTCCAGATCATGCTTTGAAATGGTGGCTGACTCCAGGCTCACTACATTAGTTGAAAGATTCCAGAATAGTTATTTTGATTTTTATGGGAAGAAGCTTCTTTCATGGAGTATTTGGAGACAGTGATTATAATTGTAAGACTCTGAGTTTTAATATTGTATGTTTATATTTCTGTAGTTTTTCATTCGGGTTATTGGATGATATATCTTTTCACCTGAAAGAACAGACCCAAAACATTTTCTGATTTGTAATTAGGTTTACTTTGACAACAGATTTTTTATGTGAGCTTTCATATGAACACAGAAAAATTTCCTTCTCCAGTCACAGAAAAGCTAATGAAAACAGATAATAATAATAAAAATTATATTACATGTAGAAGTGTTGAAATGCTACTGAATTTTTTTTCATTATTCATTGTTTCAGAATACTAGTGTTTAGCAAAAATAGATTAATCTTTCTCAAAACCAGACCTATAAATAAATTATAAAATGCATATAGCAAGAATATTTTGAAAGACAGTCTGTACCTGTAAACTAGGTAAAGTACACGATGAAATGCAAGTAGCATATATCCTAGTAGAGTGGAACACTCTATAATGCTAAAGATAATTTTTATCATTCATTATGAATTCCTTGTTTTTCTTTGCACCTAAAGCAACCTAAAGAAATATACACTCATACTTAAATGTAAATGTTTTGTTAAAATAGCGTACTGCTCTCAGTTTTTCGACACAAATAGAAGACCTTGAATGCAAATGGGCTATTTTGAAATTTATCACAAAGGTTCCTTATCAAGTAGGCAGTGGAGGTCAAAACACTGGACAAACCTGATTGCCTTCTCCAAACAGAGCAGGTAGAAACTCCATGGAACCAAGCATAAACTAGCACAGGAAAAGCTTACTTGGGGCACTTAGCAGAAGTGAGGCCATTTAAAGGGGAAGTAATTTTTCTTAAATTTCTTCCCTGAAGGACAAAAAGGAAATATTAAATATTTAATGACCATGCAGAAAAATAATATTGCCAACTTTAATTCCATTTTCAAGTCTGATTGATGCTGTATTATTTCTAAAGCTGCATAGATTACTAAGAACAAGATATATGCCCGTAGTTTCTTAGAGAAATGCAAAATAGAAAGTAGAATATTGAAAATATTACTATCTTTGATGGATTTGGCAATTGACTAGTAGAATTTCTCTAGCACACAAACCAGATAGATGTTTTCAAGATGACACACACAAGTTATTAATAGTGGTAATGGAAAGTTCTAAGAAAGTGTTCAGAATTTAAAATGTCTATAAAATACACTAAAATTCATGAAGGAAAACCATGAAAAAGAGTAAAATTAGCTGCATGTACAGGAGATGGCTAGCAGTGAAATTAAAGTATAAAATTGTTTTCCTTTCACCAATAATATACTACAAAGATTGTGGGAGAGCTGTACTGTCAAAATGTCTGAAAGTGAGCTATCGAGCCTGAACTAATCTGTCCATGATACTTTATGATCAAGAGACAAAAATAGACACTATCAAATAGGGATTAATGTGCCCTTTGGTGAATTCTGATGGCAGGACAGTGGTTTTTCCTCTCCACTAATAATAAAAGGAGCCTAGGTCATGCAGATTTTCTAACTTTTAGATGCTTAAACTAAGGATGATCCATTCACACATTTTTTTAAATGTACTCTTCCACTTAGTTACAAGAACTTCTATATAAGGGGGAGAGTGCACTACATTTTACTAGCACCCCAAATAGACTGCCCATCCCATGGCTGATGGCATCTTGAATCACAAGCAAAATTATGGGAATGTTTGGGGGCATTTTTTGGGGGGGAGGTGTTTTTTTGTATGTTCCTTACCGTGATCACAGTTGTCATTGACACACTGGCTCTTGAACGTTGGATGCAAGGTGTAGATAAAACCTCTTTCCTGTAGAATTGCAGATGATTCAGCTACTTAGATTCTTATAGCCAGAAACTCTATGGGAAACTGAAGTTAAGGCTGTTCATTTGTGCAAAAAAGGTTATTCAAATACTTGAATTCATTTTGTATGTGCCTTAGGATTAAGTGACAACTAGTACTCCTCATGTTCTTCCCAAAGCATGACTGATTAACACCACTAAAGGATAACAGTCTCCCTCTTGCACTCTTGCACAAGGTAATCCTTGTGCAAGATTCCCAGGCAAAGATGTCCTCCTTTGCAATCAGATCCATGCCTATGAGAACTATTTCCAAGGAATATCATTCCAACTGATAGTGATCCAGACAGGAAGAAAAGAAAAAAATGCATTAGACTGCTTCAGATTCATATAAAAATGTAGGCATTTTCAGCATCAGCCAATCGAACTTTTGCCTTCATAGAAACCAAGTCCTTTAGCTCTATTATGAGGTTGAGCATTCTTCTGTCAGGGTTGACCTCTCACAATTGATTTAGCAATGCAACTCTGGAAACCTGTAACAAAATCATTTAGTGTTGTTCCTTTTATCAGAGAAATAAGAATTCCTCAGCTGCACTGCTCGTAATAAAACAGGCACCAGATATGATGCAAGTCACCCAGTAAAATGTGTTCAGTTGTTTCATTTTCATCTCATTTTTTAATCCCCAAAGAACTGGCAGACATATGGCTCTCTGAGGTACCCAGTACTTGAGTATTGCAGATTTTTTTGATTTTGCTTTTTGCTTTGTTTCAATCTCTATCTTCTTTAACAGCGTCACTGGAATCCTTTTTATGAAGATTTCCTGAAGAAAGTTAGTCCTCAGACTTCCCAGACTTGAACTACTTATCTTTCTATATGTTTTATTTCTAATTATCTAACATTATCTTTCTAATGTTTTTTTCTTCCTCTTCATAATAAACAACTTCATTACATTGTAGATGAGATGGAGGAATGTACCAAGATATGGTGGCTCAAATTGTTAATTTTCAGTGATGGGGTTTTATAGCATAATCAGCAACCTGAGAGCACGTGGTTTTATTTTCAGTATTTTTTTTCTAATTTCGGTAATTTTTAGTCGTATACAGAATGTACAACTTCATCAATCACTTTAGTATGAGCTAAAATATGGAGCAAGAAAATATTTTGTAGGAAATCAGCATTTGATGAACCAACTCAGTCTGTTAGGGTTAGGAGGGAGGGTGCTTTGCTTTAGTAAACCATTTTGAGAACTTTGCTGGAATTAGCGGGGAGTCCTTGACAAAAGCAACAGTAATTTCATAGATAGGCGTGTATCTATACATCCTACAAAGACACACTTTGTGGCATTTTAAGGATCTGCTATATATATACATATATATATATATATATATATATATATATACACACACACACATCTATGTATATATTTCTCTTTTTCCAAGGGTTTATCCCGCAAACTTACACTGTAGTTCACAAGTGAACTAAACCAACAACTTCAAAATAGAAAAAGTCATGTGTTTTTGACAGAAATAGCAATTTGAAAGAAACATGAACACAAAGAGCTGTGACACAGCTCAAAAATCCTTGCCATTTAATATTAGTACTTGATTGTGTCATAGCAGCCACATCCCCTGAGAGCCTGACTGCACTGTTCCACTTTATGCTAGAGATGTGGGCAAGAATTCTACCTCAGCAATGACCACATTGTGTTTCTCCTCTATTTTCTTCAAATCCCATGATCAAGTGTCCAAACTGTTCTTGTAAGTACCTTACATTCAGTCCAAGTTCTGATTGCCTTCAACTCCACCTGCCCTTGTGGCTTGGCACATCAAAGTGCTCCTGGGAAAGGTCATGATTTCTTTTCCAAAAGGACCCACAGCATTTGTTATACCTGACATCCTCACAGCAAGATCTCCTAAAAGATTTCCAGATATGTGTGCATGTATATTAATATATATATATATATATATATATATATATATATATATATATACACACATATATAGAAACATACATATATATATATGCCTCCTCTTCCTATTATAAGCACCACTAATAATAACTACACTATAGCCAATACTATGATTAATAACTACTTAATTAATATTAATTAATTGGAGGTTGGGTCTTCTCTGTGGCAGTGAAGGCACAGTTATCCTTTCCTGTAGAACAGCAGCAAGATTTTTCCAGTCTGCATACCCACATGAGCAAAGCAGAGCCCCAGGCCAGTGAAAAATAGGTTATGCATTTAACCAAAATCACTAGCAACTTCCTCACCAAGCCTTTAAGTTATTAAGGTAATTTACAGTATTCCTTTTCAATTGAGCATCTTTCTACTTTAACTGGAATACAATCACTTTTCTGTGTCATGATTCAGAAATATGAATTTAGTTTTTCCATTTTATTTTGAGATTATTTTGCTTTAGAAAAAATTCTTTGAGCACTGATTGAACTAACTGTAGGCATTAAAATGTTTTTACAAAGTATGTCCTCACTGGAAGCACTTTATGAAAACAAAACAAAAACAAAATAAATACACATAGGATAAAAAGAAATGACCATCAAAGAGAACTACAAGTCAGAAGTGAACCATTACACTCTAAGTGGAAACAAACCATTAAAGCTTTGTTGATATGAAGGGGAAAAACTTAAATTCCACAGTGCCTACCCAAATACAAAATTGAGTAGTCAGGGGTTTTTTTCCTGACTGAATTATAGTCTCTTTTCTGGCTTGCTTTTGAACTTTTATTTAAACAGACTATATTCTCTAAGCACCAATAAAATAGTATAAACATATGTCAATTCCCCATGAAATGAAAGTCACCATTAGAAATTTTGGAAATATAGTGCATTCCATTTAGTGTTCAGAATGACAGCATAAAAAGTCAGTACAGCATGTTGAGGCAAAGAGATAAAACGCTCAGCAGCTTCATCCATTTAGAGAAAAATAAATGAAATGTTGGCAGTCTGGGAAGGAAATCCATTGAATGGGAAAAGAAGAAGCTGTTGTGCCCTTTAAAATGTGTCTTGTTCTGTGTCACTAAGGCAGGAGGATACATACTGTTGTTAAGATTCAAGCATATCATAAGTCTTATATATGATGTTTACTTCGTTAAACTCTTTCTGTTTTGTGAAATATCCTTGAAATCTCATTAGAATAACTCAGTTTAGTGTAAGAATCCAACATAACAGTATTTATGGTCAACTGTTTTCTATGAGTAAACTACAGAAATCTGAAAGTTGATGAAGTAATTTTTTAGAAAAAGATATTTCAATAAAATTGAATGTACTCCATTAAAGAATAGCAACTTCAGACAGTAGTACAGAGTTTGGTAATTTTAGACTTAAGTAACTCTTTTGAAAAATATTACAGATTTCATTATTATTGTCTAATTTCTACATCCTCGCAATAATGTGATGGAAAAATATCATCAGTTTCTTTTTTTAAAGTGTCTTGGTATTTGTATTTGGCCACCTGCGTGTGTCTCTACATAAGTATAAGAATAAGGCACTGTGTTCTTGGGTTGAGCTATAACTTTCATTCTGTGGTGGTTTCTTAGGCCTGTCCAAAATCCTCCACAGCACAAGCAGAGAGGCCACTACTCCAAGGGAAACCGTGGACAAATTGCAACTCAATACAGTATACCACAATTGTTTGCAGCACTCAGAAGAAATTTCTGCAAGAATTCCTGGAAAACTGTGGTTGCTAATTCTGTAATAAGGAGAATGTTTTTTATGAGAATTGAAATACACATTTATATGGTACTTTTTTCATAATTTTCCCCTTGTGCTGAAGGACGCATCTAGATTTTTTTTCCCTGTAACAGTCAGTATTAAATGTTTGAAAATCTGGTTCTGTATTTGCACAGTATGCAGAGAATGTCAGCTACATTATAACCCAAGCTTTCTACATTTTCTCTGAAAGCAGCCACACACTGTTTCAGTTCTTTCGCAGTAAGCTCGAAATTGCTGTTTTCATGTGCCAAACGTGGCATTTGGCAATTCACATCCTAGCCCATGCAATTAAATGGTCTTGGGCAGTGGGCCATGGCCAGGGCATACAGGCAGGAGAGGACACAAGCTTCTGGAAGCAGAAATGGAGCAACAGCAGAGCAGCCCCAGCCCACCCCCAGCTGCACGCCCTGCCCTGCACCACGACAGACCGAGAACTGTGCAGAGTTCAGCTGGTAGAGGTGGGCATTGCGAGAGGCTGATCATATTCTGTGCACATCATGATGATTCAGAGAAAACAAGAAAAGAATAAGTGCCCTGTGGAGATGCAATTCTACCCCCTAAGTTGATGCCTGAATTCACTCAAATTAATGGCTCTTTCCTGTTTACAAGGTTTATGTTTGTATTAAGATCTGGAGGCCTGAACTGACAGTAGCAAACTGAGGAAATCTACTGTGTGCTACTACAGAGTTTTATCATTGTATTGTTACATTTTACTACAAAGTTTCATCATCATATTGTTATGTTTTACTTGTGGGCATTTAATATCTTCTGCTGATTTACATCCTTACAATAGAAAACTCTTGTTATATGGCTCACCTTTGGACTGGTATGTCAGAAGAGTTTTATTGCAATGTTGGTCATAGAAGATGTCAGATGCAATGTCAGGCTTTCCATATCTGGGAACACCATGGAAATATTTGCTCTACAGAAAATGGAAGACCACCATACAGAGATACAAACACAGCGGTATGTGGTTAGATTAAGTGTGATTGGAGCAATCCATACATTTTTGTCTTGAATGAAGCCACATAATTTCCATGATGTCATTGCCTGATGCACCAAAGTAACTAAGCAATTGAATGATGTTTAACTGGGTGTTGACAGTTACCAGCAATTCCTGTGAGAATGGAACTGTGGTTCATGGAGAAGATTGGTTCTAGTTTTTCTATTATGGTTCTCATACATGTTATCACAGTGTTCTGATAATGGATTTTGTAGGTTACTGGTAGGTCTTGAGTGGAACTTAAATTGTCATAAAGCCAAAGATTGCTCCCTTTGGGGCTTGGGCCAGACCATATCTAAAGCTGATAAACATTCTGCTTAATCCCAAAGTCACATAGAAAATACCTTGATAATGTGGAACATGTTTTGTGTAAGAGTTAAGACCACATAGTAGAGAGGTAATCTTTTCTTATCTTGACAAGCTGTCCAAAGGAAGAAGGGCTGAAAAATACAGTAGTTTCCTATATTTATTCCATCACTGCATGGAAGATGAGTTGTAATAAATAATCATATTTATAATAGTTACTCACATAAAGCAGAGAGACAAGGAAAATAAAGTAGTTGCCTACTTTATTTTTGGAGAGGTGTTATTTTGCTCTCTTTGTATGTGGTCAGGGCTTTTGCATGCCAAAGTAAATGTATGGAAAGAACAGAAAATTTATATAGCACTAAAAGCTCAAGTTGTGAAATCTGTAATTCCTAGCCGTTTTCTCCAAGGAAGCAAGCAGCAGTATTCCAAAGCATCCAATGAATTTTAAGTTTCCTAAATTTTCTATTTTTATGTATGGAGGAAATTGAGCAGAAGAAGTAAAACGGCTTCATTAGCAGCTATGAGTTCTAACTAGTAGTGGTGGGTGGTAAAAGAGTCACTTTAGTCTCTATGCTTCTGTAAAACTGGTAAAACCTAGTTCACAGCATGTCTTGGTTAATTTTCCATCATAAAATTTTATCAGTGTTCATTTTAAAGACGGAGCACTAGTTAAAACTTGAGTGAAAGAAAACAACTTCTCATTCATTTACTAAGGGGGAAGAAAGTAAAAATGTGAATGCTTCTTTCTGCTGCTGACATAATGATTAAATTTAATTAGTTGCAATAATTTGGTACTTGATAATTTGATGCAATTGATTTATTGATTCAATTTCAATTAATACCTTAATTTAATCCTTGCATTCTTCCATTATTAATCTTATAATCAGAGTAAAAATAGCTTTAGTCAATGATGTATATACTTAATTCTATATTAGCTTGTCTTTTTAATAAAATTAGTAAAAATAATCTGTTTTGATACTTCATTTTTTCTTGCATCATGGACCACTTCCTCTAAAACAAAGGTGTTCAGATGAGGTATTTGAAAAGCAGCAAGTTTTATTTCTAAATTCATAGCTTTGTCTCTCAAAGGTATACCATTCTAGTCACCAATAACACTGTGGTTTGTTCAATGAATTGCTGTTTACTGGCACTCCCAGTAAGTGCTTGCTTAGGAATGCTATTGTTACCAACAACAGACATAGAATAAGCAGTTGGACACCTGATTTAAAAGAAAATAAAATGGAACAGTATTATAACCTGAGTGTATTTTATCTCAAAATAAAACAGTGCTTCACCACTAGCTGGGTAAACATAATTTTATCATCCGCTTCCTCTGGAAATAAAAAATAATCATTTTTTTGAAAATTAAAAATGAAAGATATCATGAATCACGTAAAAAGAAACAAGACTTGTAGTAGTTTATTAAATTCTAAAGTGAGAATGATGCAAATAGCACATCAACATTGGATTTTAATACCTAGTCCACGTCCCACCAGCACGTGCCCTTGGAGCTGCTCAGGGATAGCGTGGGAGCAATGCAGAGAGGCAGGAGGTGTCCTGTCACACAAGCTGAAGGCTGAAGCCAGAGATGTTTCAAGACAGACAATACTGTGCCAGGCCAGCACCCATGTAGGGATTACCTTCTGTTTTTACCTACACCAGTCGCTGCCCACAACGTGCTTCCAATACAAGTGTGCACGAGGTAAGCCTGTCACTCAGGAGCATCCTTCAGATACAGCAGTGCTTTCTTCCCTGTGCCTTCTAGTCTGTCGATGACACCAGAGCTCATAAAGGATCTCAGCTTTTTCCCCAACAGCCACATTCACAGCAACCCTGAAGCCAGGCATTGCTGTGCTAGCTCTGTACAAAGGACTAATTTACCTTGAAGTGTTCCCCAGCCCATCTGCAGCAACGTGGATGGTCAGTCTGCATAATGCCCTCTAAGTTTTCATTCAAATATCGGGCCAACTATTCTGCTACATAGTTAACACCAGATCTGCCAGAACTTCATGTAGATGGTGTCCTCCATCAGAAAACTAGGCAGATGCTGCTCACCCCAGACTGAGAGCACAGTGTAGCCCTCTGGGTCTTGTAATTTTGTTTACCAGGGAGACATTCAGCCAGTCTCTGATGTTACACTTGTGAGATATCCTCTCCTCTATTACCTTTCACTGAGTCAGGGCATAGCAGGGTAATTCATATTCCCCAGTGCTGCAGCTGTTTTTGACAAGTTGTGATGCACTTACCTCATAGCCAGAAAAAGCTGGATTAGATATTACACTGAAGAATCCATACTAACATCAGAAATAATTAATCTGTAAGAAATCAGTGGGCTCTGTTGCTTAAGGGGAATTCATGCTCTGTAGGCTTTCTACCCTTTAGAAGATCCTAAAGGACTTAGAGGATTTAGTACATAGAGGAATTTATAAGAATCTGATTTCTTCCCTGACAATGCTATGAGATGCCCACAGGGCACCCAGAAAAAAATTGTCACTGTCTACAAGGCATAAATTTGGAATAATGCTGGAAATGTGTGCCTAGGAAATAGCTGTTTTAAAGCAGTTAATCACTCATATAAATGCAAACTGCAAATATAGGCAAATAATATATATGAATCTTTGTTATTGCTCAAAGACAAAATGTATAATTAAGAATAGTGTCAATGGATGTACCAAATTCACCAAACTTCCTCCTCCCCACTGCAAAAATAATTCTTCAGTGGTATGAATTAAGCAAGTAGGATTTGACAAAAACTGGAGTGGAACCAATGAACAGCTTTGTAAAAGAATCTTGTACATTTTAAAGACAAAAACTACGGCTTTATGAGATGTTATTTTCTTATATTGCAAATATCTGTGAACTCTCAGCATTTAAAAGCTTTACTAAGAGTATTTTGCTCAGGCATGAAATACCTTATGAATACATGGGTTGAATAAAAACATGGAAAAAGTTCACCTCTTGCCTCACAGCAAAGGGAGACAAACAAAACAAAATGTTCTTGTTTTAAACATTGAATGAGCTAGGTTATTTTAAACATTGCAGTCAGCTGGTGCTAGGCCAAACTAATAAGACTGATGTCTTTCATATGTTACCAACAAGGAAATGTAAGTTTACATGCTGGCTGCCGAGCTGCCTTGAACTCGAGTTACATTATCTCGAGCCCAGGTCAAAAATTTAGCCTGGGTCATAACCTGGTGTGATTTATTTAAGATTTGTTATTCACCTTTTTGACAAATTTTCTCCATTCCCTACAATCCAATTTCCCATCAGTATTTGAGGGGCAGGACTTAGGAAAAAAAAATAAAAATAGTAAAGAAGAGGAGTATTTAGAAGATTGTGGAATACCAAAATAATATGGGGATGCTGTCGTACAGAGTTGTAAATATTAAATAAGTAATTATAAATAAGTATTTGTGCAGAGTATAGAAACTGATGTGAAAACCATGTGAGCAGTATGAGGCCATAGCTTTGCATCCTCTGGGTTCAGCTGTTACAATTATAGCACAGTATACTGGGGGATGCCAGCCATCAAGTCTCAAATAGAGGTGGCTGCTGGCGTGCAGTACAGAAAACTGTCTCCTAAGAAACAGGCTGACAAGAGCATCCCTGTGTATCTGAGCCAGTGGACACACAAGCAAGGTCAAACACATAGTCTTGATGTTATCCCAACTCAAATCTTGTGAGTACCCCAATATTACCCTCCTGGGAAAGAAGAGTTTCTCTTCATATGAGTGCATCTCCTGCTTGTGCCTTGCCAGTGACAAGATCCCACCACTGAGATGACCGTGCAAGGATGAGCTGGTCACATTCAGGGCAGAGCACAAGAGGCGTTTTTGTTATACTTCATGCCACATGCACATTCTTCCACATCTCAGAGATCCTCTTGAAACTGAAAGAAAAACCAATGGAACTATCAAGTAGGTCAAACAAGAGAAAGAATTAGTCTTGGGAAAAGCACAGATTACCTATCTAGACTGCATCAGTAGTGAAGGCACACTAATTTTACAGCAGCTAATTTTGAACATGGCTTAAAGGCATTTGTAATAAAGATATATTCTGCTCATATTCTAGTGCAGTCACTTGTTTTGAAACTGTCACTTGTGCTGAAAGTAGTATTTTACTTGATATCCTTACATGGGAAAGAATGCAATATTGATATAACTATTTCTTGGAAATTAAGGTAGAATAATTTATCAAAATGTATAAGTTATCAGTTTGAGAGATCACATTCGCTTACAAATACAAATTGTTCCTAAAATTTTATGGATTCATAACTCTTGACATACTGCAGCTGATACTATTTACAGTTAGTATTTCTGAAATCTTGGAAAGCTTATAAATGTTTCCCAAGAAAAAAATTTATGGGTCTTTTATAGACCAGGTTTCCAATTTACTGACAGAGGTGACTATGTACAGAAGGGTCATTAACATTCTACTAGTTCAATGAGCTGTCAGTGCCAAGAAAGTTGCTGACATTAGCAACTCTCTTTTCTGTATTCAAAACAACTCAGACTAGAGGAACGAATTTTGTACAAACACATATAAGTTGTGTGCAAATACCTGTATACATTGACATTGCTGATACATTTTGTGGGTGGGCATGCACAATTGATATAATATTATAAATTTAATGTATTTCCACATCATCTCAACCTGTTTTGAAGCTGTTCCACAAATCCATACTGTTTTAGCCATTTCAGTGATAAGTTGACTGAAGGAAACAAGTAGGATACATGTACTACTTTTATTTCAATTCTCATTGTGCAGAGGCACATTTTGAAAATAAATGATACAGTCAATATTATACAGTAAGAAGATGGCATTTTTTGTCTTAATCCATTATGATGAATACAAGCATGGAAGCAATAGAGAATGTAGATAAATTTGAATGTAGATAAGTTTAATTTAGTATATTTTGATATGACTACAAATCTGGACATAAATTCTTAGAGGAAAGAAAACAAAAATAGCAAACATTCAGAAGTGTTACTCCATAAGTTGTAAGTCTAAGAAATTGTTATAACTTTTGATTTGATATAGCTGGAACATGTCTTAAAGAAATACCTAAAATCTCATTCAGACCTACTGTTCATGATTTTACAATCTGTGCTCCTCTTTAACAGGTATAAAGTAAGGAACAATTTTAAAGTCACATACAGCTTTAGAATTTTTTGTGAAGAACTAAATTTTAATTCATAAATTAAAAAGATTGTGAGAAAGTTGATATATGACTTCACCATATTGCTATCACTTCAGAAGCAGAATTGTATGCAGTGCTTGCTGTGATTGTATAGGCTCCCCACCAGGACTCAAAAGGAATAAAAGGGCCACCCACTGAGAAGAGGCACCACAGCTGTGAAGCCTAGCTGGTTTAAGGAGCAATTATGAAAGCTGACTGGAAAGAGAAAAAAAAAATATATCAGAAACTGACTCCCACCATAAGGAGTGTAGCATTTTGCTTTCCCTTCCTGGAAAAAGGTGGGAATTAGGAGGCTTGTTTGATCTGTGAAATGAATTACTTGAATGCACAGATTTGAAAATGCCATAAATGGACTTCCCCCAGTGAGAATACCTGTAGGGTTGTTTTGCCAGATCTTCTCCACTTAATGCTCAACAAGATTTTAACAACTGGAGACTTCAGAAGAAAACTGTGATATATGCTCCTGTAACCCCTATCTTTTTCAACCCCTTTTGGACATAAAAATGGATATTTGTACACATAGCCCTCAATGTTATTTTATATACAAAAAATAAATTTGATTGCTGAAAAATAAGTACTGTGGATGTGAAATTTCTACTCCACTCTTTCTGTTTTTTTCTTGAAACAAAATAATTTGAAATCTTTCAAAGCTCATGTCTCTTACCTGAGATATTTTTAAAACAGGGTGAGCTACCGAATGATGAAAAGAACAATTTTTCCAGCATTTCAGATTATGAAAAATTTTTGCACCACCCTCTGTTAGAAGTTTTTCTACCCAATGAAAGATTCAACTCTAAGTTGTCACAATCCATGGACTGTGAATGGTGTGAAAATCCATACGACTCTAAAGCTCTTTCCAAGTACTTTAATGCACTAGATTGATTGCAAAACTTGAAACAGACTTTTGAGTGTGGTTTTCAAATAGGTTGCTCCAAGACTTTGTACACAAAGTACATAAAGACTAAATCTTTTCAGGTTTTCCCTTATTTCTCTTCAGACGATCACTAGGAAAAATTTAATGCCAAGTATATCAAGCTTACCCTTAGGAGATGATGATTTGTAGTCAGTCAAAAACATTTAATTAATGCATGCTGTTCACTACTTTAGAGGACTATCACACTCAAGAGATATGCACTATATCCAGTCACATTCTCACATAAGAGACTTCTTAAAGAAGAAGTAAAATTTTGGCACCAGAGCATTCTGTAAAATGGAAGCAGTATATGGGCAGGCTGTTGAAGCCTTTCCCTGTTTTCATGGTTTAACCCCAGCCAGCAGCCAAGCCCTACACAGCCACTCGCTCAGTACCCCACCAGTGGCATGGGGAGTGAATCAGGAGGGTAAAAGCTGGAGAACTCTTGGGTTGAAATACAGACAGTTTAAGTGGGAAAGTGAAAACTTTGAATGCAAGCAAAGCAAAACAAAGAATCAATTCACTGCTCCCCATGGGCAGGTGGGTGTTCAGCCATCTCCAGGAGACCAGGGCTCCATCATGTGTAATGATGACTTGGGAAGGCAAAAGCCATTGGTCCAAACATCCCACACTTCCTCCTTCCTCCACCCCCATGGCCTGGAATCTCCCTTTGGTCAGGTGGGGTCACCTGTCCTGGCTGTGTCTCCTCCCAGCCTCCCAGGCACCTCCAGCATCCTCCCCAGTATGGCAGTACAAGAAGCAGAAAAGGCCTTGGCGCTGTGCAAGCCTATCTCACTATTAAAAAAAATGTCTCTGTGTTATCAACCTTGTGTTTGGCACAAATCTAAATCTAAAGCGCCATACTATCCACTGTGAAGAAAATTAACCTTATTCCATCCAAAAATGCCACAACTGCCTTCTCATTTATTAGTGGTAAAAGCCCTCTGGCCCTGTAAATATGATTTGCTTTTAAAAGAAGAGAGGAGGAATGATATGGAAACAAATATCTATTAACCTTAACTAAAAATTTCTGAATATAAACCAATATCCATCAATTATAACTTATGGTGCTTCAGTTTTCAAAACCCTGTGCAGATACTACTTCAGTGTTCTAATATGAATTAATTTGCTATATACCACAACTTGATTAAGTTCTAATCCTCATTCTTGTTCAGTCTGTGGAAAACTTACTAGAAAATATCAATTTTTCAAAGACCACAGAACGCCAGTCTTCTTTCAATAGTATTCACATAAACAGACTGCTCAGTGTCTTGAAAATTTCCTCCAGAATTATTACATGCTTCAAATAAAATTAATATCTTTCCTCACTCTGTAGATGACTTCTGATTTTTTTTCCACTTCTCAGCCAGATCTCACTCTGCCTCCCTTGAGTTGCAGTGGTTTTAATTCAATTGTCATCTCTCATCCTCTGATATTTAGGCTAAGCCATTTATTTTTGCATGAATAACTTTCTTAAGAGCGAAGAAGAGAAATGTATGAAATAATAAAAGTAAAATTCTTGTAGAATTTATGGTATATGTTGGGGATTTTTCTGTACCATGCAGCACTTCGAGCAACAAATTACTCTCATCATTAAATGAAGTCCCACCCAATGACACTGCGTTCTAATAAAATCATAAGCCATGCCCCATCCTCCAAAAGAAATTCTTTGGATATATCTCCCTTAAACTTCATACACTGGTAAGATGTCTGTCAGCTCAGAAACATTTTTGTTTCAGTATGAAAATAAACCCTTGTTACATTGCATCATGAACTTGAACATTTCCAAACAACAAGTTTCTCTGATCCATCAGGAAGGATATAAATGCTTGGCACCTATAGATTTTTCTTCACTGGACGTCAAAGCTGTTGTGCAAATAGCTATAAATAGATTATGCTCTCCTTTTTTTGGCCAGTTAAACTAGTCACCTTAGCTCCCTCCCTCCCTGTGATACTGGAAAAGAGAATTTAACTCCTACCTGCATTGACATTTTTCTTAGGATAAGCTAAATTGTTTCTCTATTTCACATCTCTTTCCCATAAGTGTTTGTGGTGTAGTTTATTATCTTCAGTGAAGGGGAGCTTTAGAGGGGCTAAAATCAGTGAAATAAAAGTCCACCTTTTTGTGCTCATTCTGTGGCCTTCTCTGTAAAAATCGAGCTATTCTCTTCCCTGTGCTATTCAAAGGAGAAGCAGCCTTGACAAGTGTTCCAGTCTAGCCTTGTCCTACACATTCTAAATTGTGATACAACAATCCTATAGAAATTTACAGGTGTTGTGTGCAAACTGGAACTGATAGCTTGCTTTTCTAAAATCCCTAGAACCACCATAACCTTTCAATACATTTGATGCTCAAGACCATTCTTGGCCTACTGTTGTGTACATGCTGATTTGGAGATTCAAAATAAGATGGAAGACAAAACAAAAGCATTCATTATTCTGCAATCTTAGAATCAAAATGCTGTGTACACAAGAAAATGGAATACATCCTACTATGTCAAAACAGTCTGCCACAGGAGGATAGTGTTTTGCTATACCACTTAAAAACAAATACAGAACTTTTGAGATAGAAAACTCAGTCTATGTAAGTATAAACAGCAGAATATGCTGCTTATATAAACAAAACCACTGCATTTATTCAGAAAAGAAAACATACACAAAGCCTCTGCATTAGAGTAATCAAAGTATTTTATGTGAAAATTTTGCCTTTCTGAAGAACAAGATAGCAAATAAGCAGAGAGCAAAAGCCATTTGGTTTCATCAACTGAATGAAACTCCTCCACAGATAAATTACTTTCCCTTCAGTCTCACATTTCTCTGAAAACTTGGTGTGTTAAAAAGTATAGTTAAGGTTTTTTTTTTCTATTTACACAAGGTTTATCATGGTAATACAGTCTATATGCAGTCACATAGCCAGATGTGAAACAGTTGGCTAAAAAAAGCCTGATTCCAAGCTTTCCTTATACGGCACATCATTGGCAAAGGCTTCTCATGGACATCACAAAAATGTAATTACAATGTCATGAGGTTTTATCATTCAGATACAGTCAGTATTAGTCTGTTTGAGTCTACTGCATGGGACTTGAGTCTAGACAAAGCATGAAAGCAAAGCATTGGCTGACAATGCTTTTTGCTGTTTCAGTTATCCTCATCAGTCATATGTTAGTGTGCCTGCATCATCTCCCTGATCCTCTATTTTATCATGAACATAATGTATTTTCAAACAGACTAGTCTTTGATATAGTGCCAATGTTGAGAATTTCTGGGATTACCAAATACCAAGTTTCTATCCTGTCCTTACAGACATATTGTTAATATAAACGATTATGCCACAATATCTTTGTAAACAGTAGCAGAAGAAATAAATTAGAAGCACATTCAAGGGAGTAAAGAACATTACATACTGCCTTGGATTTTGGGAATTTCCTTTAGTGTGGCCATTATGTCAAAGATGTGCACAGTATAGACACTAGAGTGTTAATGATAAGGATAATTTAATGATGTGTGACATTATGACAAGAAGCCTGTGTAAATAGCAGGACATACTAGGGAAAATTTGGAGTGTGAAAAAATTATTTTCTTTGGTTTACAATGGACAAAAAATTAAAATTGATGAAGATGCAGATGCATTTTATAGCAAAATGTGTTCAGGGGATGAGACCATAGCCTATAAGACCTTTAGTCAGTGGGAGGAAAGGACAGTACCCTCTAAACTCCAGAAGCAGAATTATCCTTGTGCCCTTGTTTCACTTCTGGAAATCTTTCTTTCTCAGATATAAGTACTGTGCTATGAAACATAAAATGGTAACATTAATACAATTCTGCCAGAGGAAACAGAGTAGAATTTCTACTCTCAGTAAAGCCTATTATTACCAAGGTCATATATATAAAAGCCCATCTTGAGATTCTGTTTCTTGCAAGCCCCTAGTTTGCCTTCAAATGAAAGAAAACTCCTAAGTATTCACTTACATGTTGCATTTGAGACATTCTAAGTCAGTTAAAACCCTTCAAACTTGATATAATTCCTTATGAGTATTATAATTTTATATGCACATAATATCTAAAAGTAATTTCCACCAAAGATTTTATGATAGTTTTAGGAAGAGAGGCTACTTCCATACCTCTTATTGTAGTTACCTGTTGCAGTTTAACTTCACAGATCTTTTGAATATTTCATATTTAAGATGCAAATATAACAAAAGACAACTCTAAATTATGTGTAATATTTCAGTAATCAAGTGCAGACAAAGCCGGTATTCATGATCTCAATTTTCTAAGAAGCTGATAGTTACTAATTACAGAAGACAGCATTCTATCCCATTTCAAATACCTTTATCTTTTTCTTTATCTTTGCTGCTAGGAAACAATTAACATACTATAGGAAATATGAAATACTTTAGTAATGCATAATGTTGTTATTTAGCCTTACTTTTTGCTTATTAACCCTTTAAATATATATTTTCCTGTGCTTAGTGAAGAGAGGAAATAGTTTCTACTACCCATGAAATGTATCATGTTAAGAACAAAAATGCATATGGTGGAAAATGTATTGGCAATACAATTTACACAAGCTAAATTATTACTATGCCTCACAACAGAGACTGAGCCATTTAGGCCTTAAGGATTTCTCTGGGGCATCTTTGAAACTAAAAGGGTTGATATTAACTTGCCGTGGATGCATTTTATGCGGTGGTGCCACATTTGCTGGAAAATAAATTAAATATGCATAACATGTTGTGTTTCTGGGGTTTATTTAAGTAAAAAATATCAATAATTCATTTGTTTAGGAATTGGCGATTCCACAATAAAAGAAACTTTGGCAGGAAGGTCATCTTAAGAAGTTCTTCCTGCCTGCTTTAGTCCTGAGTTTAAAAAATGGGTTATGTAATCTTAAGCCCATATTAATTCACTGATACAATGGACACAACGAAAAGAGAGAAATGCTCCTGCACAGGATTGGAAAATATAGGCATACAGGATGAAAAAAATGTCTTAAGCCAACACTGTTGATTAACTCCTTAAACTATGAAACTGAGGTCCCACAACTCAGAATTGGCTTCAGCCTGCACAGACATTACTAAATGTAAGGTGCAATTTTGTGTTTTCAGAAATGAATGTGAATATATGATATAATATCAGATATAGTTCTCAAATTATTATTTACAATTAAGATTTGCAAATAGCAGTGGAAAGCTATTCTCATATTACTTAATAAAGAGTACCCTTCTAAGGAAAAGCTTTTTTTGACAAAGCTGTAGAATGAGGACTATATACCTAAAAGCAACAGCTCAGAAAGGGCGAGAGTCACAGTGGACAAGCAGCTCAGAATATTCCAGCATCCCTCACCAAGATAAATGCAGAGGACTATTTGAGGAGAGTTGAGAGATTACATTTTCCCTCATTATACAGCATCAAAAAAAGCAGAATATTGCATATGGTTCTTGTATTTACACCCAAAAAAGCCATAGAAAAATTACACTAGAAACATCAAATATAAATCAAATTATTCAGAGCTTGGAAAAAATCCTCTTGACTTACAGGCTGAAGGTGTTCAGCTTATCAAAAGGAAGTGTAAATTATTTGTGTACATATAAACTGATATTTCTATGAGATAAAATACTGGATGTGAAGGCAATGTGTTTGGACAAAGTCTTTAAAATCCAGTTCAATAAGTTGCTGACACACTTCAGCTTCAAAAGGCATGACCTCTTGCAAATAATTTCACTCTTACCCAAGAAGAATTATTTGTATAAAAATAAGTGTAGTCCCAGAAACATAATAAACAAGAATCTAGATCTCTTGGATTTTGACTTGTTTTTTCTAATTTCTAAATTAAAGGGAAAAAAATTAAAAGTTGTACCTTTACGGATGTACTTGGAGAAGAGGGAGCATCAAATAGCTATACCCTCATGAAGAAAAGAGTGAAAAAAAGACTTAGTCTTTTTTTAGACTTAGACTCAGAAAAGGATAATCTTATAAAATTCTATTCTATTCTATTCTATTCTATTCTATTCTATTCTATTCTATTCTATTCTATTCTATTCTATTCTATTCTATTCTATTCTAAGCTATTCTATTCTATTCTATTCTAAAAATATAGTCTTCTTTCCTCCCTCTATATGTCCAGGTTTTAAACTTGCTATAAAAAAAAAAAAGCAGAAAAATATTTTCTTGTATTTCATTAATCAAAGCCTTCTGAACTTCAGACTGATTTTAGCAGCAAAATATATCATCTATTTATTAGGAAGTACATTATTATCAAAAACAATGAAGTGTGATTCTAACTCTAAAAAAAACCCACAAACATCTAAGATGTTCTTATTCTTAGGCAAGGGCTATTTTTTTCAGATTTGCTGACATGAGAAGCAGTGTTAATGAAAATTCACTTTGGTAAAAAACAGGAAAGTGTGCACAAACATTCAGAGCTCAGTTTCTCAGTGTTGTCCATTTGAATTTGAATTATGAATTAATATCTCCTGATGATTCATTATTTATTTATTTATATTTGTTTAAATAGAAAAATCCCCAGCCTAAGAATACAGGTGCAGAACAACAAAACCGTATTATTCAACCTGAACTTTCTTTAGAAAAATTATTTAAGCAGCATGTCATATTTATGACTTTCAGGAGAAAGGATCAGTGTAATAAAGCTGCAACACAGAGCTCTTGCAGGAGACTGATTGTTTTTTTTCCTGGCACCA
This sequence comes from Cinclus cinclus, assembly GCF_963662255.1. Classification (NCBI taxonomy): domain Eukaryota; kingdom Metazoa; phylum Chordata; class Aves; order Passeriformes; family Cinclidae; genus Cinclus; species Cinclus cinclus. The sequence goes on from NC_085047.1 coordinate 51,699,614, forward strand.
CTCACACAATCTGGATAATGGCCACCATATTGACTTTCACAGTGTAGGCTGTGAGAGGACAGGATGCTAGTCTTATAATGTTTGTACAGTGACTCATCCTCCACATAAGTAATAGAGGCAGAGCACACTACTGGCTTTGTAGTATGTCTTTTCACAGGAGGCATTAGCAGAATCTGTGGGGTGAAACATAAGTAGCACTGGGGAAGGAAAGAAAATTAGAAAATATGAGTAAAGAGGGAGGTTGTGTAGAATTGCTGAGTTTTGCAGTTTCATCTCTGTACTTCCTCAAAAATGAAGATTATTAATTACCTGCAATCTTAGCCTGGCAAATGATGAGAGTGGAGATTAAAGCACACTAAATTGGCGCATTACAGAAAAAATTTCTGCTATGCCCTTCATCATTTCAACTTTTATTTTAAAAAGGGAGCAGAATTATAGAAAGATGAACCTGGATTGTGCAGAAGACTTGAGAGGATAACTGGGGAAGGAAGGGTGAGAGAGGCCGAGTTAGTTGTAATAGACAGTAGCATAGGACAGAAGAACTGTGACTGGTTTATGGGAGGCCTCAGTGCATCAGGCAGGCTTGAGCAATACCAGAGTGGCAAGAATTGCAATAGGACAACTGCAGGGGGTTCACACGAGTACATATGAGTATGTGATATTGGGTAGTGCATTTGTTTTTTAGGGCTGGGTTGCCTATACAGTAGGTTTGAAAGGCAAAGCCCTGCTATTAGAGGCACTCATGTTCTCTGCCTTTCTCTATCGTTGCTGTTCATCTGCGTGTCACTTCCCATGGTTGCTCACTGTAAGATCAGTGAAAGAGAAAGCAGGAAAAAACACATGACTGGATGAAAAGAGGATGCTAAAGGAAAGGAAGGACTATTGAGTAATGTCAGCAGCTCTGATGAATGTCTAACATTTCAGCAGGGCTGCTAGAGACGTGAAATGCATGTGATTTGGAAGATTAGAAAATAAATCTAAGCTTGAAAAATGCTGTTGCCTGTTGCAGTCTTTCTCCTTTTTCCTAGAAGGCTTTTAAGATTAGCTGTTGATGCAAGAAATGAGTATGGGTGAAACAAAAAGAGCTATATGTCTTCAGAAGGAGGATTCCCAATGAAACACATTTAGCTTCAGTCCTGAACACAGAGATAAAGAGAAGTAGTAAAGAGCCGGTGTCCAAGAGAATGAGAGTAAAACTGAAAAAGACTGTTCATTGGATATTTTGGACAGGAAAGCAGGCTTGCTACTGGTAATATCAAAACTGAACTTTGCATGACCTTTAAAACACATACCCATTTCCTCTTTAGAAGGCACTTGGGAGAGAGACATGAGGAAAGCACAAACCAATGAGGAAACATTACATTACTAAGAGGGTTCAGGGTAATGGCAGTGAATGGGAGTAAATACCTGATCTGCTGGGATAGCCAGTGCAGATGAAAGGATTTTTGTAGGGAGCAGCATACTGCTAAAGAGAAATACTTTGCTTCAAAGAGCAGGAATGGTTTGGAGGAGACTTGCATTAAGTGCATGCTGTCATCAGAGGGAGGAGTTTGAAGAATACTTCAGAGATACGGAGAGATACATAAGACATAATTTGTAAGAAAATCTAATTAATCAGTTCCCATGCACCTTAGTCTGCAGAAATGGCCAGACAGCAGCCACTGACTGGAGACACTGAAGAACAAAGAAATATACCAAAAGAATGTGAACAGAAAGAGAACTAGAGTAGGAAATAACCTTAAGATCAGCCAAAAAAAGCTAATTAACAAAAAGCAAGAGGAAGCCAGGATGAAACCGGGAAAAAATTGCCAAAAATTGCAAGAATTGCTCAAATGAAAATGAATAAATAGATCAAGGGATATATGGAGTACGTTTTTATCTGAAACATTTAGTTGAAGTCTTATGTGAGAAATATTTGGGGCTTTGTGCTCACTTGTATGTGTGCGATTTTTAAGGAAAAGGAATCGGATGATGATTTGTATTTTGAAGAGTATCTGCTATTCTGAGCTCCTCATCTTGACTGAGGCTTCTCAAGGTTACAGTACTATGCATACTGTATTATACCAAAATCATATGACAGTAATTTTATTAGGTATCTACAACAACTAGCATTGATATAATGTAGCTTTGGGACATTCTTTGTGCATGTAAAATCATTTCAGACAGACATACGCAGACTTAATTCATTTGGATCTGGAAAATACACCTAGGGTACTTTGGGCACCCTGTCACCAGGGCTGTATGTGAGCCAGAGCGAATCTGCTGACGATTATCCTTCCAGCTGCTGAAACAGAGGTACAGAAGGGCCTTGACTCACTCATAGCTATGACACAACATTTAGTAAACTGTCAGAATCATCTGAATAGTGGGGCTTTCATCTTCAGTACTTCTAGATTCACTTTGTTTCCTGAACGTCTCTTAAAAACCATAGAGGGTAATGAAGGACAAGTTACTAAGAGTATTCAGGATTAAAGACTTGCTTTGCTGAAAACTTGGACTAAAATTGTTCTGCTTTTTTCTTTTAACTTGACTCTTGATTTCTGTATGCACAAAATCAAGAAAAACCAAACCTTATTATTCCTGACCATGACATTAATGCTGAACAAATAATTACTAACAAAAATATCATTAGATAAATTATTTAAAAGTAAGAGGGTTATTTTTTATTCAGAGAGGAAAAAAAGAAGAACAACTAGACCAAAAGAGTCTAATTAAAAAAATGAAGAGGATGAAAATTAGTGATGATGATATTGCTAAGATGCTGACTACTCAGTTTTTCATGAAGAAAAAACTGGGAGAAGTAAGTATAATTTGGAAATAATGAAGCTTCTCCAAATACATCTGTTTATAAAATAGAGGTAAGAAGTTGCTGGAATGTACAATGGCTACTGTACAATTCACCAGCATATTGCTTTGTACAAAAAGTACTGACTGAGGTCAGATTTTCTTCTGCTTAGACAACTTTGACTAGCTATTCAAGGAGCACAATAGTTATATGGGGATTTCTAGTGAAGTTACACATAAAATTTAACATAAAATAATCTAAAATGAACTGTCTAATCCACTGACAATGTTCATAAAGAAACGAGAGAACACCACAGACATTTTTGTGGCATTAGACATTAATAGTTTTTTTTCTTGTAAATTAAGTTTTTTGCCTCAATATTTGTCACCTAAAAGAGCAAATGGGTAGTTATTCAAAGTTTGGAAACAATGTTTTTGGGGATGTGTTAAACACAGCATCACCAGCCAGACAAAAGAAGTGATAATCGTGATTTTTTAGCAGTGGTGCAGCCTCACCTGAAACTGTGAGTATAGTTCTTGGCCCCACAAATTAAAAAGGATGTGAAGGTCCTTAAATGTATCTGGGGGAGTAGGAGGGGAGGGCATCAAAGCTGGTGAAAGACCTGGAAAGATGACTAACGAGAAGCAGAAAATTACTGTGGGCTTCTTTAGTTAGGAAAAGGGAGTCTGAACCTTGTTGCTCTCTATAGCTCCCTGAGATGGGGAAGCAGAGAGGGAGTTTATGAACTCTTGTTTCTGATATTTAGTGCTAGGGCACATGGGAATGGCTCAAGGATACTTTGGGCAGGGTTAGATTTGAAATTAGAAACCATTAATTTACTGAAGAGTAGTCAGACACTGGAACAGACTTCCTAAAGAGGTGGCTGATGCCCCAAAGCCTGTCAGGGATGAGGAGACATTTACACAATGCCTTTTACAATATGCTTTAGCTTGTGGTCAGCCCTGGAGTAGTCAGGCAGTTGGACTGGGTGATCACTGCAGGTCCCTTAAAACTGAAATATTCTATTCTATTCTATTCTATTCTATTCTATTCTATTCTATTCTATTCTATTCTATTCTATTCTATTCCATTCCATTCCATTCCATTCCATTCCATTCCATTCCATTCCATTCCATTCCATTCCCTACACAGGTCAGTCTCTGATTTCAGACTCTGAGATTGCGAATTAACTCTATGAAGAAATTTCACAGGCTTTTTCTACATAAAAAGCATGAGGATTCATGAGGTATATTAAAAAATAATTTTGTACATAGTAATTTGCAAGGATTGAATTAAGGCAAGGATATTACTTTCAGTACCCTAAAATTTCACAGGGAAAATGAACAGTCATATGAATGGATGGTAGTATCAACGTTTCCAGGATGTTTAGGAATTAAAGGTAGCATGGTACAAATTGAAAACTGCTTGCCTGCATTGTCTTGAAAGTCAGTAAACAAGTCAAACATCAAGTTTTACGTGCAAGAAAATCTGAAGGGAGTGGGTAAGACATCTGTACCTCTTAATCTACAAAAAAAATGGATCAGTGTCTTATAGTTAAAAAGGTGTTTTACATTTCAGAAAGTTTTGGCTTTGGTTTTGTTTTGTTTTGTTTTGTTTTGTTTTGTTTTGTTTTGTTTTCAAATGAAGCACAGATAGTTCCAGGTTTATTTTACACTTCCAGGTCTCGAAAGCCAAATTCAGTTCTCATGTCACACAAAACTCCCAGTGTGCCTAAAATGTGCTCTTTATGTTCAAGACTGCAACTATAAAGAATACTAGAATTTCGTCTTGCAAATAAAGACCATTTATTCTAGGAAGTAATGTTTGCACAGTGTCTATTATAACAGGATGTATCTCTAATTGGTGTCACTGGTAACATTTAAAATACAAGCACATTAAGCGTACCAAATGAAAACAGTACTGAGTGTTTCTAATTCACTAACAAATAAACACAAAATGAAGCAGTAGCACTACTTATCCTTTTTTGTAATTCATTGAAATAATCAATAAAATTTAACATATCAACTATTGAATAACAGTGCGTGAAGATCAAGAATATGAATTAAGCTGAAGCTAAATAAGTTAAACTGAAATCCAGTTCTAAATACCTTGACCTCTTGCTGCATCCAGATCCAAGCATGGCCTTGTACTGTCTTCCATGTATATGCATTTTGCAACATGATATGTTAAAGCAGAAAAGTTGGTATGGTTTAGGAGTTCTGCTGTAACTGAAAACCTCTTACTTTCTTTAAGCATTTTTCGTGGTTTATCCCCAGCCAACCACTAAGGACCACACAGCTACTGACTCCTTTACTCACAGTGGGCTGGGGGAGAGAATTGGAAGGGCTAAAGTGAGAAATCTCATTGGTGGAGATAAAAATAGTTCAATAGGAAAAGCAAAATCTTCAACAACTAACCAAAACAGGAGATTCAGCCACCACATCCCATGGGCAGGCAGATGTTCAACCATCTCCAGGAGAGGAGGGCCCCATCACGCTTAACAGTGACTTGGGTAGATAAATATCAGAAGTTTAGATGTTCCTGCCTCTTCTCACAGTTTTTGTTGTTCAAGATAATACCACATGGTCTGAATTATCCCTCTGGTCAGCTGGGATTAGCTGTCCCAGCTGTGTCCCCTGCCACCTCCTCTTGCACCCCCAGCCCACTTGTTTTAGGGTAGGGTGAGAAGTAGAAAATGCCTTAAAGTTGTGTGAACTCTGCTCAGGAGTAATTTAAACATCCCTGAATTATCAATGCTGTTTTAAGCATAAATGAAATCTCAAAGAAAAATAAATATTGCGGGATTAATTTTATTTTTTTTAAATTTTGAATTGGGTTTTTTTACTACTCCTGGTAATTGTGCTGATACCTCTGCTGCCACACTCCTAACGAGAAGACCTTGCTGTCAGACTCCTTCAGGCCTCACAATTCTTGGCATGAAGATAACACTTAAGACAGTCCTTCTCTTGCCAGATAAACACCACTTCTGAGCTCTCCCAAGTGCCACCTTACCATGTATAGATGACCCCTACCCTCTAATAGGTAATTAGAGTGACAATTTTTGCCATCCTTTCTCAGCATTTCTGGGCCTGCAGTGGATAATAGTAGATGAAGATTTGTCCTTCTGAAGTCCTCAGGGAATGCTGGGCTGTTCAAAGGTATCCCTTGCTGGTGAGTCACCAGCAAAGGCAACCCCATGCATGGCATGCTTCAGTTCATCAGGTTGGAACGTTTGACGGAATTTGTGATGTGTGCCAATACAGTGTATGGTAAGAAAATGAAAGAAGATATTTCTTTTTTTTTTCTTTTTTTTTTTTTTTTTTTTTTTTAGTTTTAACATTCTGCTTTCACACTAACAAGTTTTTCTTGATTATCAGGAACAAGTAATCAAAGACTATCCCAACTAGTCTGTCATTCTAGGCACCTACATCCTCTTTGGCAGTAGTATAGTGCAAATAAAGAGTGGGCAAGCTTACCTTTTTCCAATGTATTACTGTAAACTGTAATTCCCAAATGACAAGTGAATAAATTTTACATACTTGCATTTATCTTTGATTATGTCTCAACTATGACTCATGACAGTAAAAAAATAAAATGTTCTTAAAAGATTGCCTTGCTAGATTAACTCTTTCAGTCTTAGAAGAAACATGCTTATTAAAAAGGCGGAGCTTCATAGGCATGGCAAGGTAAATAAGAAAGACTTCAGACAACTATTTATCACAGGAACTACCCAGGAGTTATTCTGGATTCAAGCAGTCTCCTTTAATATTTTACATGTTACTGGGGGTGCAAGGCAAGAGGTGCAACTACTGTTCTATTCTTCACATTTCTCTTTCTTGCTGAAAGTGTGTGTATCTCCTTCTGTTAACTCTTTCTTTCCTGCTTTTCCTTACAATGCTCAGCCAGTCTCCAGCTTTTACTTCCTGAGGGTGCTCTTCATGAATGTGCAATCTCCTCCCAAGCATTCTACCTGAGCCACTCCATTTCTTTGTAAGACCAAGTAGCAGACTAACCAAGATCAATCTGCAAAAAGAACACACACAATCTGTCATGGGTGAACATACTGCAACTTGGTGCTCCCTGTCCTCCTGTATGACAAATTACTGAAGATGGTAGGAAGGATGGTGACTAGAAGATCAAGTCTCATACATTTAAAGTTAGTTTAACCAACACTCAAATTAACACTCAAATTAAGATTTTGAGAATTAAGACTGGTAATTTCTCTCTGTAAGCTCTCAGTAAATTCACCCTCCATATAATTTATACCCTGATGTTTATTTCCATCCCATTCTAAGGAGCTATAGAAAGTTCATATAGGTGGAGCCTCAAAAGTATGTTACAGAGTGTTTAACTATCCACAGTATAGAAAAATATATATAGTATGTACAACAACTTTAACTAATATTATTTCTTTAAAAAATAATAAAATTAACCTCTCTCTTTTCCCCCTGGGAATCTAATGCCAAAAGTGTTAACATGGTTTTCCATCCTGCAGTTCTATGATCCAGTCTCTCTCTTTACACAAGTAAGACCTTATTCATATCACCTATATTTAGATTTTTAGCTTAAATTCTAAGTGCATGATGGTGTACAGGCACTAAAATACCTCTGTATGCAACAGAGAGATATTTGCAAAAGGTGACCCAGAACTCCCGCAGGCATTTTGCTCTGTGTGGATTAGAAATGGATGTACAAACACTTGGCTTCTGGCCTAGATAATTCAGATAAGTCTAACACTAGGTGAAGAGAATCCTTGATGGAATCTCAAACTGTGGTGGAGGTACATGGCTGTTTTCTGGCTCAAAATGTATTAGTGAGAACAGTTAGCAAAGCATGCAATGGAGAAGTGAAATCAGCATATTAGAGGTCCTCCTTTAACTATTCAATTCTTTATATTACCTGCAAATACTAAAAGATTCAAACACTGCAGGCTTTTGGAGGCTGTTTTTTTGCTAAGTTTTTTTTTGTTCTGTTTTGCTTTATTTTCTGGGTTTTTTTGTGGGTTTTTTTTTTGGGGGGGTGGTTTTTTGTTGTTTTTTTTTTTTTTGCATTCATTGGAAGAAAAACCTAAATTTGCATTAGCTTATTTCTCAATGGCATTTCTCTGGCTACCTACAGTTTTGACTTTGTTACACTCTGGAAGGGTGTAAGACCCTTAACTGGAAACCTTAACTTGGCATTAGCAGTAATTCTTGCCACTGAGTTGATACCACATTTCATACACCACAGATACCAAAAATATCACATACAAAAAAACCGCAGGATTATATAATTTTGTTAGTTTTTTAATGATTTTTTTCTGGAAGTAATGAAGAAACAAAAATGTAGCCACAATCAGAAAATACAGAAAAGTGTAAATACAGGATATAGCTGAAGTAGCTGGAGTCGTTCCACAAGGTTCTGGCTTGGTGAAACAGGAAAGCTATTTAAAATGAACATGTCTGAAGAGTGGGAACAAATAAATCAAACAGTGAGAGCAAATACATGATGAATAGATCATTAAAAGAGTAGTGTAGGTTTCATTTTCAGCAATTTCAAATGGTACTATGAAGCACATGGTAGTGCTATAGGAAACAACGTCATTATATCAGACATAGACCTCTTAACTGACTATTCAGGGTTGTTGAACATGCAGCCATGGAGAGGTCAGAATGCTTTACTTCTCTAAAATCCAGACTGTCTGCTTCAGGTCAGAATAATCTGTTCTAGTTTTAGCAACCAAGCTAATTTAGATGCCTAAGACAGAATTAGTAAGAGCAGATGTTCTCCATAGCTAATGAACAGAAATAGGCATCTTCAGTGAACAGATCAACCCATCCTTCTAAGGCTTCTAAGTACCCTTGACAATTCATGACCTGGATGATGTGGCACAGTGTACTCCCAGTGACACTGCATGATGCAGAGTTGGGAGAAGTTGCTGATGCACCAGAGGCTTTTGCTGCCATCCAGAGACACACCAAAAGGCTGGAGAAATGGGCTGACAGTGACCTCATGTTGCTCATCAATGAGAAGTACAAAGCCCTGCGGGAATCCCAGGCGGAACAATCCTAGGCACCAGTACAAGCTGGAAACCACCTAGTGGAAAAGTAGTATTGCATTAAAGGTCCCAGGGATCAAATGGGAATGATACCCTGGGCTGCCTTGGAAGCACTGTTGTTGTGAGGTTGAGGGAAGTGATCCTTTCCTGCCCCTCAGCACTGGTGAGGCCACACCTGGAATGCTGGTTGTGGGCTCCTCAATATCACAGGGATACGAACATAATGGAGAGACTCCAGAAAAGGACAGCAAAGATAACTAAGGGACTGAATCAACTGAAAAGAGGAAAGGCTGAGATAGCTAGGACTGTTCAGCCAGGAGAATAAAAGGCTCAGGAGGGAATTTTATTAGTGTATATAAATTCATGGAGGGATGGAGTAAAACAAATGGAACCAGACTCTATTAGGTCCTGCCCAGTGATGGGATCAGAGACAATGGGTAAAAACAAACACAGAACATTTCCTCTGAATATAAGGAAAAACTTTTTTACTGTGAGATTGATGGAGCACTGGCTCAGATTGCCCAAGGAGATTGCAGAGTCTCCCTCTTTGGAGATATTCAACAGCCATTTGGACATGATTCTGGGAAACCAATTCTAAATGGCCTGGCTTGGCTAGAGGGGTTGGATCATATTATTTCCAGAGGTCCCTTCCAAACTCAGACATTCTTTGATTCTATGAAGTCCACACTCAACAAAATCTTATTTCTCTCACTCGATTATGAACAGTAAGGATGGTGAATAGCCAGGTCTCAGAGGTTCAGTTTCCAGATATATGAAGTTAAGTTAGATGGCTTTAATTATTTTCTCTCACAGTTGCCCAAATATAGATTTAATTGCTTAACTAGACAGCATTCGGACATATAGACAAGCCCTTAAGATGACTTCTGCTTTTCTTAAAATTTAACTTTTACCAGTTCAATAAACTGTGAACAAGGTCCAAACTAGAAAGTGGAGATTATAAAACTTCTTATTGCATAAATAGCTGTTCATATGTATTTACTGATCTGAGTTATTAATTTTCTTATGAAAATGAATTCACAGGGGAATAAAAATAAAATTGGACACTGTAAGCACAGCATAATTGTTGTCAACAAAAGCTACCACACAATTTCAGTATTATCTTTCAAAACTTTTGACCTTTGCCTTACTCTTAATAAATGCTATTCTGTAGATAATTTAGTTTCTAAGTGGAAATTTTGCAAACTTCCTTGAAGTAGCTTTAAAAGAATCAAACAAAAGTACACGGAGGTTAGTCAACATTCAGCACTGGATTATCTTCCTAAGGTATGAATATAACAAAGTATTTATTTCATGCCACTCACTAAACTAAGATTACTTAAAGCTTTGTAAATAGCAAACTAAGGAAAAAACACTGTATATGTAAGTCTCCTGAATTTTTAAAATACTTCCTCATTTTGTTCATGCAGACAGGATCAGACAGTGTAAAGAGTCCCTCATCTGAAAGTTACTATTCCCATTTATCACCCTCCAGAGCTGAAATCCAGTCCCTGTCATTGAGACAAAGAATCATTCAGGCTGGCAGTGATCCTGGGAGGTCTGTAGTCCAACCTTCTGTTCAAAGCAGTGTCAACAGTGAATTCAGAGCAAGTTGTTCAGGGATTTGCCCACAGCAAATCCATACTGACTACTATGAATTACTTCATTTTTCTCTGTGCACCCAGAATTGGCTTTCAAGGAGACTTGTTTAATGATTTTCTTAGGAAATAGACTGAAGTTCACTGTATTGTGCCTCTTTCTACTTTTGTGTACAGTACATTTGCTTTTCTTCAGTCATCAGAAGCCTCCCTGCTCCAGACTCTGTGACCACTCAAAAATGATAATACTACCACCCTCTGCATCCTTGAAGGTCTCCTGTTATGTCCCACAGATTTTGATGGGTCAAGATTTCTAAGGATCAATTCCTTTCCACTACTGTTATTTCCTCTTCTCCTTGAACTCTGAGTCTAGGCACGAAGATGCAAGCACAAACTAAGGCCCCAGCAATTAACATTTCCCAGCTGTGCACACAGTAACTGGAAATTGAAGGGAGGCAACTTCTTGTATCACTCATACACCATTGTTAGACATCTTACTATGTAATAGAGATGAGGTTCTTAGGCAGCTGTCCTCAGAAACTTATACTGAGAGTGATCTAATTTTATTCAGGCATCTAAAGTTTAACTGTATAAAAAACTTAGTCATGACAATTTGAATAATCTAATCACAGGATCAGGAATGTAGAATAAAAAGGAAGGGAAGACCAGCCAGGAACAGTCAGAAATATTCACCTCTGACTCGGGTTAAGCTGAGAGGGTTACTCATCTGAACACCAGCACCCTCGGACAGTTTCACAGCCCATGGTACAAACACCTGCAATAAACAAGCCATAACTCTAACCCAGAACCAACAAATAATCTTCTGGGTGGTCTTGCTGACTACAGAAACAGCATGATGGTAACTGCCTTTGAGACAATTCATCATTTGATGAATGTTGATTTCAGAAGCAGTTTCAGCTTAAAAACAGTCATAAGTGGCCAACAGATGTCCTAGTGTGCAGTGTGGAAGGTAAAGCACACAGTAGAGCTAGGAGCTATTTCAGAGAGCATTGCCAGCCAAATAAATGTGTGCCAGACTCAGTAAGATTTATATACCTAACATCTGATCAGACAGATCCCATCTCTTTTGAGTACACAAGGCAACCCTGGAAGTTATTATGTGTAAAATATTTGAAGCTCTATTTAGAAAAAAGACACATCACTAATATTTCCTGATTTTTTTTTTTTCCTCTTAGGAATAATAAATAATTAACAAGATTATATCTTGTGTAAATCTTATGATAGGTAGTGGTAAGTGATTTTTCAAATATTTTCAAAGTTAGAACTGAAGATAGAAGCATTCCCAGGTATGCTCCAAATACACAGCTGTGGGATAATACTTGAACACTCATAACTTTTAGGTGAGATTTTTGGCTTAACTATTTTTCTTCTTTTTCTCTTTTCATTTTGTGGGAAATTCATCATTCATTTCTGCAATTTTTTTTATAAAACTAGTGTTATGGAGAATTCATTTGGATTAAATTAATATTAATTTTTTGTGGAATAAATAACAAATACTTTTTATAATGTCTTAGTTCATGAATAAATATTTCAGGTATGTTGGGTTTTAACTTTATAAGCAATTCCTAGCTTGCTGGTTTTGTCAGTGAAACATTTACACTTTGCTAGATGTGCTGAAGTAGCTTCATGATTCACCAAATAAATGCATTCATTACTTATTTAGTAATCAGCCAGTGTCACCCACAGATTTTCCACTTTGTTAAAAATTATCACGATAGTATCAACATAGAAAAGGAAGCAAGATATATTTCTGGAGTTTTGAAAGTGAAGGGGTGAAATTTTGTATTGCTCCTGTGCTGCAGCTGTTGATTATGGAATTTTCTTCCTGTCATAAATGATCTGGCCTAAGAATTTCCACTCTAATTTCACTCACAGAAATGTTAATGACTTTTCAATCCCTTTTTTTTTTTTTTCTTTTGTGTCAGTGTGCTGCCTAAGTTCAAGGCACTGTCTTGGGATATGTGTATGCTCATAAATTAAATCAGCAGGTGATCAATGTTTAATATTTACACTGCAAACACCTCAAGATACTTTAACACTGAATTACGTTTGTGTTATCAGATTACTGTATAAAACCTCTTGGACCAGTTTCTTATCTACAGCAGCACATGTTATGATTTTAATTTCAGTGGTGACCCACTGACAGGAAAACTGTAATGAATTAAGAATCTAGCTTTTAATGGAAGAGAGGCAAAGGTTGTGGAGGAATAAGAGGAGAAGGCTGCTCTTTTGACATTTTTATCAGATTTTATTTGCTTTTAAAGATGGGTTACAGAAGAAGAAAACCTTCCAAGGTTTATATTAACCTAACACATGTGTTTTATATTACAAGGAGTTGCAGCATCACTACTGGCAATCAATAAGTATATTTAGGTGACAAGTTGCACAGCACAACCACTCAGTTTCCATTAGGATGAGGCTTTATTGCACAATTTCCAGCATAAAATCTAAAAAATAGGGGGTTCATATATTTTAATTTTTCTCTATACCTTCCATTTTAATATAAGAAAAGAACAGTGATAATATGGTAGAAATTCTCAGTCACATAAGCAAATCTTTCCTCTTTTGTTTTCTTCTGGATTCATTAAGGGTGGTATTCCCACAGTAGGCATCAGAAATAAGAAATTGTAAGAAATCCTCTTTTCGCATAGGACTACTTGTCTCATTGTATCAGTGCATCATTTGACTAAGTGTTGAAAAACTCAGTTATTTTGAAGTACTGAGAAACTGTACTTTAAGCTGGGTTTCTATTACATCTAATTTATTCAAATATGCTAAAATAATAATCTTTTCCTGTCTATCCTAAAATCTGGTCAAAGAACAAAAACTGTAATCAGACACTATGAACACTGAGAACAACAAGAAAAATAGGGTGAATAATAAAATATAATGCAGCCACATGCAGAGTTTGGTTCAGAATCATATTTATAAAATTACTATTTTTATAAATACAACAGATATCAGTAAAGGATGTGAAATTTCTTTGTTGCAATGTGCATAAAAGCCACAAAATGAGACACATTTGTGCAAATCATATTAACATTTGAATTATGTGATAAACTAGAGTCATAAATCCGAAAAAAAAAATCATAGGAATAAATATGTACAAGCCAAAGAGAAGCTGAAAATGAATACAATTATTCAGGAAGAATTTTTAGTACTTTGATGGCGGTGAAGACTGTCATATTCTGATGAAAATTATTCCATATGACAGATTTTTATGTTTTTTTTAAAGTTCTTTCCTTAGTTGTGTTGTGCCTAGACAAGTAAATCACATAAAGCACTATGAAAAATAATTGTCTCAACCATAAGAAATACCTGAAAATCTCTCCTTAAATTTGTTTCTGGCAGCTATGTAGAGAATACTATCTGTTTAGATATGCCTAATAATGCTTGGAAAGGCAAGTAATTGCTCACCTTGCAGTAACCAGCTCTGTGGGATGCAGGATTTACAAGGATTCCATTTTCTTGTGCATCTGTATTCCAGGTATGAGAAATGTAATTCTTTCCCAATAAACTAGTAAAAGGCATGACAACTTTATGAGCTTCCCATTTTGCTCGGTAATAAAGACACCTCATTGACAGGAATCCAAATGTGTCAAGGGAGAACACATGCTTGAGAAGCTTAGCTACAATAATATGAACAGCATTCTTTGTTTTATAACATGGTAGAAACATGGTGAGTTGCACAGAAGTGCCTTATTTGTGGAGATAAATAGGAAGCCTACTGTAATATCAACAGAAAGAGCTATCTTTCAAATCTTTTGTATCTAAGTAAAGTATTACACAATAGCACAATGTGGTATCAAACTACAGATTGAACTCAACAGCAGACATTATGAGAGTTCAGTCCACTAAAATTGGCACACATTCTAGATATTCTTCATTATTAAAATGAATTATGACCATTTGCCATTTGAAAATCAGTCAAACTCTTTGAAGGTACTCTCTTTTCTGAAGATGTTAAAAACATTTCAGTGGAAATGCAGTTGTTAGCTTATTGCAGACTTCTCCAGGAATAAAAAAAGTCGTTATAAACATATCCAGAATGCAAATCTGTGCATCAGCTTGAGAAGGAGGTCTAGGAAAATAAATGTAGAAGGAGATACATTAATTTGAGAATAAGTAAGTTCAGTCGACAACCTAAGTTGAACGCTTTCAAAGAAAGCCTGTCTATAAGGAGACAGTATGAGCTCAGAAATTATTTTACTTTCTATTAAATAACTCATAAACAAAGAAATGTTCAAGGAAAAGTGAAAAACAGAACAGATAATGAGAATCTACTAAACCAGGAGCTCAGCATGTAGCATGAGAACCTTGACCTATTACAGAGTGAAATGTCGTTCTCTACCTCTTGGTGTAAAGCATCCACACCAATGCCTGTAAAAATTGTTTTTATTCTACAGTGTAAGGATTGGACAGTTAGAAAGCAGAGGACCAGTCCAAAGGATAAAAAGAGAAGACAGAAATACTGATTTTAGGTTTTAAAATCCCATCATGAAAATTATTTCCTCAGGAAATATTTTTAAAAGCTGCAATATTTGGATTATCTGGAATAAAAAGTATCTGTGACTTCTAAATTTGTCAAGTTCCTATAGTGTGAGACTGAGTAATATTTATCCAGTTGTGCTTCTTTCTTCTTAAGGAAAGAGGTTGGTTGTACTCCCTACAGATACTATATGGCAGTAATATCTGTTTTCTTTTAAATTTTATCTGTAATAATAAGTGAAGCAGAGACCATTCTCTGATTCTGAGGTCAACATTTCAGCTTCAGCTACCGCACATCTAAACTTCACATTGAAGGTTATAGAACTCTACAGCACACAAGATACCACCATCTAAACACCTAATTGAGTTGAATATATGAGGTGGTACACTGATGACTGCATCTGTCACTAACAGGTAAGATTAAGCTCATTTTACATCAGACACCAAAGAGGATGCCGTAGAAATTGCTTTTTATATCCTATGCAGACAGTTGTGTTGGCACTAGTCAGTTTTCTCCTAGTAATCTATTTAACAGTACGTGTAATCTCTTAATCTGAGTGGTTTTGAACCTTTGGTTGCCAGTTGCAAGGATATTGACTCACGCACCATGCTGGAATGATAATATAGTAGAACAATTGGAACTTTTAAGGAGAAAGAAGTGCAAAATTGATGGAAAGTCATAAAACAAAATAAATTGACTTTCCAGTTGAAAGACAAGAATACTCCCAAGGAAGGCAGATCCCCAAAGCTGCTGAAGAGAACTTCATGGCGAACATTATGGAGATGCTTACTGTGCAGTCCTGATTTAAGCTCTTATTCAATCACACCCTCTTATTCACTGTTTCAACAGTCAGCTTTAGGCTGTTCTTCATCCAGGATATGAGAATACTTGCCACTGCTGAAAGAAAATATATGCAGGGGTAGTTGCCTCAAAGAAAGCCAGAGAAAAAGGAGTACCTCATTTATATTTTCCAAGGCAGACTTTGCTAGGAGACATCTTTTCTCTACAAAGAGACAGAGCCCACAGATAAGCCAAACCACACTGCTGTAATCACTTGGCTTAATAGCAGGCAGAGAATAGTACAAAGTCTGGCCAGTCAACCAGACCATTTCTATGAAAACACAGGGGAAAAAGAAAACCAGATAGAAGTATCTCTCCCTCCACAGTATTTGCGGTGAGAATTCAAATGGATGCTGAAACAAAATTATATTGTGAGAGGGCACCTATCCGAGAGCAGAAGGCAGAGCAAACAAATACTTATCAGAGTGTCTTGGATCACCAGCAAGACAAAACAGGATTTTATCAGTTTTCCTGAAGAAACATTCAGCCAGAAATTTATAAGGTAATGTCTCTCTTTTTGTTTTCAAATAGAAGAATGAAAGTCCAATCTACAACACAAACCATTCACAAAGTTTCACAAAGTGAAAAGAAAGTCTTAGGCTGAGCTTAAACTGAGCTTAACTTCAAGAGGTTAATAATAACTTCAAATGAACCAACCCAGAATATAAGCAAGCACAACACCCTGTAGAAAGTAGGGAACAGAGAGTATCTAACTGTTTAAAGCATCAAACCCCCCCCAAAAAAAAACAAACAAAAAAACCCAAAATAAAACCAACAACAAAAACAAAACCAAAAAAACCCAAACCAAAACAAACAAACAAAAAAAAACCACAAAAAAAACCACTCAACATTTTGAAAAAACAAAACAGCTGGAATGAGGAAGATATCTTACTCTAATTTTGCTTGCCTCTGCATAAAATATGAAGGTACAGGTTAGCCAGCCCAGCCCACTTATCATGGTAACAGCTCTCACAGATAGAGGTGGGTGCAATGAAAGCTGTCAAGAATAGGGAAAATATGAAGAATCTTTAAAGATTAAAAAAGAAATTAAAATGAAAGTGAAAATATAATACTCTAGTTAGATCTGTTCTGCTCTTCTATTAATCAGTGGAGAAAAACTCCATGAAAGAAGAAATTATCTCTGCAAACTTTATCTATACCTAACACAAGTTAAAGTCAAGACCATCCTGCTTCCCTCACATCTACATCAAACCCAAACACCTTGCAAGCTTTCTATAAAGAAATTAAATATAGCATGGAGGTGTCTGCCTGAAGATGGAAACTGCAAGTAATTGAACTGTGCAGAGGTTAATAAAAACACAATGGGTATCCAAGGAAATAAGTTAGAGCTCTGAGTCTTGATGAGCCTTTTATTTTAAACATGCAAACCTTTGGGATGCAATGTGTACATGGCACAGTGAGACTGACAGTTCTGATCAAATATAACATAAGCACTGTTCAAACATTGTAATTTAGTTATTACTCACCAGGTCTGTATAACCTGTAGATAAAATAGTCTGATGCTATACTACATCATATTACTATAAATGGGAAGAGATTCAAGTTATTTCAATGTAAGAAAAAAATGAATAGAAATGGAAGCTGATGAACCTCTATGTAAAATATGTCATATTAATGCATTCTTAAAAAATAACTTTTATTTTAAAATAACTGTAAATATAACTGCAAAAATAACTGTATTTACCCAGTGAAAATAAAAAAGGTGTAAAATGGACAAACCTACAGCCCAGAAATGACAAAGTTTTACTATGTAATTATAGCTGCTCCCTTGTGCCTACATGTTATGACAATGTAATTGCTTGATCACCTACTAATTTTCAAATGATGCATTAGAAAATGTTGCAATAACCTTTACAGCTCTTATGAGGCCGATTTTGTAAGGAATGTTTTTTTCTGGGACCTTTCCCTTATTCACCAGGTATCTTGGTAAAGAAAGGTTATTCATGGTCTTTCTCATACAAAAAAACTTGTGCATTTATAAAATGATTTCTGAAAAAAAAAAGTGTTATATACTTTTATCACAAAATCATATGCAAATGTGTAAGTAAAGACAAATTTGTCACCCTACAAAAGTCTGCAAATATTTTAGTGAAGCTCAGTATTCATTAACAATCTCCCACCCCCTTTCTCTCTCTAAATATCTTCTTTATTGTTGTCCTAAGAAGTTTGACTACAGATTGATAATACCAACCAAACCCATTCAATAACTTTAGTTGGGGATGCATCTGCTGAAGAAATTTTCAGAATTTCTTCCTATAAACACCTGTTCTATGGACAAATGTAAAACACCCTAAAGTTGTGGGGCTTTTTCTCTTCACCTCTATGTAAGAGTAATTTCCAAAGAATGATTTATCATTCATACAGTGAAGATATCATGGCCAGCAGCCAAAAAACAGTATTAGAAGTTGCCTGCTAGGCAGGTAATCTAGTACGTGTGGGAAGGAAACAGGGTTGTACCGAGCCTCTTATTTAACCAACTCCTAGGGAGTGCCACTGACCAGGAACGCCACAAATTACATGGGAACAGGAACTCTGCAGTCAGTGAGGCAGTTCAACTTAGAGGAAAAAACAAAGGAGCTTGCAGTTATTTTCCCAGACAGCACAGGCCTGCAGGGGTTAGCACAATGATGATGCTGGCATTCCACAACACATGGTCCCCAGCAGGAGCCAGACTGACTACTCCAGGTGCAGAAGTCTTCACAGAGATGAAGCTCCTGGAAGGAGCTTAATCATCCAGGTCTCAGGCTGTAGAGAGTGCCTGCTGCTTCTCTCCAAGACTCCACTGGAAGTGATGGTGTCCTCAGCTGTATGAGGAGTGCTCTACTCAGATCATTGAGCTACGAGGTGAAACTGCCAAGACTGTGCAGTATTGGAGAGAGTGAATGGGAGGAAGTTTACAAGTTCTTCTTGAAGATTTTCAGAAGTCGTCCAGAAGCTACATTTGAGCAAGGGGTGGCTAGAAACACCGACTTCCACCAATAGAAAAGAAGCTCTTTCTATTGCTGTGCATGTGGAACTGAAGGACACTTGCCACTGGTAAACAAGAGCATCGGGTCATGCAATAGGATTATAAAAAAAACTTTAAAAAATGTCTACTATATACTGCCTCAACAAGAACAGGACTTGAGAAAGAAGCCTCATGATTGCAGGGCCAGGTTTTTGGCAGGGGGTGGTGGGGAGGAGACAGGCTTGAATCACTCCAAGATCTGCTGCAAGGGTAGCATGGTGATGTGTAAGCAGTCCAAGAGTTTTCTGGAATCCAACATGACAGTCTTTCAACACAGGGGATACATGAGATTAGCTGCAAAGGTAATCTGATAAGTCTTCTACAAACAAGTAAGGAAAAACTGATTGGTGACATAAATATCAATGGTTACTAGGGCTGCAGTGACCATGTGGTGATTGGAATTCAAGATCCTGAGAGAATCAATGAAAGCAAGGAACAACATAAAGACCTTCGATCTTAGAGCAGATTTTGACCTGTTCAGGGATTTGCTTGGCAGGATTTCATCCTAGGCTGCCCTGAAGAGCAAAAAGAGACCAGGAAATCTGACTGATTTTCAAAGACATCTCCCTTAAAATGCAAAAATGGCTCCATCATGGTGTTCTAGAACTTAAACAGATACGGTAGAATGACAGTCTGAGTTAACAGGGAACTCTTGATGGATCTCAAATAAAAAAAAAATTAAAAAAACAAAACAAAAACAAAACAAAACAAAAAAAACCAAAAAAACAAAACAACAAAAAAAAAGCCAGGCAAGGTACCTAGAATGAGGAAATGAGGACAAGTTATACCAGAGGATTACAGAGACACTGCTGCAGGGAAGAAACTGAGAAAGCAAAAGCTCAGTTGGGATTGAAATTGGCAAAGGACCTGAAGGGTGACAGGAGTTTTTAAAAGTAAAACAAAACCAAGAGTAAGTAATATGTGGGCTCATTGCTGAATAACTTGAGGGCAAAGTGATAAAGGAAATAGAAAATGCTTAAGTACTCAGTGCTTTCTTTGTCTCAGACTTTACTGGCAATTCATGCTCCCAGTCCCTTGTCTCTCCCAGGACCCTGGGCCCAGTTACAGAATTTGTGGCAGTCAAGTGCTACTCATGCTACAGAAGGAGTGATCTGATCATAACTTAAACAAGTGGGGCATCCACATGCATTCAGTACTTCTGGGGAAGATGGTTACTCTCACTACAGGGCTGTTCTATACAATCTTTGGTCTTGATGATCAGGGAAAATTCCTGATGACTGGAAAAATGCAAATATCACAATAATCTTCAGTAAGGTTGAGAAAGAAGATTGGAGGAACAACAGGCTAGTCAGCTTCACACCAGTCCCCAGAAGAAGTGCAGAACAAGTCCTCCTGGAAATAATTTCTGTCACGTGAAAGAGATCAACATGTATAGGAACAGTTTGTGTGTTTCTTCAAAATAAGACATGTCTGACTAATTTGATTGCCTTCTGGGGTAAGGGGAGAACACTGAATGCTGTTTAACTTAGTTTTAGAAGTGCTTTTGACATAATCTCCCATAGTAGCTTCGTAGAGAGAAAACAGAGGTACTGGATGGGTGGACTACAAAGTGCACGTAGAGGTGGCTGTGGTCAGCACCTCAAAGTCCACCTGGCAGTTGTGGTAATCCTGAAGCATGGGCAGATACCTGGGATGATTGTAAGGAAGCAGTGAAAGTCCACTGTACCACAAGTAAAGGGGAGCCAGGAGCAGAGAATTACAACACAGGCAGCAGGGCAGAAGCCTCGAGCATAAGAACCCAGTCCACCAGCACCTAAATGAGGCAAGTTGGGACTGGCTGTGGTATCCAGCCTCAGATATTGTGCAGTGACCAAAAAGCAGGTCTGCAGTGAAAAGGAACAGGTCAAGACAGGAGCACAGTGCACAGATCAGGATACAAACTTGGACCATCAGGGCTCATGATCAGGCACACTTCAATGCAGTGGGAGGTGTAGCTCAGATGGGACCCAAACAGTTGAGCTACAGCTCTGAGTATCTCTCAAGAGCAGGGAGTCAGCTTTTTCTGAGGCCTCATTTCTGAGTTGTGTGGGACCACTCAGTCCAAGGACACCAAAGGAAGGAACACAGCCCTCCACTGCTCTATCCCTAAGTTGACCCTGAGGCCAGTGACCCAGACCTCCAGGAGGGAGGATTTTCTCAGGGCCTTCACACTGATACTGCTACTGTCTTTATTAAAGACTAGAATGACAGAATGGAGTTCACTTTCAGTTTTTGTGAATGATGTCACCAAGACGAACATTTGATAAGGTGTAAGACTGGGCTTGCATTTGGAGTGACCTCAAGAGGCAAGGACACTTGGACAGGTAGAGCAGGAAGTAGCAGAATCTAGATGTCCAACAAGGGAAAACTAACTGGCAGCAAGGCAGGCAGAGGCAGATCTCACTACAAAGGATCCAAGAGTCTGAGTCATTAAATCTGCATCAGGATCAGGTCTGGGCAGAGTGAACAGGTGTGGCTCAAAAGTCTGCTCTCCCAAGGCAGGCACAATTCCATGTTAGACCCAAAGTCAAAACAGAGATTCTGGGCCAGGGTCAGGATTAAAAAGGTATAAGATCAGGCACAGATGTAGATGCTACACAACAGCAATGTAGCACAGGCAGGGCAAAGAAATACACCTTCTGCTAGAAAGCAGCTCCCAAGAAAAATGGAGGGGCATGCCCTCATTTCCGTCTTGCTTTGCACCAGCTCTTACAATGAGGGAGCTGACCTTGGGTTGAGCCAGCTAGATTCCTCAGCTCAGCAAACTAAATTACTAGAAGGAGGAATGTGCTCAGGAGCCTGGCAGCATCTCATGAAATTCAGCAAAGGCAAATGCAAAATCCTGCATTTGGGATATAATATTGTAATGGTACAGGTTGACTATCTAGAATGCAGATAGAATTTCCTTTCCTGTAGAAAGGGACTTAGGTTTAGGAGGATGAGTGTGAATAAGCTGTGCAATTCTGCAGCAATCCAAGCGTAAACATAAATAGGGTTGCATTAAGAAGAACATAACCAGCAGGTTAGTTGAAGTGCTTATTCTCCTCTCCCTGGCACTTGCAAGACTACACTTGGAGAGTAGTGTCAAGTTTGGGTGTCTGCAGTATAACAAACACATTGACAAACTGGCAGAGTTCTTTAGAGGCCATCAAGATAGTGAGGAAGTGAGAGCACATGGCATGCAGAGAGCGCAGGGCTTATTCATTTGTAATAAAAGGAGGCTGGGTGACAGCTAATGTCTGTCTTCAACTATGCAGTAGGTGAAGACAGAGTAAATGGAGCCAGGCTTCTTGGATATACACAGTGAAAATAGGAGAGACAATGAACAAAAATTACAGGAGAGCAAATTACTGATAAGTACAAGGGGAAAAAAGTCACCCAAGAAGTTAGTTCCAGTGTTAGTATGGCCTAACATTGGAAGAAGATTGTCAGAGCAACTTCAGATATACAAAACTTGAATGGATAAAAGTTCTTCAGCGACCTAATTAACTCGCAGTGTTGAGGACTGGAGAGATCAGAGAACGGAGATTTAGAACAGGCAAACTTCCAAGGAACCTAACAGCCTAAATCTATGCATGCACATCATTGTCAGCTCCGATTCTAGGAATTTCTTGGAATGTATTTTGAAAACAAGACTTGGAATAATGATCTGTATGTAATTTTTATTATAAGGTTATAATAAGCCTGCAGATACTTCTCACTATAATGAAGAATGGATATTGATGTCCCACTGTCCACATGGAAAATGGTGCCATGTGGGCCTTCTTCAGGGTTGACCAAGGTATGATACTATATAATAATGTCATTAATGATATGGATGATGGAATGCAGTGTGTGCTTATTAAATCTGCAAACAATACTGGGCTGGAAGCAACTGTTTACCTTGGAGGACAAGATTAGAATTCAAAATGATCTTGACAAACTGTAGGAATAGTCTGAGAAAAACAGGATGTTATTGAACAGACACAAGTGTGGGGCATTACTTTTAGCAGACATGCTAAATTACACAAATACAGGATGTGCCCCGTCCAGCTTGTATGTACTTTTGTTGAACATGATTCAGTGGCAACAGAGAATCACAAGCTGAGTAGGAGCCAACAATGTCATGTTGCAGCAATAAAAGCAAATAACGCTGGCATGTTTTTTCTTTAGAAGTTGTAATCTGCAAGATGTAATAAGACATGAGAAGTAATCTTTCCCTTCTTCACAGTACTGTGGGATCTCAGCTGTAGTAGCCAGTCCAGCTTTAAGCACTACCTCAGTAAAGATGTTGAACAGTTAAGGAAAATCATGACTTTAAGCCCACAGGATTCGGATGACAGGGTTTTTTTAATTTTTATTTACTTTCTTGGTGAAACTGTAAATATCCAGAAACACATCCATTCTTTTGCAGTAATAGATGGAAACAATTAAGTCATTATCCATGAAATATCCAGAAAGGTAATCCAAAGCAAGGAAAAATATATAAATCTTGGAAATTGAGGAAGAAGTGTTTCATAGCTCTTTCTTTTCTTGGTAAGTATATATATATATTTTTTTTTTTTTTGGTGATGGTGGTTTTTGGGGGTTGTGGGTTTGGGCAGTAATGTCAAAAAACAAAAAAACTACCCTGAATGACACCCTCTTTTCATTTTAGTGAAAGCAAAAAAAAAACTAAATAAATTCCTTTGGCTAAATCTTCATGCATTTTCACTCAGAAAACTTCTCAGATATCAGTTGCTTTGCAAGAATACAACAAACATGTTTACTAGGTTTTTTTTGTTTTTTTGGTTTTTTTTAGGAAACTCTTTTGAGAGTTACAGATCTAATAGCTAAATACATAAACTGGGAAGACAATAATAGAATCATTAATTCATAGACCATGGGACATCCAGAGATGATCTGGTCCTGCCTTTTGTGGGAAAGACAGCCTAGATGAGATTATCTAGCACCCTGTCTGATAACATCTTGAAAGCCTCAGGTGATGGGGATTCTACTACATCCCTGGGTGTATTGTTCCAACTAGTGAACTATTGTTCTCAATTAAAAAAAAAATATTTCTTATGTCAGCTTTCTGGGTACAACTTGTACCCACTGACACTCTCCACATGAGTCCTTGTGTAGGAGTCTCTGTCTTCATTGTAGATGTTCTTTAAGCACTGGAATATTGTGATGAGGTCTCCCCTCCCCTGAGCCTTCTCTTCTCCACAGAGAAAATATATAACTCCTTCAGTCTTTCCTTGTGGGGTGCGTTGTCCAGCCTGTGACCACCTTTGCAGCCCTGGTTTGGACCCTTTTCAGTCTGTCCTCCTCTTTCTTGAGTTGTGGTGCCTAGAGTGGGACTCTGGTTGCATCCGGACAAGCACTGAGTGGAATGTGAGATAATATCAAATAATACTCATAGTTACCATAGGTTCCTGCTGATAATATCAGTGATATATCAATAAATTTTTCAGTGCTCCCTATAATGAAGTTGGCCATCAATCCCATATATATGTTGTTGAGATAAACTAGCCTATCAATTTTAACCCTTCTGTTCATCTTTCTTCCTTGGTTATAAACTATAAATGTTAAGTCCTTAAAGGTATAATTTAATGGCATGTGGTTGGAAATGTGTTTCTAATAACATACAAGAGCCTGGGACACTTTTTGTCTCTCACTGCTGTTCACACTGCAGCATATAGACAAAGTGTATGAATAACATCCTTTCCGTCTAAACATTTATTTGGTTTCAAGTAGCTAAAGTGAAAGCATGCAGAGTACATAAAATAAACATAATTTGTTTATGAATTAGGTATTTTTCTTCAACAAATATATGCTTCATGGCAACAATTAATTCATTGCATTAGGGCAGTGTTTCCACCAAAAGTTAATTTCCATCATCCGTTATTGTCTTGAAACACACTAAAAGAAGCATGACAGAAGTAACAACAATTTACATGTTTTCAACCCTAATTAGAGTTTGGAATTTTTTTAAAAAACTATTTTACGCTAAAAAAAAATCACAGAAATCTAGTTGTTAAAATTGTCTTGGACTAACAATGGCAGAATGGACTGACTTCACTGGGATTTGGTCACAGTGATGGTCATCCAAGGATAATTCTTAAAGTTAGCTGGCAGCGTAACATGGTGCATGAAAGAAAGAGTGCTTGAACAAGATTAGAGAATGTAAGGGGAGGAGAGAAGACCAGCAGGGCTTTTCTTAAGGTCCTAACTGTTGTCTTGAAAATAGATCTTTATGGGCCTTCATGTTACCACATTCCCACTATGCAAGAGCCAACAACATAGATTGAGGCATCTACAGATCAAGGAGTTGAGATATCAATATCAATTAAATGAAAAATCAGTTATGGAGAGCGAACAAAGAGGTCAATATTAATAATTGGCCTTCATAATAATTATTCTAATAATAACCTCAACACAAAAAATATTGTATTAACTTTACTACTAAAAAGGCTGTCATGGTTATGCTTGCAAAGTATAAGAAAGTTGAGAATAAAATGTCCAAATGGAATGAGCAGATCAAACTCATGGTTTTAAAGCATGATTTGTGAAACAACCACGGAATAAACTCAAAAGCTTATGTTTAATGAATTCTTCTCAGTAGAAGAATCAAATCAAACCAATCAGAACAAACATAATGTATATTCTATTTTTTGTACTGTGAGTGTAAAAATCAGAGAGATTAATATATTTTTTTATAGATTATAACTATACTTTTCAAAATTTTTACCGAATTATTTGGATAACCTATTGCAATAAAACAAAAACAACTCCTTGAAGTCATACCATCTTCATCTGCTTCAATGTGATTGAAATGTAGACAATCTCACTTGGAAGGTCTGTTACGTTGTTTCTGAAATTGCACAGGGTATAACAAAACTTGCCTCAAGAAATGCATACAAGGGTTTTTGTTTTTTTTAATATTACTTTCTTTCATGACTGAAGTAAGAAATTGTATAAAAAGCATGTAGAAATTATTTACAGTTAAAATAGCAAAAAATTCTTGCCTTTTTTTTTTTTAACCTCTGCTTTAATGCACCCCGTCATGTGGACGTTAAAGCCAGTGAATGAAATACCGCTGAGCTGTGTGGTGCAATTGACATGCTGGAGGATCAGGAAGCCATCCAGAGGGACCTTGGCAGGCTTGAAAGTTGAGCCTGTGCCATCCATGTGAAGTTCAACGAGGCCAAGTGCAAGGTCTGTACCTGACTCAGGGCAATCCCAAGAACAAATACAGGCTCAGCACAGACTGAATTGAGGACAGCCCTGAGGAGAAAGACTTGAGGGGGCTAGTGGCTGAGAGGGTGCACACAAGCCAGAATGTGCACTTGCAGCCCAAGAAGGCAAACATATCCTGGGCTGTGCCCAAAGCAGTGTCGCCAGAAGGTCAAGGGAGAGGATCCTTGTGCCTCCACTTTGCTCAGGTGAGATCACATTTGCAGTACTGTGTCCACCTCTGATGCTCCAAACACAAGAAGGACATGGACCTTTTGGAGCAAGACCAGAGGAGAGCTATGATGATAAGCAAATGGCTGGAGTACCTCTCCCACAACAACAGGCTGAGAGAGTTGGGGTCATTCAACCTGGAGCAAAGAAAGTTCCAGGGAGACCTTATAGTACCCTCCAGATCTTAGGGGGCCTGCAGGAAAAGCCCTGCAGAGAAAGCCCTCAAGAGATCATCTAATCATAGCAGAAGGGGGAATGGCTTTAACATGAAAGAGGGTAGGTTTTGGTTAGATGTTAGGAAGGAAGTCCACTGTGAGGCTGGTGAGACACTGAAATGGGTTGCCAAGAGAAATGTGGATGGCCCATCCCTGGAAATGTTCAAGGTTGGGTGGGGTCCTAGGCAATCTGGTGTAGTGAGTGGTATCCTTGTCCATGGAAGGGGCTTGAAATATATTATCTTCAAGGTCCCTTCCAACTCAAACCATTCCATTACTCTATTTGGTGCAACACATATGCATAGCAGGGAAAATTCAGATGCTGTGGATGCTGCAATGGCCTTGCTGTTTACATTTGCCAGGGTTTGTTTTTATTTTCTTTTTTTTTTTTTTGTTTTGTTTTGTTTTTTTAACTTACAAGAAATCCTGTTTTTCAAGAGAAAGGGGCTAATAGGACTTCCTGATCCTGGCACAGGAGCAAATCACATTATCCTTACTCATGAGAATAATCTAATTAAACCCAACAGGAGTCCTCATATGGACACGGTAAAGCAAGCATTATTTTGATGCCGCAGTGACAGACAAATGAAAATTCTCTTCTCCTTTCAAACATGGCTTAGTTCTGATCTATCTAATTTCATTATTTAAAAACCCACTTTCTTTTTTCTAAGAGTAAGTGTAAATATATGCCTGCAAAGAGCAGCCCCTATTTACTGAAATAGCTCCATGTTTTGTAGCCAAGAGTCTGTCTTCTAAAGCATGTTCTTTCAAGCTTTCACAGTTGATTGATTACATAATCATTTTACCCCAAAATGAAGTAGTATTGCTAGAATTTATTTTAGAACTGAAATAAAAACTGAGCTAAAACTTTAAACTTTGTCAGTTTTATTTTCTTCCCCATCTGCTTGTGGTATACATTGGATAAAGGTCTTTTTCTTTGTTTTTTGATATTATATTTGAGACCACCTTCTGGCAATTATGGAGAATGGATTCAGAGAAAACTTGAAGAATATCACAGAAAAAAAAATAAAAATCCTTCCTGTCAACTATTACAACTGAGGGAAAAGTATGCTCTGGAAGCAAAGGGGTTGCTTTCTCTCATGTCAGTGGGGAACAAGTGTTGTCAAAGGTACAGAAAGAGTAAGGATTAGGTCATCATCCTGTTTATGTGAAGGATTAAGGAATGCATAGCAACCTTTTACTCCTGCCACACCTAGTCTGGGCCTGTGTCAATGATTGATCTTGCATGCTGACCTAAAAATGGCTACAATTATGCAAATTACATGATTTGCTGATGCAGAACACCTTGCTGGACTGAGATCCAACCAAACACCTCATGAATGAAATTGTCTGAGAAATTTACAGTCTTTGGAATGAAGATGTCAATATCAAGAAGATGAGACAAAATTTTTAAAGGAAAGATACGAATCATGTTCTATGGCATTTCTTCTGTATGTACTCTTACTTTAATCTTCAGTTTGATGAGGTGCTAGAATGGAAGCAAATGAACACCAGAGCTGCAATTACCAAAGGGCTGAGATTAATGTTTCAAATTTGTTTTTCTTTCAGAATGCCAGTGCTACAATAATGTTCACATGAGTTGATGAATGGCTCACCTCAATGAAAGTTTGCTTATCAAAAACAAACACTGTTGATTAGAGAAGACAGATACTTCTTAACAACACTCCAGCTTATAAAAATAAAAAGAACATGATTTTGTAAAAATTTATTTGTAAAACCAAATATGACTTTAAGAACTAAAGGAAGTCTCTCCTATTAAACATATTGTTGGGAATTAACCTTCTTTAATTTTTTTTTCCTAATACTACATATAGTATATTACATTATTTCAGCAGTGAAAATGTTAACCAGTTCAAACAGGATATTATATAATAAAGGATTTTATTAATACAATTTTTAAAGAAACTCATTATTGCAACTTTATCAGAAATTCAATGTGGAGGAATGCACAGATAGTTGTGTATGTCACAGTTATAGTCAGGAGTTAGTGCAATTGGGTACATGGGCAAATGATGGAGTCTTCCATGAAGAGTAGCATGAAGTGTGGAATGGAAAATAAAATATATCAAGCCATATTTTGTTATCCAGCTTTTCTTGTGAAAAAAATTTATGTGGTTATGTGCTATTAGTTCATCTGCTCCACCACAAAGACGAACAAGTCATTGAAAAATTTTAGGCAAATTTAACAATGGATCTCAAAGCTTCAGTTATTTTGGGATTTGTGAAAGTCAGTAAGTCAATAGAGATCCAATTTAATATATGTACCAGTAGAAAAGCAATCACAACATAGCTTCCTACCGATTTGGCAAGGACAGGCAGTAACCATGAGATGAATAATAACAAGAAAACCAGTCAACCCATCAGCCAACATAAAGTTTCAACCAACAACACTATCTGTAGCAACATGTACAGATGTTGTGGATGAGAGAATAATCAAGACAACTGATTGTTGTGGGTCAGCTCCTAGAGGAGTTACAATTTTGAGTGACTGTTACAGAGTCCTAGGCTCAGGTTTCAATTTTGCTAAAGAGGTCATGTATTCCTGGAAGCAGTTTAGTGAGTGTGTGCATATTCAGTTTTGCTGCTTCTCCTATGGGGCTGGTGAGAATGGAACCTTCATATAAAAAATGAAAGTACACGTTTATTATGAATCATACATGACTGCTTGTGGCTGGTGAAAATAGTAAAGAAATTTCTTCCAAGAAAATGTGCTTTCTTATCTCTCATTAATGACCTCTTGGGTTTTCCTTCCATCTTTTGCAGCTTTCCAAAATAGTGTTGGTTCCGCGTTTCACAGCTAAACCACTGTTTTAGTCATGTCTATGCATCTATGGGCTATACATACTGACAAGCACCCGTGGACGCTGGCAGAAAGTATTCCAAGTACATAAAGCAAACACATCTTAGTACAGAGCTGAGGTATCCTCTTTATTTTGGTGGAGATTACAGAAGCTGCTGTAATCTAGGAGGATGTACTGATCCAGTTCTGCTGATTCACTGTGTTTTTGCAGTTTATTACCTAGAACTGGATACAAGGAGGACCAGCAATCCAGCCCAAACCCCAAGTCTGGGGCCACAGAATGGTGAGGATGAACGGTATCCTACGACCAGGGGGGCAAGCTTTTGCTGTAAAAATCAAACTTTGTGATGGGAGTCACTATGAAGCCAAGAACATCGTTTTGTAACAGAGATGGATTAACCCCAAGACACACAGAGCAAGTATATGCAACTTCTTTCAACACACGCAACAACTATTAAAATAATTTGAGTATCCTCAAAGCACTGGAGGTACTTCTGGTACTGGAGAGACTTGACAAAAATGCTCATTGCCATGAGCATCACTGCAACCAAAGGGCTCGGGAAAACTGATGTTGACCGGACATCGCCGTACGCAACACCACCACCAAGCAAGAGCAGCGCCCTGGGGGCCGTGCCCATCCGGCCGGGGGCAGCACAGGGCCCAGAGGGGGCGGCACCTCCCGTCCCCCGCAGCACCGGCGGGGCGGCGGCGCCACCCGCCCCTCCCGCAGGGGGCGCCCAGGGGCGGCGGGGCGCGGCCGGGCGGGCGCACGGGGGGGCTCCACCCTGTCCCTTCGGACGGCCCTGCGAGATCGCCCCGAGCGGGAGGGCGGCGGCCCGCGGCGCACGGGCGGGAGGCGGCGGCCCCGCGCACCTGCTCACCTGTGCCCCGGCCGGCTGGGGGGGCCCGGCCCGGCCACTCCCCCGACGGGCTCGGCGCAGGCGCCCTGGCGGCTACCGCAGGCAGGGGGCGGCAACATGGCGGCGTGAGCGGCGGCGGGTTCGGCTCCACAACAACAGCGGCAGCGGCATCGCTCGTGCCGCCGTCCGCCCCGCGCGCCGCTCGCTCCCGCCGGGCCGCACCGCGCTCGGCGCCGCCCGCGCTCCCGGCTCCGCGGCGGGGAGGCGGCCCCGGCCGGGCAGCCCTCGGCTAACGGGGCATCGGCGCCCATAATAATCCCTCATTATAGCGGAGCGGGGGAGCGGCTTCTGGGACGGTGCCGGCGCCTCGGGCCGGCTCCCTGCGGCCCCGCCGGGTGCCACTGCGGTGGATGCGCGGCTCGGCCCGGCCGGGCGGGGAGGCGACGGCGGCAGGTGCCGGTAACGGCGGGGGGTAAATGGCGAGCGAGAAGCCGGTGTCGGGGCCGGACCCGCAGCCCGCGGGACTTATCTCCGTCGGGGCCGGCGGTGGAGGCGGAGGCGGCGGCAGCGGCAGCAGCAGCAGCAGCGTCGCGGTGATGGGGGAGCTGAGGGCGTCGGGCTCCGGGTCCGTGGTGCTCCCCGCAGGGATGATTAACCCGTCGGTGCCGATCCGCAATATCCGGATGAAATTCGCTGTCCTCATCGGACTCATCCAGGTTGGGGAGGTCAGCAACCGGGACATCGTGGAGACGGTGCTGAACCTGGTAAGCGGCCGGGCACCCCGCCCCGGTGACGCCCCGGCGGGCACCGGCCCGCGCAGCCCACCTGCTCCCGGGGCTGCCCCTCCGCCCCTGTGCCGCCCGACAGGGACGTGCATCCTCCAAGCCCCCGTGTCCCTCCTACACCTACGGTCCTTCTCCCACCATCCTTCCTTCCCGAACTCCCCGTTAATCCCGCGACCTGCTCATCTCGTCGTCCGTCGTGCGTGTGACAGAAGCCCCCTCAGCGCTCCCTAAACTCCAGGCAGGACCCTACCTAGAACAGACAGGCCACTCTTCCCCTTCCCAGTCCCTCGTCCCGGCCACCTCCTGCAGAAGTGTAGCGTGTGCAATTTACAGTGCGAAATTTAACGAGATTAAGTAATTTGCAATTCTGTGTTATGGACCCTGCCCTTTAACCTAGTAGCTTCCTCTTGGGAAGAAGAGTGGCATGAATGTAGTATCTGTTTTTAATTGAAAAACGTTAAAAAAAAAACCAAACAGCCTGAGCTGGTATCTTTTCTTGGAGGCTCAAACATGTGAAGGGTTTAACCCTGTTAGATCAGAGCTAGTTGAGCATTTTATGTAGAGGAAGGGGGAGGAGGGAGATTTTTGCAAGGATTTAATGTGCTTTAATATCTGTAATAAAGAGTTACTTGTATTGCAGTGTTGTATTGGGTTGCCCATGTTATGTTAATAACCTGCCCTGCTTTCCAAAACACATTCTTGTCTGCAAAGTAAGTGTTGTTGCTACTTTGGTCCAAGGTCTGTGCCTTGCAAAATACTACTGTACAGAGGTAAATAGCTGAAACAAGGAGAAGATGCTAAAATGTAGCCCCTTAGTCAGCTGCTCACTTCATGGAGTGAAAGAGTTACTGCAGGACTGTATGACTTAATGTTTTTGCGCTACCTACACCAAAGCCTGAGGAACCTACAGAAGCCAAGCGAGTACATCTAAAAATGAATCACTTTCAATTACGTGCAATTTGGTGCTGTTCCTGAATGCAAGATTTGCTGCAGAAAAGCTTTTGGAGCAGTTCTGTCAATGAAATACCCTCAAATTTTGCACGTGAAATAGGATAGAAAAATGACTGCTCAAAACTGAATGGCAGTTAATTGTAACTGCCTTTGTTTCATATGAGTTTAATGCTTCTAACCTCCAATCATTTTATACAAAGTCATGTAAAGAATATATTTTGTTTCAAACACTTTAAAAAGATGTATTCTTCTGTCTGACAGTTATTTGCATTTGACCTACCACAGACCAAATGGAAAAGCTGCAGCATGCAGGGAAGGATGTAATTTGGTCAGATTATTTTAAGATTTATAGTTTATCTGAACACGCAGGGTTAAGACTGATAGTTTTGTGAATATGTCAGAGCAGTAATCTGGTATATTTCCCATTCCTCTCTACAAGCTGTTTGACAGCTTGAAATGTGACTTGTAAATTTCATTTTTTAGTTCTTTGTACAAGTGTGGTACAAGTCATCGTAACTTCATTGGTTTATTACCCATTTCTTTAAACGTAGCACTCAAGTTAATGACGTGCAGTTATTTTATTAACTGGCTTTGTATAGATTACGACAGATACAAAGATGTTTAATCCTTTTCTGGTTTTCTTTCTTCTTTCATTCTTACTGATATTTAAGCTCATTTTAATTCTAGCTGTTAGTGCACCAGCAACTGGATTAACATTGGTTTGTCTTTGGTGGAGAGGTTGAGAGTATGTTTTGTTATCTATGTGGAGGACATCCATTGCTTGCATATAAAATAGACCTGCTAATAAGTTCCTGTTGCTGAAAACAATGTTTATATTTTAAAATAAACACAAAAGCGTTTAACAGTTCTCTCAGCACTGGGAGACCTATATGAATGTGAAACTGCTTGTGAGTCTGCTGCAGCAGCGTTGCATCCTGGATCAGTCATTACTTAACAGATGGACTCTAATATACAACAGTCAGTATTCCCAAAGCAGAGAGAGGCTGTATTGTGTCTGTATTTTTTTCTTCTCAGGGCAGTATATATTTCAAAATTATGTTTTTATGTTTTAAACTTAATTTACTCACATATGAAACAAGCAGTGAATATGGCAGGTGCAAAGTAAAGCTGATGGGATATGTCTAAACTACTAAACATTGTCTCATTTGATATTAAGGATTTTAGTAACAACTTGAAATAAAGTGCAATTTTCTCTTTTGGAAGCATTCTTCGGGGGGTAGCTGGGGGTAGAGAGAACTGTCTGATTTGGTAATTTTGTTGTTTTGTTTTTCTTCAGTCTTTACCTGTTCTACTCCTGAATGAGTTTTGATGCAACTGTGATAATGAGTGAACAGTGATCTTGTTTTGATGATGTTGATAGCTTAAGTGTGTGAGAGAAGTACAGGCTGTACTATGCCGTATTGGGTTGCTATAAGCCATTTGGTAATAACTTTTTAGTAAAAGAATTCTGCATTGCTGAGATGTTTTATTATCAGAAAGAATCAGAAGTTAAAGATGGAGACTCTTTTTAAATTTTGTTTTCTGAGATTATTGCTGTCTTGAGTAAAGCTTAAGTAAGTCTATTTACTTTTCCTGCACTTACATGGAAGCAGCAGTAAATGTCCGGGACAAAACTTTGTTCTGGTGTGCCCTTGTCAGGGAGGTCGTCACTCTTCTTTCTTGTTAAGTTGTGCTTTTAGAGTTTCTCTTGAAGAGTTTTAACCTTTAAATGTTTGTTTTGATGGCCACACACTGTGATCTCTCGTGCTGCATTTTGGACCTAACTCGTGTAGTACCTTCTGGTACTGATGGACGTAGTGATTTATTGTATCTGTGAGGTAAGGAAGCAAATTTTTTGTGGTGTTGAAAATCTTTCTGGTCCAGTATCTTGTTGGATTTTCAGCTTTGTCAAATTTTAACAGTGAACTTTCAGCTAAGACAGTATTTTCTTCTTGGGTATGCTTCCATTGTTTATGAGATTAGTTGCTTCTCTTGGTGGTTTTCTTAGTGTTTCCTCAGAATTTTCAGTGTTCAAAGTTCTGTTAAACTGGTGAACTTGTTTAATGGTGTATCACTTTGTAGCATATCCAGTATTGCTTGTATTGTTTTTCATTGTGTGGTATCGTAGTGAAAGACACAATGGAGAGAGGGTTTATCCCTTTATGTGCCAATGTCTGTGAAAGACTCAGTTATCCTTAGAAAGACCTGCTGGCATTAGTACTGTGAAGGTCAGAAGTTATTAAGAATCTATGAGCTGAAGGTTTTTAAAGAATGATTTTATAGAATATAGTATTCTTTTTTGCATTTCTGGAGGTAGGTGGGAATGCTTCATTGTATCACATGCATTCTTCTGTGATGGTGCTTGTTTTGGTTTTGTTCCATGGGTTTAAAATGAATTCCCAGTCTCAGCATGCACTCTCTGTGATGTGTGTTCACTGACCCTTGTGTACTGCAAAGCACCAAACTAGAAAGGGCTTTCTTTAAAAACAGTGTAAACCTCTAATTGCTCTAAGGGTTTTTTCTTTGGGGATATTTTGTCACCAGTACTGTACTTCTATTGATGAGGAGGCCTTTTCCCTTTGAACAGCTCTGTTAGTTTTCGTAGGGTACTGTCAGTGATTTATTATTGCATGGTAGATGTGCTTGTTGCTGTTAGAGTGATTTTTAAAATAAAATTCTATACCATGTGCTCCAGAAAATGTGATATTAAAGTGGAAGTGGGTCAGTCTGTCTACCTGTATTCTTCTATTTTTTCTACTTTTGGTTTTCTTGTTTCTTAGTGCAAAGTTTCCACATATGGCTATAATTTGCTTTCTTTAATATACCTTGACTGGTCTTTCCTTCCATTATTTTACTGACTTGCTTTCTCAGTTCTCTGCTTTACCAGTATTTTAATGGTCTTGGGAATTTTTTCTTCAGTGTATACTTTGAACTGACTCTTGTTTGGCCATTCTTGATCAAACACAACTATGTGAGTTGCATTGTTTCTTAGCTTTTACAAAGCTTTCTCTGTTCCAGTTTGAATTTCCTAGCATTTGTGATTTTGGGTTTTGTAGTGCTGATTCAATGGTAGCGCACAATAAGCAAGGTGAATAGGAAGATGAATGTTACTAAAAAGTTGTGACTGGTGCTTAAACATGCTGCTCATTTTGCCTGTGCATCTTGAGCAGATGATGTGATGCAGATTTGAACAGATTTCAATCTGATACAGGTATAGCTGACCAGGGTTCTCCTTGTTCAATCGGGAAAGCTTTTCTATATGTTTTGTCAGGCTAGAGAGTGCTTGTAAGAAGTAGGTCAAACACCAGGCTTAGTTCAAAAAGTCTTTTTCTGTTCTTGTTGACTGCAGCCCACGCTTCTGCCTAGCTCTTCTCGTTTTCTTGGCTGTTCCATCCTACTTCAGTGTTAGTCACCCATCACAAGAGGTAAGCCGTTTTTTAGTGCTCTGTCACATTGTGTACACGTAGGAGTGGCATTTGCAGTTTCGGAGCAAATGGGTTGAATTATGTGAGAAATCCTTCTCTCCCTGCAGGCTTTCTGTAGTAGTGGTCATAAGGAAAAATGTAAAGGGAGGCCTGTGTAAGAAACATCTTTTAGTTTTGTGGGGTTTTTTCCCTCTGGTACTTCTTTTCTTCAGTGGTTGCTTGAGGGCTTTCTTAAGCTATAGTTGGCTTTGGTATTTGAGTTCTTTGAATCAATCTACAGTATTGGTTGCTGCACTGTCCCATGGCACAGTTCTACTTTTATGTGAGGAGTTAGAAGGACTTTTGTTCATTGTACACTATTGTCTGAGGAAGTGTGGGCCTCCTGAGCTGTAGCCTCTGTCACATGACTTTTTTCTTGTGGAACTAATTTTGTAGGCTTCAGAATCTTACTCCATTTTCTTGGTGAAAGCCTTCTCATTTTTAGTATAATTCTCTGCTGATAGATGGTATTAACCAAAAAAAAGTGAAGTTTGGGGAAATTTCAAAGTTGGGATTTTTTGGGGCGTTTTTTTTTGGTTTTTTTTTTTTTTTTTTTTTTTCACTTTTTGTGAGTTTTGGTTTAGGTGATACTTAAGGTGGTAGTCCTTGTCCAAGTTACTGTCTGTCCAACTGGCCTCTTGGTGTCTTGCTCATCTATCCGACTAATATTCCTATACAAGCTTCTAGAGCTGTATGAAAAGAGAGTATCTAATATGGGTGTTTGTCATAACATTCCATGGGCAGATACTTTAGAGTACTGTAGCCCTTGTCATTGTTTAATGCTTTTGTGGAAAACTTAGTTTTGGTTATAGGAAATCTTTGAATGACTGAATGTTCATTCAATTATTTTATTATAATTGCTTTTTGGGGGGCTTTTTTAATCTAATCTTTGACAGTAGGTGTTTATGGCTGAAAAGTTTTTTCAATCCTTGTATCAGTCATAAAGCACTAATGGTATCTCAGCAGGTGGTTTGGAATCTGCTGTGGTTCTTGTATGATGGGTTGATACATTTCTATAGGTTATAACTTTTAAAAATCTGTCATATTGGCATGTAACTGAGTGTTCCTTAATGCTTAACTCTGAATAGCTATTTTCTTCTTAACTTTACATCTTGATTTTACTTCTCACTTGTCTTTACAGGATTCAGTTCATGGACTATAAGGGAGGTGAATGCCTGGAGGCTTTTTTATTTTTGTCACACTGAAATAATAAAGTTGTGAGACTGGTTTTGAAAAAGCACCTGTGATCCTTGGCCTTTCCCCCTTCTCCCTCCTGATGCCCTACCTGTGTTTTATCCCTTTGCATCAAGCAAAGGGTTAGCACCTTTCTCTATCAAGATGCTATTTTTATGAAATTGTGACCTGATTCCCCATTTAAGCCATGTGTTTTACCAGACTAAGCATTTAGCTGTGTATTCGGTTATACACTAATTTTTCTCTCTGCCCTCCATATTTCCCTCGTCCCTGCTTTCACATGAGCATTTGAAGTTTAGGGCATGGCTCATAACACTGGCGAGGCTGAGGTCTAAAAAGCTGTGGTGGAGTTTTTTCTCTCATGTTAATGCTTTTCAGTGTGTTCACTCATACATCTCAGATATATGAAACACTTTCTATATTGCATCTTTAAAAAAAAAAAAAAAAATAACAACCAAAAACTAACATCCAAAACCTGCATAATCATGTCTGAATTCCTACTGAAGT
Source organism: Cinclus cinclus (assembly GCF_963662255.1). Taxonomy (NCBI): domain Eukaryota; kingdom Metazoa; phylum Chordata; class Aves; order Passeriformes; family Cinclidae; genus Cinclus; species Cinclus cinclus. The sequence goes on from NC_085047.1 coordinate 51,736,634, forward strand.
GTTTGTTCCCCTTTTGCACTGTACTGAATTTAGTCAAACTGGAATAAAATCTGTGATTGGGTTAGTACCGAAACAGAATCTTTTCTGACAAATCCTGTGCGCAGTATTAACAGAATATTAACTTAATAAGCTAGTTTAAATCAACCTCTTAGTCTTACTTGTTCATTATTTGGTTCTGCACCTTTTCCATTTTGTATTTTGGCCTGTCTCAGTAAATCTATTTCAGATTAATTTGTGCTGCTCTTGCATTAGTGTACAGCATTTTATTGTACAGAACAGTGTCAGCTACCTCATATATATTCAATGTGTCTGGTGGCCTGAGGGTCACTGTAGTAGTGTGTGTTTATGCTGATGATGTTCTGTTTATTTTTTAGTGAAATTTGGTTATTCATTACTATTTGTTTTTATGGAAACAACTCATTGTGGAGCTTTGCTAATTCTTGCATAGACAGAACCCTTAAGCTTTTTTTAAGTCTGAATCAGACGTATAGATTTTATAAGGGGCAGCAGATCTCATGAAGCATCAGTTTTGAATCTGATGACCTACCTCCCACATCTGTCATGCAAGAGTTTGGCGTAGATGTACTACAGTGATACAGTATCTGATACATGATCATCAGCATAAAGAATGAAGAATTAAAAAATATTTTTTTGTAGAGAGTCACATATTGCTTCCTTAATGAAAGAAACAGCCACTTCAGCTATAGGATTAATATGGATTTCAGCTATTTGAGCTATAATTTAATAACTTCCAGTTTAAGAAGATTGTTAATGACATTAATATCTAAGAGGAAGATTATCTGTTATTTCCAATAGAGAATCACCTTGACTTCTGATCAGCCTACTGATTGTCTGCTGAAATTGCATTCCAGTAATTTTTACAGTTTAGAACGTTTTTGGTACTTTTGATGTAGATGGAAAATAATAGCCTTTGATGAATAAGTAAGTCTTGAGTAGTTTTGATTTTACTGAAGTTTTCACCAGCAATGTCAATTCATCTATTTTAATGTCAACCAATAATATGACTACCCTGCTTTGCGTTAAAATTTGGTTGCATCATTGAAATTGTTCCAACATGATAATTCACTGAAAGCTTGTATAAATGTGAGTACTGCTGATGCTGTTCAACAGCTTACAAATGCTTGGCATCTGTCTTTGCAAAATAATGTTTCTTTCACTGCCCTTTTGTTTAACAGTTGAAAGCCTTCCTTAACTATGCAGAATAAGTATTAAGTTTTGGAGTTAGCTGGAAGTGAGATATGGCAAAATATTCACTTACAAGTGAAGTTGTTATTCATATCATGCTTTTTGTTGCTGCATGGCTTTTGTAGTACTGGGACATTGTAGACAGAAGGATGGAAATAATCATTCTTTGAGCAGATTCTTCTAAACCAATGAGGCATTGTAATCAGTTTTATGTGATCTCACTTCTTTTTTTGCTTTATAAATCTTCATAGTCTGTGACAAATACTAAATTGCATAAAGTTTTCCAATTTTTATTGAATTTTGATTGTCTGTTTTAGAGCCACTATAGCAGGCTTTTTTAAAAAAAGTTTTCCTTCATAAAAAGAAAATAGTTTGAATATAAACACAAACATGAATTTGAAAACCTGTCCTTTGTTTGAGAAAGGATCCTATACAAACCTGTTGTAGCAGACTCCTTCTACAGACTCCTACTATAGAGTTACAGAAAACAATAAAATGTGCTTTCATTAAATATATAATAGTAGCCATGAAATACACGTTCAAGCTAGTAATGGACCAACTGAAGCCAAGCTGTTTTGTATTGCTCATGCCTGACCAGTCTTCAACAATATTTAGTTTAGCTCACTGCATTAAAAAAATAATTCTTGATTTTGTTCGGAGAAAAAAAAAGTCTCCCTATATAGCCATTAATGTTAAATACCTTTAATTAAAAAAAAAATATTACTTTGAAATCAGCAGTGCATTCCTGCTCAAAGTCAAATGTATGTTTTTTATAGCTGGAGGAACAGGAAAGCTGTCTGACCCTTCCAATAGGACACACACATCAGAATAGAGCTAGAGAGCTATGTCAGCTCCAGTTTTATAGCATATTCATAACGGGAGGAAACATCAACTAGTAGATTTGAAAATGCAGGGAGATTGAGCTTCCTGGGAGTCTGGAGAATGGACTTGGAGATTCATCTTTGTAAAAGGACATTAACTGCATCTGTTTAATTGCAGGAATTTGAATGCTGAGAGAATGGGTAAAGAGTTTTTGCTTGAAAAAAGAAGAAGTCCTATTTTATAGGGAAAAAAATAAGCTTAATCCCTCTTCAAATCATTATTTTTATGTCAGTAATGAAACTTAATGAGGGGCCTCTGAAAGCCAATTTTTTTGTTCTACATTTTTCTTATGGAATAAGCATTCCGTTTTGCTTATGGAATAATGAAGAAGGTAAAGAACCTCACTAAGTGCTGTGTTACACTTTCAGGGCTGGTGTCTTTTGCTGTTTTCTTGTGAGTTTGAGAGCTCCAGTAAAAGCTCAGCACCCCATATTTTTCTTCTGTTGTTCCAGTGAAATAAATTATCTGTTTTTGCAAATGGAAAGGTGTGTACTGTATTTATGAGTCGTGTCTGTGACTGATGACTTCTTGGCTGTTAATATTCATCTACTGAGTAGTTGAAACTTATGGAAATGTTGGTGTAAGGCTGCATTGGATTGAGTAAGGTGTTCCAAGCAATATGCTCAGGAGATGGAAGCTATTTCATTTTGCTGTTTCCCCTTGAGACTTGTGGAGCACTTGTGCTATACTTCAGTCTCTGGGGTTCTGAAAATCTTCTTTGCTGTTTCTTTTGTATCTATACCTTCAAAGAACATGAAGAAGCCTGTCTTTTGTTTGTTTTGTTTTACATAGCTTATTAAGTGATTTGAAAGACTTACCCACTCTGTTTTTCATAGAAACGTTGCAGTCTCCATTGCATCTTTTGATACCTTAGACAGCACTCTGTGAATGCAGAAACAGAGAGAAGACCTTGTTAGAGTTGAGTCTACTATCCAAGGGTGAAGTGAGTTGAATCCATCTGGAAAAAAACTTTATCATGCTCCCTTGGGTTCATAGACACCACTGAGAAGGGTCTGGCTCCCTTGCATCTCCTCCCTGCTCACCCTATCCCCTCTCCAAGTACACATTTATAAGATCTCTTCAAACCTAATCTTAAGGCTAAATAATCCCAGCTCTCTTCAGCCTTTCTTTCTATGTCAGATGCTCCAATCCCTTAATCATTCACACATTTAGATCTTTATTCTCCTTGTGCAGATAAGAAAAAGTGGGAGGTGGAGTCTGGGAAGCCTTTTAATTATAGCAATCCTCTTCCTCATATCACAGTATGAGCTGCAGTATCTACTACAAATAATCCAGTGCCTAACTCAGCAAAGGACAATTTGCACCACATGCACCCAAGAAGGAAAACAGACCTTGGTGAGCCACAGCAGTGAGCATTTGCTTTTCATTAGTTGTGCCTGCTTGCTGATAGTCTTGGAGGAAGTGTGAAGCCAAGTCTGTCTGTTGGTTCTGCAAATCACAGTTATGGTTGTATTATTTCTTTGATTTATGCTTTATTATGCTTATTTTTTTGATTTCAGAAATATAAAATGTATCTACATTTAATATTTTGCTGAGAAACTACAAACTTAATGGCATAGTATTAAGGAAACTGTGGCTATTTACGTATACTATAAATACTGTCTTCTTCAACTAAGTAGAACGAAATGAAATTAAACTAGAAGAGTTGTTAGCATAGTTTTCAGAGCTATATGTTGATATTAGAATGAAAAATAAAAATACAAACTGTAGTATAGAGCCAAGGTTGTTGAAATTCTTCATTGGGTTTGTCAAAAATAATAGATTCATGACTTTATATATAGTCGAAAGTTTATATTTTAAATATTGAATAGCACTTCATGTGCATATAACTGTATGCAACTTAGAAACTTTAATATATGAAATAAAGATGATTGTGTAACAAAATTTTTATAGTTCCATGTTTCATGAACAGAAAAGCATTTATTCAAAGTAACTTATAATGTACAGTAATAAACACATTGTAACTAGAACAATGTGTAGGCTTAGTCACTGAGATGTAGTCAGTCTTTCATAGCTGATACTGCAGAGTATTTGACATTTTAAACATAGTGCTCACTGAAAAGGAGCTGATGCAGTCTTTAAAATGGATCAGTGAAGTTGATAATTGCAGGTATTTTCTAAAACCCAGAACTAGGTTATTCCCAGGGCTCACAGTTGTGATGATTTCCCTAATTATTAGTAAAAGGTTTTGTTATACTTTCAAGGCCAGGTTGAATGGGGCTTTGAGCAACCTGGTCTACTGGAGGATGTCTCTGCCCATGGTGGGGGGGATTGGACTTAGATGATCTTTAGGGTCTCTTCAAAACCAAACTGTTCTGTGGTTCTGTGATGATTCTGTAACGATGGAAAATGAACTATAGTAAAATAGTTTGTTTGCTTGCATATTATTTCCATAATAAAATGCAATTACATTCTACTTAAGAACAAAACTCGCGTAGTTGCATGTCCTGTTTTAGTTAAAAAGTAGTTTTCAAGTCTGTAATCTGTTTTGTCTCTCGAAGTTATAGTGTAAACTTTCCCTTTTTCAGAAAATAGCTCAAACTAATGCAAATACATTTATAATGTATTAAGAATCTTTAGTGCACCTAAGAAGAATCAGGAAGGATGGGAAAGGGGGGAAGCAGAAGTTTAAGCTAAGTGAGACTGATAACTTTTAGGCTATTGAAGCTGATATTTTTCCAGCTGAGTCTTTAAAGAAAAATAAACAAAAACAAAACAAAAAAAACCCAAAACCCCAAACAAAGGTGTATCAAAATTACCTAAATTGTTAGTTGTTTAGATGAAGTTCAGCTATTGCAAATGATACCATCAAAAGGAAGCTTTACATTAAAAAAATAAAAACTTAACAGCATGATGGGAAAAACCTGAGTACAACAGGTTATCTTCTTTCAGTGATGCAGTGTCTGCCTGGATTTACAGAGACCTTGAAATGACTTGTTACGTGATGTTTTATTAATTTTTGAGGTGTCTGAGGTAATTATCACCATCTGTTAATACCAGTGTCTAAGCTGGCATGTGGGTTTCAAAGTGCTTTGTGTTGAAATTTTTAAGTAAAAAAAAAAAAAATAAAAAAGTTAAAATTAAATATAGTGAAGTGGTTTGAGAGTGTAAATAGAGAATACTTTCTATAGTCAAGATTTAAACTCTTGGATCATTTGCTGCTTTGGTTTGTGGTCCTAGCCTGTCCTCGGAAGTTAGGATGGTTGCAAGTACTTGTAACGGAGTTTTCCTCATGCAGGATTTAGGACATAACTATCTTTTCAACTTGATTTAAATTAGCAGAGGTCTGTTTCAGCCGGAAGTTACTTCACTCTGAAAAGGAAGCAGCGCATGTATTGTTTTTTATTCTGGCCAAGATCAATCCTAAATGCATCTTGTACCAAAAATCTGGTATTATCCAGAAGTGCAGAAGAAGCAGTAAAAGTCTTGAAGTGTCATTACAGTTTAAATAATTTCTGGAGGTCAGAGAAATCGTGGGAACACCTTGTTTAAATTATTACTTCAAAATTTCTCTCTCATATGCTCTTTGTGGAGTTACAGTAGATTTTAGGCCTTCTTTACTAAGAATCTGGTGAAGCAACCTGAACTTTTTTGAGCATGAAATTTGGGTAGTTTTTGCTTAAGCAGTACATCTGAAACGGCCATGTATGTTTGTTGCATTAGTTTTTGAAAAATCACAGGTTTAAAAATTATCTTACGTATGCATTCTGTAGAGCATGAATAGTTAAGGAGACCATATATTTCCTACTACAAGTGGGACGTGGCACAGCTACAGCCAACATGAATTTTGGTTTAAAATTTCTTTAAGAAATCCTGAAGATTGCCCAGGAGATAGGGAGATTTGTGGTCTAAAAGCAATCCTAACTTAAGAAAAACTCTGGCATTTCTATTTATTTAGGAAATGGAAATCCAGCTAAATAGTCTATACTTAGTGTAGCAAAATGAGATCTTTAAAACACTATAATGAAAGGCTACTTGAGCATTATTAAAAATTAATACAGCCAAGAGAGTTATTGAGAAAAGTGGCATTTAGCAGTAATTGTTAATACATTTTGGTACTGCTGTATGGTAAGTAGCTTCCAGCTTCATAGTTTGTGTTCTGTTTCCCTTGTAATATTTTTCATTATTTTTCAGTGGTCTTTTTTTTTCTCATATAGTTTTAAGTTAAGAATAACCATTCTAGGTCAATAGGTTTGTACTGTGACTGAAAACAAATACTTGCCTGAATCTTTTATTGTATAAGCATCAAAATAAGCTGTAGAAGAAAAATACTTTAAGTAATAAAACTGGTCTTTGGGGAGTAGAATGTCATATAAAGAATTGTATTATGATGCTTCATGGGGATAATGTCTGGGGTAATGCTCAGTTTTTGAAGGTGTGGGGGTTTGGGGATTAGAGTGGTATAATTGTGGTCTCAGAGGATATAGTGGGTTTGTGTGTCCAGGCTTTGGTAGTAGGGGGGGCTATAGGGGTGGTTTCTGTGAGAACCTACCAGAAGCTCCTGATAGAGCTGGTGCCGGTCAGCTCCAAGACAGACCCATCAGCAATGGTGGCAGTGACTGCGGGCAACAGATTTGAAAGGAATTTACTGCAGCAGAGTGATTGCACTGGAGAGAGGAGTGAGAGTGTGTGAGGGGAACCCAGTATACAGCAAGGTCAGTGAGCGAAGAGAGGGAGAAGGTGCTCCAGTTGCTGAAGCAGAGAGGTCCGTGAGGAGCAGAGATCCACCTGCAGCGTGTGGAGGACCAGGAAGCAGAGGGGTACCTAAAGGAGAAAGTTGGCCCCATGGAGAGTCTGTGCTGGAGCAGGTTTTCTGGCAGGACTTGTCATCTCATGGAGGACCTGTGCTGCAGCAGTCTATTCCTGAAGGACTACACCCTATGGAAGGGACCCATGCTGGAGCAGTTTTTGTAAGAACTGTAGCTTGTGGAAGGGACCCATGTTGGAGAAGATCATGGAAGAACGTGTCCTATGGGAGAGACACTGTGCTGGAGCATGGGAGGAGAACGAGGAGAAGGAAGTGATGGAGACAATGTGAAATGGACAAATGACAGCCCCTATTCCTTGACCCTATTCATCATTTGGGGGAAGGAGGGAGAGAATTTGGGAGTGAAGTTGAGCTTGGAAAAAAAGGAAGAGGGATGGAGTAACAGTGTTTTCAGGTTTGATTTTATTTATAGTTGTGTTACTCTTGATTTTTAATAATTTTGTTTCCTCAAGTCATGCCTGTTTTTCCCATTATAGTAATTGCTGAGTGATCTCCTTGCTATTATCTTGACCCGTGAGCCTTTTGTTGTATTCTTCTCCCCCTCTCCAGCCAAGGAGGGCAGTGATAGAGTGGCTTGCTGGCCACCAGGTGTAAGGAGATACAGTAAACCTGTAGCTTAGATACTTTTGTTTGCAGCTGTAAACAGAATTAGGGTTCTGTGCAGGGATTGATCATTATACACTACTAGTAATTTGTCTGTATTTCAACAAACAGCTGCTTTTCAGCTTTTGAAATGTGGACTTTCCTAATTGCAATTGATATGTGCAGTGGTGAGGTATCATTAAAAAAAAAGGTGATTGTTATTTTTGAGTGATGAATAAGACTTAGCTATGCCTACTGGCTGTCCTAGGTGCATTGCCATTTGTGATACCCCATGGAATCTGACTAGTTATAAGAACTGGCAGTGGCACTTGGCTCTTTAATAACTCCACTGTTACCTCTGAAAAGTCTTGTTTGTCAGAGATGAATCAGCTTGTTCTCCCATGCAGATTGCTGAATGTCTCTCTTCATATATGTGAAGCTATTAAAAGACTTCTTGGAGGACAGTGATACCAGTGAACAGTTTGTATTAATTTTATTTTGTCACTAATTCCACATTCCAATCCATATGATATGGATGAAAGTGCTTACATTTGATGCTCTATAGCTTTTAGTTATATATCTTGGGATTATTTCCTACTGACTGGCACCCCTTGTATGACACACCTGCTGGAAACACAAGCCCAGATTTCACACAGAAGGCTCAGAACTTGCATCTTGTAGGATTTGTATCCTCTAGCTACATTGTGTTTAAAGCCCCTAGCTGAACAGAAAAAGGCCTATATCTATTCACATTGTGACAAGTTCATAGTAGGTGACATGTTTTACCCTCACTTGTAATATTACAATTAGGTGTGTTAAAGAAGAAATTAAATGTTTTCTTTTTCAAGCCTTATCAGACAGGTACTGCTATTAAAAACTTCCTTGTATAGCAGAAAACTGTCATTTAGTTGTTAAGGTGGTAGACCGGTAAGTTACAATTTAAAACTAACAAGCAAATGGATGGGAATTTTGTAAGTTTGTCAGTTCTGGATATATTCAAAATGCGTCCAGCTAATTTAAAATTAAGCATTACACTGCCATGGCACACTTACTGGGGGATTTCTATTGTAAAGAGGAAGGCTGGAAGATTTTTCTTTCTTCGTGGAAGAAAAGATCAGGGTCATGTTTGAATGCCTTCCTTCTTATCACTGTTAAATAATATTTTCTATTTTGGTTGACTGCCAGGGTCTAGTAGGTATGTGTGTGTTCTGCCCGGAAACATTGGATTGTCTTTATCTATATTTGGTAGTTATACCGTGGATGCTTACATAAGATTTCTTTGTGCAGGTGAGATTGACATTGTTTAATTTTGTGTGCTTTTAAAATTGCAGAGCCATTTGTTTGTCCTTGTACAGGACCAGTTAAGACTTTCACAGATGTCTGGCACATTTAATTGCAAACTATTTGAACTGCACACACACTGTTTAGTTGGATCATATTTTCTATTTTAAAAATTGATGTCACAAATGAAAGAAAATGGAATGCCTAGTAAGCATCAGTAAATTTAAAATGTTAGTATAAGTATTTGGAGGCACTTCTATGGTATGAATGAAGTATTAATGTAGATGTTGTTATTACGCAGTTTTGAATCACAGGATTCTGAAGTCTTAAGAGATAAACTATGAGCATTGGTTAAAATGACTTTAAAAATAGCCTTGGATCAATTACAGAATGCTAAATCATGACTCACAGAACAATTTGAAATTGAAGGCCTCTGATTATTGGTGGTTAAAAGTGGGGAAGCATGTACTCAGCAGTAGGCTCCGGGGGGGGGGGGGGGGGGTACATGAAGGAACACATGCAGATCTAATTTAATACATTTAAAAATAATGGGTTTTTTTGGGTTGCTTGTTTTTAAAAAATGTGGCATCACTGCATCTCTTGTTCTCAACAAGTGATTCTTGGTTGCCTGCGTTGGTGTCACATTACTTACAGGTGAAGAAGATTTGCTCCTTTGAGAGGAAGGGGCTCTGTAGAAGTGTTTGCAGTCAAAAAGTAACTAAAAAAGCTACATATCTGTCCTAAATAAGATAAAACTGGATAAAAAGGGGCATACCTGTTTAGTGAAGCACTGTTAATTGTTCTAGACATTTACTGGCCAGTGATTTATCATTGTTCACCTAGTTGGACTTTAGTTTTTCTAGAATGGAAATTTAAAATAATAATTTGTTAGTCCTGTTCCATCTTCAATGTTTAAATAAGATAGCATTTTTTAAATCTTCCTTTGATCTTCAATAGCAATAGTCAGTATAATCCTTATCGTAAGTATTTCAAACAGTGGTTTATGGCTTTGCTTTCAAATTAAATAAAAATTGAATTGTCATGAAAAGCAAGTTTCGAAGATGCATTTCAATGACTCTTAGTGGAATACAGGATAGATATTATTAGCAAAGGAAGCAGAAACAAAGTATCTGATGCAAGCTTTGAGTCAGTCTTTTTTTGTCTTTGTAGGCCTGTTCAGTTTCCGTAACTTCACTATTACAGTTTATCAGTAGTTAAAATGATTTTTTTTCTCAAAATTCCAATTTTAAATCATTCTTCAATGTCAGTATTATTGCTTTGAATGAAAGTAAGGCTACCATAGTCTTTTATCCTGAGTAAACATTACATTTTTCTTTACTTAAATTTTTACGAGCATCAAAGCTACATCTATTCTAACATGATTTTGGGCTAGTTGTTTGGTTGGAATTTTTTCTTAATGGATTTCAAATGAAAAGTACGCAAATATTTGTAACTTTGCATCCCTTAAAACAAAAACCATACTTTTCAAATAATCTCAGTGATATTAGAAACATGAAGTATTTCTTCTGGCTGGAGTATTTCAGCAAAATAGTCTTTCATGCAAATCTTTGGTGTGCTTACATTAATCGTACTAAACTACTTGTCATATAGAACAGTGAAAGATCAGTTTAAGGATTGTGGGCTGATTTTGTTCTTTGTTTGATTTTTGTTTTAATTTCATTAAAATTTTATTTATTATAAAAGTTTTAATATCCTTAAAATACTTATGAAAATAATATTGACAAACTAAAAAAACTCCAAAATCACAAACACAAACATGTAAAGAAATAACGTTCTTGGAACTAAAATTTAAAGCAAACTATTGCTATAATGGGTTACTGAGGGGCAAGGAGGAAGTCTCAGCTCTGGTTATGGTCTGTTGAAGTTTTCTTTTCATATGGCTTTGGGATCAGTCTTTATAGGAGGAAGAGGATTTGGGTGTGTTGGACAAGAAGCTTGACATGACCCAGCAAAGTGCTCTTGCAGTCCAGAACAACCATATCCTGGGCTGTATTACAAGGAGTCTGGTCAGCAGGACAAGGGAGTTGATTCTCCTCCTCTACTCTCATGGGACTCCTCCTGAAGTACTGGGGCCTCTAGCATACGGAGGATGGCAGCCTGTTGGAGCAAGACCATGGGAGGGACATGAAGATGATTGGGGGCTGGAGCACCTCTCCTGTGAAGGCAGGCTGAGAGAACTGGGTTTGTTCAGCCAGGAGAAGAGAAGGCTCCAGGGAGATCTTACTGCAGCCTTCCTGGCACTAAATGGGGCTTACAAGAAAGCTGGAGAGAGACTTCTTACAAGGGCATATAGTGTTAGGGCAGGGGGCAGTGATTTAATTAGGTATTATGCAGAAAGTCTTTACTCTGATGCTAATGAGGTAGTGAAGCAGGTTGTCCAGAGAAGCTGTGGATGCCACATCATTGCAAGAGTTCCAGGCCAGGTTGGGTGGGCATTTGAGCAACCTGGTCTAGTGGAAGATATCCCTGCTTATGGCATACAGGGGTTGAACTTGATAATCTTTTAAGGTAGCTTCCAATCCAAACCATTCCATGTTTATATGAGCACTCTGGTAGATGAGAAATGGGTATTTAATTTGCTTACAGGCTATAAATAGAAGCTGCAGTATGTCCTTCATGTCCCTCTTGGGAATCGCTTTCTCTGGGATCAGTTTTATGTTCAGGGCTCAGTTGGAGTATGCATTCAGTCTATTCAAGGCCCTTAGTTAGTGATCACTTTTGTATTTTTCCTAATTCCTTGGTGAGTGAGATTTAAATGTAATTGAAGTAGGTAGTAGAGGAGCGCTTGTGACCCTGTGTAGGACTGTGTGAGGAAGTGTGTTACTGTTGTTTCAGTTGGTTTAGCCTATTAGCTAGGATTTGTAAATCTGTTGTGTTTCTGAAATACCTGCTGAGTCAGAAGATGAAGGAGGTTATCTCTCATCTGAGCTTCATATTTCTTGTAAAATGGAGTTTATGGGCTAGGTATCTTTCTTTCCTAAACTTGTTCAAAATCTGGGAAGGGTTGCATGGGTTCCAGATTCAAGCATGAGTTGTGTTCGTGGGTGTTGGTTGTCATCAGATTGAGATGCTTCTTAGACTGTGAACTGCATTAAGGTTGGCTGTGTTGAAGCTTTCCAACATGAGCACTTTTTTATCTGCTGTATCCTCTCTTTCTCCACACTCCTTCCATGCCAGGATAGTAAGTTGCTTACCTTTTCAAGCAGGTTCTACTTCCATGGGAGCTGAACTTCACAGTCAGTAGATTGTTAGCTATTCGTTTTTTGTTTCACCTTTTCAATGAACTGCTGTCTCCACTGGAAGTATTCCTAGCTTTAATGGTAGGTTACTGACTTTTTCTCCAGTAAGACTGGAAAATCGGATCACTCATTCACAGTGAGGGTCATGACTGAATTTCTCCCCAGATGAGTTTAATTTTTTTCTGTTTTGTTCACTGCCTGTCAGAGGCATTCATCTGTATTCTGGATCTGAGGAAATTACTTTCTTGCTGGGACAAACCAAAGTGTTGAATTTGCCATGTATTTTTAAAGATGCAGGTGTATTTGTCTAGAAGATATCAAAATTACGTTCTGTTATGTCAAGACTTCATATAAAGCCATGAAAATGGATTCTGTTCAAAGTTGTAAACTTTTCCTTATTGGACATCAAAAGGTTGCCACCTGGAGGTTTTTTATATTTTTTGTCAAGCTGTAGTCAAAGTGTGTAGTCAAAAAATACCTGATAACAATGCTTTTTTGAGAAACAGTTTTACAATAACTTTTTGCATGCGTTTTGAGAGATACTTCCTGTGAAATCATGTGATACTGCATAAGGATTGCTGTTTCACTTGGAACAAACTCTTGTTTCTGCCTTAGTGATTTAAAAATAAATAATTAAGACTTACAAGAAGTTGCTCTTTTGAGTATCATAGTATATGGCTGTCAAGTTGGGAAATTCAGATTTCCTTCTATGAAACTTCCAGCATGACAAGATCCTAGATATTTTGCTGAATTATTTTTTTTTTCATTCTACTGAATTAATTTAGTGCTTTGGCTAATGCAGATGAGCTATTGTGATGTGATAGTATTAGTGGAAGAGTGCTGGATATGTCATCATGCTCCAAGTCTTTATTGATACTTAGCTACGTCTAGGCTTTGATTGCATCTTTGGAACAGAGTTGTCTTGTTTTTCATATAATCTCTATCAGAAAAAGAACTCACATTAGCTATCAGTGCTGGTAGCAGGGTCTGAGAAGACCACCACAAGTGTCCACGTGGTATTCATTTTAGAGGAAGTTGCTTCAGATTAGTTTTTAGCCTAGTCCTGTTAGCAACTAAGACTTTTTTTTATGTTGAAGGTCTGGAGTCCCTCAACTTGACTTTTGCTACTAATCCTAGAGTGCATCTTTTATTTTAGTCATCTAAAATATAATTTGGACACTTCAAGTTCACATTGTGATATGAAGATGAAGCAGCCTAATAAAGCAAAGGCTGCATGTGGAAGGAAAGGAAAATAGAAAATTTATTCTTTTCTTCCTGTCAGCAGGCAATGTCCTGCCATTTCCTGGAAGAAGCACATGTAGCAGCAGCTCTGAAAGGCCAACATTGTTATAACAAAGGCCCTCCTCCTCCTTTCTCATAGCTTTAATTGCTGAACTGTTGTCATATGGTATGGAATATCCCTTTGGACAGTTGGAGTCAGCTGTCCTGACTGTCCCCCCTCCCAAGATCTTGCCAACCCCAGCCTATTGGCCGTTGGGGTGGTGAGAGGGGACAGTGTTGGAGAGACAACCTTGATGCTGTGCCAGCTCTGCCCAGCAGTAGCCAAAACGATTATTAACAGCACCTCTGTAGCTATAAATACAGAGTACAGCACTGTGAGGGCTGATAAGGGAAAAATTAACTTCTCAGCCAGACCCAACGCATCATTTCATATCATAGAATGTCTAATGTTGGAAGAGACTGGTGGAGGTCATCTCATCCAGCCCCCCAGCTCTGGTAGGGTCCCCTTGAGCATGTTACTCAGGATTATGTCCAATTGGCTTTTGAATACCTGCAGGGAAGGAGACTCCACAGCCTCTCTGTGCAGCCTGTTCCAGTGCTCTGCCACCCTCACAGTCAAGAACTTCTTCCTCATGTTCAGGTAGAACTCCATGTGTTTGAGTTTCTTTGCCTGTTGCCTCTCATCCACACATGTAACTTCATGTGTGTGCCCTTCTATAGTCTTCTTCAGGAAGTGCTGAGTGAAACTCCTGTCTGAAGTAAGGTTCTGTTATTGTGTGTGTGCTTTGCTATGCATTTAAACCCATGCATTAGAGTCTGGTACAAGAAAATAAATGGTTGGAAATTGGTGCTGCCTTTACCAAATGAAGTTTGTATGTGCTCTGGAAAACTGAGTAGCTTGAGACTGTCAGTACAACTGTTAATTCAACAGAGTGCCTCTTTTTACTGCAAATCTTATTTTGTTATTTCAAGACTGTGAGCGTTTCCTTTCCCCCGACAATCTTGATTTAAAAATCTTGGCTTAGAACACATTGTTTATGCCAAATTGCACTAAAGACCCATCTAGCCCTCTGCACTATTTTTTTAAGAGTGGGTGCATTGATAAAAGTTAAAGAGCAGGGAGAGGTTGTAATAAAGACCTTTCCTTTTGCTGCTCTAGCCACTAGCAAAACATGGCTCTGAGACTTTTTATAGGTCACCTTTGTACAGGCATTCATTGATGCATTTCTTCTTCATGCCTTCATTTAAATTTTTTGCTGTTTCAGAACATAAAATGTGTTAGCCTGTATGAAATATGTTTAGCATGTTTTAAGTGGGAAGGAATTACAAACATACTTATGTAGCATTTATTTTAAAGCCTACACTATCTACTTTAATGTGATATGCCTTAGCTCTTATGTTTCAAGAGTATTGATTTTTTTGGCTGTACTACCCATTGTTTAGGGGTCTCTCATTTTCTTTTCCTCAGATGCCTTCTTCTAGCCAAAGAGTCCTGATTTAGTTAGTTCTTCTAGTAGACTACTCCATATATAAACAGGAAAACAATAGAAGTGGTGAATTGAAAAATGTTCTACATCCAGTATTTCAGTTCTTAACTGAAGTGTTTTTTAGAATTATACCTTTCACTCTTAACTGCTGTTTGGGTTTTGGGTTCTTATTCATGAGCTTTCTGGAACAGATTGGAGTCATAATCACCGTATTTTAAATCCCCTAGTTTTGAAAACATACTGTTTGGTCCTGTGCGTTGTGATTCCCTCCCCTTGCTTCCTGCTTAAGTGTGTGATACGTGGAACAAATCCTTATCTGTTTGGTTTACTTTTTCCTTCTGCCCTACTGGGCCTCGCCACCCTGCTGATGCTGCATAGATCTCTTTGTCTCAAATGATTGCGCCAATGATGTAGGGATGCAGGAGAGACTGTTTTACTAGAAGTAAATTTTGTGACCGTTCACGTTTTTTCAGTGGAAGGAGAATACTGCAGAATTTTGCAAAAGCCATTACTGAAATTAAACTGGAAGACCTGAACAAGCCTGATGCAGATGACATTGGTTGCTTACAGGTAGCTGAGATTGTTGCTACAGTGACATGTGCAGAATCTAGTAGTGGTACTACCTTAATTCTTTTGGCTGGATTTAGCTACCTGTAACTTTGTTGCCATGACATTGTTTATGAGATGATACTGAACTTCAGTAGTTTATCAGAAGCTTTTAT
Source organism: Cinclus cinclus (assembly GCF_963662255.1). NCBI lineage: Eukaryota > Metazoa > Chordata > Aves > Passeriformes > Cinclidae > Cinclus > Cinclus cinclus. Next base: position 51,752,085 of record NC_085047.1, read on the forward strand.
TTAAGTGGAATTATTTTCCTGATGTTTGTGTAGTGATCACTATTAGAAAATAAGATAAAACTCCTTTCTTGGCCTTCTACAGGGCATAAGGGTCTATATACTCAATTAGAACTTCACAATAGGTTTATTTTTTAAAATTCTAAAATGTTTAAATGTCAGATTGCTTATTCTTTACTATGACTGTGTTGTAAAGAAACTTGGAAGCACAAAGCGTGTTGTTTCTGGTCTTCTAAAATAACATCTCAAGATGCTGCTATTTTTTCATATTCCCTTGGTTCCTGGCAGAACTCAAAAGAAGATTGGCGTTTGTTAAACCTTAGTATTTGTGATAGCAGCTCCTTAATATGCTGACTTTTTTTTTTTTTTTTTTTTTTTTTTTACTCTGATGGGGAGATACAGCTTTTTTTGCCTAGGTATGTCAAATTTAGTTTAGGGTATGTCAAATATAGGCATTAATGGTTCAACCTTGCATGTAGACAAAATGTGGCCATTTTCCAGTGCCTTTAGTTTGCATGTAGATCCAGTCAGATGATTATATAGGTCTTCACTAATTTAGCTTCTCCTAATTTGGGGCACTTTTTTCAGTCTTGCTTGTTTATTTGTTTGTAATAGCCTAACCTGCTTTTTTTAATCACTTTGAAATTTTACTGTTTTTTGACACTTAGAGACTAATCCTGCTACTAAGCAGTGTGTTAACATAGGTATTAACTGATTGGTGCTCACAATGATGTCACCAATTAAGATGTGTTTAGATTGTACCATGTGACGCAATGGGGAACTACCGTTGTTGTCTGTATTTCAGCAAAACCTAAATGAAGCTAAGTAAAAATCAAAACTACCATCCTGTAAAAGAGAAGATGGTGTCTCTTGTCCTGTGATTAAAGCACTCTGCTGAAGGGCTGTGGAAAGAGTAATTAAAGATACTGTGGAGTAGCTCGTCTTTTCCTGGAGCTGAGTCATCCACCTGTTACCAGATTGTGAGATTGTGTAGTTTGAAGCATATCAAGCACCACATGATGGATTCTCTGACAGACCTAGTACTGAGACTCTGATAACTTGAAATGTGTGTCATCAGGGGAGGATGAAATGAGGTTGGAGGGTTGGTGATGATTAGAGTATGTAATAGGTACCACATCTGAGGCTGTCATCTCTATAGACGTACTTTATAGCCTTTCAAAGAAGGGAGATGGAGAAGAACTCCTATATAGATGGGAAAATGCCTGAGTTAGAATTTTTCTTTCAGCTGACCTTAGAAAAGCTTATTTTTCCATTTCCCTTGTCACAAGAGACTAGTAATTTATTTAGGAACCAAATTAGAAATTTGGTGATGCACATATTTTCCTAATCAACTAGTGATTAATTTTCAGTTAATCTAAGATACACTGTTGCATAGTGAGCATTGCCTGTCTTCTTGTGGTATAGTTAGTGGTACTGACATATTCAAATCAAATCTGGGATTTGAACTTTCTTGTTTACTTCTTAGAGCTTTACAACAGTTTTGGATGTCTTTAACCCAGACTTTTCTATTATAGTCTATTTTTGATTGCCTATGCAAATTGTATTGATTTAGTTGAGCAATTTTGTTATACTTGATATAAAATATGTATTTAATTTTCTAATAGAAAAGCTATGAATATATATGATTTCAGACTGTTTAGAATAGAATCAGTGAAATGTCAAGTTTGTTATTTTGCTTCTTTAGGCATTGTGCATATTTCTACATTGTGCATCTGTTTCCTGGGTACTCTTCCTTGTTACAGGACAGTTGCCTAGTTAAAATCAGTGGGTTTATTCTTGCTTTTTCTGACCCACATGCAGTCATTTTTGAGTGGGGAATTTTTTTTTTGTTGGTTGTTTTTTTCAGCTTTGCTTAAATAATAAAGCTTTTATAGCAAAATAATTCTGTTTAGGCAAAAAGTAATCTTGTTCTCTTTTTTTCATAAGATCTCAAGCCTAGATTTCCTAACAGCGATATCCTTCCTAGAGACTGAAGACTATCAGCTGGAAGTCAGTTTCATTTATTACATTATCCTTAGAAGTCATACTGCTTTTAAAAATATATAAGTAATAATCTGTTCTTGCATCTTTTTTAAAACTGCCGTTTTCTATGTGTGAATCTGAGTAATGGCTTTTGAGCAGGAGTAATGGATTTGTACATTAAAGTGTTGTGAAAGCTGTAACTTGCAAAACTTTATAAAATAATTTTTTGGGTACTAAAAGCCAAAAAGAAGTAGGATATGCAGTGTATTCTTACAGTAATTTTATGGGAAAAATGCTCTGTTTTTAAACAACAATAAAAAGTTTAAAATCCTTGTCTTTAATTGTTTGTCTGTTCTGCACTGAATACTTAGCCTGAGGCTTGTATTTTGTTCTCTGCTTCAGTGATGTTATAATTGAGCATGTCTAAGGAGACTGATGGAGATATTAATTAGGAGTGATTCCTAAAAGAAAGTGTTGAACACTGGAGGGCAACATTACTGTTTGCTGGAAGCAGTCAACCTCTGCATGTAGGGGAAGCTGTGCTCACACTCAGTTCTCTGTGCTGGCTACCTTTTCTATTTCTTGCTCGGTTTTCGAGTTTTTCACATGTAAGTTAGAATTAATGTGACTGTTAGAGCTGATTGCTAATGTGGCCTTTGCTTTGCTGTTTCCTGCAGTGCAGTAATTTAATGAAATTGAGTACTCAATTTTAGTCAAACTTTAAATTACATCCAGAAGCATAATCTTTTAATTTATCATTTATGTCTGTTCAATAATTGAAATGTTGTTTTCCATTCCATATCAGCTATGGGGTTTTATCATTGATTCAATGAGTATTTTCAAAATGCATATCAAATGTGTAAATTCCTTTACTAGACAGCTGAGATGTGTGTCAGACTGGATTTGGAAGACAACTGAGTTTTGTTCAAATATATGACATAGCATTTTAACAAGTTCTAAAAATAATATTTCTTGTTTTATGAAATTTGAAAAAATATCTAAGAGTCATACACTCCATAGTTTAGTATTTTTCAACATATTGATTAGAAATTTGAAAAATTAATGAGGTCAGTGTTTCAAAGCAACTTGCATATACCTGTAGTATTAATAGGTACCCAGGTACCTCTGAAACAGTGGCTCCACATCTCCTAAAGATTTTTTTTTTTTAATGTGTATGTCACTTATAAAGTTATTATCTTATAAACTGTTTATTGGAGTGCAGGTTTTGTGTGCAGCTAGTTCAGATAAAACATTCTGCTTTCCATTAAATAGGATAGCTCATTATCTTTTTACCTAATTTAAAAATATAATTCTTAGCTTGTATTGTACCTTCTGTCTTTGCCTCCTTTGATATGGGGCTTACCTTTTAAATCAAAAATTCTAGGTCCTGGTGCAAAAATGTTTTTTGCAAAGATGCTGCCAAATAGCATTTTCTTACTGACATCTCTTGAAGATTAGCTGTTTCTTCATGGACCTGCTTCAGCATATCCAAAATTATCTTTTGCGGGTGGAGAATTGTTTGTTTCTTTACCTGAAGTCATGTGGCATGTCTTCTTGTTGATGTGTAGATTTGATCTAAAATAAAGTTTAGCTACGCCAGATTTTTTACAGCATATCAGTATATGTGTAATTATTGAAATCAGTGAGGGGCTTGAATTCAAATTTTTTGAACAGATGTGCATGAGTTCCAGCTGTGAAATTGCTTTGCAAAAGTTAGATGTTGAGGTCTTCGTCTCCAACTGACTACTGAAACAGTTGTCTGACCTAAAGCTTCAGTCTGTGATTAAAGGAGAATGCCATGAGTAATTCAGTTCCAAGATGGATTCATTTTCTGACATAAAACTCTATTTCAGTATAAGGTGTGTGCTTTTTAGATGCTGCCCATTGAAAGTGCCTTATGGTGTATCAGGGTAAGATTTGCTTTGGCCACATTTAAGGATTGTCAGGAATAATGTGCCAGATTCTTCTGCTACAAAAATTTTTAAAAGACTCTGATGTTCCTATCTCTTCATAAATATCTTCTAATAACTTAGCTATTGAAGGTTTAGGAAAAAGGCATTGTGTGAAGTATGAATGAGCAACTGATGGGTAAAAAAAGTAATCTATTTTGGTAGAAATGGGTAGAAGAGAGGAAAAAGGGAGCAAAGAGAAATAAGGTGACATTTGAGTGACAGTGCAAAGAAAGGATTTGCAATACAGGAGATTCAAGAGGCATCACTTCATCAAAAGGAAAGATTAATATGCTTGGAAACATGGAAGATATGCAAGAAATTATATAAACCTCAAGAACAACAAAGAATAAAAATAAGGATAGTCCTAATATTTGAGGAGTGGGAGGAGGAAACCAAGGAAATTCAGACTACTAAGGAAGGGGCAGTTAAACACTAAGCTTTGATTTTGACTGAAAATAATACTATTTTGAACAGTTTATTTGGTCTGCGTATATGATCTTGATGCTCTTTTTTAATATCCTTGATTTACAGTTTCATTTTATGCATGCAATTCTGAAAAATAACAAGAGTAGAGAGTGGGTGTTTGTGAAGGGTGTTCCAGGCTACTTGCATTTCCTTTCCTTAGATCAGTGGACCACTTAAACTGGAATCACGCTGTGAGTTCTTCCCTTGTTGTCCGGTGTGCAATTGGAGCAGAGGAAGCTCTTGTTTTCTGCATGTCTGATCAGGTTCAACTCTTTGTGCTTCCCTTCACTCTATCAAATTCTCAGTTCACTTCTGGAGTCACCTTTTCCTTTCTTCCTTAAGCTCTGTATGGACTACCCATTCCAACCCCTCCGAGAGCATTTGTCTGTTTGGCTCCACTGTGCACACATCAAGGCCCATTGCCATATCATCATGATGAAAATTGAAATTGTCCCAAATCCAGGAAATAACAGCATTTAAACAGGAGGTAGCTTGTTGTATTTGAAAGCTGGTATGTCTTAATCTTCTGCTTGATATTTGCATCTTGAAAACTAGCATCTGTCTGTGAAGCGTGATACTTTTGAAAGCAATATAATTGCAAGTTATTTAACGTTGTGGAACTAAATACATTATTCTGCAACACACAGTTTGCAGTTTTATGTGTGGATCTTTGCATAACTAAATATTATATTTTAGTATTCCTTTAATTGTCATGTAAACCATGTTATTTATGGCATCTAGATTTCGTAGGACAAAATAAATAGGGTGTGGGTTCTCTGAAAGCTAGATTGATATATGTGCTTCACTGTATCTCACCATTTGGAAGTGTAGTTTTAATGAGTATGAAAATTCCATAATTTGCCTTAACATCCAATTTCTCTGATGGTTGAACTGTTAATTATGTAAAATATGTATCTATAGTCTCTTATACACATAATTACACATCTAAAAACTGGTTGAAGGAAAACACAGGTTTTGTGGCTTGGCTGATTTGCATATATTTGATAACTTTTAATGGTTATCTTCTTTTTTTTAAAAAAAATAAGCTTTCCTGATTTAAAACCTGCAAATAATGTGTTTTTCAGAGATTGGCTGGAGTTTACATCTGCATGTCCTGCAAGAATAAAAAAGGGTTAGGAATGTTTGTTTTGCAGAAGTCATTTGAATGACACACACTTTATTTATACAGTGTAATTGTATACCTTCAAAAACATCAGTAACATAATTAAAATACTGATAAATCTGTAAAGGTCACAAACTTAGCTTTAATAATTCTCATCCAGTGTTTTTTTAACAAGTATTGTTCTCCGGGGATTTGATTCCCTAAGTCTATGAAAACCCTAATGGTGTTTTTACTTCAAATTATAGTCTAAATGCTTGCATTTTAGCAAGGTATGCTCAACACAGATGCTGGAAGCTATGTTTGTACAGGCTCGGTTAGTTGCCAGTTAAGAAATTTGAGTTGTTGACCTAGTATTTTATTTTAAATGTCCTACTTGTCCATTTTGTTATGGAACACTTCAGGAATGATTCTCAAGGCTTTTCTCAAGGAAAACTATTACTTTTGCCTGGAGTCTAAGAACCACTTTAAAGTACAATGAAACTTGGATGTTAGTTTTTCAGTTTTGTTCAGTCCCACATGTTGAAGATAAAGAAGCTTGTGGCATTAACTTCAGAAACTTGTTCCTGAGCTGTATCCAGTGATTGAGTCAGTGCATCTCCTTACACAGAGTTTAGAAGCAATGACGACTGTCTCTTTTAATTCTTTCTATCTCCTAGGATTGTTGTAAACTTGCATTACCTTCAGAGTTTGAATTGGTTTCTTTTGCTATTTCTGTGATACTTTGATATAGGGGAAGGAAGAGGTTATGTGCCACCTGCAGGGTACACACCTTATCTCTGTCAGCAAAGGTGGAAGCAATGCTGTTCTTAAGGAGCAGTCAGCCAGGATCAAAATCCAACCACAGTTACAGCAGTGGAGCTTTAAGTGCTCGTTACACTGGATGATCACATTTTATTGCTGTTACAGCATCACTGTTATGTCCTACTTTGTCCATCATCTTTTTTGAATCTTTCTTCAACTGTTGTTTTACAGTACATGGCCAGCTTCTGCCACTGCCACCTGGTGAGCTGCAGGGCTTTATTTAAGCAGTGATAACTGAAGAAACTTTTTTCAACTTAGAAGAAGTTGAAAACAAAAATCACTATACTGCTAGATTTTAGAAAATGTACTTTACTTAGTAGATTTATTATTAAGATGACAAAGAACTAGATCTGGCTACTGATGAGCAGGTCTTTGTACTGAACAAATTGTTATCTCAGATAAAGTGTTGAACACTTCAGAAATTAAAAATATTTTTTAGGGGGGTCTGGGAAAGTTGTTGTGGGGGGGGAGCAAGGCAAGGAAAGTTTGTCATTTTGTTTATGATCCCACTAGAATGCACTAAGGACTGCTTAAGCAGTTTAGAAAGACCAGAAAAAATAGTCAAAATATCTAGAATCTTACCTTGGCATTTATGAGGAAGGCATAATGTTATTTGACTAGCAGTGAAGAAAAGTTACTTAGAAGAATTTATGTTAGAAAAGCATATCATTTATATATTTGAGTGTTGCAATTTACAGTTCATGAAGTTGTATTAAAATTTATATGGAAAGTTATAAATAGTAAACCATCTGTGTTCAAGTATGCAAGAGAGTGACTGTTAAAAGGTACCTAAAACCAAAACGTTTCTTTTCATGTGCGTATTCTGAAGGTTGTTGTCCAAGGAGATTGATGTTCAAAGTCCTGAGAAGCATCAGATGCTATTTGATCCTTTTTTATTCACTTTAATGTTAGAATATGTAAAGTAATTTTTAAATAATAACTTGAAAAATACAGCTCCCATATGTGACATTCTAATTTTTGCTCTAAAGAGGTGTAATGCTGACTTTTTTAATTTTTTTTTTTTTTTATTTTGGGTCAGAGGTTGAGTAAATAAAAACTTTGAAAAGCTTTGTGAATCTAATACAGACCCCAGCTAATGTGGTACTAGGACCTGGTAATTAGTCAACAATAGTCTGGTGTTTCAGTGTTGCCTGAAGTTTGCTCAATGCAGTGTGATGTCACAAAATCAGATTGGAAATACTCCAAACAGTGCCTGTAATGTCCTCCACTACAGTAACTAGTGACAGATAAAATCATCAGTCTGTTGTTTCCACTTGCTGATAAATGAATGCAACATCTGTTACTTAATGAGTATCCAAGGGAGCAAAGAAAAAGAGGGAATGTTAAAGACTTTTCTCTTTTTTTTTTTTTCTCAGCCCACATTGACCTGTATATTAACCTAGTATGCTTCATTTAATTTTTATCAAGGCAATGTGTATTTTCATCTGGGGAGATTAGTGTCTGTTCTTGGGATTTTTTTCTATATAAAGTAGGACATGTCCTACAACATGTAGAAATTTAATTGTTGGGAAGCAAGTGTGCAAACAAAATTATGGACCTGATTTTATAGCTGTTGTCTGACTTTTGAGAGAGCTATTTCTTATATCACCCTCCTCTCTTGTGGACAACTGCTCGGCACGTAACATGGATTGACCTTCCAGCAGTCCCTCAGCAGTGTGATAGGTGTATGGTGTGTGTGCATTTTCTCCCAGGGATCAATAACTTAAATCAGAGCAGATTCCCTCATTTGAACTATTACCTTAAAAATAAAGAAATTCCTTGACCTGTACTGTTACCTTGAGGTCTTTGTTGCTCCCAAGTTCAAGATTTGCGGTACTATTCCAGTTCCAGGGCGATTGCGTTAAAGGTGAGTGTGTGTTACTGAGGACCCACGGGCTGTTGGTTGGGCTGCATGAGTCAGCTGGGATTTGCAGTGCAGCGTTCCTTGCTGCGTGAGTGAGTCAGCAGCGTGCTCAGCAGCACGAGACCATTCTCTCTTCAGCGTTTACCTCTTGTGCTGCTTGCTTGATCCCGGGCTGCTGGCCCTTGCAGGAACTGTGTGTGTCATGCCATTAGCAGCAACCAGTAGGTACAAGTCATCTTCTCCGGCCTTTTTAAGGAGTTCAGATATGAAGAAATGCATTTATGGTATATAATAATGGATGTGGTTCTGAATGCATCAGTGGAGTTTCAAGTCAGTATATCTGATAAGCATACTGGCAAGCAACTAGAAGTCACTGTTCAAAATAAGAGAGCATGTAGGTGAACACTGAAAGCATTTCAACATGTTTTAAGGAGCAGCGTTTTCTGAAGGAAACTCTGTATATGAACACTTAATATCATCCAATATTTTTGGCTAGACTTTTCACCAGAGGCTCTTAAAAAAATTTGAGCTACCATGATAGAATGAGAAATTTTTACATGGGTAAGGACTGCTTAAAATGTACAATGAAAAGAACAAAAATAAATGCCCTGATTTCATACTGAAGGGAGGTCGTCAATGGAATCCCATAAGGATCTGAACTGAGGCCTGTGCTCTTAATGCATTCATGAATTATTTAGAAGAATGAATAATGAGGTGTCAAAATTTGCAGATACTACAGAATAATTCAGGATAAGTAAAAAAAAAATCCAACTGATATAATGCAGTTCAATGTAAATAAGTGTGTATATGGAGGGGGAATAATCCTAATACTGCATATTGATCTAATGTACTTCAGTTGATCGTTACTACACAGAGAAGGAAACCTTGTAATTGAGAGAAATTAATTAAAATGTTCAATCCTCAGTCACAGAAAAGGAAGTTTAAGGAGTCGTTACAAATGTGGAAAGGAAAAGATCAGAACAGTGTGCTAGTAGGGTAGAGTTCTGCTTGAATAATGATACAGAATCAAACAGATTTGCTATTGCTTCTAACTAGGAGTTATGTTAATCTAACAAGCAAAAAGCATTCAAAATTCAAGATGCTTTTCAACATAATGTGGAGTTAAGTTCTGAGACAATTTCCTATGGGCTTTTGCAGCAGAACCCAACACATACAAATATATACCCACTAGTTCAAGAAGTTTCAACAAAATACTGGAGGTTCTGGAGAGGATATTAGGCCAAGCAGTGTATCCTATGCTTATTTTTTTTCCATGGTATCTTTTGATGTCTTGCTAATAAACAGGTATGTTACTAGATAGATGTGTTTTTGTCTGACCTTGTGTGGCAGTTTTCATGAACTCTTTCAGTATGAAAACCTTTATTCTGGCCTCAGGCTTTAATTAAACCTCTAATTAAATTCCTCTCATGAGGGAGAGGTGAGAGGGAAGACAGAAGTAATATCTTTGATACATCTTTTCCTATGTGGTGGTATTAATGTATGCTTCTCTGTTACCTGCTGACACTGGTGATCTGACATTACCTCTGATATTCTTTTTGTCGTACAGTTCTATGTAGGTGGGAAGTGTTATGTTTTCTTTCCTGTTAGCATGCTAATCCCATTCTTCCACTATAGCACTACAGTTCCAGCATGCACAATACTTCTTTAATTCTTCAGCTCCTTTTATCAGATTTAGGAAGCTGAAGGGAAGCTATAATGGGCTGCTAGAAATAGACCTTTGCTTCCAACTTCACTATGGAGCAGGACAAAAAGCTTGAAGCTGTACTTGTTTTAAGGTCTATCTAATACATAAATCAGCCTATTTATAAGTATTAGTCCCCCTCCTCTCTAAACTAATTTGCATTAGAGCTGGACAACCAAACTCGTTAATGAAACATTATTATCCTAAATAGGAACTTCAAATAGGAGAGCTTTAGCTGTCCCTGAACCCAAGAAGGAAGCTGTTCTGTGCCATGGCTCATTAGCTTTGGAAACAATATCTGTGAGGTTGGGATTGTTTGGGGCTTGCTAAGAAACTGGTTGCTGTTAAATAAGGTAAGGTCAGACATGCCTTGTGTGAAAACTGCAGAGATTTTTGATGATCTTGGTTTGGATTCAAACCAAGACAAGATTCAAGATATTGATTTGTCTTGACCTGACTCTTACGGAAATCTATCTGCAATACAGTAAGGGAAGGACTTCATTGTTATGCTTCAAAAATTGTTGGCTGCAACTTTAAACACAAAATTGGAGGCAATCTTTTTAAAAGAAAAAAGAAGAGAAAGAAACCCTAGTACATCAGTAATATAAATAATAAATCATTAATTTTTAGTGTAATATTGTGAGAAAGCAGCAATGGAAGGGCAAGGTCAGACATATATGCTTATAGCATTTGTTTTCTAGGCCTGGAAGAATGTACCCTGGCATATTCTGCTTTTGTGTAGCTAGACAAGGGCAAGTTATCATGTGCTTAGATAAATCTACTTCATTATCTGAATTTGAGATACTGTAAATAGTAATACTGAAGTATAGACTGAATTTTCCTTTTTTCAGCAATTTATGATTTCAGCATAGACTGAAAACCCTTCATGATCCTTTCCTACTTCTGTGAGGCAAACACCTACATTAGCAGAAGATGACTTCTTGTACTTCCTGATCAGTTCTGGAAAATTTGACTTAATTACGGTGATGTATTCATAAATATGATAATAATGAAAGGAAGTCTTAGGACAATCTCCATGCTTTCTTGGATAGTGGCAAAGAATGAGTAAGAGGTTGAGATACTTAATGCCATCTTTGACTCAACCTTTAATACTAAGACTGGTTGTTCTCAGGGTACTCAGACCCCTGAGCTGGATGACAGGGAGCAGAATAAATGATCTAAGAGGAAATGGTCAGCACTTGCTGCAACATTTGGACACATGTAAGTCCATGGAACTGGATAGGATCCATCCCAAAGCTACTGAGGGAGCTGGCAGAAGTGCTCACTAAGCTATTTTCCATCATTTACCAGCACCTCTGCCTAACTGAGCAGGTCACAGTTGACTGGAAGTTGGCAGAAGGGACACCCATTTAACAGAATGATCAGAAGGAGGATCCAGGGAATTGTCAGCCTGACCTCAGTGCCAGGGAAGGTCATGGAACAGACTGTCTTGAGTACCATCACAAGGCATGTACAGGGCATATACAGGGCAAGAAGGGCACCAGGCTCAGCCAACAGGGGTTTGTGAAAGGCAAGTCCTGCTTGACCAAGCTAATCTCTTTTTGTGACAGCATAACCCACTTACTGGATGAGGGAAAAGCTGTGGATACTAACCTAGACTTGAGTTAAGCTTTTCAAACTGTTTTTCACAGCGTTGTCCTAGAGAAACTGGCTGATCATGGCTTGGACAAGTGCACTCTTTGCTGGGTGAAAAACTGACCAAATGGCCAAATAGTGCTGGAGAATAGAGTTACATCCAGCTGGTGGCCATACATCAGTGGTGTTCCTCAAGGCTCAGTACTGGGACCAGCTGTGTTTAATGTCTTTATCAAGGACCCAAACAAGGGGGTTGAGTGCACCCTCAATCAGTTTGCAGGTGAGGCCAAGCTGGGCAGGAGGGTTGATCTGCTGGAGGGCAGGAAGGCTCTACAGAGGGATTTGGACAGGCTGGATTGAACGGCTGAGGCCAATTGTGTGAGGTTCAACAAGAAGTGCAGTGTCCTACACTTGGGTCACAACAACCCCAGGCAGTGCTACAGGCTGGGGCAGAGTGGCTGGGAGGTTGCCTGGTGGAAAAGGACCTGGGGGTGCTGGCAAACAGCAGCAGGATGTGAACCTGCTCAAGCTCTTGGTCAATGGCATTCTGACCCATATCAGCAATAGTGTGGCCAGCAGGCCACATCAGGGCAGGTATTGCCCTCCTGTACTTGGCACTGGTGAGGTCACACCTCAAATCCCAGGTACATTTCTTGGCCCTTCATTGCAAGAAGGACATTGAGGGGCTGGACTGAGTCCAGAGAAGGGCAACAGAGCTAGGGAAGGGTCTGGAGCGCAAGTCCTATGAGGAGCAGTTGAGAGAGTTGGGGGTGTTTAGTCTGGAGAAAAAGGAGACTCAGGAGATCCCATCACTGTCTACAACTGCCTGAAAGGAGGGATTAGTTTCTTCTCCCAGGCAACAAGTGATAGGATTGAGAGGAAGCATCCTTAAGCTGCACCAGTGGAGATTTAGACTGGATAGCAGGAAAAAGTTCCTTACAGTAAAGATTGTCAAGCACTGGAACATGCTGCTGAGGGAACTGGTTGAGTGTGTGTCCTTGGAGGTGTTTAAAAATATGTAGATGTGGCACTGAGGGATATGGTATAGTGGTGGACTTGGCAGTACTGGGTTAACAGGTAAACTTGGTGATCTTAAAGGTCTTCCACAACTTGAATTATTCTACATTATGTATTTGTTTGTAGAAATTTACTTAAAAGCATTTAACAAGCTTGCTACTTAGGACTGAAGCATTTAGAATTGCACTATATTACTGAGTAAAAGAAATGACTGATCATTTTATCTGCTCTTTTTTTCTAAATTTTGAAGAGTGCAGATAATGCAGTGCACATCAGTATGCAAATTGAAAACATCTTTGAAATCATGTGTAATCATGTTCAGATCTAAAGTGGATTTTATCTGTTTTGAGATGTGCATCTCTTAAGCATTCCAGTGTTGCTAAATACGACAGAAGTAAATTTTGGCGTTAGTGTAACTGTTTCTACTCGAGTATATGTACACCTGAGGCAATTGGGGCCTGTCTGAAGAAATGACACACCTGAATAGCTGAAGTCCATGGACAGTTTATACCAGAACAGGGACAACCCTGAGTTTGTATTACATAATGTTCCATTTATTGATGGACATAAAATACATAATATAAATAGTATTTTTTTCTGGATTCTTAAAAAAAAAACGGCTTGAGAGATGTAAGTAAAAAAAAAAAAAAAAAACAAGCCCACCAAAAAACCCATCAGACATGTCTTGCATGCAGCCCAAATTAGATAGTTTAACCCCGCATGTCTAGACAAGCAATATGTTGTTCTAAAATGAACTTAATCTTCTAAACAGACCAGAAATTTGTTCTAGTTAATGCTTCATTTCATTTTGGTACCTTTTTACTATATTAAATTGTGGATGGTGTTGCACTTGTGGATATAGCTTAAGGATGTTTGTGAGGTGCTATGTTGACATTTGGACTAGATGTAAGGTCTCTTCCAACCTTGATCATTCTGTGTTTTGTTGTTTGCTGTTGTGTAACTGCTTCATCTGGTGTGCCATTGACTTAAAGACAAGGCTGTATTAGATGCATTAGAAGCATAATATGTTAAAATATTATCCAGTCACCCAAAATAGTCTGAAGTTTAATGTTTAGTGCTAAAAGAACATTTTTAAGTTGGCTGTTTTCTTGGACTGTCTTGGCTTACGTTAGGTTAAATGTATCAGTGTTACAAAATAGTTGAAGGGTTTTTTGTAGGGTCATGCAAACACAGGAGATATGTATTTCCTAATTTCTGTATATATTTTTGCAGGAGTCTCACTGTCCTGATTTAAGAAAAGGCAGATTATTTATAGTGTTCATGTAAGAATACCATTGATTAAAATTTTTCATTAACTTTTAATATTTGTACTAAGTCACCCCATCGTGCTCTACGGTTCACATTTCATATTGTGGATACCTGAGCAGTCAAGGCATGGCTATACGAGTGGTTTAGCAAGCAGTAATGTAGTATCAATAAATCATCTAGAATTTAAAGCTTACTAGCCATAACTTTCGTCACGTACCACAGCATACTACAGTGCAACTACTATCAGTGTTAAGTGGTTGTATATTTATGACACATCATTAAGTAGCATGTGACTAATTGTCCATGAAAGTGTGTGTATATATATATAGACATTCAAATATATTGTTCACTACCTTTGTTGTGTTCAGTGTGTCTATGTGCTATTTTTGTACCTATTCTGACTCTTGAATTAGAAAGCATGTGTATAATGCAAATCACTAGTGTAGCTGTTCTTGCTAACAGACAACAGTTTTTTTGGTAATTGTTCCTGAATATAGTTTTTTCCAGTCTTTTAAACTTCACCTTTACTTTGCTTCAGGATGAATCAGTATTTAGAGACCAGGACTATTTTTCATTTGCTAAGAACAGATTCAGTATTGGTTATTTTATACTAGGCAGGCTACAGAGCCTACATTGTGAAGTGTAGGAACATAATTCAGAATTGAAAAGGGGATACCAAATGAAGGGGGTACTGTGCATGCTTATGCAGTATTGTTGCATAAAAGTGTAGCAATGCAGTGAAATCAGTGATAAAGAAGTTCTGTATCATCGTAGTCATCCCAGTTTGTACTTAAGAACCACCTCCTCAGGTTTTTTCATAGATGCCATTACTCAGCTAAATCTCTCATTTCTTCCTTACTTCTGTTTTTCCGGTTGCTCACTGGTAATATGGGAAAACCGAATTATAGAATGTGCTGAGTTGGAAGGAACCCATTAGGATCATTGAGTCCAACTCCTGCTCCTGCCTGATAATCACACCATGTGTCTGAGAGCATTGTCCAAGCACTTTAACTCTGTCAGCTTGGTGCTGTGACTGCTTCCTTGGGGAGCCTGTTCCAGTGCCCAGTTATGCTCTGAGTGAAAAAACTTTTTCCTGATATCCAACCTAAACCTCCCATGATTCAACTTTATGCTATTTTCCTTGAGTCCTGTCACTAGTTACAAGAGGGAAGAGATCAGTGCCTGCCCCTCCAGTTTCCCTCATGATGCTATTGAAGACTACAATGAGGTCTCCCTTCAGTTTCCTCCAGGCTGAACAGACCAGGTGACTTCAGCCACTCCTCACACAGCTTCTCCTCCAGACCCTTCACCATCCTCGCGACCCTCCTTTGGATGCTCTCTAGTAGCTCAATGTCTTTTTCATATTTTGGTGCCCAAAACTGCACACAGGACTCAAGGTGAGGCTGCCCCAGCTCAGAGCAGAGCAGGACAATCCCCTCCCTTCCCTGGCTGTGATGCTGTGCCTGATGCCCCCCTGGACACGCCTGGACCTCCTGACTGCCAGGACACTACTGACATTCAGCTTATTATCGAGAAGGACCCCCAGGTCCCTTTGGACAGTGCTGCTCTCCTGCTACTCATTCTTCAGTCTATACACACAGCCAGGGTTTCACCTTTGCTGCTGTAGAATCTGGCAGTTTTTCTTGTTAAACCTTGTTTGATTTGTTATTGCCCATTTCTCTGATTTCTCAAGGTCTGTCTGCCCACTAGGGATTCAAAAGCTCTCCCCAGTGTGGTATTGTTGGCAAACTTAGTATTCCTCCAGGTCGTGTGTCCAAGCCATTATTAAAGATGTTGAAGAGAACAGGGGTGAGGATGGAGCCCTGCAGAACCCCAGTAGTTGTCAGCCTCATGTCACCCCATTCATTAGAACTCTTTGTGCCTGACTTGTGAGCCAGTTGCTCGCTGATCGTGTAACATAGCTATCCAGCTGAATGTGGACACCTGGTCCAGAGGGACACTGTGGGAAAAACAGTATCAAAAGCTTTTATGTAGTCCAAAAAAAGGAGCATCTACTGGCTTTCCAAGATCAAGTAGGTGGGTTACCCTGTTGTAGAAGGAAATTTGGTTTGGCAAGCAGGGCAGCTGTGAACTCTCCAGATTCCCAAGACCATCACAAGTCATCAAGAGAGGCTTTGCAGTGACATCACTGAGCTCTTTGAGGATTCTTTGATTAATCCCATCAGGCCCCATAGATGTGTAGGGATCCAGCTGGAGCAGCAAATCCTGTACAAGGTCAGGATCAACTGAGGGTTGACCATTCTCTCAGTCCTGGTCTTACAGCATGTGATCAGATTTCCATGATTTCATTCTAGTTATCCATTAATTTACCAGAACTATTTTCAGACTACTACTCCCAGCAACGTTAATAAATGCTATTAATAAAATTGTTACCATATGAGTCTTTTTCCTAGATAAATATGTTTTTTCCCTTTATGGGAGAAAGGGGGGATAAACACTGTTTAACACACTTCACTGTATCATTTGATGCATGAACTATTTGCCTCTGCATCTTTTGTGTGAAGAAGTTTCCTCTGAGCACAGGATACTTCTGTCAAAGAAGTTTGTCTTTTCTGTCATCTGCATGCTCAGTTGCTGCTTGTCATCAGAGAATGCTCAAAAGAGGTGCACGATAAGTTGCATTCAATCAAACTTTTATCTTTTCCTTTTGATTATTCTTTTGCACAGATGTTCATGTCTGGCTGGACTTCAGTTTCCTATATGGAGCTGCATGTCTATTTACATATCATTCATACAAATTGCAGGCCTGACCTATTACAGCTTGTCATTTATCAGTGTCATATGGATGTGGATGTAGAGGTATCTTACTTAAGGATTTCATAATTTCTACTTTGTTATATTACTTTGCTTAATGAGGATGTGAAGATGAAGCAAAATTTTGTTTAATGGATACTGCTCAGGAGACACATCTGTGTTAGGCTGTAATATAGGCAATAAGCACAACAGCAGTCTGATAAACACAGCAGCTTAGAATAGTTTTATTTTAGTCAAAAGCTTTTAACTAGTAGCAGCTCCATGCTTCATAAACTTGTCAACTGTAGCCGGCATTTTGTCTGTTAAAAGATTATTTCCATACAATTACTGGTAAGACTGTGCAAGATATTTATCACCTAGACAACATGTGGAACATTTGAGTCTCATTCTGAAAGAGTATCTTTCCAATCGTAGTCAGCAGAGAGACTTCACTTTTATGTACAGTTGCATTTTTGCTTTACTTATATAAAATGGATAGTAAATAAGGCCTTAATCCTGCTGGGAAAATTCTTTAATTCCAAGTTCAACGCAAAATATTTCATGATGGCTCACATGGTCTTTTAGTGTCAAAGATTTTAGCATAGATAGGTGCAATGTCTTTTATGGATATCAGCTCTTCATTGACAGTAAAGCCATCCATGATAACTATTCATTTTGGAAGAAAGGCAATTTGGTGGTTGGTGTATGAAGGAGAGGTGACAAAAGAAATACTAAGTATCAAACAGTTTCAAAAGAACAGCTTTTTTTTTTCTTTTTTGGTTTTTTTGTTTTTTTTTGTTTTTTTTTTTTTTTTTTTTTTTTTTTTTTTTTTTTTTTTTTGGTGGCAGTGCTTGTTCTAAAATAGAGTACTGCTTTTAGATTCCCTGCTGGCATTTACAGATCAACATAAATTATTTTATGAAACTAGCAGAAGTCTTTGGTGATTATTTTAAAAGAAGTCAGAGTTCATACTCTCTTAAAATGCACATTTTGATTTGGGCCATTTACTTTGTGAAGTTTCACATTAGCTAAATTCTGAACATGTTTTAAAAAAAAACTAAGCTAGCATAGGCCATTTTTTTTTATTCTTTTGCCTCTGTTCCTGCAATAAAAGCAATTAATGCAATTTGTAAGGTTTTAACTCTCGTAATGCTCATCTCGTGAGCTAAGCAGAGCATTCAAGTCAGTATCTGGGAACATGAAACATTTAATGGAATGGGATATGAATATGCATATCTAATGCAGATCTTAGCACAACATAGATTAAGTGTCTAAATTTTGTAGCAGGTGAAAAGAGATTTTTTTCATTTGCCTAGCATCCAGATGGTACATGGAGGAAAATAGGTTAATCCCTATTTTGTATACAGAACTAGTACATACTGATTAGCAGATTTCTTTTCTGTGGAAATTTCAGTCTGGTTACAGTAGAGCTCTGTTCCACTGTTGTTCCAGCATTTCTGTTTTTATAAGGATATTACATAACATCTAGATCTCTGTGATCCTGAAATTCTTGAATGCTATGATACAGCTTTTCTTAATTAAATCCTTCATAAGAAGCACAGTATTAAAGGGTGTTTTGAATGTAGTTCACTCTGCCATGGATGTTCTGCTGTGGACTATCAAAAAGAATACTCTGATTCACTGAAAATGGTATTTGCAAAAATAAGATCCTTCACTCATGGTAGAAAAAGAAAGGGAAGTTTGAAGGTAATCATGCTTGAAAGCACTGTCCTGATCCCTTATCTTAAATATTTATATCTACTTCACTTTGATTTAATAGCAGTTGTAGAATTTACTTTGGAAATGTGTGTGTGCATCTATACAAAGTTTCTTTTTCCCACAGGCTATATGTGCTTCAGAGAAACCACTCCATGTAAAGGAGGTCTGCAGTGACTTACAGAGAGTTACATGGGGCAAAGTAGATAGTTTTTAGTTTGTGAATTGGGAATCACTCTCTCATGCTGAGATGATGTTGCCAGAAAAGCCACAAAAGCAGAAGAGGCTTCTAATCAGCCTTTTCCCAGAGCAGTGTTTGGATATTTTGTGGATATGGAATAATTTTGTTGTGAGGTAGCTGGAATAATTCCAGAAGAGTCAGGAATATCTGCGTTCATTGAAAGCAGTCACAATCCTTTTCCACAGAGAGAGTCAGACTTTCCATGATACACAGTTTAAGCTAAAAAAAATAAGTTTTAGAAGTTTGGGGGATTTTTGTTGGCTAGTTTTTTGGTTTTTTTTTCCACTTGTTTTCATTTTCAGTAAGTCTTAATCACATTAAATTGATGATCCTAAGCTCTTGGTTTATCAAAGCTTTCATGTCTTCACAAATTATCATACTTACTGCAAGTATTGAAAGTGGCCTCTTTTCCCCCCTATATTGTTAGAATTGACTCTTGTGATTTGTTAAATCTTTTTTTTGGTCAACAGCCTGACTATTTAAATATATGCTATGAAATTACTATGCATTCCTTATACAGTTAATACAATGATAATTTAAAATGCTAAAAATGGATTTCAGTAAGAGGAGTTCAAATTAACTTTTTCACTTAAAAATACAGACTGCAAATATTTATAGGTCAAATAAAGTGATAGTTTCAACAACCATAATGGCAGGTTTCCAAAACAGAAATCTTACCCCTAAGAAAAGAATACTTTTTTGCATTAAATATTTTAACATTAAATTTTGCTTCTTAAATGGCTTCTTTGTTTCTAACCTTTTAGAATATTAAGTGCAGGCCTAAGAAGAGGCTGATAGTGTCTGTGGATGAAAAAAAAAAATCGCTGTTTCTTTTGTTTAACAGTCAGAAGTGTAACAAACTTCACTGTTTTCCTGTAATCCAACTGGTAAAGCCTGTTTCTTGGATTTACATCAAAATCCATGGTTGTTTTCAGGGCCTGGTTTTTAGAACCTTACCTAATTTTCTTGCCTTTTTTAACAAGAGATTTGGAATAGGCAATATACAAGTTTTTCTTGCATATAAAATCAAATCAGTACTTACAATTAGTTGTCAGCCCTGAAGCAGGCTGCAGGCCTAGACAGAAACCACAGGGATTTCTAATGTTCCTGCCCCTTTTTAATTTTTTTTTTCCTGAATGTGGACAGCTTTCAAATAAAAAATGCAGATTCTTCTTTAATTATGTGACTTTGGGAGTCAGAGCTAATTGGAATTAACCATTTAGTGGTGTACTTCCCTGAAATTTCTAATGGACAGAGACTTTTTTTGAGGGGGAGGGAGGGCAGTAACAGGGTTATATACATATGCAATCCTTTGGGAGTTTGAGAAAGAATTTTCTAAAATTAGGTCATAATCTTAATTAAAAGTAATTTATTAAAGAGATACATGTGTATTTTCACAGTATCAGAATTGTATTAATTTTATTATGTTTCAGCTATCACTGTATGTTCTACTGTGCTTTTCCAGTTGCATTTCATAAAGGAAAGCTCAGTGCTTTTTGCCATTAAGATATTCTAATATACCCCTAAATAAACCCTCGTTCTGAGCTTGAAGCTGCCTTTCTGTCAGTGAGCATCAAAGCCTGGAATTTTCAAACAGCTTTTGTTGGTAAATATGTGTAATTTTAGGTGTTCTAATTACAGTTCCTGAAAATCTTTGCATTTAAGACAGCTGCTGAAATAGTGCAGGCAGTTTGAGACTCACTTAACTGATTTCCTGGTTCTTCATGACATTAGAATATATATGTCTGCCTTTTCACTTATATTCATAGATTAAAAAGGGATGTGGGGTTCAGGTTTTTTCTATCTTGGGCTGTTTCAGCAACTTGAAAGAACTGATAATGATGAAGCAACTACTAAACTTTAATAACAAATAGACTAAAAGTTTATTTCCGACTTCTTTGTTGAGTAATGGTTTAGGCCTTCAGCAAACAGACTTTGATACTTAAGCAATGACTTTGTCCTGTTTAGCTAAATTTATTTCTTAGATGCCTTAATTAGACCATGCATTACTACAGTGGCAATACAGATAAAACAAGTACAGTTTATGTGGCAATTTTAAATGTAATTTAAAATTTAGTTCTAATAAATGTTACTATTAAAGAATAAATTTCTCAATTATTTAGGCAGTTTTAGACTTGAGGAATGGAACTGTCTTAGATACATATTATTTTCTTGATTTAGTCTTGAATGACTTACAGATATGGGACATTCTCTCTTTTTGCCTGCTTGCTGAAATTCAGGCCAGGTTCTCTAAAGGCATTTTTCTAGTGTATTCGCATTGTTGCTGGTTTGAGTTCCTTCTCTAACTGTTCTGATAAAAGAAAAAATATTTGTTAAGCATCCAAATGCAAACAGTTATTTTACAGTAGCAGGAAGGAGATATTTGTTGCAACAAGTAATAAGAAAAAAGCAACAAAAAATTCTGTCGGTGTTTGCTGTTTGTTTTTTGTCTCTCTCTTTAGCAATTACTGTGGTGTTTTATGCTGTTTTATATATAGAGAATCTTACTCTGCTGGAAATCTTGGTAATGATCCTTCGGGGCACAGCATCTGTAGATCTCAGAAATGTCACTGTGTTTTTGCAAGCAAGTATACATTGCTGCTTTTTCTCCTGTCCTGTTTCTTCCTGTAAAGACAAATACTAGGTGTCTGGGGAGAGAGAAAAAGGAGGAAGACCCAGCAAGATGCTGGGGCTCTACAAGACACGCAGGATGGAAATTTTAGTGTAGTCCAACAATGTTTTTCTTTTTAGCAGAACTAAAAGGAGATCTTAATATATATAAAGTACACTCATTGCCATCAAGCAAAGTCTGCACCTTGTGGAGGAGAAGGTGAATTGTGCTAATCATCTCCATACACAGCACATTAGAGGAAGCATTTTTGTAGTGTTTTCTTTAGAGAAATGACTCTTTTTTAAACTGGCTTGGTAATAAAGGGAAATTCACTGGCTGTACTCTTTTTTAATTAGGAGTTTGTGTTGTGTGTGTTAGTGCTTTCTCATGCTTACTGAAGGAAACTTGAGAAGTACTTTTCTAGGTTGCATTGGAAAGTCCTAAAATTGCTCATTGCCATTGAGTGGGAGTAAATAATTCCTATCTTCCTCTAAACTGTAGCTGCTACTGTTTTCTTAGAGAGCAAACAATGTGGTGTTTGAGATTGTAACTTCCTGAGAAAAGGTATGTTCTATACCCATCAAACTTCCCTTACTGTAAATAGTACAAATAGGAGCATGAGAAGTTGTTTTTTAGAAAAAGAAAATATTTTCTGTATTGCAAAATTGGAAATATAGTTTAAGAAGACATGATAGAATATGAATCATGCTTTGTCTTTCAGATTAGTAATTGTGTCATTGGTTTATCATTTGACCTACCAAGAGAAAACAAATATTGATGAAGTTGGTTTGAGCTTTTTTGTTCTTTCAGATTGTCACGCCATAAATTCCATGTTTAGTGCCAAATAATTGTCTCACTTTGAGATTTATACCATGTCTGGCTACAAAAGCCTATGTTTTAGTCTAATTTCATGATGAATTTAAAAAAAATTAAAAAGCAGATGTAATAAACAAAATATTTCCATCCTGTCTTTTGCCTTGAGATAGTGCTTCCCCCCTTCTTTCAGAGAGTTTTCTTAAAATTACATTTCAAATGTATTATTTAATTAGCTAGAAATTATAATTTTCATCCAGTCATGAAATCTTCAAGAGTGTGGACAGTTCTATAAATATTTAATGACAAAATATTTACTCGATGCATCTTACTGAACCTGCAAATTATGGTGTCTTCTCACACTGACCACAATAGGCAGTTAAACTTGTCAGTTTGACTACTTTTTTGTAGACTGTACTATTCTGCTGTAGCCTCATTTGGGAGTCCAGCTATCACAGCTGTTTAAAGACTTAATTGAACTGTTAGATTAGTTAGATGAAGAAAAGTAAATGACTATGAAATTACTAATCAGTCCAAGAAGAGTAACTACTGAAGACATAAAGTGAAATAAACAAATCTATCACTTTTATTTTGCTCCTGAAAGTCATTAAACTCTTCTATGTTGTGATAGCTCAATTTTAACCTCTGTGTTTTGTTTCAAATTAAAAACCAAAAAGGTGAATCTAGTTCAAATAATGGGTACAGACTTTATTCTAACTAGGGTTTTCAGAAATTTGGAACTAAAAGTAGAAATTTTGGCCAAAAGATTGTCATTAGTTTATTCCAACTTGAATAAATATTTAAATATTTACACAATCTTGAATCTTTTGAATGGGTTCCTGCACTGCTGCTGCAAATTCTTTCTCAGTGATTGGAGCAGGAATGAAAGCTGGAGAGGATAGGAAAAGTGAACAGCACAGTCAGCCCAGAGAAGTGGGTTGCTCCGTATATCCCAGCATTTTGCTGTGGTGTCCACTGATCAGCAATCACCCCTCGTTCTGCTGTTTTTCTAGACATTGCCATGTGCTTCAACATCCGTATTATCCTGTAATCGGTGTGCTTCTCTGCTAAAGCATTGTCATTCCAACAACCCCAGACCTCAGACTGTTTCTGGAATTGAGGCAAGTTCTGAAGTGGTAACTTACTTCCCTTTTACCACTCTGAATTCCCTCTGAGTATTAGTGTCACTTAGATGAGGGGGAGAGATGATTGCTCCAGCTAACATCATGGGAATTGCAGAGTACTGAACAAGCATGAAGCTATTTGAAGGAGAGGAGGGCTGTGTGAGCAAGGATGGGGAGAATTCTAGTCTGGTGAAATTTTCAGTACTCTACTTTGTGCAAACAACTTCTCTGTGGCTTCGTTGCAGGAAAAGGTACTACATTAACAACAAGAAAATACATTCCTATATCTCTGTTTACATAGTATTGAACTAGTTTACACCATTAATAGCTTTTGCTTAAATAGAAATTATGTCTGCTTTCTCTAGTTTGCATGAATTTTACAGTAAACTAAATGATGAAAGACCTGAATTCTTTCAGAACAGTTGAATAGGCAGAAATTTCAGGGTCAGAATGAATGTAGAAAAAAAGCATGAAATATGCAGCTAAAGAAGAAAGGCTGTCTGTTCAGTTTGAATGACATATATAGGTAAGGTTTTAGCTGAGTAAGCTTCTAGAAAATGATGCATGTGCAAAAGGCAGTTTGAATGCTTGACATGTTGCTTTTTTAAAAAATAAAACTTTCACCATGCATGTTTTCAGTTAGTTTTCAGTCTTTTCTTTCATCTTTGAGGTTAGAAATCTTTCCCAGGGTATTTTTTTGGGGTTTTTTTGTATTCAGTATTGCTTTCTTCAATTTAATCTAGGGAAAATGATGAAGTCATCCCAGTCTAAGCAATGATATTATAAATACTCTGTTAATTTATAGAAAGGAAGGGGTGGATTGCATGATTGCAAGAGAATGTAAGCAATACTTATCTTTCATTTTGTTGTCTTGTACATATGTCAGACTCTGCTAGACGTTCTGCTTTATAGAGGAAAGGGAGGTCCAATGCTTCAGTGTGTTTATGTGACTTTGTTTCATTGTGGTAATAATTATTGTGGCTTTCATGCCCATTTCTTACTAGAGAAAAAATGTGGTTTGAATTTAGGGTATGTCAGTTGTACTTTGTGTTTAAGAGACTGTGACCTTGAAATAGAGGTAATTATTAGATGTTATATAGGCAGATTTTTTCTTAAGATGCAGCCTGAACACCATGAGTACAATGCTAGAGTCGTTCTAGTGAAACTGATCTTTTCTGTGCATGCTTGAACATGCACACAAATCAAAACAACAAAGGTTTTTGTTCAAGAAAGATTTACAGTAATAAGCATAATATTAAAAAATGTGTAATAGTGCCATCTGCTGACCCCTGTCATAGCATAACTAAGTTGTATGAGTGGGCACTGGAAATGTTGCTTCAGAGTATTGACCAAACTGAGAAATGAACCAAATCAGGTAAGAGAAGTTGATAAACTTTGAGCTTATGCTATTATAATGAAAATCAAAGCTCAATAAAACTGGAAGTGAACATTGATCACAATGAGAATTTACTTGGAGATTTTGTGTGTGTGTGTGTTGACAAATGATGAAATTTCAAAATAATTACAGTCAATCTGATGCTTTCTTGCTGCTGTTCAGAAATTTTTGATTTTGTTGTGGAAGTCAGCATAAAGAATTTTGCTGTCATTTGAACCAAATGCATCTAGAAAATTCATCCAGCTTGACAGCATGTAGAGATTTATGGCTAGAAGAAGCTGATAAGCCTTTATTTTAATGATAGTCCATTCTTATTCTGTCTTAAGTTGGTCACATGGCCACCTTTATTAAAGACTCATTTGAATCATTTGAACCAACATAAGATGGATATTGGAGTGGGTCTAGAAAAGGGTCATCATGATGATCACAAGGCAGGAGCATCTCTCCTCTGAAGACAGGCTAAGAGAGTAAGGCTTGTTCAAGCAGGATGATAAAAGGCTCAGGGAGACCTGGAGCAGCTGTCCAGTACATAAAGAGGCCTGAAAGGGAGCTGGAGAGGGACTTTTTACAAAGGCATGCAGTGATAGGACAGTTCTAATTAGAGAGTAGATTAGAGGTTTTAGATTAGATATTAGAAAGAAAATCTTTACTATGAGAGTGGTGAGACACTGGTACAGGTTATCCAGAGAGTTATTTCCATCCTTCAAGGCCAAGTTGGATTGAGATTTGAGCAGCCTGGTCCAGTGGAAGGTGTCCCTGTCCATGGCAGGGTCTTGGACCACTGAGAGACTAGCTGGTCTTTAAGGCCCCCTCCAATGCACACCATTCTATGATTCTGTGATCGTCAACATCTTGCAGCCATATTACCTCTTTCCTGCTTCTATCCTGAGCACCTGTCCTGAGGTTTTCATTGTAGAATGCCTTTTCTTGGAGGAAATTCATGTAAAGATTGCTCACATAGATATATAGAAACATGTTTACCACTTAGGTTGAGGAATAAACTGGAGGGGGACTCTGAAAGCGTTTGGGTGCAATATCTGTAAGAGCAAGGATCTTGGAAGTAAAGTTGATCTCAGCAGGTTGTTTCAAAGTCCTGAAAATTGACTAGAAGCCTGAATAGTGAAGATTGCTGCAGGTCTGTTTGTACCTGTTTGGAAAGAGAGGCAATATTTAGAATTAGGTCAAGCATTTGTGTTGTCATTGTTTTTACTCAACATGTAGCAATAAAGGGTTATAGTTGCAATATTTCATGTAATTAGAACAGCTTTTCAGAGAGAATTGTACTAGCCAGTTGATATTCCTTTATGTTACGCCATAGTAAGACCAGTAGCATGCTCTAATACTCTAAAAAATGAGCAAAGTAGCTGGCAACCTTTTTGATTTTAAAAATTACTTCAAAAAAGTAATTGTCTAGGACTCTTTTACTTCAATATATGACAAGAATTTCCACAAGATCATTTTGGATAACAAAATCTGTGTCTGTAATATGCCAGTAACTAGTGCCTTTTAGCAATAGCCGTTTTATTTTGTTATTGGTTCCATGGCTATTCTTTTTATTGCAAAATGAGAGTCTTTATTTATAATTTTTACTCGGCATGTTTTAGACATTCTGTCTTGTACTCAAGATCTATATGAACAAGACAAAGAGTTGTCGTATATTTTCCTCCAATCTTCAAAAATGTCAAGAAGGATCAGTGGGTCTACAGCTTTACCTCAGTCCCTGGGGGGGTGATGGAGCAGCTAATCCTGGAAACCATTTCCAGGCACATGAAGTTTAAGAAAGTCATCAGGAGCGATCAGCATGGTTTGGCCAAGGGGAAGTCATGCTTGTCCTATCCAATAACATTCTATGATGAAATCAGTAGATGAAAGAAGAGCAGTGCATGTTGTCTGTATCTGAATTTCACTGAGGCTTTCGGGACTGTCTCCTGCAAGATCCTCGTAGGAAAGCTGTTGATATGCAGACTGGATGAGCAGACAGTGAGGTGGGTTGAAACCCTGCTCAATGGCTGTCCCGGAGAGTGGAGATCAGCGACTTGCAGTCTAACATAAGACCAGTTACTAGCAGTGTACCCCAAGGGTCAATACTAGGTCCAGTCCAGTTCAGCATCCTCATTAATGATCCTGATGATGGGACAGAGTGTACCCTTAGCAAGTTTGTAGATGACACCCAACTGGAAGGAGTGGCTGATAAGGCCATGCTGCCATTGATAAGCTGAAATGGGCTGACAGGAACCTCATGGTGTTCAACAAGGGCAACTACAAAATAATACACCTGTGGAAGAATAACCCTATACACCATATGTATACACCAATACATTGCAGGAGGAAATCAGATGGAAATCAGCTTTTCAGAAAAGGCCCTGAGGCTTCTGATGAACACAAAGTTGAACATGAGCCAGCAGTGTGACCTTGCAGCAAAGAAGGCAAATGGTACCCTGAGCTGCATTAAGTAAATTGCTGCCAGCAGATCGAGGCTGTTGATTCTTCTCCATTATTCAGCACTGGTGAGGTCACACCTCAAGTTCTGTGTCTGATGCTGGACACCCCAGTACAGAAGAGAATTTGACATACTGGAGAGGGTCTAATAGGGGACCACTAAAATAATGAAGGAACTAGAATCTCCCTCCTATGACTGAAATCTAAGATGGCTGGTTTCTGTCAGCCCGGAGAAGGCTGAGGAAGGGTCTTATTAACGTATTTAAATATCCAATTAGAGAGTATATAGAGGATGCAGCAAGTCTTTTTTGAGCAGTGCTCAGTGACAGGTCCAGAAGCAATGGGAGGTTTCTCCTGAAAATCAAGAATTTTTTTTTTTTTTTTTTTTAATTTTGAGGGTGACAGACCACTGGCACAGGTGCTCTGGAGAGGCTGTGGAGTCTCTCACCTTATGGATAGTCAGAAACTGTCTGGACATGATCTTGGCCAACCTGTTCTAGGTGGCCTTGCTTCAGCAGGGGACCTGGTCTGACTGTCCAACTTTCAACCTTAAGCATTTTGTGATTCTGTGATATGCCTTTGAATTTTTAATAATGAACTAACAAAATATATGTAACTTGTAATCATGCAAATTTTAGCAGCTCAGAAACAAAACTTCTATTAGATTACCTTGCTTCTTGCTTAAATGTATTTTATCCAAGCCATTGAGGTATTGTTTTGCTTTATTTTTTTGGCTTTCAGTGTTATTAATCTGGGATGATGTAGCTGTAATGCAAATATAAAAACAGCTCACTTCCCCAAATACCCCCAAATCCAGCAGTCCTAACAAACCTTGAAAAGATGCTTTGAAAAAGAAGAAGTTATATTCTCACTGAAGTCCTTAAGTGATAGCCTTGTAGCTGTGAAAAATTGCAAAAGTTCAGTGAAGACCTGTTGTCTGGGTGACACTGGCTCTGCTGTTCCTGTGATTACTGAACACTTCTGTTTATCTTCATAAGATATAAATCTATATGTGATGAACTGAATTGTTCTATGGATTTCAGTGACTGAGTTGCCAGGATTTTTACTGTCAGTAATGAGTACTTACATAGAGAGCTGATATGTAGATATTTAAATTAAGAGCATATTTAAGCTGTGCTGAAGTTCCAGCTGGCATACCTGTAAGACCTCAAAGTTCTTCCATATTGTTTCTCTTCTGGAAAATGTGTCCATCCAGGTTTCTGAGGGATCTCCAGTTGCCTTTGCCTAACATTTTTAAACTTCTTTTTTTGGTGTGCCTGAACACTGTTCTCAGTTTTTTTGTTTATCTTTTCCAAGTTCTTTTTTTACCTTTCTGGAGAATCACAGATTTCACTTCTGCAGCATGTAGCTATTTTTTTTTCTTTAATACATATTTTTTATAGTAAAGAGGATTAAATTTGTCTCCCTGTTCTTTTTACTTCTATATTTTTGAAAACTCATGCTCATTTATTTTTTGTCTTTTTCTTTTTAATTAATTTTCTCTTTTGCTCTCTAACATTGTTAAAATTATTTTAATTAACTGTCTTTCTATTTTCTTTCTTAACCAAAGTGCCAAGACACCTTCATAAACTTGTCTCTGAGGTGTTAAAAGTACATTATTCAAACTTCACTGCTTTGTCCAAATTTGTTCTGCTTATTCTGGTCATATTTTACACTATTTCATGTCCATTTAGTGACATTATTTTGATTTTTCTCTTTGAATGTAAACTCAGTTTAATAAGAAATCAGTTGATAATGAACTCCCTTGTTCATTGACTGTCCACCTGGCATGCTGCTATTAATACAACTGGACTTTTGTTCTTATCCCATTCTGATTTTTTAGAGTACTGTATTATTTTCTTCCCAGTATTGTAAAGGCAGTACTGACTTCTTTTCAAACTATACTGTTGATGTCTGGCTTGCAGAACACTTCATATGGAAACTTGAGGTCTGTCCTTTAGTCTAAATTATATTTTTAGATTTTAAAATATGTTCTCATGCAATTAAAAAAACCGAAACCAACAGCAAAGCAACTAAACAAAATCTCAGCATATATCTGATTATCATGGAGGTTTTGTGATAAAGGTCTCAGCTATCAGATAAAGTCTAGTTAGATTCATTATAGGTAATAATAAAGAAATTGGCCTATCTTTACCAATACCCATCTGAAAGGGCAGTCTGGTGGGAGTTTTAAAAATGTGATTTCCTTTCCCCTGCCCTCAGTCAATTTTTCTCTTTTTTTTTTTTTTGTATCAGTAAGCTCAGTCTCCTGGAACCAAGGATGTGATGACTTGGGGCCCCAATACACATGTTGGAAAAAATACTTTAAAGACTGATGTGCTTCAGTTTTTGGGGGTAGATGGGTGGTATTTGAGGGGCTTCTTTTTGTAGTTCTTTCAGTAATGGTAATTGTTTGATACTTGGTTTGTAATTTGGGTTTAGCTTTGGCCTGTGGCTCTGGTGTTGCTGCTTTTTGCTTTCAGGTTTGCCTATCTCTACATTTAATTTTCAGTTATAATTCTTTGTTGATAGGGGAATCTGGGGCTGCAGGAGATCTTGCTATTTTACTGTCTTACATTGGGTGTAAGTGCTCACAACACAGTAGGTCTTCTAAGTTATTTACTTTTGCTCTCTAGTGAATTTGTATGTGTTATAACTTAATTTACCTGTCTTCTGAAGTCCAATAGCTAGCTAGAACTGTAAAATTTCCATGGATTTTTACATTTTATTACTCATTTGTAAAGATTCTTCTCTTTGGAAGACATCCTTAAAGATTATGAATGCATTTTATTTATAAAGATGGAAATTATGTTTTTTCAACGAATTTTTACATGTGGTAGTAGTTTTAAGTGAGCTTTTCCAGTATCAGTTGAGGTCAAACACCTTAAGGGAATTGCATCAGAATGCCAAGGGATTTCACACTTACATAGCTTAAAGTATGGTGTAAACCTTGTTGCTTCCAGATTTTTCAAATATTTATTTTTGTTTCTTATTCCAGTAGGTATCACTGAATACATCTACTGTTACTTGTATTGCTAGAGAGAAAGAGAAGCACCATAAAATTGATAACAAAAATAGGATTGGATCTATTTTGGTTTGCTACAGATATTTTTTTCCTTGTCTCTTACATATTTTCCAGGCACTTGACTAAATCTAGCCAAAGAGCTTTAGGCCTAAATATTTTTGCCACTGCCTGGTATGCCAGAAATACGAGAAGAGGGTTGGTCATGCATGGTAGAATAGGAAAACTAATAGGATTAACTACCAGCATCTAACTATTGCCTTCACCATTGTCATATTTTGGGTGGATGATCTTGCCTACTCATGGAGGTGCTTTTTCCAATTCTCTCTCTCTCCTCTCTCTCTGCTTCCCTTTTTTTTTTTTTTAATTGTTTGTTTGTTTTTGTTGGTTATTCTGTTTTTTGGTTTGTTTATTTTTTTTTTTGGTAATACTAAAAATGAATGATAATCACTATATGTTTTTCTCAACTTGACAAGTATTTATGAGCTGCTGTGTAGACCTTCCAAAAGACTCAGACTAACAAGTCCTGATTGCTAAAATTTGCACTCCTGTTCCATGGTCTGTGTGGAACAGTAATAATTTTATTGGTGCAGGGACTTCTTAAGGCACTACTGTAAGAATATAGATTCAGAAATTTTCATGTGCATAGTTGCCAGATGGATAGTTTTTACAGAAGAAAAGGACAAAATCTCAAATACCTTATAAATTGTGTTCTTTTTTGAAGGAATCTTCTTCTCTTTCATTAGGTAATTTCTTTGAATAAATGCCTGGTTCCTCACTAACATGGTAGCCTAAGCAAAAGCTTTTTTCAGTGTATTTGGAATTGCAAAAAAAGAGAGTAGTAGTATTACTTTTTCAATACAGAAAATTTACTGAAGTTAAATGAAATTCAGAGTTGACTCAAAAATATGTTTAATGCAAATATTTAGAAAGTAATATTTCTAATATTACAGTAATAAAAAATGTTCATTGTGGAATGAAAATGATTGATGGTTTGACATCAAAAATTCTTTCATCCTTGAAGTGTTTCTCTTTCAGATCTCTTAAAAGTTATTACAAAGGAAATATTTGTAATAATTTTGTTTAGTAATGCATGACAGCCTCTATGTAAATAGTTGTCTTACCTATGGAAATTTGTTGAGTGCATAAAATTTTTCATTTTTTCAGCATTGAGTGTTCACAGAGAAGGGAGTCAAAAGGAAGCCAGCTGGGCCTGGGCAAAAGGTGCATTGTGTATTACAGCAAGGTCATTTGCAACAGGCACAGAACAATGAGACACAAAAGCCTGTGGGATACTAGAGGGACTTTTGTTAATGCTTAATAAGCGTAATGTAAGGGCAACTGTCAGTGGAAGCAGGTGGAAATGCTGAATGTAATTACAAACACAGATCTGAGAGCTGCCATTGGTAAAAGTGAGTGAATAAACTGAGAACATGAATATTTTACTTTATGGGTTTTACCATGAGATTTTTAAAGACTACTTTGGAGAAAAGAGAGGAAATGCTAAAACAACAAATCTTTGTCCTTCAGCTAAAA
Source organism: Cinclus cinclus (assembly GCF_963662255.1). NCBI lineage: Eukaryota > Metazoa > Chordata > Aves > Passeriformes > Cinclidae > Cinclus > Cinclus cinclus. The sequence continues at coordinate 51,783,506 of NC_085047.1, forward strand.
TCACTTAGTATCTAGGATCTGTGTATGCAATGTTGCATGTGCTTTGCAGTTCTATATGGTATGCATCCAGCTTTACTATCCTCTAATTTAAAAAATCTTAGCAAATGCTCATTAAATAAGGCATAAATTATTATAATAGCACAAACTGGTTTTGTGTCTGAAAAGTCTACCTTTAGCTACTTAAATACAACCAAGAAACCAGGCTGAACAGTTTAATCTTTTTAACAGCAGTTCCCACCATCAGCAATTTAAAATGTCTTTCAATGAAGAAATGGGTAACTTTGATATTACATTTCTCTAAATAAAATAGAATTGTTATGTGGTCATAACTGAAAATAGTTTTAGATAAGATTATGGGATTCTCTCTCATTTTTGAAGACAAAAATTAACCATCTCAGTTCTAGTTCTCTAGATGTGTCTCTACAAATAGTCATAGTATTTTTTCCACCTTTTTTCCTTAAGTTGTACATTAGCTTCAGACAGTGTTCTCACTTTGTATCTTTACTTAATTTCCTTTTTCCTCCGAGTATTATATCTCTAATGCAGAAAAGACTTGAGGTGAGGTGAGCCAGCTTGCATAGAAGGATTGGCTCAAGTTCTCATCCCATTAATCAACCACACCTCCAACTCTCTTACTGAATACTGATTTACAGTTAGTATGAAAATGGGTTATGCACTGCTAAGATTTAAAGGTGGCTATTTTCTCCATTGCTTATCCAATTTTCCTTATAGTTCAAAAATCAAAGCCTTAGGTGCCCTTGTACGTTATACCTTCTGATCTGGTGGGTTTTTTCCTCACAGAAGCCTGGGTAAATGGCATTGCTCTCCTTGTCTAATAAGGTGTTGGGAGCAAAACAGTATTTATTTGTTTTGTTTTGTTTCTTGGGTTTTTTTTTTTGTTTTTTTTTTTTTTTTTACTTAATTCATTGCCAGTTAACACAGCCTTTGGTCGCTGATTGGAGTACTGGGGGAGAACTAAATAAACAAACACGTAGCCAAGCACTTTATTCAATTTGTCCCAGGCTGGAGGCAAGCAGAATGCCTCTCCTTCCTCCAGCCCCAGTTTTCCTTATTGTCCCTGTGTGTGATTGTGTGTTCACCCCAGCTTCTCCAGCGGGCAGTGGGCACCACAGGGTCATTTGCATTGCAGTGCCTATCTGACATTTCTTGCTTCTCAGCTGTCTTCTCCACTGTGCTTCACTTGCTTATTCTTTCCTGCAGCTCTTTGCTTATTTGTACTTTTCCCCTGCCACAGCGGCTTCTTCAGGCTTTTCCTCAGTGGCAGTGGCTTGGGGTGCTGCTGCTCTGGGGCCACTCACCTGCAGCCACTGTCCCTGGGGGATGCACACGCCTGCTAGAGTGAGATGTTCCTCACCCCAAGAGCATGTTGGTGTCCCCTGTCCCTGTGGCTGCTGCCTCAGATGTACAGGCAGCTGAGCACAGGATCAGCACCCTGCTCAGGGGTTGTGTGTCTGGGGTGCTGCAAGTTAGTCACAGCACTTTGGGGGCTGGTGGAAATGGTAGTGACCGCACCAGGGCAGCTCACATCCACTCCCACCTTTCGATACCGAAACTTGGGAGAACCTGTAGTGAATTGACTGAAGGGCATGTATTGTGTTTTTCATTCAAAATTCTAGTAATTTTTTCGTGGTAAATCTTAAGAATTATATATTGATACAAACACTGTAGACCAGAAGCAGGACTTTGACTAATCTAAATTTATTTATTTATAAAAAGGTAAAAATAAGAATAAAAGGGGAAAAAACAAAACCAGAAAAAACCTATGTGCTGGAAGAATAGCCTAGACATAACCATTTTTCAAATAAGAACCTGATTATTTCTTTTCTATTGGGAGTAAAAGGTAAGTTCATAAACAAGGGATAGCTAATGAAGGAGCACTTAGAAACCAATATATGGATAAAATCTAGCATTGATGTACTGGACAGTCCACGTAAACCTCCCTGTTTCTTACTTGTATTTCCATGCATATTTTTATACACTGCTTTTACATATATTATCTCTGTTCAATAATTAGAGTAATTTCAGTGATTCTTCTGGTGCATCTTTAGAAAAACTCTTCCCAGTTCAACAAGTGAATACATAAAGAAAGCTATTTTAGCATTCATTCACAAAATAATAGAACTTAAGACATTATATTTGGGTTTATAAACAAATTTTGAATACTATCATTTAGCTGAACAAAAAGAACTTGCATAATTAAAGAAAAATGGGAGAATAATGTGAAGAAGAAAGAACAGTGAATTAGGAAGGAAAAAGATAAGGTCATTTTTAAGTACAAGCAAGGGGAGGAGAGACTAAAAAGAGGTTCTCATTAATATCTTTTTAAGATTACAAGAATGAAAAATACTTGAGTCACTTAACAATTTGACAAAATGAAATTGAATTAAGCCTTTGTATTTGCTGGGCTCAGAGGAGCGAGGAACTCTGGGATGCAGTTGTTTTTCTAAAGACTTAAAGAAAAAGGTGTGATTGAGAGGGTTTTTGCGTGTTTATTTTTCTTGGAAGGTATCTTGAAGGTACGTGCTTAGGAGAAAAAGTTTTTTTAATATGCATTTGTTTAGGTTTATTTGTTGTTAAAAGAATGATAAAGTTCTAAAAGTCAGTGGTTGTTAGGTTTCTCCCAACTCTTCCTTTCTTTTTCACCTCTTTCTGTTTTCTAACATTTTTGCATATATTTTTAAAGAATTTATGCTTTTATGAAACATGTAAGGTTCTCTGTAACAATACATATATTGCACATTTTAAACTTTATTTTAATTTTAATTTTATTCCCTGGTATGCATAAAGCTTTTTTTTTTCCTCCTGTCTACTTACCTTCAAAAGTAATTTGTTTTATATCTGCAAGAGAACATCTTGCAGAAAATGACATAAAGCTCAGTCAAATGAACTTATCAAAAGAGATGAGGTGTGACTTGATGTGAAGTGTGTAGGGACTTCTTTGTGGCAAGATTTTCTGCAATAAAAGTCTTGTTAATTTAGTGAAAAGAAACATTAGAAGAACAACTGGCCAAAAGCTGCATGGGCAAATTAAAAAGGAGATGTACATTTTTAATAGAATGAAAATCATTGCAAGAATTTACCCAGGAGTTAGTAAAGTATCTATGTCTTCTTGTTGCACATTCTTAAACAAAGATTTTTGGATCTATTTATATGTTCTTTACCAGATATAAACACGGGCAGTCTCATGTTTCTTTTGTAAGAACTTTATAATTTGCCTAAGTTCGACTACAGCCTCAAAAATGTACTCAGACAACTACTGCATTTTGGAGCACAATTCAGAGAAAAGCAGGGTAGCATTTTGCAAGGACGGGGCTTAGGGAATGCAAACATTTTTTCCATTGTCTTTTTTTTTCAGTATCATAGGTATTTAGTTCAGAGCAGATGCTTGGTGAAATTATTTTATTTAATATCAGCATCAGGTCCTTAACTCAGGGTCCAGAATCTCACTTGAACAGGAGTTTTCTGAGCATTACATTGTAACCATCTTATGACTGGAGGTCTGAGTATGTTTGTAATCAAGCTCTCATGTGGAAGTAAACATCACATTACACTAATTACTTTTGTTAAGTGTGTGCATCTGCCTAGGTAAACTTTTACTCGCTGTCCCTCCTTTTGTTCTTAATGTCTTATGTGTAGAGTAGTAGAACTTAAGCCCTGTGTTTCCTTCAATTGTAGATATTTATGAACCACACTGTGACATAAGTATTTTTTCCCAGTACCCTCCCATCTGATAAAGCCATGACTTCAGTGAGCAATTTTGTATGATTAGTGCCAAGGTATTCCCTCTTCAATATGCAGGAATCAAGGGAAACCATTTTTTAGGGTAGTCTTTTTAATCACATATCCTTCTAGTCAGAAACCTCTTTCTTGTCTAAGGGGCATAAATCAAAATAAAGGGATTAAAGAACATTATCTTCATCTTTCAGTGTGGAAGACACATTAAAAAAGTGCTTGTGTGGGTGCTCTTGATATGGAGGGGCATTAGTTATATTTAGATAAAGTTTCATCAGTATGAAGGATTTAATATATTTTTCTTACAAATATTGCATAAAAAATACTTATTAATAATTTCTACCAATTTTGTAAAACTGTCTTATAGTTTGAGAATTACCAAATTTGTGATCAAATAAAGTGAATCAAATCTATTCAGATACATCTTTCTATTTGAATATTTCTTCAGTGTGATGATTGGCACAGCAAACAGCCTAAAAATTTAAAAGATAACTGGACATAACTGGACTTCTTAAATGCACAAAGTTTGCTAAGCTTCATCAGAATTGATTTTTTTTTTTACTGTAGTGGTAGCATTGGTTGAATCTGTACACCAGTCTCTGAAGCTTGTGTTCAAGTACAGAAAGTAACCTAGTTTCTCATCTCCCTCTCATAATGAAAACACAAAGTAAAGGCCTTTTATAAGCGTATTTTGCAATGGAAATTTTAGCAGCCTTTTGAATGAACAATTATGTCTTTGTTTCCATGGAGCTAGCACTAAAATAGCTCAAAATCAGTGTGGTGGTATTAAGAATCTTATGTTAGGCTTCTTTGGGGAACTTTCCACTTGTCCTGGTCAAGGCAATTTCAGTTAAAGAAATTGTCAGGAAAATGTTAATTGATCAAAAGTAAAATTCTGGAGTGTATTTGTTTTATTGAACCTTTATTTTGTAAATGTTTGCTGCACTCCTCCTTTCCTTGAAGCCTTCCCATCAGCATTAGGAAATGTTTCACTTTTGTGTATGAACACTGAAGTGGTAACTTCACTCACAGTCTCTCACCTACAGGTTCTATGTAATGAAACCCAGGAGTCTGGGAAGTGTATTTCTCTTTATATTAAGAATTTTACTTGAACTCTTTGAAAACTTTTGGTTTCACCTTGTGAAATTGAAGTAGGAGTGGAATGGTGTGGTGAGTTTATTTATTTAAAGTTCAGGGTGTGGGGGTAATTAAACTGGGTTTTTTTAGCTCTCTGTATGACTGCTTAGGATATCTCTAGGTATAGAATCATAGAGTCATTTAGATTGGAAAAGACCCTTAAGATTATTGAGTCCGAACATTAACCCAGCACTGCCAAGTTCACCACTAAACCATGTCCTTCAGTTCCACGCCTACAAGTCTTTTAAATGCTTCTGAGGGTAGGGACTCAACTGCATCCCTGAGCATCCTGTTCCAATGATCAATAACCTTTCCATGAATAATTTTTATGAGTTTAATTTTAGAGTTTAATGCTTCAAGTCTCCTGTTTTTTCACGTGGTAGAGCCTGAAACTGAAATCCTGAACCTGATTATTATTTTAGGATAGGTTTGTGGTCGTTTTTCAGCATAAGGAGAGTAATTGCAGGTGACTGATACAGAAAGTGTTATGTGTTTTCATGCATGGAAGTCAATTCAAGGGTTTGAAACATCATCTGTTGTTTTGTGGTCACTAATGATTGCGAAGGTATGTATTTCTATCATTGGACCTCTTGTTTGCTAAGGAGGAAGTTTCTTAATCTTTCTCATCCCACCCTGTTAAAACTTTTTCCCAGTGCCAGCCCAGGGGTTGCTGCATCTTTTCTGTAGTGGAAAGAGAACCCTTAACATGGATGTCATTCCTTATTACCAGCATGATCTGGTTTTAGGAAAGTGTGAAGTTTGTACCACAGCAGGGGATTTCAGAAGAAAACAAAAAGGAATTTGCTTTTTTTTTGTCCTCTTCCATTTTAACCACAGACTGGTAGCCCTAATGCATCACGTTAGAATATGTAATCAGATTATTAAACACAATAGCAGTTAAAAAACCCCATCAAAACTAAAAGGAAAGTAAAACTTCAGGAAATCTAGGAAAATAACGGATGGATCCCAGACATATCCTTTACAGCTTGCAGAATAAAAGCAGTGCATGTTTAGTGTCAGACGTTTAACTAATTATTTCAAAGAACTTTAAAAAAAATGTTATGGAGTAGGTATCTGGGGAACACTACATAATGGCTAACTTTTTTCTAGCTGAGTCACTGTAGACTATTTAATCTGGCCAATCTGTAGTTTTTTGTTTTCAGACAGTCTGGTACATGTGGATTTGGGAGATACCTGGGGCTTCAGCAGCTGTGGCTCTTGAAAAACCTTTCTAAGATTCCTGTTCTATAGAGGAGTAAAGCAGACTTGTGTGCTCTGAATACTTACTCGTTCTCTGACCTTCATCCCTCTTCTTTTTTTTTTTTTTCTTTCTTTCTTTCTGTCTTTCTTTCTTTCTGTCTTTCTTTCTGTCTGTCTTTCTTTCTGTCTTTCTTTCTGTCTGTCTTTCTTTCTGTCTGTCTTTCTTTCTGTCTGTCTTTCTTTCTGTCTGTCTTTCTTTCTTTCTGTCTTTCTTTCTTTCTGTCTTTCTTTCTGTCTTTCTTTCTTTCTGTCTTTCTTTCTGTCTTTCTTTCTTTCTTTCTTTCTGTCTTTCTGTCTTTCTGTCTTTCTGTCTTTCTTTCTGTCTTTCTTTCTGTCTTTCTTTCTTTCTGTCTTTCTTTCTTTCTGTCTTTCTTTCTTTCTGTCTTTCTTTCTTTCTGTCTTTCTTTCTTTCTTTCTGTCTTTCTTTCTTGTTTGGTGCAGCCAAACTTCTCACTACCCAACACTCAGCTGAGACCTTGGCTGTGTTCCTACCTTGCTCTTTGAAACGGGTTCATCCAGCTAGTGAATACTGACTTTAACTATTCATTTGGACTATGTTACATTAAACTTCTGTACCTGAAGAAATTTTGTCTTTGTTCAGCAAACAGTGAGAAGAGGATAGTTACAACTGTCACATATTTATCAAATGTTTATTTATACCAATGATCAAAATCCTTAAGTATCAGATGGGTAAGCCCATATGAGTCAAGCAATTTGACATACCCATTACACATCTTGAGGAGGCTGTGTGTGCTTCCATAACTTTCTTAGCATCTTTCCCATGCCTGAAAATGGCATTATGCATCCCTTATGTATACCATCATCAATTACCAAGTGTCAACTATATTCCCATATTCAATGTGATGAATTCTAGACATCTTCAGGAAATAAATATTTGTGGAAATAAATATTTGCAGAAATAAATTGAGAAGTGTGCTTAATATCTGTAGTTACGGTCATTTCTGCATATTATAAATCACTATTTAATGAAGGGCTGAGAAGTTCATGTAGCTTATATTTCTAGTAGAACAGTACAAAGATTTGCCAGCATGTTCAACTTTGAACATGTACTTTCAGAATTTTCTCAGATTGGATCTTGTCTTCCACAGCCACTTGGAAGACTGCTAATATCTGGACAGTACTTTTGTAAAGACATCTTAAGAGCTTTACTTAGTAACTATGTGGAATATTCTGCTTTCTGTAATTTGAAGCTACCTGAGTTGTTGATTTTTGCCCTTTGAAAGGATGGAAATTACTTTACTTTTTAGTTTTTTCCAGATTTGACAATTTCAAATTAAAAAGAAGGAAAAATACCCTGTGATACTCTAGTGATCTAAAGCTTGTGTGTGAAACTGTAAGCATCTGACTGTAGTGGCTTTTGTTATAAAATGTGATAGATAAGGCATTTGCCCATTCATGTATTTTGTCCCATGTTTTCTTCATGTTTTCACTTATTGTGAGTGCTAAGTCTGGTTTGGTTGTGACCACATACATCTTTAAATGCTTTTTCTAAAGACTTATATATTCATTATTTTCACAGCAGCTTTTAACCTTGGACATTTTAATATTTATTTTATTAAACATGATTGCAAATCGATATTTATTTTCTTATGGTTCTGGTTGCTATTGATATAACAGTAAATGCTTTTGTGCAGTGCCTTTAAGTGCTCAGACCGTGAAAATACTTGAACAACTTTTGCTAATCTCCAGTCTGAGTTTCCCCTGATGTGACTTCATTCTGTTTCCTCACGTGCTATTGCTGGTCACCACAGAGAAAGATCAGCTCTCCCCGCTCTGCTGCCTGCTTTGACAGAGGTGTATAATGCAGTGAGGTCACCTCTGGCTGATGAGGTCACCCCTCAGCCTTCTGTCCTCCAAGCTGAACAAACCAAGTGACCTCAGCCACTCCTCATAAGTCTTTGTCCTCAAGACCTTTCACTGTCTTGTTTGCCCTCCACTGGACACACTGGTAGTTTGATGTCCTTATATTGTGGTGCCTGAAGCTGCATTCTCGAGGTGAGGCTGCCCCAGCTCAAAGCAGAGTGGGACAATCCCCTGCCTTGCTTGGCTGCCCATGCTGTGCCTGATGCACCTGAGGGTATAGGTAGCCCTTTTGTCTGCCAGGGCATTCTGATGACTTCAACTTGCCATCAGCCAGGACCCCTGAATTCCTTTCTGCAGGACAGTTCTCCAGCCTCTCATCCCCCAGTTTGTACATATAACCAGGCTTACAGTCATCTCAGGTGGAGAATCCAGTACTTGCTCCTGTAAAATTTCATGTTGTTGTTCATTTCCCAGCTCTCTGGTCTATCCATATCTGTCTGTAAGGCCTCTCTACCCATCAAAGGAGTCAATCACTTCTCCTAATTTAATATCATCACTAAAGTTACTTACTGTACATTCAACTCCTGCATCAAGTTTATTTATAAAAACATTGCGGAGCACTGACCCTAAAATTGAGCCCCAGAGAACCCCACTAATGGCTGGCCACTAGTCTGATGTGACATGATTAACTATAAACCTTTGAGCCCAACCTGTCAGCCAATTGCTCATCCAGCATATTATGAACTTGTCTAGCCATGGACAAATAGTCCAGAAAGGGACTGTAAGAGATTGTACCAAAAGTTTCGCTAAAAAAAAAAACAACCAACCAAACAAAAAAAGCCACATCAACTGACTTCCATTGGTCGACTAGTTGGATGACCTTGTCATAAAAGGAAATTAAGTTTGTGAAACAGGAGCACATAATTAATGAGCTGCCAGGTAGTGAAATATTAGAAAATGTACGAAGCATGAAATACCTGTACTGCAGTTGGTGGCACACCTTTTGAAGTAGAAAATACTTATTCTGATATTTTAGTATTCTAATTCCCACTAATAGTCAGTCTTCATGTGTCTGTGTTCCTAGCTTTTTTGGTTTGAGGTAAAATTCAGGTTATTTATTTCAGGGAAAATATGTTTTATGTAATTGATTAAATAACTTTATTAGTAGGTTTAATAAATAGTTTTTAATGTTAAAAGACAGATGATTAAATATATATCTTTAAAGGGAACTGTGGTATTTTTAAAATATTGAGACAATTTTTTTAAAAAGATGGGCATCATAATAAGAGAAAAACTGAGAAAAAAATCAACTTTCTTTTAACATTTTGCAGGATTTCTAAAACTTCCAATTTACAAGTGTTCTGAGATAAGCTTCAAATATTAATTAGGATATTTAATTATTTAATTATGCATATAATTATAAATATACATATAAATGCACATAGTCAAAAAATGTAAATATTTATATTACAGTGCTTGTATACTGCTAGTAAGAGTATCACTATTAAAGCTGAGCATGATAAATCCTCTTTATAAAATACACTTTGATGCACTTTTGAGAGGCCTGTAAGTTAATTTTTCTCAAGAAATGGATGCAATTTGAAAATAATTAACAATGAAGTAATCTAGAAGGACCTATATAATGTCTTTTGAAAATTATGTTGTAAATGTGATTTGGTCAGGAATCTGGAATATCAAGAAATTAATTAGATGAGAGAGCTTTGTGGAAATTACTATTTTGTCTTCTAAGAGATTTTCAGTGTCTTGAGCTGAGAGGACAAGGGTTGTGGGAATTTTGATAATAAGGTACGTTACACCAACTTGGTTTGCTTTTGCATACTTGCTGTCTTGTCATATATTGATAAAGTTAGTTTGAATAACTTCTTTTTTGTTTGGTTTGGGTTTTTTTCACCTATAAAGCATTAACGAATAGAGTGGCTGTTGTGGCCCTTCATTTAGAGTGAAGCTGGAGAAGGATGTATTTATCCTTCTCTCCCACCTCATGAGTTCTCCATGTGTTGATCGTGGCTGTCTGTTGTTGGGTTGAGGGCTGAGAGTGACAGCCTCCTTCAGCATGGCCACTGCTGCCAAATCCTTGGGGGGAAATTGTGCCTGTGACAAGGTACCCTTGCATTGCTCTAACTATTTAGTTTGGATTGACAATCAGGTTAGGAGGGAGGCTGGTAAAAAAACATCTTTATTAATGAGGGAAAAATCAAATTCAAATTTCTCAGTTTCAATCAAACCTGCTGTATGTTAGCAAAATGTGGATCTGAGTCATCAGCAAAGGGAGGGGACAATGTCTAGGCTAGATCAAATTTGCATCAGTATTGTCACTGGTGTTGAAAATGGTATTATTTACAGTACTAGAGATTACTTTTCAATGCAGAAGAGGCATTTTGAAGTGAGAGTACCTCAATGGATGATTCTTTGCACATAGAACTCCATAGAAGAAGCATTCAGGAGTGTATCTTCGTCTCTGTAGGACTGTGGAGGGAGTGACATATGCTGCTTAAGGTTAAATTAAAGTAAAATTTGACACCAGAAGTTTCAGTGGAACTTCTTGGAGGACAAATTGATACAGATTCAGGTGCTTTAAAGTGATAAATGTTTTTTGACACTGCCATACTACATTTGCAAACATTTTGGTTCTGAGTAGGTATAATAACCTTGTTACAAAATAGTTAGGTCATACTCTATTTTCCTTTGGGAGTGATGTCCATTTTATGATTGAGCTTTCAGTTGTCTTCTGGTTATTAAGAGCAGTCACAATTTTGTTTTGCAGATTTTCATGTGCTTTAATTCTATTTAGCTGGTTATGGCTAGATAAATTATTTTTTAAGTTATTTTTCCTGCTGCCTAGACAAACCAAATTGGTTATTGCCTGTATTCAGTTAAGAATATCATTAGATTTGTCATGTAATAGAGGTTGGAAGGAGTGTTGGAATGAGACACGCTTGAACTTTTGATCAACATTTTACAGTCATTGTACTGACTATGTTCTTGCAAAGTTATTCTCATCTGTTTACACACAGGATGAATTGGCATACTGCTTTTGATTATTATATATTTGATTAAAGAGCACTGGAATACATTTTCTATTTTGCCAGTTGATAATTTGTTCTGAAGACACTTATGAAAGAGCTTTTATGGATTATTATTATTAAAATAGCTGTGCTTTTTCCATTCATAAAACTGTTCCATTTCCTCTAAAGTAACATTTTCACCTATATTAAGCACTGATTCTGTTTTACACCGGACAAAAGGGGGAAAACATACTCTCTATGTGAATCATTATGAATTAAGACATAGGCCTATGGATATGATTGTAAAAATTGTGATGTAAATTAAACTTATGTACTTTATTAGTTATAAATAATAAAATTTAATGTGAAATATTCACTGAAATAAAATAATGCCTTTCATAAGGTAAAAATACAGAATAGCAAAATAATACTTTCATAGTGCCTTTCTCAAAGTATCTGTGTTGCTCTTTAACATTCACATATGTATATTTCATTTTGAGTGTTTTAAATGAGATCTGAAAAGTCCTTTTGGTAGATTCTGCTGGATTTATGGCATTAGACATTTTTAAAGGATGAACTGTTACTATAATTCCTTCTTATGTTTTATTCCCCTTTCTAAATTGTGTAAGAAGTTGAAAATAACTGAATCCAACCATTTGAGAAGACCTTGTTTAGAAGTTCTTTCCTTTTATTTACTGCTTAGTTTTTTATACTTTTCCCTAAAACAAAATTCTTTTTACGTTCTTTAGAGATGATGCAAAACCAGACAAATTATCAAGTTTGACTGGTGTCTCATGTAAATAACTTTTACTTGATTTAATTTTTTAATTTTTCTTTTCTCATTTAAGTGTGACTAGAATACTGGTTTTTGGAGGGTTTTTTTTTTCATTTTTAATAAGTTAGGTGTATTAAGTCCTTAGTGTTCTAATTTATATTTTAAAATATGATCGAAAAATATGTTAGGCATCACCAAACATAATTACTTCAAATGAAAACTGATTATTTTAGAACCAAAATCTTCATTAATAAAACATGAGTACATAGAAGGACTGTGACTCAAAATGTGTGCTGATGTGATTAAAACCCTTTTTTCTTAAAGACCCATCCTTCTAATTTTTTTTAAATTCTTCTTACTAATAAGTTAATATTTGCATCTGAGGAGTAGACGTAAATCTTATTTATGTACCGAGAAAAAAAAAGTCATAAAATTTCTTGTATTTTGGCAATTTTTGAGGATTTTCAACTAAGCAGAAAAATTTATCTTTTAATGCAATTAAGAACACTTGAATTTCCTCCACAATGTAAGCCCTAACCCTGTAGTTGTCTTGTAATCAAATCAAATGACACGTGATTTCGATTTTACTCAGTTACATGATGCCTTGAAAGGAATTCTTAGTACAGATGGAGCTCTGTAATTAGATTTGCAGATGGAGGTTTTGAAACTCAGTCCACAGTGATATTGTTTTCAAAATCTGTGTCTGAGTCTTAGAGAGAAGATAAAAGCGTATCCTGAAGTGTTCCCTCCAAGCTTCATTAGTTGAGTGAATGATGAATAGGACTAGTATCAAAACATGGAAGAAATGTTAAGGTGTTTTGGAGTATTTTGCTGAAAAGATATTGTTGCCTGTTCACCATGTTTTTTGTAAGCACTTGTCTTAGTTGATTTTTTTTTTTAAGTGAATGAACCAGTTAAGATGTAATGTGCTGATGAGAGGATAACTTTGTGCATCTCCTCACATACTGATGTGAGAAGAGAGTTTATTATCCTAATTCTTTTAGTAGAACTACACTTCCATTTGAAATTTTGTTTAGCATTTATGTATAATTGTCACTTGTGGTGGTAACCATGAATGGGAAGGGTTTGATGTTGTTTACAGAGAAGTATGGTGCTTTTGTTACTGCATTTATTTTGTGTGGGTATTTAATAAGAAGATTTTTCAGAAGCCTATCTTCTCCTTATCTCATAGGGAGTAATAGAAGTTCTAACTTCATTTCATATCTGCTACCCTATATTAACTGTGCACTCTCACAGACAGTATTTTAAATGGCCTTGCAGTGATGTTAGCTTTGTGGAAAATGTTTTAGTTCTTAGTAGCAATCAGAAAAGAAAATTAAATAGAAGGAAGCATTAATAAGGAGAAATGAGCAATACAAGAGTAATTTTTTTTGAAACTCTGTAAATTAATGATGTGTCTGTGTTTTGAATGTTGTTTGTAGTTCCAGTGATCTCCAGTCTCAAAAGGTTATACTAGGACTAGCAAAAAATATGAAGGGTAAGAAGTGTGATTAAATATAGATTTCAGATGAGGAGTGACTTAACAAAGTAGGGTTGTTCAGCTTGGAAAAGAGCTGACCAAGTGTATTTGAAATATAAGTAAACAAAGTAAGAATGTGATAGAAAACGCCTGATTTCTGCTTTTCAAAAATGCAAGTAGCAGAGGGCTGAAATTAAAAAATCCTGTGGCAGATATATAACAAAATATTTTTACATAAATCATGGGGGAAATGTAGGAACCCTTACTACAGGCTGTGAAGGGTCCAAGAAGTTGAGGGTTCAGAAACTAATCAGAGATATTATTTGGGGGAAAAAAAATAAAAATATTGGCCTGTTGAAACAATGATGTTATTTCTGGAACAAAAGCTTCCTGTGTCACAAATAATGGGAGATTGGGACACTATCAGAGAGAAAATTCAGCCTATTCTGTTGCACTTTTTGTAAATACTTGGCCTCTTATCACTGAGTTTCGAGTGCTGAGATACTTTGTGCAATGAAGACCCAACAAGCTTCTTACACAAGAGAAATTCTCACCAGTGATAAATTGTTTCTTACACTTATTTATCTGCCTTTCCATTTCCTCCTCTGGAACAAGGCTTTGTGATTAGAGTTGCATCTCCTATATGACTGTGTAATTCTGGCCTTTGTTCTTAACTGTTATTATCTATAAGTTAAAGATTTTCTTGGGTGAAGAGCTACGTAATAAATTAAGAAAAGCTTGAGGGAACATAATTAGGATGCACTGAAAGGTTTGTAAAACAATTCATTATGGTCTGTGTGGTTCCTCCTTTGGCAATAGAAGTTATGGGTTTTATCATTGCACAAAAAAGATCTTGAATCATTAATGACAGCTAAAACCCTGTGGGAGTCCAGTCACAAACTAGAACAGTTTGCTTACACTATTTGAGAGTTATTTAGAGAAGCAAAGGGGACAAATATTGACAAATGTGGTTAAAAAAATCCTAACCTTTCAGATCTTGATATCAGAAATTGCTCTTATAACCAAGGGAAGCTTCTTGTTGTTAAGGACTTGAGAAAATAAACTGGATTAGAAAATGTTTAAGAGTTTTTAAAGGACAAATCTTGTCTTTTGTCTTGTGCACTTTTGAGGACAAGAGAAAAAAGTAACAAAAACTATAACTTGTGTTGATTTTCATAAAGAAATACAGAACCTTAAAGAATGTATGGACTGTGATTGCTTGAAAATTTAGCAAACTTCAGGCTACCAGAACTGAAAGACAACAGGAGTTATATGGCTATTGTTAAGGAGTCTGACTATTCATTTTTCTAGCCCAGACATCTTAAATTCAGGTATATGTATTCTGCATTTTTTCACCTACTAGGTAACATTGTGGTGATGCAAATATTGGTATTTCCTGAGAAATTATTGTTTTTTGTAATAATTGATTAGATTTGGAAGGGTTTTGCTAGTTATAAATTAAAATGTATATGGAAAAATATGAACAAGGTAAGGTTTGAGGTAAAAACATGACTGTTTATACATTTGACTGTGCTTATTTATAAAATATAGTCAATGTGCATTTCAGTCTTAACAAGAATTAGGTAGATTCTACAGGAATAATTTGCTCAAGCTCCATAAATAAATCTAACTCTATAATAGATACTGTTTTGTTGTAATTTCCTGCGAACTACCTATATATAAAAAGGAAAAATTCTGCTTGTCTGTTCACATTTACTGTTGGCTTTAACCTAGTTATGTTGCATGCAGAGAAATAAATGGAAGTATAGCATATGTCCAGTATTAGTTCTGTAGTCATTAAAGAGTCACTGAAGAGTCACTGTTCAGAAATGAGTGACAAACACTGGGTTGTTTTCTCCCATGGTAACTTTTTGGAGCAGAGGACTGCATGGTAAGTAGTTAATTAAAAATGAAAGATTGATGAAAATGAGCATGTTGAAGTTGAATGTAGAGCTTCTCTATTTGGGGATGAATATTGCCACTGGAAGTTTTCAGACTGCGGACACCAACTGAAAATGTTACTACATATTTCAAAATTATTGATGTAAGCAAGCAGCAGCATGTTGAGAATTAAGGACTCTGTTCCTTCCATTAAACTCCTGCTTTTCAGCAAAATTAAGACCAGTGCTGTGCACATCTTACTTCACTGATGTTGATAACATTTTTACCTACCATTGTGGCTTTTCCTGGGCTATCACTCTGCCATTAATCTTTAATGTACATCTGCAGGTATCAGTTGGAAAATGACACTGTCATAAAGTTACGTTCATTGGAATTGTTTTGGTTTTAAATATTGCATAGCCATGATTTATAGTTCCTGGGTTTTTAAGAGCTGGAGTGTTTTGTGACAAGAGGGCAATTTAATGTTTCAAAATGAAAGCAGTGAAAGATCCTAAACAAAACCAAGACTTGAGAGATGTGGACATGAGAATGGGAAACTTTAAAAATTAATTATTTAATTTTAGAAATTAATGTAGGTAATAGATAGCTTAATCTTAATAGAGAAATGTAAGTAATTCCTTTTCTTACCAAACAACAGTGCAGTGGTATAAAAATAGCAAGCTGGGTTTATGTCAAATGGTATTTAGCAAAGTGGCACATAAGAGAGCTCCTGAATAGTGAGGAAAAACAGGTAATGCCCTCAGAGAGCAACCACTTTGCCTTCCTGATTGTACCTCATGGGAAAGAAGGGGACAATAAGAAAGCCTGCAGTCTATTTGTTTTGGGTTTACAGACTAAGGGGGTATATAGGATGGCTGCTTAGAAGAACACAATGGGCCTGGGACTAGTGGGCTTTGTCCTGATGGTACGTGGCAATTCGATCTTAGCTGAAGTGTGTAGGTACCACGTACACCATAATCCTCACAATCAACAATCTTTGCCATGTTTTCCTTCTTGAATTGTTGTGTCCTTGATGTACTTGGGAGTGGTCTAATGGACTCTTCTGAAATAAACCCCAGCATTTTCCAAGACTAAAATTCAATTAACTGTATTGTCGCAATTTGTTCTAGTCACAGAATGCATCTGTGAGTTAATGAACAAAGGAAAAATTGCTTTGACAAGTATATTTGAATGATAAAAAATTAATAAAATAAACAAAAAACCAGTTGTTCTGAGTTACTGGCAAGTTCTGTTGACTAAAATTTTCTATTAGTATTTATTGTAAATACATTCTCTTTGCGCCTGTATGTGAAGTTTGGGAAATAGGTGTGTGTATGCATTGAGGAATTTTCCAGTTGTTTTCTTTTAAAAAGAGACATTACTGTTTGCACAAATATAATGTGTGATATTGTTTGCTGTGCAATATAAATTAGATTTAAATAAATGTGTAATTGTTGGAAGTTTAATGTTTCTTAGAGTTTCAGTGTTTTGGTTGATGTTCTCTGATAACTAGGTTAAACCTTGGCAAGGTTTGCTTTATAGAGATAATATATAATTGAAATTACCTAAAATAACCCAAAAAGCTACCTATAGTTTGTATCTTGGAAAAATAAATAAGGAATGCTGCTAACCTATTAGATTTGGCTGCGGTGGTTTCAGCACTGCAAGTGCGTAGTCTTAGTAGAATAGCCTACAAAAGTTGTTGCAAAAAGCCTTCATTTTTTTCAGAGTACATTTAATTTGTGACATTGGTGACTCTCAGTTATTTGAATTTCTTTTGCTTCTCTTCTGGCTTGGATAGTAAGAGGATATCTCTAAAAACAATTAAAAAAGCAAAAAAAAAAAAAAATAAAAAACCCCTCCCCCCACAAAAAAACCAAAAAAACCCCAAACTGAAACCAAATAATAAACCATGACTCCAAACCACCACCAAGTAACATGTTTTAAAATATACCTGGTTATTGAAACCAGGCAGTTAGAAGCATGACCTTATACTGTACTAGCACATGTACCTTGATCTTAGTTATTCTTGACAGTGAGAATAACTTTCAAGTGTTAGGAGTAGCAAGATTGGGCTATAAAATATTAAAAGTAAAATGAATGAGTAATATCTGTTTAGTAATACTATTTTTCATGCTCTTTAAACTGTGCTCATTTATCAACTTCTTTATAGTCCATAAAAATCAATTTTGAATTTTTGTTTTCAGACATGTGACAAACCTAAGCTGAATGGTTTTATTAAAATAAATTGTCAGTAACTCTTCCTTTTTCGAGGTAAGAAAGTCCCTTATCTAACTGCCTGATCTCTTTTGTGATTAAGTCAAGATCAGAAGTAATTTATAGGAGAAACTGAACTAGATAAACTGAAAAAAAATAGCTAGAAGTTTGAGAATGGTTTTAATTTTACTTCACTGAAAATAAACCTGCAATTTTTGTTTCTTAGTCTTTAATTATTCAGGTTCAACATCTTGAAGCAAAAGCTCACATTCTGCTTTGGCCAAAAGTGATTTTGTGGCGATCAAAATAATAAATATGAACAATGTAGTGACACAGGAACAATAGACCATGAGGAGGACTTTTGTGTTTGTGTTTTGGATTAGGTACTTTTATGTAAAATACTTTAATCAGTCTTCATTTCTGTCAGAAGTGGTTGGATTATAGTATAAATTCTTCTAAGTGCGCAAGATTTGTCATGTGTCATGCTTTAAAACATTTTTTTGCATTTCTTCTAAGATAGGACTTTTTATTTCAAGGAATCTGACTCTTGGGCTAAAGAAGCTTTTATGAAGGCAGGTGTTTGAACTTTATCAAACTCATTCCTGCCCTACCCCAAAGTACTGTTGTTTTTTTGCCCTAGGTAAAGAACAGCTTAAGAAATTTATGCCAAATAGCCCAATTTTAATTTTTGCTTTTGTTTTGTGGTTCGGTTCTTTTTTTTTTTTTTCCTTTATCCTTTTTAAACCTTCACAATACTTAGAAAAGTTCTGGCATTGTTAAATATTCTATACAGCCTTGTGATCTATCCGAGTGTAATTGATAGTTGACCCAGTAAATCGTGCATCTACCACTGGAGTTGATCTGCCTACAGAAGTGTCCTCCTCCCTCAAAGGAAAATGTGAGAAGTTAAATGTAAATCCGATATTTTTGAGCTTGTATAAGAACAAACACATTCTTACTAAAAGCTGACCGTGTTGCTTCATTCATATTGTCTCAGCAAGTATAAAAACCATTTAAATTAATTAGTCAGATTACTTTAAAATTGTCAAATTTACTAGGTAGCATTCCCATAGTGACAAACTGCTGAGTATGTGCAATATATTATTCAGAGTAAAAGTGGTTTTGAAGTTAATGTGAGGGAAGGCTCATTTAAAAGGGGTATGTTAATATGCAGAATTACATCCTGTTGTAATGATTCACATGAGAATCAGTCTTTTTAGTGCTGTCATTTGGTCATAAACCATGTTGTGAGCACATTAGTTAAGATTTATCTGACATAACTTTAGATGTGCCTGTCTGAACTAGTTGTCCTTTTATAATCAGGAAAAAGTACTACGTTCCTGAAAAAAGATTTATTTTGTTCTGATGTTGCATCTAAAACCACTGAGATAATCTCTTCCCTGAATCATCTTTTACTTTCCAATGATGGTAAAGAGAATTGTGAAAATTAGCCGAGATACATATAGCTGTAATTCAAATCTCTAAGGACTACCATTCACCAGTTTAAATTTACCATTTAAAAATAAATAAAGAATGTGTACCAGTTATGAAACATACCTTCTCAAGGTTTTTTTTAGCTGTGATTTTCTCTGTAGTTATGTCGATATATTTAGGTTAACAAGTGCATGTGATCAGCACACATTTCAGTCACTGAACAATTTAATTTTTTCTGTTTAGCATTCTAAATTCTTTTTGCCTAAAGAATTCTTATTTCATGCAGTTGAAGAAGAATCTTCCTAAAAATCTGAATTAATTGTTTAGAAATTTAATGTTTTAGTTAATGACCATAAAATAGTAACCTGTTTTTTTCCTGCCTGGGTCCCCTACCGCTCTTCTCAGATAACTGTGTTTTAATGCTTATACTGTTGCCTGTCTTTATAAAAGAAACATTAGCACTCTGATTCCACATATTTTGAATTCTCACTAGTGGTTATGAAATTAGTTCAGTGTTGCTTTGTAGAAAAGATGCTCCAGTTTTGACAAAAAATATTCTTCAATGTTATACGATGGCTTTAGTTATCAAGAGTTAAATGTTTACTAATTTTATCCTCAAAATAACGAATTGATTTGGGATTTTAAGAGGTTTTCAATGTCATTTGAGTAGGTTATTCTCGGCTCTTTTCCCATGGAAACTTGTGCCATATGCCAAGTCAGCTGTTTTATAATGCCTAAAATAAGAGATGAGCATCAGGGAGAGGAAGAGAATTAATAATTTTGTTTCCAAACTGTTTACCTCCTATATAGCTACAAGGAAAGATTTTTTTTTTTTTTTTGTTCTGGCTGTACATGTATATGCTTGAACCTAAAATGCTTCAGTTCAAAACAGATGAGGGTTGTTGTCATCTTGACTGTGTTATGCTTTCATTTATTTTTGCCTTTAGAAAAAACAGAGCAAATGTGGTAGTAGTTAATTAGGAGAGAGAATGTAGGAATGTCTTGGTGCAGATTAGGCCTGGATGTGGTTAGGGCTTTAGTAGTTAAACTATTGTGATACTTGAATTTTTCAGTGGCACTGTCTGTCTCGTATTGAAATTCATATTCTTGATTTTTGTTTACATAAATGTGGACAGTACTACAACTTGGAGGAAACCGTAAAGTGCTTCTTTGACAGTGGTGAACTGCGCACTTAGAGATTAAAATGCTTGAAGACTTCAGTTTATATAGTTCTAATATACTGTATTTTATCATTTCTGTCTACAGTTTCCTGAGGAAGTGGAGAGGGAAGTCTTGAGCCCTTCTCCCTGGTATCCAATGCCAGGATGCATGCAAAGCTCTATTGGGGAGATTTAAATTGAATGTTAGGAAGAATGTCTTTATGAAGAAAGTGGTCAAACACTGGAACAGGCTTTCTGAAAATGTGTTTAATGCCCCAAGCCTGTCAGTGTTTAAAAGACATTTGGAAAATGCTTTTATCAACATGCTTGAACTTTCGGACTGCCCTGGAGTGGTCAGACACTTGGACCAGGTGATTCTTCTAGGTCCCTTCCAACTGAAATACTCTATTCACTTTTAATTTCAATCCATTCTTCCAAACTTGATTTGAAGAATATGATACTAAAAAATTCAAATTTTCAAAACTCAACAATTTAATTCTAGATGTTCAGCAGCATGTATTTTACTGCATTTCAAGAACTGCTATGAATATACTTTCTGAGATATGTAGACAGCTTCTTGTGTTTGGGGGGGGTATTTTTTCTCTGTTCTAGATCAAGAGGGTGTAAAAGACCAGCCTAAGTTCTGCAGAGATGTGGCAATTTAGGAAGAAACCTTTTTATTGCATAGCGTGAGGAATGGTAGAAACTTACTGAGGAATGTCAACAATATTCAGAAAAATGGAGATTCTGAGTAAAGCAGCTGCATTTGAGTGGTAGTCCAGGTTAAGGTAGGTTCTTGGAGCAAGGAGTGTCAACCTTGTGTTGATAAGGAGTGCCAACCTATTGCTGTAAGCAATCTCAGCATGGGCACTAAGTCGAACTTGTTTATTGCTGGCAGTTCAGTGCCACTTTGGGAGGAGTTCTTTGTTGACCGCTGTCAACACACCTAGAACCATTATCTGAGCATTAGATTGGTACTTAATTTCTTACAGCTGTGCTGTGAAAGATGCAGAATATGACATATTATAAGCGATACTTCAGGATACTTTATCACAGTGAAAGCATGGTCTTTACTAAATATTAAATATTCCCTTGAAGACTGTGAAGACTTAGTGTTTGACATTAAAAAAAAATTGTATTTGACATGTATGATATGGAAAGAGGGCTGATTTATGGTATGGTATACTGGCTTTTGTAAGGATTTTTATCAAAGTGTTGTACTCCAGCTGAAATGTGTCTCATTACAAAAGCCTATTACAGGCGCTATAATAAAAATAATTTACTTTTTGGAAGTATGATTTAACTTTTTGGTATATGGTGTTGCATCCACAGTTTTACCCAAGTTAGAAAGCTGCAAATTCATTATGAGTATTTAGTTGCTTATTGGCAGTTTATAATATGGCATAGTTTTTTGACACAACACCCTCAGGGGCTCTAAAATCTCTTTTCTGGATGGTAATATCAGGCTTTGGAGGCTGTTGTCTTGTACACATGAGAAAACTATAATAATGTTGAATTACTTCACATTTACTGATTTTGGATTTTTAAGCATTGTTGGTAGATCCAGGTGCAGAAATATTGTTAGAGAATACTTTTTTTGTAGTGAATGTTCTACTTCCTTTATTGGCTGATTTCCATTTCATTGTGCACGTTTTAAAGCAGTGATACCTGCTTTGTTTCTTGAACGCAAATTAACCATGTTCATTTCTTTCTGTATGCTTGCTTCACTTTTGTTTACCTTTTCCTTGTCATATTAGATTTCTTTTCATCAAGACTATTAATACTTTTAATTAATGATGAATTTAGAATGAGTAATTTAAAGAAGTCACCTCCCCCTGCCTTCCTAAATTTTTGCTATCATTGTCAATCTGTTCATTAATTTGTTTCCTTTACTAAGGAAGTTGATTTTAATGATAATTATAATAATTTTTGCTGTCTGAAATATGCTTAAGCTGAAGTTAAGGGCTAATGGGAACATTTTAATGTTTTCTTTGTTGAAACAAGCAGTCACCCTGATGGGCTATACCTTTCTTGTTGCCAGTTGTACAGGTGAAATAATTGTAGCATCTGCTGGATAGTCTGTAGCCCAGGAGTGGATTGTCCATAGAACCAATTTTGCTGGCATTCAGTGTATTTTTTGATGCAGATTTTCTGAGATTTTTGTAGAATGGGATGTCTTGGTTTTAATAGAACTGAAATATCCTGTCACTTTGGACTGATACTGGAGCTTCATTTCAGTCTCTTAAATGTTACATGTTAGTATATTGATTACATTAGAAAGCAAATACAGTTTAAATTATTTGAATCTGTAGTGAATTATTTCCATCTGTTTTACTGATTATTTTATTAATTTAAATTAACTAGGATTTTACAATGAATAGTGTTTGAGGAAGGGGGATCAGTTTGTACTGCACCTTTTCATTCCAACTGAGGCATTACTGGATTTTTTCCTTGTTTTTAATTCCAACTTATCAAAACCAAATGGTGGGTAGTATATCTAGTCTGAAGGAAGCCTGTCTAAATATTATCACAGAATTTTTGATGTTGATACAGAAGTCTGGAAGCTTTCTGGTCCAACCCTCTTGCAAAAGCCAGTTGTCCAGATCTGTGACCACATGGCTTTTGAATGTATCCAGTGATGAAGACTCAGCAGATGCAATTTTTCATCCTAGATTTCCTCCACAGAAAGAAATGGAGAAAAGTAGACAGTTCCAGGAGGTGTTTAATTTCATCTTGGGATAGTCATCTAAGAGAATTCAATTGAATGTCTTCTGCAGCTGGCTGTTTTACTTCTGGGTTTTAACATAATCTCAGAGACGCTTATCCTGGTGAAGAGAGATCTGAAAACACAACCCAGATTGCTGGTGAAGTATGCATAAGTTGCTGCTGTTTTCAGAAATAAAACTCTGTCTGGATTTCTTGAAATGAGTATGAAAACCCTATGAAACCATTTCATGATTCTAAAGAATGACTATAGAAATAGTGTGCTTCTAATCTTGATTTTTTTTTTTCCCTTTGGTACACATATGTTTACCAAATATGCAAATATATGATATGCAGTCACAAGTTTTAAATTAAAGTACTAATTATAATTAGGATAGTAGTTTTTATTTGAATGTAATTAAATGTCTGAGGAGAACTAAGGAGGTAGTCAGTTTATATATTTAGCGTATTAGAAGCTTTTATGTTACAAAATTATAAATTGGCTATTAGCAATTAATTGATAGGGGAAAAAGTAATTTGCTAGTGAATGAAAAGTATGAATTAGGGTGGAAGCCAAAGCTAGTCCTTGCTTACTTGTATTAATTGTTCGAAGATGGGGTATGAAAGAAGTCTTTGAATATTTGGATAGGTTTAGCCACCAAAAAAAGTTTGCATAATATTTCAACTTGCCTATTTTTTAGAGTTTAATTTGAAGTCAATGCCAACTGCTTTTAAATAGGCCATAGAATTGCCTTCTGTTAAAATTGGCTGTTGAAATTATGCATTTGTAAGATATAATTCTTTTAATATCTTTAATTTAAAACATGTTATTCAAATTTTAATTATATAACTCCATTAAACAAATAGAACCAAAAATCTAAAAAATTCTTTTAATATTAATTTATTCAATTATTTTGTGTAATATATTTACAGTTACTGAGATTAGTGTTACTGACAGGCTCAGAGAGTTGGGTTTGTTCAGCCTGAAGAAGAGAAGGCTCCAGGAAGACTTTATGGTGTTTAAAGAGAGCCTAAAAGAGGGCTGAACAGGGAGTTTTTATGAGGGCATGTACTGATAAGTTAAGGAAAGACCTTAAACTGAAGGGGGGAAGGTCTAGATTAGATATAAGAAAAAAATTCTTTCCTGTGAGAGTGGTGAAATACTGGATCAGGTTGCCCAGAGAGACTGACCAAGGCTGGTTGGGACTCTGAGTAACCTGGTCAAGTGGAGGGTTCCTGCCCATGGCAGTGGGGTTGGAGCTAGATGATCTTTGAGGTCCCTTCCAACTCAAGCCATTCTGTGATTCGATGATTCTATGAAATTTCACATAGTACTTTCAAAATTCTTCAAAGTTACTAGGATAAAGTGGGATGCATGACAGTCAGACTGTTTCCTTCAGAACTGAAAGATGTTTATGCCATTAAAAGGGGGTTGGTTTTTTTAAACTAAATTTCGTATTCAGTTTAGTAGATTATCTTCAGTTCAGCTTTTTAAGTTACAGCAATGACTGATGAAAACTGTTGAATTCCATTCCTGAAGATATATTTGGTCCTGACTATATCTTCTTTTACTGGTTTTCTTTTCCCTACTTCCTAATACATGCCTGGAAGTTGTCCTATTTAATTGGAGCTTAGGACTCTGGCTAGTGTTTTGTCAGTACCTCGATAGATAGGAGTCAGACTGTCATTTCATCAGTACTGCTACCTCACTTCTTTATCTGAGTGCTTGTTCCTTTCCTGGTGCAGTCTCTCCCTTGCACCAGCCAGTAGGTCTCCTTGACCACATGATGAGCTGATGTGTGGTATAATAATGTAAATTTTTATGTCTGTGTTACTCCAGAGCAGATGAGTGGTTCTTTTTCTGAGCATGGCTGCATGACTGTTTGGGTGGGACAATGGAAAAGGCAGTAAGTTCTTCCAGACACTATAACTAAGGGCAAATGTTGGCTTATATCAGGAGAAAAAGTTAAGTTAGTGTCTCTTTATTTTTGAGCAGGCAAATTTCAGAGAATGATAGCAAAGCCTCAATTGCTTCTTGAGCTTTTCAGGTTCTGCACTACATCTGTCTGGGCCAGGCTACCATTTCAGTTACTTCATAGGAAGGAATATTTCAAATATATTTTGATTTTATTTTATTGAGATGCTCTATCCAGCACAGTGACAGAATTGAAGGTAGTATTTTATTATATTGGTGTGTATATTTTTACAAGCTTTGTTTTGCATAGCATGGTTGTTAATTTGCTCTTACAACGTGTAGCTGTGAGTTTCTCCTATCAAAATTACTTCTCTAACCTTGTAAAATATATTCTGTACAGATCACAATGAAGGTATGAGAGACACTAAATTAGGTATTTCACATTGTAATGCTGTTCTTGTTTTCTCTTTTAGCTGGTTGGTGGCGAATTTGATCTAGAGATGAACTTTATAATCCAGGATGCAGAGAGCATTACATGCATGTCAGAGCTTTTGGAGCACTGTGATGTAACGTGCCAAGCAGAAATCTGGAGTATGTTCACAGCAATTCTACGTAAAAGTGTCCGTAATTTACAGACTAGCACGGAAGTTGGCTTAATTGAACAGGTACTGCTGAAGATGAGTACTGTGGACGACATGATTGCAGGTATAAATTGCCAACTGATAAAATAAATATTGCATTCTTGACCTGCCAGTGTTTTGTGATTATGGAAGGGTATGGGATGTTTTGTTTTTTACTTAAAATGATGCTTTCATTAGTAATGCTGTTGAGTCAGAAGTACTTTTTTATTAATTCAGGAAAATGACAAAAATGTATTCTTAGTTTGAAATCTCTGTAGATACATTGTGCAAAATAATTCATTTGAGAAGATACTGTTATCTTAGTGATAAAATAATATCATAATTAAAAATAGTATGTTAGACTTTTTAACTGCAAGGCAATATTTTAGTTTTTATATACATTGGTGATTTTTAATCATGGTGCCAGAATTGCTAGATCCATTTTGAACATAACCTCATCTGACAGTATGGCAGGTATTATTTACAGGTTTGAATGCTGGACATATGGATTATATTAAATAATCATTCCATAATGTATTTCTATATCCCTTTTATGTATTTTCATTTTTTACGTTTGTGTGTTCTAACATGCTATAGCGTATTGCAGCATTAAAAAAATAGCATGCTTTGTTTGTTTACTGTAAATAAGTAATGAAGTAATGAATTACTGCCCAATTAAGGTTTTCATGGTATGTTTGAAGGAGTTTATGATATTCCAGACTACATCTTCTTTGTAAGAGGGTACAGATTATCATCCTGATTGCTTGGATACAAAACAGGTTTACTCATCACATTTAAATATGGCACCTGAAGAGATATATGTGATTACTGTTTATTTTCCCTGAGGTAACTTAGGCAGCTTCTTTCAACACAGTGTGAAAGTAGTTCTTAATTCTTATGTAATTTTTGACTGAAGTTAGGATCCTTATATTGTGAGGCACTTTTGAGAGATTTCAGAGGTTTACCTTCTTTAAATCTAATGTTTTAGTTGTCTTATCTGATTCTTGAGACATATACAGGTTTTGTGGACCAGTAAACTAGTGGGGGTTTCAGACAAGGAGCCAGAAGATAACATTAGGATGAAAATTGGATTACTGAGGAATGATTTTTTTTCTTGTCCTTTTCTCTTTTTGTTTTTTCAGTATAAATGTGTTTGTAATGTTAATTATTTGAAAAGCTATATACTATTTTTTCAAAGCAAGTAATAATCAACTTGTTTAGAAATGTATCTAAATGCTAAAATCATAAGTGTTACGCTAAATGCTATACAGTGAAATTCAGACTGAAGTATAACAGACCAGTAGATTCATAAATTATGATTTTCACCAAATGGGTTTTGTCTTTCAGCATTTGTCAGTCTGGTATGTCAGAATAGTGTCAGGGTAAAGATAAACTTTTATTCCGTGTTGAATATAGCATGTTATATGATGAGAACAAAAAAAATTAAGATAGAAATTTTTCAGGGTTTTACTCAAGGAAATAATGAGTTCTTACATGAGTAATCACACCAACAAAATTTGTCCAGTTTAAGCTCCCATAGGTGTTACTTGTATATGTGGCATACAAGACTGTAATGGTGCCTCCGTTAGAGAGTTTTATTTTTAAACTGTCTTGCCAATTTTAGAGGTCAGAAATCTGGAGTACAGCATCTGGCTTTCAGTAGCATTTGGAAATTGAAAAATCACTCAGAATTTACAGATATTAATATAAACCAGGGATAGTGCATTTTAAAAAAATAAACGAAAAAACAACCTAATGGATATTCTATCTCATTAATCTTTTTTTCTGAGGTGGTCACACAGTGCTTCAGAAAGAGACCTGCAGATAAAACTTCAGTAAGCTTTGTTGTTTGCTATGCCTATATGGATGAAGGGAGTACATATTTAATTTAAAATCAAAACTGAAAATTAGAATTTTGATAATTCTGATTTTAGCTCTGCAGTGTTTCTAATTATCTGAGTATTCATCTATATATCATGAGCAGGGATTGAACAGAATCACACTTCCTAGGGTTTTTCTCTGATAACTGTAAATAGATGATATTTGGAGAGGGTTTTTTTTTTTTTTTGGAACAAGACATGGAAGCAACCAAATTGATCATTTTTCTTTTATTTTGCAATTTCTGTTATCAGCTTAGCTTCCCTTTATAAGTGGTAATAATGTTGGTAATAAGTCAGAAGTAACAAAAAAGGTCATGTAATAACTATTTCAATATTAGGCAAAATCAGCGACAGCTAATGCAGTATCTGAGTTCTCTAACATCCTATGCAGATGTAAGAAATATAGTAAGAAATTTTGTGTTAAAATTATTTCTAACATTAAAGGGAAGATATTTTGAACATGAGCTGTGTTAATTTTTGCTTCTAGGAAGTTAGTATCACTTTTTTCCTAAA